>NC_140586.1:140717801-141385301 GCF_964204655.1 Triturus cristatus | reverse complement strand
GATAGAGATAGAGATAGAGAGAGATAGAGAGAGATAGAGATAGAGAGAGATAGAGAGAGATAGAGATAGAGAGAGATAGAGAGAGATAGAGATAGAGAGAGATAGAGAGAGATAGAGATAGAGAGAGATAGAGATAGAGAGAGATAGAGAGAGATAGAGATAGAGAGAGATAGAGAGAGATAGAGATAGAGAGAGATAGAGATAGAGAGAGATAGAGAGAGATAGAGATAGAGAGAGATAGAGATAGAGAGAGATAGAGAGAGATAGAGATAGAGAGAGATAGAGAGAGATAGAGATAGAGAGAGATAGAGATAGAGAGAGATAGAGATAGAGAGGGATAGAGATAGAGAGAGATAGAGAGAGATAGAGATAGAGAGAGATAGAGATAGAGAGAGATAGAGATAGAGAGAGATAGAGAGAGATAGAGATAGAGAGAGATAGAGATAGAGAGAGATAGAGATAGAGAGAGATAGAGAGAGATAGAGAGAGATAGAGATAGAGAGAGATAGAGATAGATAGAGATAGAGAGAGATAGAGATAGAGAGAGATAGAGATAGAGAGAGATAGAGATAGAGATAGAGATAGAGATAGAGATAGAGATAGAGATAGAGATAGAGAGAGATAGAGATAGAGAGAGATAGAGAGAGATAGAGATAGAGAGAGATAGAGAGAGATAGAGATAGAGAGAGATAGAGATAGAGAGAGATAGAGAGAGATAGAGATAGAGAGAGATAGAGATAGAGAGAGATAGAGATAGAGAGAGATAGAGATAGAGAGAGATAGAGAGAGATAGAGATAGAGAGAGATAGAGATAGAGAGAGATAGAGATAGAGAGAGATAGAGAGAGATAGAGATAGAGAGAGATAGAGATAGAGAGAGATAGAGATAGAGAGAGATAGAGAGAGATAGAGATAGAGAGAGATAGAGATAGATAGAGATAGAGAGAGATAGAGATAGAGAGAGATAGAGATAGAGAGAGATAGAGATAGAGATAGAGATAGAGATAGAGATAGAGATAGAGATAGAGATAGAGAGAGATAGAGATAGAGAGAGATAGAGAGAGATAGAGATAGAGAGAGATAGAGATAGAGAGAGATAGAGAGAGATAGAGATAGAGAGAGATAGAGATAGAGAGAGATAGAGAGAGATAGAGATAGAGAGAGATAGAGATAGAGAGAGATAGAGATAGAGAGAGATAGAGATAGAGAGAGATAGAGAGAGATAGAGATAGAGAGAGATAGAGATAGAGAGAGATAGAGATAGAGAGAGATAGAGAGAGATAGAGATAGAGAGAGATAGAGATAGAGAGAGATAGAGATAGAGAGAGATAGAGAGAGATAGAGAGAGATAGAGATAGAGAGAGATAGAGATAGATAGAGATAGAGAGAGATAGAGATAGAGAGAGATAGAGATAGAGAGAGATAGAGATAGAGATAGAGATAGAGATAGAGATAGAGAGAGATAGAGATAGAGATAGAGATAGAGAGAGATAGAGATAGAGATAGAGATAGAGATAGAGATAGAGAGAGATAGAGATAGAGAGAGATAGAGATAGAGATAGAGATAGAGATAGAGATAGAGAGAGATAGAGATAGAGATAGAGATAGAGATAGAGATAGAGATAGAGATAGAGATAGAGATAGAGAGAGATAGAGATAGAGATAGAGATAGAGAGAGATAGAGATAGAGATAGAGATAGAGATAGAGAGAGATAGAGATAGAGATAGAGATAGAGAGAGATAGAGATAGAGATAGAGATAGAGATAGAGATAGAGATAGAGATAGAGATAGAGATAGAGATAGAGATAGAGATAGAGATAGAGATAGATAGAGATAGAGATAGAGATAGAGATAGAGATAGAGATAGAGATAGAGATAGAGATAGAGATAGAGATAGAGATAGAGATAGAGATAGAGATAGAGATAGAGATAGAGATAGAGAGAGATAGAGATAGAGAGAGATAGAGAGAGATAGAGATAGAGAGAGATAGAGATAGAGAGAGATAGAGAGAGATAGAGATAGAGAGAGATAGAGATAGAGAGAGATAGAGATAGAGAGAGATAGAGAGAGATAGAGATAGAGAGAGATAGAGATAGAGAGAGATAGAGATAGAGAGAGATAGAGATAGAGAGAGATAGAGATAGAGATAGAGAGAGATAGAGATAGAGAGAGATAGAGATAGAGAGAGATAGAGATAGAGAGAGATAGAGAGAGATAGAGATAGAGAGAGATAGAGATAGAGAGAGATAGAGATAGAGAGAGATAGAGAGAGATAGAGATAGAGAGAGATAGAGATAGAGAGAGATAGAGATAGATAGAGATAGAGAGAGATAGAGATAGAGAGAGATAGAGAGAGATAGAGATAGAGAGAGATAGAGATAGAGAGAGATAGAGAGAGATAGAGATAGAGAGAGATAGAGATAGAGAGAGATAGAGAGAGATAGAGAGAGATAGAGATAGAGAGAGATAGAGATAGAGAGAGATAGAGAGAGATAGAGATAGAGAGAGATAGAGATAGAGAGAGATAGAGATAGAGAGAGATAGAGATAGAGAGAGATAGAGAGAGATAGAGATAGAGAGAGATAGAGATAGAGAGAGATAGAGAGAGATAGAGATAGAGAGAGATAGAGATAGAGAGAGATAGAGATAGAGAGAGATAGAGAGAGATAGAGAGAGATAGAGAGAGATAGAGAGAGATAGAGAGAGATAGAGAGAGATAGAGATAGAGAGAGATAGAGAGAGATAGAGATAGAGAGAGATAGAGATAGAGAGAGATAGAGATAGAGAGAGATAGAGAGAGATAGAGAGAGATAGAGAGAGATAGAGAGAGATAGAGAGAGATAGAGAGAGATAGAGATAGAGAGAGATAGAGAGAGATAGAGAGAGATAGAGAGAGATAGAGAGAGATAGAGAGAGATAGAGAGAGATAGAGAGAGATAGAGAGAGATAGAGAGAGATAGAGAGAGATAGAGAGAGATAGAGAGAGATAGAGAGAGATAGAGAGAGATAGAGAGAGATAGAGAGAGATAGAGAGAGATAGAGAGAGATAGAGAGAGATAGAGAGAGATAGAGAGATGGACAACCAATCCTGCTTCCTCAGAACCAACCAACGAAATAGGCACAGACACGAGGCTGTAAGAATATGGCTTCTTTAATGGATCAGGTCACCCTCAACCCGGAGACACGAGAGACGCGTTTTGCCTGCACTACAGGCTTTGTCAATCTGAGTAGCGCCCTCTTGCAGTAAGTATATAAAGTGTGATTCTCTCTAAGGACAATAGTAAATACTGAAAAAATACTTTCAAGTAAAATACATGAATATATGCAAATGTTCACAATATGCTGGTTTCGCAGCTTTTATGGCCGGTAAAACAACATCTAACTATATATGCTGGGCACAGTGCTCAAATCACATAATGTGGTTTCACCTAGACATTAAAAGCATAAGTACAAACAAATACAAAGTAAAACTGCACACCCATACATATACACAAACACACTGCTCTGGAACCCAAGTTTAGTGGTTAGTCCAGTGTTGTTTGTTACTGTTGGTTTTGGGGATTAGTCTTGTGTGCTCAAGTGAACCATTCCATGCATTCACTCCAGTTTCTTTGTGGTGGATTTGATTAAATTAATAGGAGTTATCGTTGGATGTGAGGTTACTGCAGATGTTTGTTGGGGTTGGTAGATGACCTAGAGGTGGTTAGGTGTTGTTCGGTTGCAGGGGTATGACTTTTGAAATAGGAGAGGTTCTGATCTTTGAAACAAGTTGTGGGCAAATTGCAGTAATGCAAGTGGCTACATGAACTTTGTGATCAGAGAGAAAAGACATGTTGACGGTGGGAAATAAAGAAAAGGGTCATTTGAAGGAAAAAGGAAAGACAAAAATTAAACATTTTAATGAAAAGATTAGATATGCATGCTGGATTTCATTAATAAAGAGGTTGCTTATTGAGACAGCATGCAATTTGAGGATGCAAGACTCTAGAAAGAATTAAGATTGTTTGCATGTGAAGATAGTGCTATATTTGGTACTTTCGATAGGCACTATTATCGGGCGAAAAGTCTGTGCTGCTAGGCTAACACTAGACCACTGCTTCAGCAGGGCCAACTGGCCAAGTCAGGGGTTGTAAGCTTAAAATAATGGAGGAGTGCAAATCTTCAAAGGAGATTATGCAAATGCTGGAGTGGATGTCTTCCCAAGTATGGCTCACACTAGTAATTATAAAGCAAGTTAGAATCCACTTTGGACGCCTTTGGTTTGACATTGCACATGATGAGGACGAGTAGAGCTCCAGGCAGTGCAAATAGATTGCCTGCATCCCTGTGGTTGGAGGGTGGAAACCCAGACACTGAAATCCAGCTTTGTTAGCATGGGGCTGCTGATTAGATTTTCTAAAGCGCTGCCCTTCAGTAGATGGTAGGAGGAGGGGTGGAACTGTACAGTTAGTTGTACAAGGTGAAGGTCACTCTTAGGGGAGGCCCAGCCTTTTGTCTTCCTTAATCACACTTTCAGTTGGGTTGATGTTAGTCAGTGCAAAACCTCATACCTCTTTGTGCCTTTGTTGTGGGTGCTCCAGGTTGGTGACTACCCTGCGGTGAGGGACATCATTACACAAGGTCTGTCTCTTGAGAGCAATCTGGAGAGGACATTTGAAAGGAGAACCACTCCAAACTAGTTCTGCATCATGTGAACTTTAGAAACACGTATCACCCTTTTTTTAAGTACTCCCAGACTGTATTGAACCAGCAGAAGTAAAACCCAACACTTAACAGAGTTACTTGAACGGAGGCTGGAGTATGGAAGCATTAAGGATACAAAACACACTGTTGTAGTAACAAATGAATGCACAGTAAGGCACACTAGGAAAAAATGCAGGGCCTCATTTATGAGACCTCTTGTGACGCTGAAACATCACTTTTTTAATGTTCCGGTGGCGCATTGTGACCCGGCATATTTACAAAGCCACTTTACATGGCTTTTAATGGCCTTGTAAATATGTGCCCCTTTCATGCACAACACTGTACGAAAGGGGCGTTCCATAGGTGTTGTTGTGGGTGTCCCCACGGAACAGCCATGAAATCTGAGGCATTTCCAGATTTACGAGAAATCGAAACCTGGGAAGGCGTCAGAATTTAACGCCGCCTTGGGGTGGCATTAGGGAGGCTCAACAATGAGAATTTCTTTCATTTCTCCTTGTTTTTTTATTTTTCTGCAGCACACATTGAAAAGAGGAAATCACCTAAATCGACTGATTTTGTGCAGGAAGGTGTCCCTTCCTGTACAAAATCCATCAGCCCCGTAACGCAGGCACAATACTGAGTTGCCACATGGCAGCCCATTGTGCGCCGGCGCTGGGGAAAAGGACACTAATGCACCGTATCGCATAGATACTGCGCATTCCTGCACTTTTGTTTTGACGTAGGGCAGCGCCACAGGCCCACAATGTTTACAACGGAAAGACTGTCTCAGATTAAGGCATCCTCCACTATGGGAACAGGAAGCTGCACACTGCGAACAGAGATGTGATCACTACTCCAGCGAGAGCACGTGACCACACTTTAAAAACCCAGCAACAGCATTACATTTTGAGCTGAATTTGTTTGTTTATATTAGTGTGCTCGCCAGGCTCTGGGGCAATGATTCAAATTCATAATCATAACTTCTCTCATTCATACAAGTTCTTTCCCCTGTTTTTCTGAGCACCTCAAAGCTAAACAAGGTTGCTTCTTACTAAATATTTCCATTTTGAGTTGAATGTGCTATTAAACACCATAACTCAGAGTTTGCACTTACTAAATAACAGGTTAAAAAATATTTTTCGGTGTACCTCAAATGCCCAGCTCCAAGTATTCCTGCACCTCATGTTCAGCATCGTATGCCTGCTCCCTTCAATGCATCTGCACAGCCTTGTGCGTGCCAGCTCCCTGCATCTAACACGCAGTGTCATGAGTTAGGTTACATGCACAGCATCATGTCTGTTTGTTCCCTGCACCTCACACACACACACAGCGTCATGTCAGTTTGTCCTTGTACCTCACATGCACAGTCTCATGTACTCCTGCTTCCTCTAGCATAGTGTGTGCCTGCACTTCACATGCACAACCTGTATGTCTGCACTTCACATTGTCATGCAAATTTGTCCCCTGCACCTCATGTGTACAGCGCCATGTCCGCTTGTTGCTTACACCTCACATGCCCAGGCTCACGTGTGCCTGGCCCTCACATGCAGTGTCATGTGCACCCCCCTCCTGCACCCCACCTACACAGCATCATCAGTTTGTTCCCTGCAACTCACTTAGCATCATGTTCCTGCACATCACATCCAGAGGTCCTCTCTCTGCTTTTTAACTGCACCTCAAGTGCTCAGAGCTTTTGTCTGCCTCTTTCCATATCTGCCTGCTCCATGCACCTCAAATTACAGCGGTCTGCCCAACTTCACTTCATCTGCACACAGTGTCTGTGCCTGCACCTTACAAGCCTAGTTCCAAGTCTGCCCTTTCCCATACCTTTCCCCCTGTATATGCCTGAGGTTGTTTCCAACACATCACGGGGCATATTTGCAATACCCGTGAATCACTTTTACGCCGCTCGAGTGTCGCTTTTGTGATGCTCCGGAGGTGCAGTGTGCCGACCCATATTTACAAGGCCACGCAAAGCCACCCTGCGTGGCTTTTCATAGCCTTGTACATATGGAGTAAGGCAATACCTTACTCCATGCACTGATATCCTGTATACACAGCCCTGACCACAAGCACATCTCCGTGTTTAAGAACACAATGCCTTTCTTGCACGGGCGCTATATACAAGTACTAGTCCCACAGAGCTGCATGAGGGGGGCATTTCTTAACCACCCCTACCCCTGGGAAAGCCTGGCCTAGAACGTCCCAGAAGACCCAAACAGTAGGTGGGTTTTGCTGCAGTTACGATTGCATAGAAATTGCCGCATTTCAAGCGCTGTAATAACACTTTCACTGCGCCTTGCCAGGTGAGGGAGAGAGGCACTGCTTTCTGGTAAGACAGGCAGAGGTGGCCAGTGAAGTTCAGACACCTCATAACCCTCTGGTAGGGGGTCCAAGCAAATCAGGATCTTCTCTAGTTAACAAAGTCCGTCCTTCAACACCTCAGGGGGCCTTCAGTTGCACCCTGCAGGCTCTTTCCCTGTCAACTCAAATGCAACAACCTTGGTCTCCAGCAACGTACAGGCTTCTTCACTGTACCCCATCGGCTCCATCGCTGACAGGTCTTCTGCACCTCCCAAGTTCCTTCCTTGTCACCTCATAGGCTCCTTCCCTGTAGTCCACAGGCCTATTCAGCAGCACATTACAGGATCCTTCCCACACACCTCAGAGGTTCTCTTTCCAGCCAGCAGGCTCCTTCAGTGGCACCCAGTGCTTAATTTGAGCCAGTGGTTTCCGGTGCTAAGCAGCGGCGCTTTTCATGAGCTCCAGTTAAGGAAGCATTCATTTACGGGGAGATTACGTGCTTTGCCCCGAATCACAGGATATTGAGCCGACCCGGAGACTCGCACCTGGATTCCCGGCTTCAAAGTCGGCAGCTCTTGACGTTATGCCACATCCTCACCCCACTTTCATGGTTAGCAGTTGGTTCTGTCTTAGGATGCGCTAAGAGGAGAAATGAGCGAGTGCAAGCTGCCTCCTGATGAGAGCTCCAACACTTTTGTTTTACAAATTAACCACTAGTGGTGGCACCTCACAGGTTCCTTCCCCTTTCGCTGCCCGTAAGCTCATCAAGTCTACATTATGAAAGCTTGTTTTATATGCTAAATAAATCATCAGAAACACAATAGGCCCACAGGAGAATGAAATAAGCAATTCTGATTTGGCCCTGGCTCTGAAGGATGTGGAGAACAAGGAGACTGAGGGGATAATGCTAGAATCAGGGGCTTATGTGACAGAAATTAAATAATCAAATCTGCCCCAGAAAATAATGTAAAGGCAAAGACAAAAAGAAGGACACAAAGAACACTGCTCCCCATAAAGTTATAAAATAATGAGGCAATAATACATTTGAGAAACATAATAAAAAGGACATTGAGGGTTGTGGTGGTAACAAAGATCAATGTTGTGTGTCTGAGGTATGTGATTCATTGCTTTTACATTTGGTAGGGTGGTGTGCTTCTTTTGGGCTTGAGTGAGGGGTGGCAGGGGAGAAAGAGGACCACTTTCTAATTAAACTTCTGTGGTGCCTAACAGGTTAACATGGTTCTGCCATGGCTATATTTATTATCTGAAAAATGCAATAAAAAATGTATATAAATATAAAGGATAACAAGAAAAGACCAGATGAATCCATGTGCTCCAGAAGATAGCCCCTTTAAGTATATCATGGCTGCCAGCATCCTAAACATCTTCTACACCACAGAGAAGACTCCAGTAAATAATACAAATGGAGATGCTGATGTAATAAAAGAAAAGCAAAACAGTAATACAAAAAAACAACTAGTCATAAAACCTTGGGCTTCTTTTTAAGCTACAGGAAGAGTAAAAGGAGGAGCCTAACCTAAGGCAATGCTACCTCTGAATAATACAGGTAGCTCAGTGTCATTTCAATGATATTTTAGGGGCCCCTATTTGGAACAACTTTGAATTTCATTACCTTTTTTCTGGTGGTTGAAGCCTCCACAAGACTAAACAATATTATAGATGAACTTCACATAAAAACAGTTAAACTATGTGTCGCGGTGGCCCATACATCCTTACAAAGATGCTGAGTACAGAGAGAGAGTCAGAGGTAGAGGCACGAAGAGAGAGGGAGAGAAGTTCTGATAGAGAAATCAATAAAAGATAGGTAGAGTGAGGGAAAATGACAAAGAACACTTAACCTGGAGGGGGGGACTTAGAAGGTGGAGGTCCTGGGCTATTGACCACTTTGAATTAGCTTCAGAAAACATCAAAGGATTACATATCTAGGAACATCACCTATAGTCTCATATTTTACTGCTGACTTAGAAAGCCAACAAATGAGGCAGTGCTCTGAGAGAACACACAATAAAACAACCATAAACTCAGTCACAAGGCAGGTAATTCGGAATTCACCTATGCGGTAACAATGAATATGAACGGTGGTGAAAATGTAGAAATGATAGAAAAGGAAGCCACCGGAAGAAGGGAACTGGTGGAAATGTGTACCCCGTCAAATCACTTATCCTGTAATCCAAGGGGCCTTTTATTTGAGGAAATTGTCTGCAATTATTGGATCTCCCCATTGAATAAAAGAACCCTTGAAATTTTACATCTTACATCTTACATTTACAAGGGGTGAAGGCTAGTGATCACAGCTTAGTATCATTCATTCACCAGAAATACAGCCAGGGCCGGACTGGCCGTAGCAGGCACCGGGCGTTTCCCTGGTAGGCCGTCTGGTTGGGGGGCGTTTTTAGGCCCCTGGGGGGCTGATTTTGTTACCTGGGGCAGGCAATATCGCCCCCACTGTAACAAAATCGTCCGAAACCGGCCCTGCAAACATCTCGGCCGCACCCTCCCCCCTTCTCCCCTAGGAGGGCCAGCCGAGCAGTTTGCTAGGGCCGGTTTCGGTTCCCAGTTCCTCAAGACATATAGTTAAAAATAAAAAAATATTTTTATTCGGAGAACATAACATCAGCAATCAATAATTCTGTGAATGATAGTCGTAAATATGGTATAGGTATCATGCCAGTTAAAGAGCATATTAAAACTAATAAAAAAAGCTGATGTTGACTGTAAATGAGAAGAATCAGAGTGAGCTGCGGTTTCTCCATAGCAGCGGAGGAGAGTCACCCCCCACTGACAGCGCAGCAAGATCAAAAAAGGAAAAAGCAATGAAGAGATTTCATTACCATGTTTTTTTTTCAGTTCAGCCGAACCGAGTGTCAGCGCTGGGCGGTGCCATAGATGCTGTTTGGCGGCAAGGAGCAGTGTTGCTGCTCCAGTGGAAACTGCGCATGTCACTTTGTCAAATCTGTTTTATTAAGTTTTTAGATCATATTACATAAGCATATCATACGGCATCACATTACATAGACATCAAGTCGGAAATTTATACATACTGGGGAATCATGCCAACTGTCGGGGGGAGGGGTGGGGAACAGTCTGGTGTCTGCTGGCGCTCCCACCACCGCCCTCCTGAGGCCCAGTCCCTTCATCCTTAGGAGTTCAGATGTCATCTCTTTAGAAGGGGCCAGCCCCACCACCCACCAGCCATGGAGCCAACTGCGCATGTCACTTTGGTCGGCTGTATTGCGATGGCCAGCCAGACATGCAAATTTTAAACCTCTCCACTCAGCTGGCTTAGAAAGCTGGGGGGAGAGCAGGCACAGGCCCCCAGTGCCTATAGAAGCGTTGAGGTATCTGCTCCAGCCAATCCGGGCGCTGTTCTCATGCTGCCTAACATTATCAGCAGCATGAGAACAGCATCAGGATCAGTTGGGGAGTGGCTCAAAGACCCCCTGCTGCCTTGGTGCCTCGGACTGCAGCAGGAAGAGGAACACGAGGACGAGGTAGTGGATAAGTAGTCTATTTTTCTTTCTTTAAATGCTTTCATACCCACTTGCAGACAGTGTGAAAAACTCTCACTGTCTTGGTTCAACCTCAACTCCAGAGCTCTCAATCATGGCCCATTACACTGTTTATAAAGGGCCACAATAGCTGGGTTTCTCACAGTGCTTGTAAATGTGAGAACATTTTCGCCCTACCATTTTATAATGTAAGTGTCCGCTATTGAGAGAATTGCCTAATTAAACTCTTAAAGAGACAGTAGGAAAAGCAACAGCTAAGACAGAAATAACATTAAATGGAGAGAGATCAATACAATAACTAGAAACCGCTGAAGAAGAACCCAAAATTAGTCCAAATGAAGACTGGTCGACGTTATAATAATAATCCATATTTGTAAAGCGCGAACAATCACCCATAAGGGTCTCTAGGCGCTTGGGGCCGTCGGGAAGATTAAGCAAGCTATTGCCCAGAGTCACATGGTGCTGGGCTAATCTGCCTCTGGCACCGGGGATCGAACTGTGATCCCCAGATTCCGGAGTCAGTCGCCCTGGCCGCGGCGCCACATCTCTCGCCTGCGCTAGCGAGACCATATGAAAAAGGTGATGTAGATCAGCATACCTAATACCAGATTTCTGAATTTAGCTACCTGGAATCTATGTTCCCTGTCAGGTGTGCGCGCACCTTACACTTTCGCAGCGCCCAGCACCTCTGCAGGAGCGCACATATGATTACCGTCTCGAAGAGAAAGACTTCCCCCAGCTGCTCATTTAAAAAGAATGCAGCAGTGTGGATGGAAGTTTTTTCTTCACGTGCACGCTGCAAAAGGGGAACCCAGTTGAAAACTGATTCTGCTGGGGTCCCATCAGTATTTTGAGGGGTGCCCTCAGGCTGGCAGTGTGACAAGCAAGCTCGTTAAGTAAATATGCTAATGCATTTAACGCCTTTTGCTCTATCCCTTTGCTTGAAAGGACTTGACGAGGTGTTAAATGCATTAACATGTTAATAGGCTGCAGGGGAGACACAGGTTCACTGGTCTATAGGGCCATCAGGCTGGTCCTACAGACCTTTGTTTTGATCTGTTTGTGGCCTGTTTTTATGGGCTGGATTTTACTGTTGATTTCCCTGATATTATCACTAGCACTGCCTGCAGTAAACACAAATGAATGGAGTGTCCCATACATTGTAAAACACAAACAGTGTGTCTTTACACGTTCAAAATTGCCCTAATTTGAAAATATGGGACACTTTTGTAGCCGTCTCATTCACTAGTGGAGGCCACATGTTGCCCAGTCCATATCTGAAGGCACATGCATGGCTACAGTAACAAGCATTGGGACAGCTAATAGCTTTCGCCTATGAAAGATCTACTGGCTTTGTCAATGTTTTATTAGATATGCTGCACAGCAGCACAGGCTCAATGTAAAGAAAACAAGTATTTGCAAGTGATTTTGAGCTATTGGCATTGTAAATGACAATGTCTTTTATTTCTGTTTAAAAAACCTGCACTAATCAAAGGCATTGTCATTTACAATACCAATAAGTCAAAGTTTTTGAAATGGGAGACCTATTGGATTGCAAATGCTTGTTGCTTACAAGTGCCGGGTGCTGCGCTTTCATGTTGATAGAGGCCACGCCCCCTTCTTTAGACGAGCCATGTCTAAAGAAAGGTCCGCGGCTGCTATTAAAGTGAAAGCGCGGTATGGGGCGCTTTTACCCAAAAAAGCATTTGTTTGTCAAGTCGACAAACAAATGCTTTTTTTTTGTAAAAGCGCCCCGTAAATGCACGCATGGCACTCTGAATGTTGCAGGAAAGCAGCCATTTACCAAGGGAAATGACACAAGCCAATGAGAAATATGGGCGGAGAGTGGCGGGGCTTCAAGTCCTACTCCAATAAAGCATGGCTCGCAGAGCAGCGAACTCGCTGCCCAAGCTCGACCTAAAAAGTGCTATGATGCAGCCAGCATTGACCGCGTCATAACACTTTCTTTCCTCTTCAAGCCATGTTGCATAGCAGCCCGTGCTGCTCTGGAGTATATCTCAATAAACATTGACAAAACCAAATAACTCTCAGATATGCAAGTGCTATTTGGCTTTGTTTAATGCTTTTGTGGCAGATAGTTGGTTGGAGGGAAGCATAACAGAGGGAAACAGCCTGTACAACACATCATTTACTATGCATGCCATTCCCACACAAACACTTTTACAATATAAGTTAAGTGTAGTTAAGGTATATATATGTATATGTGTGTGTGCGTATGTGTATATATATGTATGTATATATATTTATATTCACAGAAAAAACCATAGGTTTCAGGCACGTTATAGTTAGGAATTAGCATTTAAAAAACCTCAGAAATTCACTGAAAAAACCATAGGTTTCAGGGGTGTTATAGTTAGCTGGACTTTTCACTTGTACAAAACCATTGAAATTCCCCCGTTATAGTTAGTTCAGCTAACTATAACTCGCGCGCCCGCAATGCACTGCTGATGACGTCACATATTACATCACTCATGACATGGTCAGTGACATCACTCATGACATCACTGATGACATCTCAAATGACATCACTGATGACATCACTGATGACATCATCCAGTGAATGTGTGTTTTTCTGAAAATTAAATATGTTTTATATATGTATATCTCAAGGTCGATGGAAGAATAAATGGGTATATAAGTGTCTAAATGGATGATTTGTTTTTGAAAAATTGATTGTGTAACTGACTGATTAAGTGTATCATAGTGAATACATGGCTTAGTGAGTAATGTTTAAATATGTAAATATCTGTATCAGTCTCTCACTTTGTGTATAAGTGGCTGCATGGGTTGGTGAGTAGCTACATGGGTGTCTATATAGGTTATTAGTTGGTTTTTTGAGTATCAGTCTGAGTGTCTGCTTGGTTCGGTGGGGGGTATTACGTAGTGCATAGGTGCATGAATGAGTGACTCACTGTTTGTATGGGTTGAACACAGCATGTGTGCAGGACTGTATGGGTGGATGAGTGTGTGTATGGGTGTGTTAGTGAGTGAATGACTGTCTCAATAGTGTCTTTATGAGTAACTACATATGTTTTAAACTAGTATATGTGACTATTGGTGTATATATGTGAGTATATGTGAGAGTGAGAGATTGAAAGAGTTCCTGTATGAATAAGTATGTGTTTCTATAAGTGATTGTTTAAAAGACTAAGTATGTGTAAGTTTCCGTAGAAGTAAGTATGGTGGTGTGTGTATAACTGTATATGCAAGTAAATGTATGTTTGATTCTTTATTAGCATGAGTGACTATATGTGTGAGTAACTCTATGGATGAGTGGCATTGTGTAACAGGATGTATAGGTGTATGAGTACATATGATGAGTGAGTACATGTATGAGTGACTGTATAGGACTGTTGGTGAATGAGTGGATGTGTATGTGGATCTTAGAATTACTGAAGAGGTTGTTGTAACTGGTATTGGTATGTCCATTGTTTTGAAAATTTTAGTCTCTATTTTTGAATGTGTGTATCAAAGGTTATATTAGGGTGAGAGGAGGTCTGCCACTCTATCACAAGGATGATGTCATCAGTGATGTCATCAGTGATGTCATTTGAGATGTCATCAGTGATGTCATGAGTGATGTCACTGACCATGTCATGAGTGATGTAATATGTGACGTCATCAGCAGTGCATTGCGGGCGCGCGAGTTATAGTTAGCTGAACTAACTATAACGGGGGAATTTCAATGGTTTTGTACAAGTGAAAAGTCCAGCTAACTATAACACCCCTGAAACCTATGGTTTTTTCAGTGAATTTCTGAGGTTTTTTAAATGCTAATTCCTAACTATAACGTGCCTGAAACCTATGGTTTTTTCTGTGAATTTCAAAGGTTTTTTAAATGCTAATTTCTAACTATGCCTACAGAGATAGGACATGTGAAGAAAGAAGAAAAAATGCACAGAAAGAAACAAAAGAAGTGCAGAAAGAAGCAACAGAAGTCCTCAAATACGAAGATAAGTGCAGGAAGAAGGATAACGTGCAGAAAGAACAAAAAGAAGAGCAGAAAGAAGCCTTGTTGCAAAATCATCCTGTACCCTCAACTTTTTCAGACGGATACTGGTGGTAACTGAGTCTGACTAACCAGTCCTAGAGCCAGTGCTATGTTAAAAGACACTTAGAATACAGTGAAAACACCTACATACACTAGGGAACATTATGCGTTGGGGTCCCCCTGTGATTAGCATGACCTCCTCTGTAAGCCCCTAGTATATAATAGGGCATGGGGATTAAAACTACCTCTTAAAACAGGCCACAGGGCGTTTTTGCACACGTTAACTCAGGCCCCGTCCCCTCCATTCACCACTGTGTAAACACGCCCTGTGTCCATTTTTAGTTGGGAGATTAAGTTCATTTGAATCCTGAGGGTCCCTAGGGTCCAACTAGCCCACTAGGTACCTCCAGTAAGTGCCACAGAGCTGCGTTGCAGAGAGGTGTAAAAAGTGGCACGGCCTGGACCACCTCTCTGCAATGCAGCTCAGTGGCGCTTACTGGAAGCACTTGGTGGGCTAGTTAGCCCCCAGGGGCCCTCAGTATTGAAGGGAAATTATATCCCCAATTTAAAACGTGCCATAGTGCGTGTTTGCACACGTCACCTCAGGCCCCGTCCCCTCCCTTCACCACTGTGTAAACGCGCCCTGTGGCTGTTCTAAGTTGAGAGATTAAGTCCCCTTGAATCCTAAGGGTCCCTAGGGTCAAACTAGACCACTAGGTACCTCCAGTAAGCGCCACAGAGCTGCGTTGCAGAGAGGTGTAAAAAGGGGCTTGGCCTCAGAACACCTGGCTGCAGCGCAGCTCCCTGGCGCATACTGGAGATGCCTGTTGGGGGCGCGTTTGCAGAGTGCTGCACGGAGGGGGCATGGCCTCCGGCACGATGCCAGTCTTTTATTTATTTTAGTTTTTTAAGAAGGGGGGCTGTTTGGTTCCCCTTCTTATTCTAATTTATTGGCCCTGATGACCCCATCCCCCAGGGCCAGTCTCCTAATTATATTTTTTTGACCCCAATCCCCAGGGCCGGCCACTGTTTTTTATTATTTTTAAAAAATATATATTCATAGACACACCTAGGACATGCTGGACAAACCGTACGTACCTATCACCATGACGATTTGCGTGATATTCATTAAAAGGCGACTATGCATGCAATGAATCCACGTGGAATGTATTTACACCACTAGTGAAGCTCTGACATGTCTGATGCCCTACCGTGCCTAATCCTGGTAGACACCCTTGTCGTTTATTTATACAAACATGGGTAGCTATTGACGGGCACATTTAATACACATGCACACCAAGCCATTCAAAGGGGATTCGACAAAAATTCGACAAACTATGCAAGAAACCCCCCTCACGGTTAATAAAACACACATCCACTGCCGGATGTGTAATACTTTTTATTTTACTCTCTGGAAAGGGGACGAACATCACTTGAGAGTCACAGCGTGCTCCTGACAGAGCCCAATGCTGTGTTACACCCACCATTGCCTGCCGAGTGCCACACACCTCTGTGTTGTATTCCACTAGCTAGTGCATATGCTATGACACTCTCTAGCCCATGTGCACTGTAACACCACCCCGTGAATATGTCATGCCACACTTGTCTTCGCACGGGTTATATTGCCCCATCTAACGTGCCTTTCTCGATGCCTATGTTATAACGCACAGTGCTATGCCATACATATTACAATCTGGGATCCATATCTTTGTCACAGTGCATATGCAACGTTACACTCCCCAGCACATATTTTATATTACAACTTTAGAGACTAGTTAGGTTACACAACACTGCCCTGTGCATATTACACTCCAAGGCGCATATCGCATAGCACGCGCTAGTGCCTGTGCTATCTCGCGCTCTCCAATGAATCTGTCATTGCGCACAATGTATTGCATATTATATTTCACGCCCGGTTCATCTTATATCACACTTTTTGGTGCATAGTTTATACCATACACTATATCTAGTTTTCATTTTCAATCGTGCTCTCAGGACTATGTTCTATATAACACTGTGTTCACCTACCCTTTTCACGGGCATTACATTTTGCGATAGGGGGTGGAGGGTCAGGGGGTGTTTCTGCCAAGTGAGCCCGGAGTCACAGTCACAAACGTCCTCTTCTTCCTGAATAAAAGTGAGATTATGCTGCATACTTGTTCATATTTTAAGTAGTTCGCACAGACACAATGTTTTAAAAACAATAAAGTTCCTAATACCCGCCTTCTCTGAACAGTTAGCTTGCTGCCCCATCCCCTTCCTCCCTATCCTCTGTTGTGTGAATCCATGGACTAGCCTCCTCCCTCCTGCCATGCATGGTCTGATGTGCTGCCACTGCCCTCAATTTAGTATGATGTACCAGTCCAGTCCTCCTGCCCTCCATTGCCCAATTCTATGCCCCATCATTGACCTCCTGCTTAAACTCTGTGCTTAGCTTGCTGCCCCTATTCTCCTTCCCCCTGCCATCCGATGTCTTTGTGCATGCCCCTGCTCCATCCTTTTTGCCCACCATGTCCCATGGACCTGCCACTCCTATCTACTCTGAGTGTTCTGTTGAGCTGCCACTCCCCTCCCACCTGCCTAGCATTGTCAGATGACTGTAACCTGTCCCTGCCACCTCCACCCTGCCTGTCCACATGCCATGCCCCTATCCTCTTCCTCCTGTCCTACGTGGTCCATTGTACTGCCACACCCTTCTGCCCTCCCTGATCTGTTGTGCTGCAACTAATCCTCCTGCCTGCCCCGTGTGGTCTGTTGTGAGGTCCCTTCCCCTGAACTTTCTTGTCTGTGCACAGGTCCTGACCCTCCCTTCTATCCTCCATCGTCCTTTGTGCATGCCCCTCCACCCTCCTTCTTGCCCATCATAGCCATTGTGCTGCCACTAACCCTCCCACTTGCCATGCATGGTCTTCTGTGCTGCCATGGCCCCTCCCACCTTCCCTGTGTGGTCAGTTAGCTGCCCCTGACCCCCTCCCACCTTCCCTCCATGGTCTGTGTGTATGCCATCACAGTCTCACTGTTGCTCTTCATGGTGTGTCTTGCTTCTAGTGCCCATCCTGCCTGACCTCCATGGCTATCTTGCTGCTCCTGCCCTGCCCCCTTGCCCCAGCCCTCTGTTTCCATGTGCAGACCCCTATTCCCTCCCTCCTGGCTTGTCTGTTCCATTGTAATGCCCCTGATCAGTCCCTCCTGCCGTTTATGGTCTGTTATGCTGCAGCTTTCTCTCCTGTCTGTCCATTATGGTCAGCTAGCTACCATTGCCTCTTGCCCCTCTGTTCTCTGTTGTCCATGTGCATGGTCCTGTCCCCTCCCTCTTGCTTTCTATGGATTGTTGTGCTGCACTCCCGTCCTGCATGCCCTGTGTGGTGTATTGTGCTGCTGCAAACCCTGATGCCTGCCCTGCAGGGTCAGTTTGGTGCACCTCTCCATGTCCCTCCTGTCCTCTGTTATCCAAGTCCATGTCCCTATCCCATTTCCTTCCATGATCCAATGTACCATACTTGCGAACATTTTGAACTTGGTAAGAGGGAGATTTTGAAAAAAAACTGGGGTATTGATTTTCCCCTTTGAGTTACATTGAAAAAGAGGATATTGTAGACAGGAGACAGATCAAATAAAGCCCATTTGAGCTTAAAAACATTGGACGTTTCCTGGCTGAATCGGGTCTGTTGGCATGTATGGTTGTACTACCATTGCCTCTTCCTTCTGCCCACAATGGTCTATTACATTGCCACAGCCTTGAAGGAGGGTAGATTTTGTATCACAGGGGGCCCCTGGCCCGTTCTGTCCACACCTGAAGTATGAGACCCTTGTCCTTGCCCTGCCAGCTGCATTTGTAGGCCGTATTAAATTGACCAGCGGGTCCTGTGTTGCTATATAATTATCCTGAGACATCCTTACCACTCAGCCAGCATAAAACCCCTGTGTAGGCCCTTCTGTTCAATATGTAGGCCTCTTTGTTAAATTGACCATAGCTCTGCAATTCAAGTGTATAGCAGTCTGAAGGCAGGTCTGCGAGGCCTTCTGATCCAAACTAGTAGCCCCCACCCTACCCGAGTGCTCCGTGCTCGGTATCAAAGTTCAACATCCCCCTGAAGCTGTCGACATACAGTAGGCTGCATCCTGGACTGGTACTTGCTTCCTGGGCAGGTTTCCCGCTTTTAAGGAAGTGGCAACCGCAGAGCGTCAAGTTAGGAGAACTGAGGAGATTTTATACATGAATATATTGAATTCCCGTACAATACCCATTATTTTCTGCTTGCTCTATGGAACTTACGATAAGCGATTGGCCTGAGAGACTGACCTTTTCACCCAGTCCATTGTCAGCATTAAGTGGGTAAATGACGAAATGTCTGGTAAAATCTGCAGACGAAGCTTTTGGGTAGCATACGTAGGTAGATGTAGCGTGCAAAGGAGCCCACAAAATGATATAAAAAGGGAGCACCCACAGATATCGACGGACTACCTCGCCGTCTGTATGTAGGTTAACAGGCAGTGCAGGTTTTCCCCAAGAGCTGGGAGCTCTTGTCTTCCTTTGCTTAAAATGTCTTGCTCTGCTTTGCTTGAAGTATCTTATTCTATTTTACCTATATGAAATGTCATGTTATGTTTAACCATTGTTCTCTTTACTTTTGCATTTAAAAGATTTTGTATTGTAATTGCAGGAATGCTTGCTCTAAGAGTAAACGTGAGTGTTCCTAGGTAACATTTTCCTTGGTGTAACTTGTTTCTCATGATGCATTTATAGATGTGTTTTCTCTCTCTCTCTGTCAGTACATTAATTGAGATACAGAGAATATTATGACAGCTGTATGATTATCTGGATTCTGTATTTTGTACTTTATGTCTCTATTCTGCGGTTTCTTTGAAGTTGCATCTTCTCATTAAACTGCCATTGTATTCTGCCTCCAATTCCATGTCTCATATGTCTGTTTTCTTCATTTTTGGAGCAAGCGTTCCTAGGCACCCCGGCTCAAATTAAGGTGCCCCTTTTGTCCCTGACTCACTCTCCTGCTCAGTTCTGTGGTGGCTCCCGGGGATCTGGGGACCGCCCCTAGCTTCCTTGACCCGTAATAGATCTTCCCTCCAACAGCCTCTCTTGCAAGTCCTGTATTGTTGGTTTGTTGCCCCTGCCCCCCTTTCCACTGCCCTCCATAGTCTGTTGTGCTTCCACGGCCCTTCCTGCCTGCTCAGTGTGGTTAAATTGTTGCCTTTGCACCCTCCTACCTGCCTTCAATTTTCAGAGTCCGTGCCCCTGGCCTCTGCCTCTCAACAGTATCCTAATGAACAACTAGATTGCTAACATTCTATATTTATTACAAAAGTGTGGAACGCCTGACATCATCTTGATGTAATCAAAACTGTAATACCTAGAGCATTTCCTTTAGAAATTACATATATGAGATGGTCTTATTGGCATCAAAATTATGGTTAGTGCTCTAAAAGACTAAAATAAGGACATATTTTCTGAGTTTTCAAATAGCGACAAAGCACTTTTAAATTATTTGTTATCTTTATGTTTTTTTATCCAGTTGACCACTTGATTAAATGTTGCACTTAGGGGAGAGGATGTGGTGTTACTTCCAGAACTGCAGACTTTGCAACTGGGGAACCAGGTTGCAGTTTCTGCTTCAGCTCGACATTCTGTGATTCTGGTCAAATCACTTAGTCTCCCCATGTCTACAACCAAAATGAATTTGTTCTTGTGTGATGTAACCAATGCTCATGTAAAGCACTCCAATACCTGACAAGTCTGCACTATATAACACTGCAAAAACACAAAATAATAAGTGTTTTGCACACTTCTGTCATTGGGCTATATTTGGGCTACATCTGGGTGATTTTGGGCTACATTTGGGCTCTTTTGTCTCCGGTGGCCATCTTGGGAGATTTATTTGTTATGAAGTTTCCTAATTTCCTCATGTACTGCAGTCTCCTCAGTAGGAAATGCTTTCAGTTTTTTACTTTGATGCCATCATGAAGGTATTCAGATATGTCACACATTTGCCATAAATTCTGAATGTTAGCACTCTAGTTGCTCATTAGATCACTGTAGTAAAACTACTGCACCATGGAAGTCTGCTCCTGGTATTAAAAGTGCATGTTTCAGTCTGCATGTCAGAATTTTTTAATGAAATAGAAGAGGATTTGAGAAGTCACTCAAAATGTGCCCTCATTTTCTTTCTTCAGCATTAATCATAATTTCTATGGCAAAATGAACCTCCTCATTGTGTTCCTTTTTAAATTAAATGTTTTAAGTGTTACCAGTTTATTCCAATCAAGATGGCTTCAGGTGTGCCATACTTTTGTCATAATGAAGACAGTAAGCGCTCTAGTTGTTTTTAAGAACATTCTGGGACATTCTGTCATTGGGCTATACTTGGGCTACATCTGGGTGATATTTGGGCTACATTTGGGCTCTTTTGTCTCTGGTGGCCATCTTGGGAGACTTATTTGTTTTGAAGTTTCCTAATTTACTCATTTACTGCAGTCTCCTCAGTAGGAAATACTTTCAGTTTTTTACTTTGATTCCATCAAGAAGGCATTCAGATGTGTCACACATTTGCCATAAATTCAGAATGTTAGCACTCTTTTTGCTCATTAGATCACTGTAGTAAAGCTACTGCTCACCAGGGAAAACTGCTGCTGGTATTGAAAGTGCATGTTTCAGTCTGCATGTCAGAATTTTTTAATGAAATAGAAGAGGATTTGAGAAGTCACTCAAAATGTGCCCTAATTTTTCTTTCTGCAGCACTAATCATACTTTTTATGGAAAAATGAACCCCCTCATTTTGTTCCTTTTTAAATTAAATGTTTTAAGAGTTACCACTTTAATCCAAGCAAGATGGCTTCAGGTGTGCCATACGTTTATCATAAGTAGGACTGTTAGCGCTCTAGTAGTTCTTTGGAACACTCTGGGAAGCTGCAGTAGAACACAAAGGAATCAACTGACAGTCTCTGCCCTTGTTGGATGTACATGTTTTACTGAGAATGTCAGACTTCATTCTCACATGACTGAGAAAGATGATGTGAATTTACAGAAAATAAGCTCTCAGTTTAGCCTATAGATCACCTTCCAAACCTCTGTGGTAAAAGCATGAGAAAATATTTTTCTCTCAATCATGATATCCCAGCAGAAGGCTTTTTCACATGGTGAAATCACCTTAGAACATACCACAATTCCTAAAATGAGTATGGTACCATCAACAAATTATTTATAATGTAACTAAAGTCTTAAAACCTTCTATTAACTGCAATGCTTTTTAATGAGGTGCTATCATGTATATTGGTCCCAAGATGGCTGCCAACACTTCTTGGATGAAGTGCTGACAGCCAATCAGATCTCAGGATGAGATGTGTGGTTAGGCTCCGCCCACATATATATATGCTTTTAAATGCTATTTTCTCAGGAAATACTGAACAGATTTACACCAGACCTGCAAAAGGCACTTCCTTGACCTTATGGCTACCTCTCTGCCAAATTTCAAGTAATTCTGTTCAGCCGTTCGGGCTGTAGCTGTGTCTAAAGGTCCTATGGAAAAATGCATGGGGAAAACGCGTTTTGGGACCCCCCTTTTTTCTCGGCCCCTGCTTGACGAATCCCCCCGAGACTTTCAGGGTAGGAGCGGAGCGTAGCGCCCCACCTATTTTGAAAATTTCGCGAGGATTCGTCGACCGGCGCCAAAGTTATTCCAAATAGAATGTTGCGGATTTCCTATGGAAACAGGGTCCTAACTATAACTACCTACTGGCGACCGCCAGTAGGTAATATATATACATGTGTGTGTATATATATATATATATATATATATATATATATATATGTATATATATATATATGTGTGTGTTCGAGGCATATGAGCTGCAGATTACTCACTTTTGCATAGATCGCCATCTGGTGTTGGGCCCGGATGTTTGCAGTTTGTTTTTCCTCTTGGAAAGTCTTTGGAAGTCACAAGGTTGGTGACTCCTCCCTTGGCTCCATCCTCAGATTGTTTTTTTTCCGCCATCGGGCTCAGATGTAATACTTCGCGCTCCGGTTCCGAACATTCCAGTTCGACGATCGAAGCGGAATCCTCGCTCTCCGTGGTATTGTTTAGATACTGATCTCCACAATCACCTTCTTCGACGCACCTTCGATTCCAGTCATCGACGGCGGCCTTCGGGCCTATCCAGGCTCCGGTCCCGGCTGATGGAAAGAACTCCATTCAAGAAGTGCCCTCGATGTGGGTCCAAATTCCCCCACACCGATCTTCATGAGGTGTGCAACCTCTGCCTCTCCCCGGAACACGAGGCTCGAGACTGTCCCGCCTGCAAGTCTTTTAGATCCAAAAAGACTATTAGAGACCGACGGGCCAGACGGAAAATGGCACACTCCTCGACTTCCGTTCCAGTCCACATCTTCGGGGACGACGTCGAAGCTCCGGGACACCAGCACACTGAAGAGGACCTCGTCAGTGCTCCTGAAGCCGATGACTCGGATGTGGAGGACATCACCCCGGCGCAGAGGGTCATGAGTAAAATACCCCCTCCCACACCCGCGCCGACACCCAAAAAGGCTTCGGTTACGCCTTCGCCTTCGGGCCTAGGCAAGACCAAAGATACTGCTTCGAACACCCCACCTTCGGGCCCGGTGACGAAGCCAAGTAAGCCTGCCGGCGGCTCGAGCCACCCTGCCAGCAGTGCCGAAAAACACCCTTCGGCACCGAAGAAAAGATCGGCCTCTACCTCGACACTGAGCTCCACACCAAAGCCCTCGGTGTCGAAACCCAGCCTCTCGGTGCCAACTAAACATCCTAAGGCC
The DNA here is from genome assembly GCF_964204655.1 of Triturus cristatus. Lineage (NCBI taxonomy): Eukaryota > Metazoa > Chordata > Amphibia > Caudata > Salamandridae > Triturus > Triturus cristatus. Next base: position 141,361,968 of record NC_140586.1, on the reverse strand, counting down.
CTTGGCACCGACACTCCCGCGCCGAAGCCTCTCTCGGCGCCGAACAAAAAATCGGAGGTCCCCAAAAAGCACGGCACAGACAAGCCTAAGAAGCAGTCGGCCCCAAAAACATCGGCGCCGACCGAACAACCAATGTTGCAAGAACTTTTTACTCCGGATCCTTTGCAAAAGACACTTACCAAGGATCCCAAAACTGGACATTTGGCACTGTCTTCTAAAAAGACATTTAGACAAACCAGCTCCACCTCCGAAGAGGAAGGACTGTGCTACCTCCCCTTTCAAAGTTCCTTCCCCGCCTCTTCCACCCTCTCCATCTCCACCACCTTCTCCACCCCTGCCTCATCGCTCTCCGACCCAGTCTTCAGACCATCATGTATCAGGGGGACCCATACTACGACCCAGAAGATGTGCCACAAGATCCCACTCCTACAGTATCCCCAGACCCCTGGGATGATTATAATAATCCAGACATTCCAGATGTCACAAGATGACCTATATCCATCCAGGCCATCGCCATCTGAAGACTCACTAGGTTTTCACCACCTACATTATCACTGGGTAGAGCTACACACTGACCCAGTAGAGGAAGATTTCCTCCTAGATACCTTTGATACAGCACATAGGTCTACTGCTATACTACCTATGCTCAATGGGGTAATAAAACATGTGCCAGAGGTTTTTAAAGACCCAGTCAGGGCTAGGGTCCTAATCCCACGCATAGAAAAAAGTATAAAGCTGCCCCTACAGATCCTGCCTACATCACAGGGCCAGCGCCACTGGATTCCCTAGTGGTATCCACCGCAAGAAAAAGATCAAATTCCCAGGCGTCAGGCGAAGCACCACCACCTGACAAGGAATCAAAGCTCCTGGACGCATCAGGAAAACACACTGCGTAACAGGCAGCTAATATATGGCGTATTGCCAACACTCAAGCGCTATTAGCCAGATACGACAGAGCGCATTATGATGAACTGGAAACAATCATGCACCATCTCCCAGAAAAATATAAAAATAGGGCCAATGAACTAATCCAAGAGTAAGACCATAACCAATACCTCTATACGCTGTGCCTTAGACGCAGCAGACACAGCTTCCAGGGCCATTAACACCAGTGTCCTACTCCGTAGACACGCTTGGCTGAGAGTGTCAGACTTTAAACCCGAGGTACAAGCCTCCATATTAAACCACCTGTTCGATCAGGAACATTTATTCGGTCCAAAGATAGATGAGGCCCTCGAAGATAAACAGATACGGCGAAGTCTATGGGAGCCCTACAGTCACACCCTCCTAGATGCTCCTTTCGCCGCTCTTCCTTTCGGGGCACGGGCAGAGGCTATTCCTCAGATAGCGCATCCACGTCCTACAAATCCCCTCCTCAGTCCACCTTCACAAAAGGTTGCCAAAGAGGCGGCTATAGAGGAAATAACAATAAAGGCAGAGGCAAAACAAATACCGCCCGCTCTGCCACACCGCCTACCCAATGACTTTCCCCTGCTCCCCCCAGACCATCCCACTCCAGTCGGGGGCAGACTACAAAATTTCCTTCACGTCTGGGAGTTCATCACATCAGACAAGTGGGTGACCCAAATTATTCGTTCAGGGTACTGCCTGGAACTGACATCTACCCCCCCCAACATTCCACCCAGGTAACGCCCAATGTCACAAGAACATTCCACCTTACTAAAACAGGAGGTGATCTCCCTCCTGCAAAAGCACGCAATAGAACAGGTCCCCCACAATCAGCAAAATGTAGGAGTCTACTCCCTATATTTTCTGATACCAAAAAGAGACGAGACTCTACGACCTATCTTAGATCTCCGGCCTCTAAACACATACATACATTCAGACCATTTTCACATGGTGAAACTTCAGCAGGTACTTCCGCTCCTCTCCCAGAACGACTTTCTCACCACACTGGACTTGAAAGACGCGTAATTTCACATTCCAGTACATCATGCCCACAAAGTACCTCAGATTCGTAGTGGACGGGCAACACTACCAGTTCAAGGTGCTCCCATTCGGGGTCACAACAGCACCACTGGTATTTACCAAGTGCCTAGCGGTAGTGGTGGCACACCTCAGAAGACAGCACATTCACGTCTTCCTGTATCTGGACGACTGGCTGATAAAAGCCACGTCCTACAACCAATGTGTACACCACACCGCCACTACAATCCAACTACTTCACCAACTAGGCTTCACAGTGAACCACCAAAAGTCCCAGCTAACACCATCCCACATAAAGCAATACCTCAGTGCCACCATACACACCTCAAAAGCCATTGCCTACCCCAATCCGGCCAGGATTGCAAGCATTCAGGCTTTGCGTCAAAAACTCATACTTCAACACTCGCTCCCAGCAAGAGTGTTTATGCAACTGATAGGGATGATGGCCTCTTGCATTTTCATAGTGCCTCATGCAAGACTCCAGGTGCGTCCACTCCAAGAGTGCTTAGCGCGCCAATGGAACCAGGCCCAGGGGCAACTGACTGATCTGGTGTTGGTAGACGGTCGCACCCATCGCTCTCTGCAGTGGTGGAACACCACAAATCTTTCCAAAGGTCGACCGTTCCTGGGCCCGGTTCCACAAATACTAACAGACGCATCGCTCTCCGGCTGGGGAGCTTATCTGCTACACCTCACAGCGCAGGGCACATTGACGCCGCAACAAAGGTTACTCCACATCAATCATCTGGAGCTACTGGCAATCTTTCTAGCCCTAAAATCCTTTCACACACAGATTTTAGGCAAGACAGTCCTTATCCGCACGGACAACATGACCGCCATGTACTACATCCAAAAACAAGGCGGCACACACGCTCCACAGCTCTCTCAACTAGCACAGAACATATGGAGATGGGCAATTCCACACACAATCTTTCTCCTAGCCCAACATGTCCCAGGAGTTCAGAACACCATGGCAGATCTTCTCAGCAGACAGACTCAACAGATCCACGAGTGGGAACTTCACCCGCAAGTTCTTCACCCGTTCTTTCAAATGTGGGGGCATCCACAAATAGACCTATTCACCACCCACTAAAACAAAAAATGCCCAAGCTTCGCCGCCAGATACCCACACCCATTGTCCAAAGGCAATGCGATATGGATGAACTGGTCAGGCAAATTTGCTTACGCCTTTCCACCACTCCCACTAATTCCATTAGTGGTGCAAAAGCTATAGCAGCACTCCCTCACACTCATTCTAGTAGCTCCAACGTGGGCCAGACAACCGTGGTACACCACGTTGCTGGAACTCTCAGTAGTGCCACACCAAAAATTACACCTCTCACCATGCCTCCTAACCCAGAACCATGGAGAGATCAGACACCCGGACCCAGCTCAGCTCAACCTTGCGATCTGGCTCCTGAAATCTTAGAGTTCGGATACCTTAACCTTCCCCCCGACTGTATGAATGTTATCAGAGAAGCTAGACGTCCTACCACTAGAGCCTGCTACGCTGCCAAGTGGAAAAGATTTGTTGTTTATTGCCATAACACAATCAACCCTCGAGACGCATCCATACAGCACATCATATGCTACTTACTACACCTACAAAGATGTAACCTAGCATATACATCCATTCGGCTACACCTCGCAGCAATTGCCGCTTACTTACAAACCAGACAGCACCTATCACTTTTCAGAGTGCCTGCCAACAAAGCCTTCATGGAAGGCCTAAAACGAATAATTCCCCCCAGGATGCCACCCTCACCTGTGTGGAACTTAAATATAGTGCTCACAAGGCTAATGGGACTGCCTTTTGAACCCTTGCATAAATGGCGAACTGCAATTCCTCACATGGAAAACAGCTTTCCTGGTAGCCATCACCTCCCTTAGAAGGGTCAGTGAAATACAAGCACTTACTATACAAGAACCTTTTCTCCAAATGCACCCAAACAAGGTTGTCCTCCTTACCAACCCAAAATTCCTACCCAAAGTCATCTCGCCCTTTCATCTAAACCAATCGTTAGAATTACCGGGTTTTTTTCTCGCAACCTCAAACTGTTGCAGAAAGGGCTCTACACACACACTGGATGTTAAAAGGGCCTTACTTTACTACATCCAGAGAACACAAACTTTCAGAAAGACAAAGCAACTGTTTCTCTTTCTCTCCACCTCATAAAGGCAACCCCATCTCTAAATCAGGGATAGCTAGGTGGATTGTAAAATGCATAAAGATTTGCTACCACAAAGCAAAACGCACGCTATCTGTTCCCCCTAAAGCCCACTCTACAAGAAAGATAGGGGCTTCTATGGCTTTTCTAGGGAACATCCCATTAGATATCTGCAAGGCAGCTACATGGTCAACACCGCACACTTTCACTAAACATTACTGTGTAGTTGTGCAAACCAAGCAACAAGCTAGTGTGGGCCAGGCTGTACTTAAATCACTATTTCAAACCACTGCAACAGATACCTGTGGTCGCTGCTAAGGCTGGGAACTGCTATATAGTCTATGCAAAAGTGTGTAATCTGCAGCTCATATGCCTCGAACGGAATATGCTACTTACCAGTATGCATCTCTTCTTGGCATGTAGAGCTGCAGATCTACACACGCCCACCCGCCTCCCCGGCTACCTGTATCTGTTCCGGTCTATCTTATTTAGATACAACACACATGGGTTTCTTCACTATTACTACGCTCCATCTTTCCCTGTTGGCGAAAAACAATCTGAGGATGGAGCCGAAGCCCATGCGCAATACGAACCAAGGGAGGAGTCACCAACCTCGTGACTTCCAAAGACTTTCCAAGAGGAAAAACAAACTGCAAACATCCCGGCCCAACACCAGATGGCGATCTATGCAAAAGTGTGTAGATCTGCAGCTCTACATGCCAAGAACAGATACATACTGGTAAGTAGCATATTCCATAGATGTGTGTGTGTATATATATATATCTCTCGAAGGTCCACTTCCACCAGACTCTTTGGTTGTAGCAACGGCATGTAAAAGAATCAATTCACAAACATCTGGAGAGGCGAATCGCCCAGATAAGGAGAGTAAAAAGGTTGACGCTGCAGGAAATAGTGTGGCCGTCCAGTCCGCAATCATTGGCAGATCGTAAATTTGATCGGCCTCCTTACTAGATATAATAGGGCCCACTGGAATAGGATGGAGGAAATACTCAGATACCTTCCATACGAACATAAGAAACGGGCATATCAACTTACATCAGAGGGTACATTAATATTTAACACTACAGTTCGCTGTGCACTCAACTCTGCGGATTCTGCAGCTAGAGAGTTACATTCTAGCGTACTACTATGCAGGCATGCATGGTTGGCTCTGGATCTTAGGGTTTAAACCTGAAGTCCAACAACAGCTCCTAGCTCTCCCATTTGATGGGGAACAGCTTTTGATCCCCAAGTAGATGCCCTCCTTGCGAAAATTTTAAGATAATGAAACAGCTGCGGTTATGGGAGAGCTATAGACACTCATTTTTTTTCAAACCGTACATCCCCCCTCCCACCCTCCCTCCTGGTCTGCCCTGTCCTAGATACCTTAAGAGCTACAGACACTCATTGATGTTTTTTTCGCTGCTTCTCTTACCGTGAAGGTTCCAAGACTACCTCCACCTGATATGAGCGGACTCTGACTCAAACCACCTTACCTAGGGGTTATTACAGAGGCTCATACAGGGGTAACAAATCTAGAGGCAAAGGCAGATTTACCAAACCATCCACTACAACCACAAAACCCTGACTCCCCAATCATTCCCCTGATCACACAATGCCTGGCACAGGTCAACTGCGAGGGTTTCTTACCACCTGGTAAATATCCCTTCCTACCAGTAGGTGTTGGATATTGTCCAGCATGGTTATTGTCTGGAGCTCACTTCCTCACCTCCCAGCATTGCACCTTGCAAACAAAGTTTCTCAACATCAGCAGTTGCTCAGGGAAGAAGTGCAAGCACTCCTTAAAAAAAAAAAAAAAAAAAAAAAAGTTATAGAAACTGTTTCGCTCCACCAACTGGGCACATGGTCTCTTCAGTATACTTCCTTATTTCCACAAAGGACGGGTCCCTCAGACCCCTTAACAAATGAATTCTCTCAAAGCACTTTCACATAGTCCCTCTTCAAGATGCCATTCTATTGTTGCAACAAGGGGACTTCATGGCGACACTCTACCTCGAGGATGCCAACTTTCATATTCCTAATCATCTGGGACATCCTGAATAGCTAAGGTTATTAATAATCGGTCAGCATTTCCAGTTCAAAGTGCTCCCATTGGGGGTCACTGCCACACCTAGGGTCTTTACCAAATGTCTTGCGGTGGTAGCTGCTCACCTGCACAGGTAAAGCATGCATGTCTTTCCCCATCTGGACACCTTCACCAACTAGGTTTCACAATTATGCCTTAGTCCCACTTCCAACCCCTTCAAATGCAACCTTACCTAGGCGCGATTCTCAATAAACAAATGGGTATAGCTTACCAGAATACTGCCAGGAAACCAGCATTCCAGCCCCTCATTCCTCAATGTCAACCAGGTCAAAAGGTAATAGAAATCGTCTCCTCTGCATAATGGCTTCAGGTATAGCCATGGTACCTTCAACCAGACTGAACCTGCAACCGTTGCTGGAGTGCTTATTGCACCAATAGACTCAAGCGGAGGGTCAATTGGGAGATCTAGCGTTAGTGGGCCATCAAGTTTGCCACTCTGCAGTGATGGAACAACCTGTTAAAGGGATAACCTTTCTTATACCCAGTGCCGCAGAGGACAGTACCAGACGCCTCCCTTACTGGATGGGGGAGTGCATTTTCAACCTGTACCTGTCCAGGGCCAATGGTCACCTAGTCTGAGATCTCCAGATAAATCATTTAGAGTTACTGGCTGTTCACCTAGCGCTGAAAGCCTTTCTTCGTCACCTAATTGGCAGTTGTCCTCCTCAAAACAGAAATGACGGCTATATTGTATCTCCAAAAGCAGGAGGCACCAAGTCTCCACAGCTTTCCCATTTAGCACAGACCATTTGGAAGTGGGCTCTCCAATACAACATTGACCTGTTAGCAGAGTATCTCCTGGGAATGGACAGCTACTTTGCAGATCGCCTCAGCAGGAGGCACCAACAAGCCCACAATTGGGAACTCCACCCACAAGGCTTATTCCAATACTTACAGCATTGGGGGCAACCACAAATTGACCTCTTCGCCACAGCAGAAAATGGCAAATGCCCAAACTTAGCCTCCAGGTTTCCACAATCGAAGGGCAATGCACTTTGGATGCATTAGTCCAGGATATTTCTTCACACTTTATTACCTCTCCCACTACTTCCAATTGTGGGTCACAACCTCTGGCACAAATCGCTCACCCTCATTCTGGTGGCTCCCACATGGGCATGGCAACATCTGTTGGCCACACTTCTTGAACTGTCGCTAGTTCCCCATGAAGCACTGCCGAACAGGCTGGACCTTCTCACACACAACCAAGGAGAAAACAGACGCCTGATCCCCAGATCACTCACATTTGCAATCCGGCTCCTGAAGTCTTAACATTTGACTACCTCAATCTCCCACAGCATTATATAGATATTTGTAAAGTAGACACGCAGACCTACTACTTGGGCCGGTTACGCTAACAAATGGAAAAGATGTGTTCACAATTGTCATTCCAAACACATTGATCCCTTAGCAGCTAAAGTAAAGGACATTGTCTGCTACTGATTTCACTTTCATACCTCTGATTTAGCTTTAACATCTATAAGGCTAAACCTTGCAGTGGTGGCTGCATATCTGCAAAATTGGCAACACACTTCCCTATGCAGGATTCCAATTGTCAGCGCTTTCCTTGAAGGTCTTGTGAGAAAGTGGCTCTGTATATACTGTTCCCAAATAGGTACAGGGTGTACAGAGTCCACAGTCCCCAGAGGTTTGGCAGAGGCTAAAGTTCGATATAACCTTACTCTCTAAAGTGGTAGCTTGGTCGAGCAGTAAGGCAGTATCAGAGGACAGTGTAAAGCATTTGTTGCACACTCAGCCAGCAAATGGTCTCACACACTCAATAACTGAACTCTAGGCCAATGGTTTATATATAAAAAATATTCTTGTTTTATTTTAGAACCAACAATAGGTATTAAAATATACTTTCTCAGAATGAGATGCTTTATATAAATACTTTTGCAATATGCAATTGACTTTTGTAGGAAGTTACAAGTGGTTGCAATAGGCAACACAATTCTAAACTCAGTAATGCATTGAGTTCAATGGAAGTTTCAAGTTATTTGCCACAGATTACTTTTAGGATTACTTTTGGAATTCCAGGACTGGATCCTAGATTCAGTCCTGGTCAGTACTTGGAATCAAGTGATAAAAGTTGACTTAATTACTGTGATTTTTAGACAATATTTTGCTATTTTAAAAGTTGACACTTAGAAAATATTTCATAGAAAACAGTCAATGATTCCCTATGGCAGAAAATTCAAGTTGCAGGTACAGTATGTTCTCGTTACTTTTGTAATCCAGTACTGGGTGCCTAGACTCAGTACTGGGACCTTTATCCAAAACAAGTAAGTAATTACGTTTTCAGATATTATACGATTTTTAAAGAATATTTAACATTTGCAGAAATTGAAAGAAGAAATTTCACAGAAAAACAGTCAGTGATTTCCTATGGGAGAAAATTGGGTTACTGGTAAGTACAGTTGTAAGTAGTTTTCAGAGTCTGTGCTGGGCACCAAGATCCAGACGGGGAGCTCACCTAAGAGCAGGTGAGTATTTTCGTTTTCGTTACTCGGCTGATTTTTGGTGAATATTTTAAATTTTGAAAAGTCCACACTGAGAAGAAATTTCAGGAAAAGCCAGTCAATGTTACCCTATGGAGAAAATTGAGTTATCGGTTTAGAGGTAAGTACTCGACTGGCATAGTTAAGGTTCTGGGCATAGACTCTGGGGTCTCCCAGGGTCAGGTAGGTACAGTTGGTTCACCATCAGCGGCACAAGGGCGGCCGGGTGCAGAGAGTTGGACCCAATGTTATCCTATGAGAGGTAGGGGGGGGGGGGGGGGGGCTTGGTTGGTGGCTTCTGACTAGCAGGCCACGCGGCTGTGGGAGCTGGGCCCCTGGTCACTTACTCAGGGCAAGTGGGGAAGTAGATAGTTGTAGAGGTTGCACTGCCAGAGCCACTCGGGCGTCTGGGTGCAGGGTGCTTTTGAGCCTTCAGGCGCTCAATTGATTTCATAGGGAAATCTCCGGTTTGGAAAAAGACTGCAAGCTCGGGGACGAAGATTCTTCAGGTGCCACCACCACTTCGAGAAGTAAGTTGGGTAGTTGGAGGATAGTAGGTACCCCGGGATTGGACACAGGGGGCCGCGGGGCGCCGGGTGCAGGGGTGCCTTTTGGTGTTGGGAAATCTTACCTTCTGTTGATCGCGGTTGGGGGGGGCACCTGGTTCTGAGGCTGCAGGCTTCTTCAGGAGTGTCGGGGGGGGGGGGGGGGGGAGGTCCTTGGGTGCCGGACTCGGGGTCACAGTCGCCGTGGGGTCGTCCTCGTGGTCTTTGTTCACTCCGGTACAGGCCAGGCTTGGCGGGTGCCGAGTGTGCTGGGTTCGCGGTTCCGGGCTGCTGCCAGGGATTAGAAGTAGTTTTTGAGTAGAGCCTCTACTCATGGGAGTCCCAGGGGGCTTGGAGTCAAAAGGTAGCCAGGTCCTCCGGGGTTTGTGAGGTTGCTGGCCACAAGAGATGCCGGGTTGGAGCAGGAGCAGTATCGAGGGTCGACCAGCCGGTAGGGCTGGGGCCAAAGCAGTTGGTGTCTTCCTCTTCTTAGCAGCTGCAGGGCAGGTCTTCTTACTTCTAGCCCTTCTTCGGATTTTGGAATCTGGGGAAGGAAGGTTCAGGGTGCCCGTTGGGTGAAGGTCAGGGACCAATGGGTCCCTGTCCTGGGGTGGGTACACCCCCTATCCTGCCTCTCTCCTGTGGGAGGGGTTGCAGTAGCCTAGTCCTGATTGGGCAGGGCTTCCCAATCTCAAGATGGCGAGAGCCCGGAGATGTGCTTCACCTCGCCTCCCCCACCTGAGGGGTGGGGTTGGCAGGCTGGCACATCCCCTGTCCTTATTTGGGGTTTCCGGCCAAGCTTCCCGCCAGAGTGGGGGGGTTGCAGTGGCCTGGGGAAGCTCACAGAGGCGGCATGCCTTTGAAGCTTCCCCCTGCCCATCCTGGCGGAGGAGATTTAGCACCTCGCCCAGGATGTGCATTGTTGCAGACCCAGGAGAGCCGGGGCTCTCCTATCCAGGGGTCCAGCAACATGTCTGCTGTGTGGCAGCCTAGGCAGCCTCAGAACAGACGTGGATTGTAGATTAGGTTTCAGGGGGCATCTCTAAGATGCCCTCTGGGGTGCTTGGTACATTAAAGCCCACACTGGCATCAGTGTGGGTTTAATGTGCTGAGAAGTTTGATACCAAACTTCAGTCTTCAGTGTTGCCATTATGGTGCTGTGGAGTTTGTGTTTGACGAGCTCCCAGCACCATATGCTCTTAAATGGCAGCACTGCACTTACAGTGCCCAGGAATGGACCTGGGTACTGTAGGGGCACAGGGCTCCTGCTCCTGTGCCCACACCATTGGCATAGGGCACCCAGCTAGAGGGGTGGCGGATGTGTGCCATGTTGACTCTTTGTTTTGTCTTGTACCCAGACACTCAGCCTGCAAGGGAGGGGGGGGGGTGTGTGTGTGTGTGTGTGTGTGTGTGTGTGTACACACACGGCCTCTAAGGGTGGCACAATGAGTGCTGCAGCCCTTAGAGGTCTTCCCTGGTCACAAGGCCCTCGGTACCTAGGTTACCATTTACCAGGGGCTGACATGTGGCCAGCGTTTGCCAATTTGTGTTTTAGGGAAGGAACATAGGCCCTGGGCACCTGATTGGCAGGAGTCCAGGGCACACTCAAAGTACATTCAGAAATTCAGCAAAAAGTGGGGGCATATCATGTAAGAAAGATGGCACTTTCTCACAGGTCTTAAGTCATTCCTCCTACAGTACCTCCAGCTCCCACTTGGAATCTCAGTATTGTATAAGGAGTAATGGTTTCTCCATTTGAACCCCTCCACTCCTGCTCCCTCCAGTTTTTATCCTGGATTGTAACATTCCTAGTTGCTATCAGTGAGCTTCAGGTATTAACTTTAGAAGAACCCTTCTTTCAAATGGATAGGATTGTACTTCGCACCAACCCTAAATTTCTTCCTGTTGTGGTCTCAATTCCATTTTAATCTGTTTGTAGGTAAGTGCCCCTTTTTGCATGGTTACCCCCAAAGTTTTTGCCTGGTGCAGTTTGACTGAGTGTGGCCTGGGTCCTTGCCAATCGGGTTCCCAGGGTCTGTGTTCTTTCCCAAAACTATACCATTGCTCCCACGATTGGCACACCTCAGGCCAAACTTAAAAGTCCCTTGTGACAGGTACAACTGGTACCAAGGGCCTTGTGACCAGAGAGGGTCCCTTAGGGGTGCAGCATGTATTGTGCCACCCTGAGGGCCCCACACCAAACACATACACACTGCCATTGAAGGCTAGGTGTTGTGACTAAACTAACAGTCGATATGGCTCACATCCTTGTGCAGGTGCTCCCTTCTCCCAAGATGGCTGCCCCAGGCCCCTGCTACTGCAGAGTGGCCTTTCTAGTAGCACCCTAGCTGCCAGGAGCTGGCTGGAACCCCACAACAATGTTGCGACACCAGCCCGCCTTTTTTGTCCCATAGGTAGAATGGGGAAACTCCTGGAATGTGCTGGAACCTTCTAGAAGGGAGGTGTGGTTTACTTTTTGCCGCCTTGGATAGTGGTCACCTGACCTAGGGCTACTTAACAGAGGGAGGGAACTTTTTCTAGTCAGTTGGCCAGTTGGGGTAAAGCAGACCTGGGGAATCCACGCAGGAGTTTTAGGCGGTAGGGCCTAGCCAGGGACTTATGCCTCTGAAAGTGACAGGGCTTAGGTGCTGCCTTTTAAGTGAGTGAGGGACCCTGTACAGCCCACTGATCTAGCCCAGCGGTAGGAGAACCCAGGGGCCATCTGCCAAACCTGACTAGGAGGGAACTAGTCACCAACTCAATCCCTACCCCCAAGACACAGAACCCCTAAGGGCGCCAGAGACATCTGCGCCATTAAGAAGGCTGGAACTGAAGGCTGGAACTGAAGGCTGGAACTGAAGGCTGAAGCTCCCTACTGAAACCTAAGCTGAACTGACTGCTGGGGGATCAACCAGGTACTAGCGCTGTGACCCCTGCGCTCCCCGACCTTGCCTGGGATCCCCCGAGACAGTCCCACACCGGGCGCTGAGCTCGCCGTCGCCCCCGCTTAATTTGTACCCCCTCCCTGGCGCGGAGACCAGAGGCACACTCACCGCCGCGGCCCAGGGCCCAGAAGCCTGCCCCCATCGAACCGGGGCCCGCGGAGAAGCCCGGGGCCCACCGCTGCGTCTACAGGAGTCGTGGAAGGCCTGGGAAGGCCGTGAAGCCGTCTTCTGCACCACGTGATGGAGGCGGACTGCGCGTCGCCGCCCCTGCCGCGGAGCGCTCTGACTGCGGGGCCGCAGCAGTGAAGACCCCCCAGAGCGTCTGCCCGCAACCGAGGACGCCGAGATCAAAGTAACCCCCGGGGGCTGGGAGGTAGCGTGGCCGTGCTGAGGCCTGGGACTCGCCGTGCTGAGGCCTGGGACTCACCCCCCTGCTCCCCGGGAGGCCTGTGGAGGACCCGGTGCGCCCCCTGTCGATCGGGAGCGGCACCGCACCCCGAGACTCTGGTTCCCCTCCATGGGATTGCCCCCCTTGCCTTGAGACTGCCGCGTATAAGGGGACCGATTGTTGAGGTCCTGTTGATTACGAGCAGCGCTGTATTCTCAAGTCCTGCTCTAACGTGCTTAATGCAAAGTAAAAGAGAGGGGCTCTATGCCACAAAAAAGGGTAGAGCACCAAAAGACAAAAGTCCAGAAAAAGATTCCCCTTTTTTGGAAAGTATATGGGTAACCTCACAAGCTCATACAGGTAACCAACTCAATCAATCACCAGAACAAGACACCAGAATCTGAACCCAGTCCTAAATTTTTGAGATTAAAATTTCTGTATTTAATTAGAAACAGTGACACAATAGCAAAATGTGTGACAGTTACAAAGTGATAAAATCGGCGCTTGACGCTGTATATGTTGTACAATGAACAAGAAAATAAAAAAATGTTCGAGGCATATGAGCTGCAGATTGTACACTTAGCATAGGTCGCCATCTGGTGTTGGGCCCGGATGTTTGCAGTTTGTTTTTCTTCTTGGACCGTGCTTGGAAGTCACGAGTTTGGTGACTCCTCCTTCGGTCCGTACTGCGCATGGGCTTCGGCTCCATCCTCAGATTGTTTTTTTCCGCCATCGGGCTCGGATGTGATACTTCGTGCTCCGGCTTCGAACTTCTACGGTTCCAGCCTCGACGGAAAATCCTCGATTCTTCGAGTTCCTTCATCATCTTCATCTCTCGAAGCGGCACTTTTTCCATCCCGTACATCGACACCGGCCTTCGGGCCCTCCGCGACTCCGGTCCCGGCCGATGGAAAGGACTCCGTTTAAAAAGTGCCCAGAATGTGGGTCTAAATTTCCCCACACCGACCTCCATCAGGTGTGTAACCTTTGCCTCTCTCCGGAACACGAGGCTCGAGACTGCCCCGCCTGCAAGTCTTTTCGATCGAAGAAAACGATCCGAGATCGAAGGGCTCGACGCACCATGGCGCACTCATCCTCGACAGTTCCACCGGACATCTTCGGAGACGACGCCGAAGCTTCGGGGCAGACACACACCGAACTGGGAGAAGACATCGTCAGCGCTTCCGAGGCCGACGACTCCGACCTGGAGGACGTAACACCAGGACAGCGGGCCGTGAGTACAATGCCCCCTCCCAGCCCCGCACCAAAAACCAAAGAGACTCCGGTTACTCCCTCGCCTGCCGGCCTGGGCAAAACCAAAACCAAAGCCTCGATCACCCCACCTTCGGGCCCGGTGTCGAAGCACTCAAAGTCTCACGGCAGCTCGGGATCGAGCCAGCCGACGCCCGGTGCCGATAAACACCACTCGGCACCGAAGCCTGCAAAATCCAGCTCGACTCCGAAACCACCGGTGCCGAAGCCTGGACACTCGGCGCCGACCAAACACAAACAGAAATCGGTCGGCACCGACGCTCCGGCGCCGAAACAGCATTCGACGCCGAAACACACGGAGACCTCCAAAAAGCAAGGCGTACACAGAACAACGAAACCTGCGGTTCCGAAATCGCCGGTGCCGACAGACGACTCGGCGCCATTGGCTCTGTTTACACCAGACCCTTTACAAAAGACTTTGTCCAGAGATCCAAAGACTGGCCTTTTGACTGTGATTACTAAGAAGCGTCGCCTTGAGGCTCCGGCTCCTCCTCCTCCACCCAAAAAGAGGGACTCAGCTACTTCTCCCCTTAGAGTACCCTCCCCACTGCCACCCCCCCTCCCACCACCACCCCCTCCACCTTTACCTCACTACGATCCGGCCCCATCCCCAGATCCGGATGACGGGGACCCGGACAATGACCCAGGGGACGCCCCAATGGATCCCACTCCACCAGGGACCCCAGATCCATGGGAGGATTATAATAACCCTGATGTACCCAATGTACCTCAAGACGACCTATACCCATCAAGGCCGTCTCCTCCAGAGGACTCTTTAGGGTTTCACCATTTAGTGCAGAGAGCAGCACACTACCATGGGGTGGACATGCACACGGAACCAGTGGAAGAAGACTTCCTACTGGATACATTTGATTTACAAGATCGTTCCACTGCTATTTTACCCATGCTTAAGGGTGTCACCAAGCACGCTACAGAGGTATTCAAAGACCCTGTCAGAGCCAGAGTACTAAACCCTAGAATAGAGAAGAAGTACAAGGCGGCACCCACAGACCCTGCATACATCAAGGGCCCTGCTCCTCTAGATTCCCTAGTTGTCTCCACAGCTAGAAAGCGGGCTAACTCCCAATCCTCAGGAGATGCCCCACCACCAGACAAGGAATCTAAACTTCTGGACGCGTCTGGTAAACGCACCGCCTACCAGGCTGCAAACATGTGGCGCATTGCAAATACACAAGCACTGCTTGCGCGATATGATAGAGCACACTATGATGAATTAGAGGCTCTTATGCAGCACCTTCCAGAGAAATACAAACGCCAAGCTCATGACCTGATACAGGAGGGCAAACTAATCACAAACACCTCCATTAAGTGTGCCCTCGATGCAGCAGACACTGCTTCTAGAGCCATAAACACCAGTGTCCTGCTTCGCCGCCATGCCTGGCTCAGGATATCAGGGTTCAAGCCTGAGGTCCAGACATCAATACTTAATCACACCTTTGACCAGCAAACACTCTTTGGCCCAAAGGTAGACGAAGCGCTCGAAAAAATGAAGAAAGATACAGACACAGCGAAGTCTATGGGAGCGCTCCAGACCCAAGCCTCTAAGCGTTCCTTTCGACGCTCGTCCTTTCGTGCCACAGGTAGAGGCTCCTCCACCGATAATGCCTCTACCTCCTACAAATCCCCTCCTCAAAATACCTTTTCAAAGGGCAACCAAAGAGGTGGCTACAGAGGCAACAACAATAAGGGCAGGGGCAAAACCAACAATACCCGTTCTGCCACCCCACCCGCACAATGACTCCCCTTCGCTCCCCCCAGACCATTCCACTCCGGTCGGGGGCAGACTACAAGATTTTATCCACGTATGGGAGTCCATAACATCGGACAAATGGGTGACCCAAATCATTCGGTCAGGGTACTGCCTCGAGCTAACATCTACCCCACCCAATATCCCACCAAGGCACCGTCCAATGTCCCAAGAGCATTCCACACTGCTCAAACAAGAGGTACTCTCGCTCCTCCAGAAACACGCCATAGAGCAGGTACCCGACAATCAACGAAATCTAGGGGTCTACTCCCTATATTTCTTAATCCCAAAGAAAGACGAGACCCTCAGACCCATTCTGGATCTCCGGCCTCTAAATGCCTACATACATTCAGACCACTTTCACATGGTCACCTTACAACAAGTCCTCCCACTCCTCTGCCAGGGAGACTTTCTCACAACACTGGATCTGAAAGACGCGTACTTTCACATTCCAATACACCCCTCTCACAGAAAATACCTCAGGTTCGTGGTGGACGGGCAACATTACCAATTCAAGGTTCTCCCCTTCGGGGTCACCACTGCACCACGGGTGTTTACCAAATGCCTAGCAGTAGTAGCAGCACACCTCAGACGTCAACATGTTCACGTCTTCCCTTACTTAGACGACTGGCTCATAAAAGCCGCGTCCTACCACCAATGCGTGCAAGATACAAACAGCACCATCCAACTGCTTCATCAGCTAGGCTTCACGGTGAACTACCAAAAGTCCCACCTCATACCATCTCACACAAAGCAATATCTCGGGGCCACCATAGACACCTCAAAGGGTATTGCCTATCCAAACTCAGCCAGAATCACAAGCATTCTAGCCTTACGCAGAATATTCCTTCCTCAACACTCTCTACCAGCAAGAGTGTTTATGAAGCTCATAGGGATGATGGCGTCTTGCATCTTCATAGTGCCCCATGCAAGACTCCACATGCGTCCACTTCAGGAGTGCCTAGCACAACAGTGGAACCAGGCCCAGGGTCAGCTGACGGATCTGGTGTTGGTGGACGGCCGCACACATCACTCTCTGCAGTGGTGGAACACCACAAACCTTTCCAAGGGACGGCCGTTCCTGGACCCTGTTCCCCAAGTGACTCTAACAGCGGACGCATCGCTCTCCGGCTGGGGAGCGCACCTCTTACACCTCACAATGCAAGGTCTATGGACGCCACAGCAAAAAACGCTCCACATCAACCATCTGGAGCTTTTGGCGATCTTTCTAGCCCTAAAATCTTTCCAAAAGCAGATTTCAGGCAAAGCAGTCCTCATTCGCACAGACAACATGACTGCGATGTATTATATACAGAAACAGGGGGGGACACACTCTCCCCAGCTCTCCCGCTTAGCCCAGAGCATATGGAGATGGGCAATTCCCCAAAACATTTTTCTCCTGGCACAACATGTTCCAGGCGTACAAAACACCATAGCAGATCTGCTCAGCAGACAGACTCAACAACTACACGAATGGGAACTGCATCCACAAGTTCTTCACCCATTCTTCCAACAGTGGGGGCATCCTCAAATAGACCTCTTCGCCACCCACGAAAACAAAAAATGCCCAAGCTTCGCCGCCAGATACCCACACCCATTGTCCAAGGGCAATGCGATATGGATGAACTGGTCAGGCAGATTTGCATACGCCTTTCCACCTCTCCCACTAATTCCATTAGTGGTCAGGAAACTACAACAGCACTCCCTCACACTCATTCTGGTAGCTCCGACGTGGGCCAGACAGCCGTGGTACACCACGCTACTACAACTATCAGTGGTACCACATCAAAAACTGCACCTTTCCCCATGCCTCCTAACCCAGAACCATGGAGAAATCAGGCACCCGGACCCAGCTCAGCTCAACCTGGCGATCTGGCTCCTGAAATCTTAGAATTCGGGTACCTTAACCTTCCCCCTGATTGCATGAACATCATCATGGAAGCCAGACGTCCTACCACTAGAGCATGCTATGCCGCAAAGTGGAAAAGATTTGTAATGTACTGCCGTAACAATACAATCAACCCTCTAGATGCATCCATACAACACATCATATGCTATCTGCTCCATCTTCACAGGTGTAACCTGGCGTATTCATCCATACGCCTACACCTAGCAGCGATCGCTGCCTATCTACAAAACAGACAGCATTTGTCACTCTTCAGAGTGCCCGCTATTAAAGCCTTCATGGAAGGCCTTAAACGAGTAATTCCTCCCAGGGCACCACCCTCCCCTGTATGGAATCTAAATTTGGTCCTTACACGACTAATGGGTCCGCCCTTCGAACCAATGCACAAATGTGAGCTACAATTTCTCACCTGGAAAACAGCTTTCCTTGTAGCTATCACTTCCCTTAGAAGGGTTGGTGAAATACAAGCGTTCACCATACAGGAACCTTACATACAAATGCATCACAGCAAGGTCATACTTCGAACTAATCCGAAGTTCCTGCCCAAAGTCATTACCCCCTTCCACCTCAATCAATCAGTGGAATTACCTGTCTTCTTTTCGCAACCCCAATCTGTTGCGGAAAGGGCCTTACACACACTAGATGTGAAAAGAGCGTTGCTATATTACATACAAAGAACGCAACCCTTCAGGAAGACCAAACAGTTGTTCGTTTCCTTTTCTCCACCACATAAAGGCAACCCCATCTCAAAATCAGGGATAGCCAGGTGGATTGTAAAATGCATACAAATTTGCTATCAGAAGGCAAAGAGAACATTATCTGTTCCCCCTAAAGCCCACTCTACAAGAAAGTTAGGGGCTTCTATGGCTTTTCTAGGGAATATACCCTTAGATGACATATGCAAGGCAGCCACATGGTCTACACCGCACACATTCACAAAACACTACTGTGTAGATGTGCATTCCCAGCAGCAAGCTAGGGTGGGCCAGGCTGTACTAAAAACACTCTTTCAAACAGCTGCAACGGATACCGGTGGTCGCCGCTAAGGTTGGGTACTGCTATATAATCTATGCTAAGTGTACAATCTGCAGCTCATATGCCTCGAACGGAATATGCTACTTACCAGTATGCATCTGTTCTTGGCATGTAGAGCTGCAGAGTTGTACACGCCCACCCGCCTCCCCGGCTACCTGTATCCGTTCCAGTCCATCTTATTTAGATACAACACACATGGGTTTCTCACTGTTATTACTACGCTCCATCATTTCCCTGTTGGCGAAAAACAATCTGAGGATGGAGCCGAAGCCCATGCGCAGTACGGACCGAAGGAGGAGTCACCAAACTCGTGACTTCCAAGCACGGTCCAAGAAGAAAAACAAACTGCAAACATCCGGGCCCAACACCAGATGGCGACCTATGCTAAGTGTACAACTCTGCAGCTCTACATGCCAAGAACAGATGCATACTGGTAAGTAGCATATTCCATACAATAAAAAACATACAATAAAAAACATACAATGAAAAAACAAATTCAAAACATGGGGAGAACACAGGTAAGAAAGATGTTTTCTAATACAAATTAAAAAAGGAAGACAAAGGACCCAGGTCAACTATTCTCCTCTAAGTAGATACTGACATTTGATTTTTCAGAGAACAGTTGTCATTCCAGTCTATAGTCTGCCTTTTCTGACTTGCGTCGACGCGTTTCGGTGGAGGACTAAGGATAGGAGACCACCTTCTTCAGGACAGTTTATTATAATCTCCCAAGGTACAGACAATCTAAATGAATCATAAAAATTCAACATTAAAAACCTTAAAATTCATACATTATGTATACATATCTTGAACACATGATAACACTCTGTGCAATTAATCACAAAATTAGTCATTATACGGGCAGTTCTATCTAAGTCGATTGGTTACACCCGGAAATCTATCGAGTGCCAAAAGGCCATTAGAAGATAGAGCAGTGTAGTTCTTCTGGTGATTCGTCAGCCAAGCCTTTCATGCCCAACCATTCTCTAGAACACTTATTTAAATCAAACCATCCACACACACTTCTTATTCTCGTTTCATAAAAACTAAACTTACTTTGATCAGGGTTATTACCTTATGGGTTAGCCAGTACATCCAAGAGGTAGGTACTAGTAGACTCCTTGCCTTATAGTTGTCAAGGAGAGTGCGCTTAATTGAAATGGGAACATAAGGGAGCAGGCCTCTACTTCTAAAGAGATTGAAACAGTCATAGTTATTGATCCATCTCTCTTTCTGCTCTCAAATGATGTAATACAACAGTATCTATAGAATTGTTAACCTGCCGTCCTGTGTTTCCGTGATTAGATGCGATCAGGATACGAAAATATATGGACAGGTCTTATACTGCATGAGAAGTCCATGCATGAGTATCATACGGGCAAGCTCACAATTCCAAAGGATGTTAGTTGCACATCACACTTACTTAAAATAGGGAACAATCCCATATGTAGAACGTCTAAAAGGTGAGAATGGTACTGTATTCTTTTTAGAAAACGTCCTGCTCGGGAACCATTACTTCAATCCCTAATATTTTCAAAAATCTCGATTTTGCAAAAGATACTTACCCCTTGAATTTATATAGCGAGTTATAGAGCTCGCACGTCAGTTCTTGTATTAATAACAATCAAGGATATGGTCATATTCCAACAGATATTTACCCCACAAAGTCTTCACAATTTATTCTTCATCCTTTACAGAAATCTAAATCTCGAAAATCAATGCAACATCGAGATTTTTGAAAATATTAGGGATTGAAGTAATGGTTCCCGAGCAGGGCGTCTTTTAAAAAGAATACAGTACCATTTTCACCTCAGACGTTCTACATATGGGATTGTTCCCTATTTTAATCTAAGTGTGATGTGCAACTAACATCCTTTGGAATTGTGAGCTTGTCCGTATGATACTCATGCATGGACTTCTCTTGCAGTATAAGACCTGTCCATATATTTTCGTATCCTGATCGCATCTAATCACGGAAACACAGGACGGCAGGTAAACAATTATATAGATACTGTTGTATTACATCATTTGAGAGCAGAAAGAGATGGTTCAATAACTAGGACTGTTTCAATCTCTTTAGAAGTAGAGGCCTGCTCCCGTATGTTCCCATTTCAATTAAGCGCACTCTCCTTGACAACTATAAGGCAAGGAGTCTACTAGTACCTACCTCTTGGATGTACTGGCTAACCCATAAGGTAATAACCCTGATCAAAGTAAGTTTAGTTTTTATGAAACGAGAATAAGAAGTGTGTGTGGATGGTTTGATTTAAATAAGTGTTCTAGAGAATGGTTGGGCATGAAAGGCTTGGCTGACGAATCACCAGAAGAACTACACTGCTCTATCTTCTAATGGCCTTTTGGCACTCGATAGATTTCCGGGTGTAACCAACCGACTTAGATAGAACTGCCCGTATAATGACTAATTTTGTGATTAATTGCAGAGAGTGTTATCATGTGTTCAAGATATGTATACATAATGTATGAATTTTAAGGTTTTTAATGTTGAATTTTTATGATTCATTTAGATTGTCTGTACCTTGGGAGATTATAATAAACTGTCCTGAAGAAGGTGGTCTTCTATCCTTAGTCCTCCACCGAAACGCGTCGACGCAAGTCAGAAAAGGCAGACTATAGACTGGAATTATTATTATTATTATTATTTCTGATTTTGTATAGCGCCTGGTTACACTGTCAGTGTGTCCCCGCGCTGTCAGAAGAGCTAGTTGCTCCGTCAGTCAGACAAGACGGGGCTATTCTTTAGGAAAGAGGAATGTTTTAAGTTTCCTGCGGAAGATGAGCTCCGATGTTTCCACTCTTAAGCTCAGGGGGAGAGAGTTCCATTTATGTGCCGCCAAAGTACGAAAGGATCTACCCCCCATTCTGGCTCTCTTGTGTCTGGGGACAGCGAGGAGGCCTGCTCCTAATGAGCGGAGTTGTCGGGTAGGCGTATAGGGGCAGAGAAGGTTCCGAAGGAAGGCCGGGCCCTTGCCATGTACGATCCTGTGACCAATGCATAGGACCTTGAAGTCGATCCTTTCATTGATCGGAAGCCAATGTAGTATTTGTAGAGATTTTTTAGAGGCGGCTCTTCTGGACAGCCGGAGGACCAGGCGAGCGGCAGCATTCTGGATTGTCTGCAGTCGACGCCGACTAGTGGCGTTGGCGCCTAGATACAAAGCATTGCCGTAGTCCAGTCTCGACGTGACAAGAGCGTGGACCAGGGTCTTCCTTGAGGATTCTGGGAGCAGGTCCAGGGTCTTACGGAGTTTCCGTAGAATCGAAAAGCACGTACCAGCGACCCGTCTGGTGTGGTAGTCGTAATTAAGCTTTGAGTCCACCCATACTCCAAGGTTCTTGACCTGATCACTGGGGGTAGGGAGAGGCCCCAGGGTCTGTGGCCACCAGGCAGATGACCAGACTGAGGGGGGTTTTCCTACAATCAGCACCTCAGTCTTGTCTCCGTTCAGACGGAGGCAGTTCTTCGCCATCCATCCAGCCAGCTCTTGGAGGCATGATGAGAAGTTCGCGGCGGCTTGTTCAGCAGGTTGGGTCAGAGCGACCACCAGCTGAGTGTCGTCTGCGTATGTCACTACTTCCACCCCATAGCGTTCCGCAGTAGTAGCCACGGGGGTGACCTATAAATTGAAAAGGGTTGGACTGAGGCTTGACAACTGTTCTCTGAAAAATCAAATATCAGTATCTACTTAGAGGAGAATAGTTGATCTGGGTCCTTTGTCTTCCTTTTTTAATTTGGATTAGAAAACATCTTTCTTACCTGTGTTCTCCCCATGTTTTGAATTGTTTTTTTATTGTATATTTTTTTATTTTCTTGTTCATTGTCTAACGTGCTTAATGCCTGTTTATTACGAGCAGCGCTGTATTCTCAAGTCCTGCTCTAACGTGCTTAATGCTTGTTGATTACGAGTAGCGCTGTATTCTCAAGTCCTGCTCTAAATTGCTTAATGCCTGTTGATTACGAGTAGCGCTGTGTTCTCAAGTCCTGCTCTAAATTGCTTAATGCCTGTTTATTACGAATAGCGCTGTATTCTCAAGTCCTGCTCTAAATTGCTTAATGCCTGTTGATTACGAGTAGCGCTGTGTTCTCAAGTCCTGCTCTAAATTGCTTAATGCCTGTTTATTACGAATAGCGCTGTGTTCTCAAGTCCTGCTCTAAATTGCTTAATGCCTGTTTATTACGAATAGCGCTGTGATCTCAAGTTCTGCTCTGAAGCGCTAGTGGTGTCATGAGTAGCGGTATTCCCGCAAGTCCTGCCCTGAAACGCTAATAGTTTCCCAGGTGCGGCGCTACGGTTTCCAGTCCCAATTCGAAGTGCGAATGATTCCTAGATACCGCGCAAGGTGCCTACGGCAGATTGTGAAACGCTAGTGGCGGGAGGGGCGCAGCGCTCTGGTTAACCGCTGTGTTTACCGCTCCCCCAGGTTCGCCAGGTATTGTCAATGGAGCTATGATGGAAGTGCTCTTGAAACTGACGCTAAGGTATTCAGGTATCGCCTATGACCTCCTAATGAATTGCTGGTGAATCTGACGCTAATGTATTCAGGTACTGCCGGCGGCATTATAATGATTTGCTGGTAACTGACGCTAATGTACTCAAGTAATGCCCATTGCAATCTAATGACCTGCATTTGCATCTAACTTGCTTAGATAAACTTGATTGATTTTCATTGAACCTACTGTGTGGTGTCCCTTATTGTGTGCGTTTCCTGCTTCAGGGGATGTGTGTGTTGTATGGTCGCTTTACACTTAAGCCTTCGGGTGCCCACCCGCTCGAGTCACGTTACCCCCTTAGGGCCCGGTGATCCCAGGTCTTACACTAAGTATACCTTATTTTTTTTTTTTTTCTTTACATCCCCAATTGGTCTGGATTCTGTCGGAGTGTGTCCCATCAGCCTTGATTGAATGTATACAATAAATGCTTAACACACCCTCCTGATGAGCCTAACTGCTCGACCACACTACCGCAATGAGAGTTGTTAGTGATTATCTAGTTTAGCCTCTGCTGTACCTCTGGGGATCCCTTGGACTCTTGTGTACACTATAGCTTACTTTGGTATAGGTTATACAGAGCCAGCTTCCTACAACCGCTCCATGATGACTTTCCTGAAGACTGAAGCTTGGTATCAAATTTCTCATCCTAATAAACCTACACTGATGTCCGTGATGGATTTATTTTAAAATGCACCCAGAGGGCATCTTAGAGATGCCCCCGAAAAACGACCAACTACTAGTGTATTGGCTAACCTGCCAGCCAGCCACCAGACAGGCTTCTAACCTCATGGGTTGAGAGCTTTTGTGCTCTTGAAGGTCAAACAAAGCCTGCTCTGGGTGGAGGTGCTTCTCACCTTCCCCGGCAGGAACAGTAACACTTGCCGGTGAGCTTCAAAGGCTCTCTCCTTGTGATAAGCTAATTTGAGCTGCTCCAACTAGTGGAGATATCCGCCCCCTGTCCCAGCACCCCTTTTGGCAGCAGCATAGGTGGGAAAATTAGTAGGCTGAGTAGGGGTGTCCACCATAGCTTGGCACACTCCTAGGGAGGCCGGGAGCTGAGGTGAACCCCTCTCTTGAAAATTCTCCATCTTGAATTGGAGAATTATGCCCATTAGGAACAGGGATGTGACCCTCTTCCCCAGAGGGAAGGGGCACCTAAAGGGTGTAGTCACTCTAGGGGACAGTAGCCATTGGTTATTGCCCCCCAACCTCAGTAACTCACTTACATTTATTATTTAAGGGCTCCCCTGAACCTTGTTCCTCAGATACGACAACCTACGAAGGACAGAAGAGCCATGCAGCAATGGAAAAGAAGATGACTAACTCTGCCCCAACCCTACAGACCTGGCTCCTCATCCAGTGACACTGCTCTAAGAAACTGGCGTGGCCCATAGCTAGCAACCTCCAAGAACCCAAAGACCTGCGCTGTCTTCAACAAGGACTTTTTTCTCTTGTGGACATCTGATTTGTCCAGCCACAAGCTAGCTCAAGGACCTCTGTTCTAGGTGGATCCTTGATACTTGCACCACTCTGCACCTGACACTGCCTGAGTCCAGGTGGCTGACCGACCCAGTGAAGTCTTCCCAACGATCCTGACCTGGTATCCAGTATTGGACGACCTCCTGACATTGGCCTAGAGTCAGTCACTGAGTGTGTTCCTGCCTTGTATGAGTATGTACACCAAATGCATTCACACTACCCTCTGACAAACCTAACTGCTCAGCCCAGCTACCTCTAAATTGAGAGTAAGTTATCTACTTTATCCTCTGATATACCTTTGGGGACTCACTAGACTCTGCACCCTATAGCTCTTTTTGGTATAGTTTATAGATAGCCAGCTTCCTACAATATTGAACTACCTGTCTCTCTCCCCCCCCCCCCCCCCCCCCCCCCCCTCCAAACGAGAAAGGGCTCTTCATACTTTGGATGTAAAAAGAGCTCTTGTGTATTACATTGATGGAACTAAATCATTTAGAAAAACACAACTATTTGTCACTTTCTCAAACTCACAAAAAAGGGCCATTTCTAAATCGGGCATTGTACGGTGGATTGTTAAAAGCATCCAAACATCCTATGATAATGCTAAAATTACTTTATTCCTCCTAGAGCTCACTCAACTTGTAAAGGAGCTCCAACAGCCTCCCTAGGAAACCTACTTATAGCTGGCATATGTAAAGAAGCTACATGGTCCATCCCACATACTTTTACAAAACATTACTGTGTAGATGTACTGGCCAGTCTACAAGCCAGTGTGGGCCAAGACATCCAACAGACATTGTTTCAAACAACTTTAACTCCCACAGGTTAACCACTGCTTATGGAGGATAACTGCTTTACGATCTATGGTAAGCATGTGTCCCTACAGCCACTCATGCCTCGAACAGAAAATTATACATACCCAGTAAGCATCTGTACGTGGCATGTATTGCTGTAGATTCACTTGCGCCCACCCTCTTCCACGGACACCTGTGCTTGTGACAGTTATTTTCACTATTTTTTCACAAAATCCTTTTGCATGGTTTTCACTCTATATTATGCTTTGTTTCACCTTCTGTCTTCACCCATCGTCGGGGGGGGGGGGGGGGGGGGATCTAATAATGGAGTCAATGACCATGCGTATTACCAGCAAGAGTAGGAGTGGCACTCCCTCGTGACTTTAAAGACTTTCTTCAAAGGAAAACAACTTCCACACATCCAAGCCCAACACTAGATGGTTGAATTATGCTAATCATGTGACTCTACAGGTCTGCGTGCCATTAACCCCTTCGGTGCTCATGACGGAATGGTTCCGTCATGACCCACGGTTGAGCTGTGCTCATGACGGAACCATTCCGTCATGACCACGCCCGCGCAAGATTCCGCCAGCACAGCGGCGGAATCTGCGCAGCATCGAAGGGGTTAACAGATGCTTACTGGGCAAGTAACATTTTCATGTGTGCAATGTTTCTGGGTCCATTAATAAGATCCCACATTAGTTTTCATGTATGACATGAATTCATGGTTTAGTTGGACTCTTATCTGCCTCTTGGCGCATAGAAAACAGACGAGGAGCTGACGTTTGTGCACTGTTGCAGTGCTTATTGCTGCAATGTCTGAGATAGTGCCAAATGTGGAGACTGAGTAGAGCTCCATCTACCGGTGCAGGGAGCTTTTTCAAATTTAACTGATCCAGTCTGGCACTTGGGGATATTCAAGGAGTGAGGAATCTGCCGGTAGAGGATGCATCCGAAAGATCATTGCGGAAAATATGTAACTTGTTCATCAATAGCTGTTTACAAAAAAAGAAAATCAGCTAGGTTCTTCATAGTAATGTTTTCTTTTGTAGTGTAAAAGACTAAATGCTTCAGGTTAGATGTGAATCAGTAGTTGTATGGTTCCTACTGTTATACAATCTTGAACCTGAAAGCATTAACTCCAGTTATTTTCCTTCATTTCAATAGTTTTATTACACCGCTAAGTCTTTTTTTCGCCCTGAACTCTTATCAGCGCTTTGTTCTGCTGTGTGGATGTAACAATCAGTGTTCCTTCTTGGAATACAGGGGCAGAGGGGAGCATGTTCCAAAGCGGTTCATCAGCCACTGTTTGTTTCATGCTGAAACATCTGTTTAGAATGTGCTGATTTTTGACGTTGCATTAATACTTCAGCAAGTACTAAGGTTGCTGTTGTGGATGTTTGCGGGGTTGGGGGGAAAAGTTCTCATTTCACAAATGACCAACTCCTTTTAGGGGAGGATCAGGCCTTGCAATGTAATTACAACTGTAAACCTTTGTCTACTTCATCTGCAAAGACTGCTTTGGTATGTGTTCATGAAACTAGCACAGAGGGCTGCATAATTCTGCATTTCTCAAAGAGAATTCCAATTATGCAGGTGCCATCATGCAGATTTAGTGAATTATCTTCTATAATGTGGAGGGATTTTTAGTACATATTGTGAACAGATACTTTCCTGAGTTCTTATCTAAACCGGGGTATTTCAATCACTTATATTAAAATGTTAATGCACACAAACTGTTGCTGCATACAGGGACTTTTTTTGTGCAAGATTCAGCCCATTGGCCAATTCAGGAGAGGTATTCAGATTTATAGGATTTTTTTGCTACAGTAAGAGCTGGGGTAGCTGTTAACTTGTACTATCTTGGTTGTCCTAGTTACCACTCTTCATCAGAAGTGATGCAGTGCGAGAAATCACTCAGACCGTGGCGCATAGCCATTAGTGTTTCAGGCTGATATGAATTTGTACAAATACTAGTTCTGTGTGCCGAATGTGCAGTCTGATGTTTCCGGAGGCTAGCAAATCCAGACTGGCTTTTTTATTTGTGAAGGAAAGCTGATGTGGCAGATTATATTGAATGGATATGCTGACTGGCGACCACGTGTACATTTGCTTTAACAATTGGCCCTAGCATTTGGAACATCACGTAAGGTTTTGGAAAATTTGAGTACCTCCACCAGATGGAACCTTCTGCTTTCAAGGCACCAAACCAGAGGTTGCTGACTTCTACAAGTACCCTGCAACCTATATGTGTAAAAATCAAGACCTGTTAACCCCCAAACAACATTTTCAGCTGATTTTATTCCTATGAGCTTCTCTCCTGCCTTTTGCCCTCAGCAGCTTTTTGAAAAATATGCTTAGTTTATGTTTTTTGTTTTTTTGTTTTTTAGGACGATCTAAGGGAAGTGTGGTAATTTGTGTACATACATAGACCTTGTGCTGTGGACTCTGGTAATTAACTTGTTAATTATTCATACCACATCAAAACGTATAATAATCCATCATAGGTTTTGACTGCCTGGAAAAGCAATTCAGATCTAGTCTCAACTGAAAAATATACTCTCTAACTATCGATGTGTTTCCATTGTGGGGAACTGGCGCAATATGAATAGTGTTCTTGCACCAGAATCAGACATTCTAAAAGCTTGAGGTCATTTGCTACATGCTCTGGTAGTCTAGCAATAAAAAATTGCTTGCTTGATGGCTCTGCTAGATATATTTGCCTATGGGGTTAGGTCCATACAGTTGATTTTGGGCCACTAGCATATTGATGTTAAAAAGGAGAGGGGGTTGAGTTGGCCTTGCTAGGTTTCAAACTTGTCCTGACGGTCATAGCGCATTACATCTTCAGACTGCTGAGCTCTCACATGGCTTTGTTTTTGAAGATTGTTGCGGCTTCTTTTGATTTTAGTCACTCCCTTCTTGTCTCTTGAGAACCAGGTTGAAGTTGAAAACCTCTTCCCAAGATGTCCTTCATTTATTTCTTCTCTTCACCTTTTTTGGTTTCTCAGGACTGTTTCTTGGGCAACATGCTAAATCCAGTAATGTAGATGGACCGAGGAAAGGACACTGTAGTTAATAATTCATATGTTCGAGGCATGTGGGCTGCTGACATTCATATCTGTGCATAGATCGCCGCCTAGTGTTGGGTCCGGATGTTTGCACGTTGTTGTCCTGGAAGAGTCTTCGAGGTATCCTAGGATAGGTGACTTCTCCCCTGGACTACAGTGCGCATGGGCATCCTCTCCATCCTCAGATTGTTTTTTTCCGCCATTGGGTTCGGATGTGCTATCTTAGCTCAAGTTAGGAAAAACTTTATCGAGGCCAAAAGGCCTTTAGTTCGCGTCGGTACTGTTTTCTCGATCGGTTTCGATACTCTGTTAGTTTAACAACTTTCAGCACCGACTTTTCGCTTCTTACCTGCCCATCGACGACATCGACGATGGAATCGAGGACACCGTTCAAGCGATGTCCGGTATGCAATGCGAAATATCCCCACATCGACGTCCATCCGGTGTGCAACAAATGCCTTTCGCCGGATCACGACGAATCGACATGCATGGCCTGTGCCCGGTTCCGTTCCAAGAAGACTCTACGGAATCGACGAGCGGCAAGACTCGAAGCGCAGCACGCGGCACCGGCCCCGGCAGACATCTTCAACGCCGAGACCGAAGATGTCGAAGAATTGGAGATCCTACCCTCCAGTCCCGTTTCCGAACATGACTCCGGATCGAACGACGTCGACGAATCACTCTTTCGCAGAGATGAAGACGACACCGAGGTAGGAGACTACGATGAGGCCTTAGGGGCCGAAGAGAGTAGCTCCAATGACGAGCAAGGCCTACCCGTTCAGACTGAAGAGAGCCCATTGCCACAGTCTATGGCTCCGGTCGAGGGATCGCCTTCGGGCCTTACCCGAGACCTATCCCGCAGTTCTTCGGCCCCGCCCTCGGGCCCGGCCTCGGACGTTCAGCGGCAGCCATTATTAACTAAACCGGCTGGTTTCCCTTCTTCCTAACCGAAACCGAAAGCTGCACTGGTTCCATCGAAACCGAAAACAAAAGTGGCGCTGGTCGGATCGAGGCCTTCCACACCTTCGACGCCAGCGAAGCGCGTCGGCACCGAGCGCACCAAGCCAGACTTCGGTGCCGAACTTGAAGCGGCCGACGTCTGAGTCGGCATACGGAAGAAGGCCTTCGGTGCCAACAAACCTAATCGGTTCCTGGCGTCGACCCCATCGACTCCGACACCAAAGGTCACACTGCCGGCTGCGTCTCACATCGCTTCCACGGCAACACCGAAGCCTCATGCATCGAAGACGTCGACGGCCATTCCCGCCCCTCGACTCGATGACCCGCCGGCGCCGAAAAAGTCGACGACCGCCTCTACAGACCTGGTCGGCGCGAAAGCCTCAAAGGCGCTCCAAGTGCGACCTGGTGCAGCACAAAGCAGCAAAACCAAAACACATCGGGCTCCGGACCAATAAAAGCTCCAGCAGCCTCTTCGGCGCCAGCCAACATTACTTTTGGCCTGCCTCCGTCCACGATCCCAAAAATATTCCAACTCAGGACACGGGTCACCCACTCCACAACTACGCCTGCTGAGGCGTCTCCGCCACATGTCATCGACGCCAACACCGGCAGGATGGTTATCCACGAACGGAGGATAACTTCGGAGCCACCTTTGGACCCTTTCCGGATCCCACTAAAAAGGAAGCTGCCTGTGGACTCAGAACCTCTCCTAAGCGAATCTTACCACTCGCCCTACCTGGATCCACAATCATTCTCTCCCACACACTCCGACACGGATGTGTTGGAGGACTACATGGGTGACCAAGTCCCCTACCACGGAGACATAGACCCTGATTACCAACAGGACCCTGTTCAAACTTGGGGCGACCCTGTAGATCCAGGTGCAACTCTAGATGCACAGGACCCACAACTCTATGGGGCGAAAACATCTCCCACAGAGGACACTGCAGCATTCAACGCTCTTATCGAACGTGCCGCAAATAATCATGGAGTGCAGCTTCACTCTGACACCATCGAGGACGACTTTCTTATGGACACCTTCGCATCCTCAGAAAGACATGTAAAAACTCTGCCCATGTTGAAAGGGGTCCTCAAACCAGCCAAGGACATCTTCAAAGAACCCACCAGGGCACGAGTGATAAACCCCAGGATCGATAAGAAATACAGATCGGCGCCTGGGGACCCTACTTACATCAGAGGCCAATTACCACTAGACTCCATTGTCATAGCGAATGCTCGCAAGAGGGCACACTCGCAGACTACAGGTGACGCTCCTCCCCCGGACAAAGAGTCCAAGGTGCTAGAGACCTCCGGCAAGCAAGTTGCCGCCCAGGCTGCCAACATATGGCGCATAGCCAACACTCAAGCGCTCCTTGCTCGCTACGATAGAGCGCACTATGACACATTGGAACAACTACTCCAACATCTCCCTGACCAGTACAAAGAAGGTGCAGAAATTCTTATCAGAGAGGGACAGCTACTCACAAATGCTTCCATCAAGTGTGCACTAGATGCCGCAGACACGGCTGCCAGGGCCATTAACACAAGCGTCATGCTGCGACGACATGCCTGGTTGCGAATCTCCGGATTCAAACCGGAGGTGCAAAATAATATACTCAACCAGCCTGTCAACCCCGACTATTTATTCGGACCGGAGGTTGACACCACCCTTGAGAAAATAAAAAAGGACACGGACACCGCAAAGTCCATGGGGGCTCTCCAGACTCAGTCCTTTCGGAGCAGCTCCTTTCGTCGCCCCGGAAATAGAGGAGCAGGTAGAGGACAGGGGTCACAGCAGACATACAACAAGGGCAATACACAAACCACCTACGATAAAAACACCCGGGGTGGATATCGTGGCTCCAGTACAAAGGGAAGAGGACGCGGCTACGGCAACACCAGGTCCTCCCCCAAGAACAAGCAGTGACGCCCTCTCCCTTCCTCCCGACCACATAACACCTGTCGGGGGAAGGCTACAAAGGTTCCTGTCCACGTGGAACTCCATCACCACGGACAGGTGGGTCAAAGATATTGTCAAATACAGTTACTGTCTAGAGCTAACCTCCACTCCACCCACAATTCCTCCAAGAAACCGTCCTATGTCCTCAGAGCACTTAACGCTCTTACAGCAGGAGGTGCAAAGCATGCTTCTAAAAGGCGCAATAGAGGTCGTACCCGTCCACGAGCAAGGTACGGGGGTGTACTCCCTGTACTTTTTAATACCAAAGAAGGACGGGTCACTCAGACCTATATTAGACCTGAGACCCCTAAACAGATACATTCTTTCCGAGCATTTTCACATGCTCACTCTCCAGCAAGTCCTCCCGCTGCTCAAGCAGGGAGACTTTCTAGCGACACTGGACCTCAAGGATGCGTATTTCCACATACCCATTCACCCATCACACAAAAAATACCTCAGGTTCACTGTTCAAGGACAGCACTACCAATTCAGAGTCCTTCCCTTCGGTGTGACAACGGCACCAAGGGTGTTTACAAAGTGCCTAGCTACTGTGGCGGCACATCTACGGAGGCAGCACATACACGTCTACCCTTACCTGGACGACTGGCTCGTTCAAGCGAAGTCAGCCCAGCAATGTGCCAGCCGCATGTCCCGCACCATTCACCTCCTTCACAGTCTGGGGTTCTCACTAAATTACCCAAAATCCCATCTCCAGCCCGCACACGTACAACAGTACCTAGGTGCGACTATAATCACTCTGGCGGCCACAGCTCAGCCAAATTTAGTGAGGATCAACAGCATGCAAATGCTGATCTCCAGGTTCAAACCCCAACACTCACTTCCAGCACGAGTGTTCATGCAGTTGATAGGCATGATGGCCTCCTGCATTTTCATGGTCCCACACGCGAGATTACATATGCGCCCGCTTCAGGAGTGCTTAGCACGTCAGTGAAATCAGGCTCAAGGACAGTTGAAAGACCTAGTGTTGGTGAGCGGTCGGGCATACAACTCTCTGCATTGGTGGAATCCTCAAAACCTTTGCAAGGGCCGACCGTTCCAAGAGCCTGTTCCACAAATAGTACTGACAGCGGACGCGTCTCTCCAGGGATGGGGAGCTCATGTACTCCACTACACAGTGCAGGGACTATGGACGACACAACAGAAGAAGATGCACATCAACCTTCTGGAACTGATGGCAATCTTCCTGGCCATGAAGGCATTCAAAGTACATCTGTGCAACAAAGTCATGTTGATCCGGACGGACAACATGACTGCCATGTACTACATACAGAAGCAGGGAGGAACACACTCTCCACAGTTGTCTCATCTGGCTCAGAGCATGTGGAAGTGGGCCATTCAGAGGAACATGTTCCTCATGGCAGAGCACCTCCCGGGCAAGGACAACCAGATGGCGGATCTGCTCAGCAGACACAGCCACCAGATGCACGAGTGGGAGTTACACCCATCAGTACTCCAACCGTACTTCCAGCAGTGGGGGTCATCCGGAGATAGACCTCTTCGCCACAAGCGAAAACGCAAAATGCCAAAGCTTTGCCGCCAGGTTCCCACATCCGCAGTCGCAGGGCAATGCGATATGGATGAACTGGTCCGGCAGATTTGCGTACGCTTTTCCCCCAGCGCCGTTGATACCGCTGGTGGCTCGCAAACTCAGACAACACTCCCTGACACTCGTCCTAGTTGCTCCTACGTGGGCACGCCAGCCATGGTACACCACCTTCCTCGAACTTTCCGTGGTGCCGCATCAAAGGCTGCGGATCAAACCCGCGCATTTGACGCAGAACCATGGAGAGATTCAGCACCCAGATCCGCAACAGCTGAACCTGGCAATCTGGCTCCTGAAGTCCTAGAGTTTGGCTACCTCAACCTGCCACCTGACTGTATGGACATCATCAAGGAGGCCAGGAGACCCACTACAAGAGCTTGCTATGCAGCCAAATGGAAAAGGTTCGTCATTTATTGCAGTAATAATGACATTAACCCGCTGGACGCATCCATCCAAAACATCATTTGTTACCTCTTACACCTATACCGATGCAATCTGGCGTACACCTCTATACGTGTCCATTTGACCGCAATATCAGCCTATCTGCAAACCAGGCAGCACCTCTCACTATTCAGAGTGCCTGCCATCAAAGCATTCTTGGAAGGACTCAAACGAGTCATTCCACCAAGCCACCCACAGGCTCCAATGTGGAACCTCAACCTGGTCCTCACACGCCTGATGGGTCCACCCTTTGAACCTCTCCACTCATGCGAGATTCAATTCCTCACCTGGAAAGTAGCTTTCCTGGTAGCAATCACTTCTTTAAGAAGAGTTAGTGAACTCCAGGCACTAACAGTTCAAGAGCCATTTATACAGGTTCACGCCAACAGGGTCGTACTACGTACCAACCCCAAATTCATGCCCAAGGTAATCTCGCAGTTCCACATGAATCAAACTATTGAACTGCCCGTTTTCTTCCAAAACCCACAAACTGTCGCGGAAAGAGCACTCCATACACTAGACGTAAGGAGGGCCCTCATGTACTACATCGACAGGACTAAACCCTTTAGGAAGACAAAACAGCTGTTTGTTGCCTTTGCCCCACACCACAAGGGTAACGCCATCTCCAAAGCAGGGATAGCCAGATGGATAGTTAAGTGTATTCAAATTTGTTATCAAAAGGCAAAACGCACATTAACTATTCCCCCACGAGCCCACTCAACACGTAAGTTAGGGGCCTCCATGGCTTTTCTAGGAAATATTCCCCTGCATGATATATGTAGAGCAGCCACCTGGTCCACCACACACACATTTACCAAACACTATTGTGTAGATGTGCAATCAAAACAGCAGGCAGCTGTAGGACAGGCTGTTCTCAAAACCCTTTTTCAGACCGCTGCAGCTGGCACTGGTAGCCGCCGCTAATAGAGGGCACTGCTATACATTCTATGCACAGATATGAATTCAGCAGCCCACATGCCTCGAACTGAATATGCTACTTACCAGTATGCATCTGTTCTTGGCATGTAGGGCTGCTGACATTCATATCGCCCTCCCTCCTCCCCGGCGCCTGTAGCAGCTGCAGCTCTCAATTACTGTAAGCATGGTCATCACTTTCTGTATCTACTCCATCACTGCCACAATGGCGAAAAACAATCTGAGGATGGAGAGGATGCCCATGCGCACTGTAGTCCAGGGGAGGAGTCACCTATCCTAGGATACCTCGAAGACTCTTCCAGGACAACAACGTGCAAACATCCGGACCCAACACTAGGCGGCGATCTATGCACAGATATGAATGTCAGCAGCCCTACATGCCAAGAACAGATGCATACTGGTAAGTAGCATATTCAATTAGTTTGATGCCTGGGGGGTGGGGGGGGTTCAAGGGAGAAGCTGTGGTCACAAGGAGCATGGAGTATGACTCTAGGAACTCAAACATCATGCTGAAAATCAGCACTGTGAATGTAATGACTGAGTGGAAGTCTGCTACTCTGATATTCTGATATACCATCTTGAACCCTTTTTAGATCGAGCCCGGGCAGAGCATCCGCTGCTCTGCGAGCCATGCTGTATTGCATTATGGACTTGAAGCCCTGTCCATATTTTTCATTGGCTTGTCATTGTCCTTCATATTAGCTGCCTTCTGATTCCTTAATAGGCTTGTTAGTACCGACTTGTCTTTATTTGTAACCTCCCATGAGGACTGGCCCTTTTACTTCGGTTAACGGTACAACTTATTTAGTCTGTAAGCACTATTTCTTTGAGTTTCTTACTGCGCGAGGGTCTCGTGCGCAGTTGTGACCATCTGCTTGTTTAACTCGTAACAAATGGAGCTCTTCAGGGGCCATGGGAGACAGAAGGGGGCAACTCCGAGAAGCCTTTAGGGAGGTCAAAGGTGCATGATGT
The DNA here is from genome assembly GCF_964204655.1 of Triturus cristatus. Taxonomy (NCBI): domain Eukaryota; kingdom Metazoa; phylum Chordata; class Amphibia; order Caudata; family Salamandridae; genus Triturus; species Triturus cristatus. The sequence goes on along the minus strand of NC_140586.1, from coordinate 141,326,702 downwards.
AAATTCCTCTTGATCTGGCGTGTTTATTTTCTGAACAAATATCTAAATTAAACATTAATATGCTTTAGATTTGCTCACTTGCTAAAGACCATGACTTTAACAAAGGGCTTTTACCCTCTTTTCTCGATTTATTCCTCGGTGAAATGGATCCAAAAAAGAAAACTTTGGACACTCATGCAATCGTGAACCCGACTGGAAGGCATTGGAGCACTTTACTGAGCAGTTCTCCAGTTCCAAAAGTGGCAGCTCGCTGGACTTTGCTCCTCGGCTCAGATTACTTGTAAAGGGTCTGCTTTCACCCCCAGCTTAACGTTGCTCTCGCTCATTTGCTTTTCTCCCCCTGCCGGCCACATTGCTCTATTATTTTTGCTTCCCCACACCCTCCCCATCTGTGTTCCTTCTGTTTGTAACTCCAATGATTTTTTTTTTTTTGACAGGGTGGGGGCTGTCCAAAAAGGGCTTGCCAGTGCCCCCAACCCCCCCCGAGTAATGTCAGTCTTTCTGACCCCCCGCCCCCCCAATGTGCACCGGGGGTGGGGGGGGGGGGCTGGGAAGAAAGAAAGCCCAGTAGATACCAGGTTTTTCTTATTATTGATGTTTGGGTGGGGGCTGCCCACAATGGGCATAATACCCCATCCCCAGTGAAATTCTAGTCTTTCTGCCCCTGCCCCCCCTGGGGACATATGGGGGCAGTAGCCCCTAGGCCTCGGGAATTTTTAATAAAAAATTCGGGAGTGTGGTCGGGGGGGGGGGGGGGTGGGGGGGCAGAAAGCCTACTGGGTGCCATTTATGCTTGGGGGCTGCCCAGAATGACCATACCAATGCCTCCACCCCCCAAAAAAAGTTAGCCAGAGTCTTTCTGCTTCCCTTGGCATATCGGGGCAGCACTCCACACTCCGCCCCCCCCGCCACCCGTCCCCACCACCACCGCAGGGTGGCAGAAAGCCCACTAGGCACGGACTTGTTTATAGCAATGTGCCTACCTGTGGATTTTGGGCCCTAGCGCAGCCGGCACATAGGGAAACCTAGCAAATCTGTACATTTTTTTTAAACTAGACACCAAGGGGAATCAAGGATGGGGTGACTTGTGTGCTTCTCACCAGGTTCTGTTACCCAGAATCCCTTGCAAACCTCAAACTTAGTTAAACAGAACTAATTTTCCTCACATTTCTGTGGTGGCAAGTTCTGGAATCTGCGTGGATCCACATTCAGCAGCCATCTCGAGAAACCTACCAAACCCACACATTTCTGAAAACTAGGCACCTGGGGGAGTCCAGCGAGCTATGGCTTGCGTGGATTCCCCAACGTTTTCCTACCTAGAATGCCCTGCAAACCTCTAATTTAGCAGAAAAAACTAATTTTACATATTTTTGGGTGGAATCATCGTGCCGGCACTAATGTCCTACCCCACAGCGTTCCCCTCAGTCTCCTGAGTAAAATGATACCTCACTTGTGAGTGGGGTTAAGGCCTGCGACTCGGAAGAGCCCAAAACCTAGGGAATAAGGGTATAGCACTGAGAAATCTAAGCGCTACATTTTTTAAAAAAATACGTTTTTAGCCAATTCTGCATTGGACACCCGCACAAGTGCGCTATCATTTTACTCTGGACACTAAGTAGAACGCTGTGGGGGTAGGACATGTGTGCCGCCACTGAATCCACACACACATTTGGATTTTTATTCAGCTAAATTTGAAGTTTGCAGGGGTTTCTGGGTAGGGAAACGTTGGGGGATCCACGCAAGCCATAGCTCATTGGACTCCCCAGGGTGTCTAGTTTTCAGTAATGTGTGGGTTTGGCAGGTTTCCTAGATGGCGGCGAGCCGGGGCCAATCCCCAGGTACCCTTACCCCCCTCCCCTATAAACCAGGTAGTTTTGTTATAGGAAATTTTTGAAGTCTCCACAGTACAATTTGGGCTATTTCCTGTTGCAGCCACTATGCCTAACCACACCAGTGAGGTACCATTTTTATCCTGAGACCTGGGGGAACGCTGGGTGGTAGGAAATTTGTGTCAGCCCGGTGATCCTACAACTTTCCCACACAGAAATGAGGTTTGCAGGGGATTCTGGGTAGGGAAATGTTGGGGGGGACCCACGCAAGCCATACCTTGTTGGACTCCCTAGTTTTCAGAAATGTGGGGGTTTGGTAGATTTCCCTAGGTGGCCGCCGAGTCCGGAGCCAAAAACCTCATGGGACCCCTCCTTGCAAAACCAGGTGGTTTTGTGATGGGTAATTTTGATGTCTGAATAGGTTTTGGGCTCTTGCCTGTCACGGGTATTTGACCCACCACGCGAGTGAGTTACCATTTTTATCGGGAGACCTAGGGGGAATGCTGTGTAGAAAAAAAATTGTGGATCCACGCATATTCCAGAACTTTCCCACACAAATTTGAGAAGAAAGTGATTTTTTTCAGCTAAATTTGAGGTTTGCAGGGTATTCTTGGTAGGGAAATGTTGGGGGACCCATGCAAGCCATACTTTGCTGGACTCCCCAGGGTGCCTATTTTTCAGAAATGTGTAGGTTTGGTAGGCTTCCCTAGATGGCTGCTGAGCCCGGGGCCAAAAACTCATGGGACCCCCCCCCCCCCTGCAAAACCAGGTTGTTTTGTGATGGGTAATTTTGAAGTCTCCTCAATAGGTTTTGGGACGTTTCCTGTCGCGGGCAGTAGGCTTAACCACACAAGTGAGTTACCATTTTTCTCGAAGACTTTGGGGAACGCGGGGTGTGGGAAATTTTGTGGATCCACGCAGTTTCCAGAACTTTCCACCACAGAAATGTGAGGAAAATGTGGGTTTTGTTTGGACAAATTTTTACGTTTGCAAGGGATTCTGGGTGACAGAACCTGGTGAGAGCCAGTCAGGTCACCCCATCCTGGATTCCCCTGGGTGTCTCATTTTCAAAAATGTAGGTTTGCTAGGTTTCCCTAGGTGCTGTCAGAGCTAGGGTACAAAATCTACAGCTAGGCACTTTGCAAAAAAAAAAGGGTCCGTTTTCACTATGAAAATGTGGTGTGTCCACATTGCGTTTTGGGCCGTTTCCTGTAGCGGGCACTAGGCTTACCCACACAAGTGAGAGACCATTTTTCTCAGAAGACTTTGGGGAACGGGGGGTGGGGGAAATTTTGTGGATCCAAGAAGATTCCAGAACTTCCCACCACAGAAATGTGAGGAAAATGTGTTTTTGTAACAAATGTTTAGGTTTGCAATTGATTCTGGGTAATAGAAACTGGTGAGAGCCAGTCAAGTCACCCCATCCTGGATTCCCCTGGGTGTCTAGTTTTGTAAAATATATAGGTTTGCTAGGTTTCCCTAGGTGCCGGCAGAGCTAGGGTTCAAAATCCACAGCTAGGCACTTTACAAAACCAGCATTTGCAATGCAATAGGTCTCGCATTTATGAGAGTTTGAGCTATTGGCACTGTAAATGACAATGCCTTTTATTTATGGGTTGTATAAAAGGCATTGTCATTTACAATGGCAATAGCTTAAACTCATGCAAATGCGAGACCTATTGCATTGCAAATGCATGCTATAATTTTTTTTTTAAAGTGTTAGGAGCGAGCTTGTCCTGCCTGCAACAGCAGGCAGGACAAAGCTATTTGAGAAAACAGTGCTCGGAAGCTGTAATTAAAGCCTGCCGAGCAACAACACACGTAACATGGGGCGCCGCCATGGGAGGTTACAAAATGAGACAAGGCGGTACTAAGGAGGGACTACTAAGCCTTTTGACCAATAAACAGCCACAGTTTACAGTGGACAATGACACAAGCCAATGAAATGTGGGCAGAGTAGGCGGAGCTTCAAGTCCCTACCTCAATACAGCATGCCTTGCAGAGTAGTGCATGCGCTGCCCAGGTGCGACCTAAAAAGGGCATTAATAAAGTCTGGAAATGTGGTAGGCACCTTTCCTGTAAATGCAGTTCTTTATTTATTTTTCTTTTATAGCATTATCACTAAAGTGCATTACAAAACTACAGTAGGGCAGAAAAAAAGTAAATAATGGCAATATTTCAGAAAATGGCAATCAAATTTGGAACAGAGGTTATGTGAACACATTTTGTAATTGGCTATTTGGAATTCCGATCAAAACAGGCAACAAAATAATCCCTTTACAACCTATTAAAAGGCAGCACAGGTTCACAAATAACTGTCTATTCCAGTTGAGAACCTGTGCCTCTTTCTCCTACCCTTGTGCACATAATCCTCGTAAATGAAACATAGCAAGCAAGCAGGAAGTTTTGATCAAACACCCAAAATTGAACTTTTGTGGAACTGTAAAAAAACTGCATTGACAGTTGCTGCAGTACCGCACAGCCTAGCTGTGGTGGAGAGGTAGCGCCTTTGAGCCCTTGTACTCTTCGTCCACCTACTGCACGATCCACGGTCCAGATATGACAATGTACAGTTTACCTACTGAGGAAATTTGGACACTGACATCCTTGCATTGCCACTAGCATTTCCACAACTCTGTTGTTTGAGACCGAGACGGTAAAATTATTGGCTTGAGAGCAATAAGTAACTAACCTCTCGAGTGACCACTTATCATAGTGACCAGCTCCCGGACATAACGATAATCCCTGGTCTTTCTTATCAGTTGCCACAGATCAGCTGGCATATTACAGAACTCTGACATGCTTCAGAAGCACTCCATGCAGTTTGACGCATTCAGCAGCATACTACTAGCAGCAACCTGAAGCCCTGAGTACCACCCTCATGTCATTTTCTTCACTCTAGAAATTATGAACATCCAGCCACAGAAGCTATCCCAGCATATGATTCATCACCTTAACATATAATAGTGCCAGTTCTGGTGGTGTTGTATTTTCTAGCTAATAGTTGGGTTATCTGACACAGGAACAATGATTGGCAGTAGGTGGCAGCACGGTATCTACAACAGGTGTTTTGCAGCGTGAATCTTTCTGGATTCACTATGCTGTGCATTATTCCGCGATCTTGTGGTTGGGTCCGGATTCGTAGTCTTTTCTTTGTTTTTTTTTTTTGTTTTTTTTGTAGCCCAGGTGGGCGTCGACGTCCACCATTTGGTGCACCTCCCGTGACGTCGTCGTGCTTCCTGCGGAAGTCCCACCTTTGGGGCGCCATCTTCAGATTCTTTTTTCCGCCGTTGGGTCTGGATCGTCATCGGGAAGCTCCAGAATTACACTCGAAGGAAGAAGGAAGAAAAGCGAGTTTCGTCGATAGAATCACTAGAAGATATCAGGAAAGGAAGAGATTTCATCAGGAGCGCGAAGAAAGGAGGACCAGCGCCCCTTTTCTTCGGCCTTGGAGAATGCACGCTCAGAGACCCTGAGCGCAATGGACAAGACGCCATTCAAGTTCTGCCCAAACTGCCACCACAAGTTCGCGCAGAAAGACCAGCATCCGGTCTGCAACCTCTGCCTACCGGTCGATCACCAGAGTATCGACTGCAACGCCTGCTCAGCCTTCGCGCCGAAGACACTCAGGGTGAGAGAGCGGCAGAGAAGAGCCAACGCCAACATGGATGGCAAAGGGAAGCCCCCGACGCTCTACGATCTGGGCCTCTCCACGGACGACGAGGACAACGTCGCCGAGACAGCCGAAAACTTCACGGTCGTAGAGACCGACAAGAAAAAAGAAGACGAGGTAAGAGAATCGTCTAGCACAAAACAGAAAGTACCTCGACAACACGAGGGTGACTCGAGAAAATCTGAGTCAAAGTCCACGAAGGGAGCCCCGGCGCCGAAAACTTCGACGTCCAAAGGGGGAACCACGGACAAGAGGCCGAGCGGATCCTTAGAAAAGGACTCCCTGGTGCCGAAAGACGCCGAAAGGCAAGGGTCGTCGAAAGCATCCCATGAAACGGGCCGATCGACGCAGAAAGAACGTTCGACGTTGACGCAAGTTTCATCGAAAAGACCCGCGGTCGACGCCGAAAGCATCTCCGAGATGGAGAAAAAGAAGAGGCGGCTCGAGGCCGAAATGGAGAACATCCTTCAAAGGAAGGAGTTCGACGCCAGGATGAAGGAGTTCAAGATTCCAACGGTTTCATCGGCGGACGTCGGTGAGGGCGAAGACGAGTTCGACGCCGAAGGGCTGACAAGGGATCTCGAAGAGGAAGAAGAGCCCTATTATGAGGGAGAAGCCGAGGAAGAAGACCAACGGTCGTTCTACGAATCGGCGGCATCTACCAGCAACGACGTCGAATGGCACGATCTCGACACCGAAAACCCGGAGGAGCCCGTGGACACGTACCCTTCGAGGCCTTCGCCACCCGACGACATCGGGGTCTACAATATGGTGGTCAGGAGCGCAGCAATGGCCTTCGGCGTCAAACTCGACGAGGAGAAACCGAAAGCCGATTTTCTCGTCGAAACACTGCTCCCCATCCAGACAAGGAGCCAGTTCCTACCCATGCTACAAAGCGTGATGAATCAGGGGAGAGAAGCCTTCAAGGAACCTGCGACCTGCCGGTCGATCACGCCCAGGACAGAGAAGAAATATAAGCACTCCTCCCTGGACCCCCCTTACATCAAGGGTAGCGTGACTGCGGACTCCATCATAGCCTCCACGGCCAGGAGAAGGGCCAACGTACCAGCAACTTCGGGCCCGCCTCCGGATAAGGAGAGCAGGAGGATTGACCTCACAGGAAGAAAGGTCGAGAGGAACGCCGCAATGCACTGGCGCATGGCGAATTCAAATGCACTCCTCAATAGACACCAATACCAGCACTGGGATGAGATGGGGGAACTAGTAAAGCACCTCCCCGAAGAATACCGCCAGAGAGCCTCTCACCTGATAGACGAAGGCAAGAACATCGCCAACTCCTGTATAAAGACGGCGTTGGATGGGGCAGAGACTTCAGCAAGACTCATGGCCATAGGGGTCACAGAGAGGAGGCATGCATGGCTAAGAATCTCGGGATTCAAACCGGAAGTGCAGAACAACATCCTTGGCACCCCCTTCAATGGAGAGACACTGTTCGGAGCAACAGTGGACGACAAGCTCACCCAGCTGAAAAAAGAAAACGAGACGGCGAGGTCCATGGGGGCCCTACAGCTGAGGGGAATGAGGCGAGGAAATCCCTCGGAGACCCTACGGTAGGGGAGGAAGCCAGCAGGGGACGTCGCACCAGGCGTTCCAACAAAGTCAGCAGGGTGAAGGTCACGGACAAGGTCAGCAGAAGCAAAACTGGCAATATCAACCTCGGGGCCAGTCCTTTCGCGGGAGAGGGAACGGACGTGGCCAAAGGAGGAGAGGGGGCGAACAGCCCTCGACGAAGTGACTCAGCACGCAAGAGGACGCCTACCCTCGTCAGGACCCCAAGGGTGAGGCGCAAAAGTGTCATCAGGGGGAAGAGAAGATTCAAGAGCCTACGAGCATACGACACCAGTAGGCGGAAGACTGAGGTTCTACCTTCAGGAGTGGCGGCGTATAACCACAGACAAGTGGATACGGAACGTTGTGCAGTACGGATACTGCGTAGATTTGGAGGAAAGACCTCCAAACAGGAAACAAAAGGGAAGACTGAGATCGGCCCAAGAACTGGCAATACTCCGAGAAGAAACGCGGAAACTCCTGCAAAAGGGAGCCATAGAGACAGTGCCGTTCAGAGAACGCAACAAAGGGGTCTACTCAAACTACTTCGTGGTTCCGAAGGTAGACGGAGACCTCAGACCCATACTAGACCTCCGTTACCTAAACAAGTTCATCAGAACGCAAAGGTTCAAAATGACTTCACTGCAGGAGGTTCTGCCACAGATAAGAGAAGGGGACTTCATGGTCACCGTGGACCTCAAGGATGCCTATCTTCACATCCCAATAAACAGAAGGCACAAGGGCCTTCTAAGATTCAACATCGAACAAGAACACTACCAGTTCACGACCCTGGCCTTCGGATTAAAATCAGCACCAAGGGTCTTTACAAAATGCCTGTCGGCGGTAGCGGCGCACCTACGAAGGCAGGGAATACATGTCTACCCCTACTTGGACGACTGGCTGGTCAAGGCAAACTCACGCGGAAAGTGCGAGAGGCACGCAAAACGCGTAACAGACACCCTCACGAATCTGGGATTCTCGATCCACTGGGGAAAATCATCGATGGGACCAGAGCAGGTGAAGATTTTCCTGGGGGCAAAGATCAACTCCCGCAACAGTACTGTAGTGCCCAGCGACAGGAGGACAGAGGCTCTACTGAAGGAGGCGAAGCTCTACCAGAAGGGGCGAGCTCTGACAGTGAGGGCTGTGAGCAAGATGATGGGGATGATGGCGTCCTGTATCCAGCTGGTACCGAATGTACGCCTGCACATGAGACCATTCCAGGAATGGCTACAACAACAATGGTCACAAGCAAACGGAAGTTGGGAGGATCTAGTGGTTGTTACGCACGCAGTGCAGGAGGAGATAACTTGGTGGAACAGAGACAACATAACAGCAGGGAGAAGCCTGACACCACCAATCCCAACAGTGACCATTACCACGGACGCATCGCAGAAGGGATGGGGAGCGCACATGGACAACCTCAGAGTGAGGGGTCTATGGGCCCCAGCAGATGCGGTCCGCCATATCAACTACCTCGAGTTGAAAACAATCCTGCTAGCCCTGAAGGCATTCCAGAGGCACCTGTTCAACAAGAGGGTGTTGGTCCAAACAGACAACACCACGGCGATGTTCTACATCAACAAACAAGGGGGGACACAGTCGTTCCCGCTCTCATCCCTAGCTCAGGAGATTTGGAGATGGGCCATACCTCTCAGGATAGATCTACTGGCAATTCACCTACCGGGGAAGGACAATGTGGAGGCAGACTGGCTAAGCAGGCAGACCTCAGCATCACACGAGTGGGAGCTCAATGGCCAGGAAACGGAGAAACTCTTCCGGAGATGGGGGACTCCCACAATAGACCTTTTTGCAACACGCCACAATGCAAAATGCCAAAGCTTCGCGTCCAGGCAACCAGATCAGCAATCCAAGGGAAATGCCCTATGGATAAGCTGGTCGAGGACATTTGCCTACGCCTTTCCACCGATACCCCTGTTGCACAGAGTGCTCGACAAGTGCAGAACCAGCAACATGACCCTGATCCTGGTGGCTCCGCAGTGGGCGAGGCAGACATGGTTCTCACAAATTCAAGAAATGGCACAAGGCGACCCATACAGGTTCGAGAGGAGGAAGGACCTGCTCTCAATGCAAAACGGAGAGGTCCTGCACCCAGAGCCAGAGACCCTCAACCTGGCGGCATGGCTCCTGAAGACCTAGAGTTCGCACACCTAAGATTGCCGCCGAGCACGATGCGAGTGCTACGGGAGGCGAGGAAACCAACTACACGAAAATGCTACAGCGCAAAATGGAAGAGGTTCACTGTGTGGTGCCGGAAAAAGGGCCTGCAAAACAGAATGACAAGAGACTCAACAGTACTGAGGTACCTCACACACCTTCTAAAGAGTAACCTCTGCTCGAGCTCACTAAGGGTACACCTAGCGGCCATCGTGGCCTACACCAGAGGTGAAAAAGGTGGAAGTTTCTTCAGCTCGCAGGTGGTGAGGAGATTCATGGAAGGAGCCAAAAGGATGGCCCCCCCGAAAAGGTTGCCGCCGCCGGCATGGAATCTGAATGTGGTCCTGACGGAGCTCATGAAGGCACCGTTTGAACCCATTCACAAGGCCACACTGCAGATGTTGAGTATGAACAGCCTTTCTGGTGGCCATAACCTCACTACGCAGGGTGAGCGAGCTTCAAGCACTAACGCTGCAGGAACCTACATTCAAATTCACAAAGATAGAATAGTCCTGAGAACGGACCCACACTTCATGCCCAAGGTAGTGTCGGCGTTCCACATGAATCAGAGTATCCAGATACCAAGTTTCTTCCAAAACCCGACTACAAACGCAGAAAAGGCACTGCACACCCTCGATGCCAGAAGAGCGGTGATGCACTACATTGAGAGAACCAAGGAACTCAGGAAGTCGAAACAGCTGTTTGTGTCCTTTGCTACTAGCTTCATGGGTAGGCCAGTGACTAAGGGCACCATCGCAAGGTGGATTGCCCTCACTATTCAATTCTGCCACAAACAGGCTGGACAGGAACTAGCGGAGGGGCCGCAGGCTCACTCCACAAGGAAGAAAGGGGCCACCGTGGCCTTCCTGGCGAACACGCCCATCCAGGACATATGCCTCGCGGCAACTTGGGCATCTGTGCACACGTTCACGAAACACTACTGCGTGGACATTCAGATGAACAAGGAAGCACAGGTTGGACAGAAGGTGCTTCAGCACATTTTCAACGACCAACGCTCATCTACCACCCAGCCGCCACAGAATTAGGAAAACCGCTACAAAGTCTATGCACAGCATAGTGAATCCAGAAAGATTCACGCTGCAAAACGAATAGTTTCTTACCTGTCGGTGTAGTTTTGCAGCTTGAAGATCTTTCTGGATTCACTAGCGAACCCACCTACCTCCGCCAGGAAGATGAGGCTGGAGGAAGAGGGGGTAAAATGGAAAAGATCAAAGAAATGAAAACATACAGATAAAGGGACAAGAAGGATTAATCAATCGCCTAGGGTTAAAAAAAAAAAAAGAGGAAAGGAAAAAAGAACCCGAAGATGGCGCCCCAAAGGTGGGACTTCCGCAGGAAGCACGACGACGTCACGGGAGGTGCACCAAATGGTGGACGTCGACGCCCACCTGGGCTACAAAAAAAAACAAAAACAAAGAAAAGACTACGAATCCGGACCCAACCACAAGATCGCGGAATAATGCACAGCATAGTGAATCCAGAAAGATCTTCAAGCTGCAAAACTACACCGACAGGTAAGAAACTATTCGTTTCTTCTAATATAGGAATTTTAATAACTACTTTGAAAGTGGAGTCTACTCTATCGGAATTGTGTAGTGTTTCTTGTGGCAAAGATATTTGCCCACTGTGCCTTGAGTATTTTATATTGGGCACAAACTTTTCATATAAGCATATGTAAAAATTACTGCTGTGAAGTGTAGCTCCTGGTAGTGGGCCCAGATGTTAAATTATTGAATTAGTTCCCCCTTAAGAACTGTCAGTAAAAGCTATGTTTCTCAGTCAAAATATTTAAGTAACTGCGGTAAAATGCAGTTTTCAGTCTCAATTTGTTTTCAGAAATGTTCTTGGGGGTAAACTCCTTTTCTCACATCTCCGTGCGGGTCTGGTAGCCAATGGCTCTGAGCGCTGAAATGAACACATGTCCAGGCCTGGTTATGGTATGTTATGTAGATATGTATGGGACGACTCACCTGGGACGGTATCCTGGGTATTTTGATGATTTGTCCAGAGCTAGTCTTAAGGAACTGGTGAGAATTAGATCAATAATGTAAAATAAACAGAAGAGTGCACCAAGGTCAGGCAAAGCAGGGAAGGAGCGCCAAGGAGAACATGATTGCAGCAAAGTTCAGCAGAAAGCCCAATGTTTCTTCATCAACATATGCCCTATTCATCTTGAAATCATATTTGTATCTTCAAACAAATAAATTAAGAAGAAACGGTAACTGCGCGTACACAGTCCTCTCAAAATAAAACATGCATCCTCAAAATTAGTGTAATAAATGACATTGCACGGGCAGTGTTATTTGGTCATAGCTAATATATGTATGACGTGTAGCTATTGTTTTTTAAACAATAGCGATACCCAACATGTATTTCATGGCATTACATCATTAAGAAAATGTATGCAAACAGCACCTACAAAGGATACCATGACCCTGGTTCAAGCAAGGAAAAGGGGATCCTTGGACAGCTGTTGGGGGTAGTAAAACACAGCATCATCTGGTTCAATTGACCCCTCAGGGTTCTGGGTCCCCACCTGCTGCTCCAATAGAACCTACGCCCCTCCACTAACTAATTGTGCGTGCACTGCAGTGAATATGCCCATGACACGCCCACGGAGATTCGCTGAAGTAAAAAGTAGCGACTCTGAAAACTGCCTCTTGCAAGTTAGTGGGTACAATTTTAACTATGCTCATCAGCATAGCTGTCCACTTGTCTCTTCACACCCTCCCTCCCTGGCGGCGTACCTCCCTCTAACACACGCAGCCCAGATAACGCAGATGGCGACAAGGGCACATTTTTTCTCCTCAGTATTGTGTGAAACAGTTTGCACGTACCTGCAGCTGAACAGCGTCTCAGAGGCCTACAGTAGCTGCGTGTGTTGTTTTGGTGGCACAAGGCCTTAAATCTTTCAGCGTTCTGCAGTGAATCAGGGAGAGAGAAAGGGGTAGGGTGGAGTGGGGGGGGAGGGGAGGAGTGGCGCTGTCAGCAGGTTTAATCTCTGATGCACGCCTGCGAGCTGCACTTCGTGAGGCAGAGGCGCCCAGGGTTGCCAGGCTGGGGAGCGCGTTTGGGGAGAGGCGCGAGCTGGGGCATGTGCGTGACACAGAATCCCTGCCGTATTACATCATGATCACTGTGCGGTGCTCCGAGATTAAAAGCAGTGAAGGAGAACTATGTAACAGAAAAAGGTGTGAATTGGGTGTAGTCTTCGATGCTTGGGCACAGCCGCACAGGTGCTGTCAGAATGGAAAGGTACAAGTTCCCAATTTCCGCTGGTGGCAACTGCTCTCTGCGCAAATAAAAATATATACTCCGCACACATTTAAAAGAATAACACATCACTCCAAAATCAAATTTGCATGCAAGCGGTATTGGCTACCAAGCGTGTCAATGTCTAGCAAGGTTGGGGCTGTTTCACTGCTGTCACGTTCCAATGTGCAGCACTTCTAAATAAACCTATGGTGCGCACGCGTCACAGAGTAGCGGGGGGAGGGAGCGCTGCTGCACGTGCTACCCATCGACCGGAATGGGTGGAGCAAAGGCGGGACATGCGCCCGCCTTTGCCCAATTACGTGCTGGCTTTTTTTTTTTAAAGCACGCGAAAGCCACACGCACAAGCGTGTTGATGAGCAGCTTTCAGAACCCCATACAAAAGGGCTCTCACTGTGCGAACAGTGCTACGCACAGCAACGCTGGCGCAAGCCCTAAAGGAACAGTTTTCTCTGTAAAAATAGTGTGTCCACGTTGCGGTTTGAGATGTTTTCTTTCGAGGCACTAGGCCTACCCTCACAAGTGAGGTACCATTTTTATCGGTGGACTTGGGGTAACACAGAATTGTAGAGCAACTGTTACTACCTATTGACTTTTTATGCATTTCTGCCTTCCAAATGAATGTATAAAAAAGGTCATTTTGAAAAATGACCTATAATTCTCATGCTAGTTTGGGTACTCACAATTTCGGAAATGTGCAAATATCTGTTTCTAAACTCTATTTTGTTCCAATTTTAGAAATACATAGTTGCCTTTCATACCGATTTATCCATGTATACATTTTCCCAGAATAATTGCTATATACCCGGTACATAATAAAAAACCATTGCAAGATGCTGCTCAGTTATTGGTTCTGGGTTCGTCAGATTCTTGGTGAACCTACAACAAGTCCTATATATCCCCACAACCAGAAAGATCCAGCGGATGTAACGGTATATTGCTTTCAAACAGCTGTCCTAATTAGAAGTCACAGGTGAAAATGTTGATTCACATGGCTGTTTTTTTTCCAACAAATTTTCAGTTTTTCCTATATTCAACGGTTGGTTACTATAAAGAAACCTTGAAGGATCTACACAAATGACCTCTTGCTGAATTCTGAATTTTGTGTACTTTTCTAAAATGTATAGCTTTCCAGGATCCATTATTGCTTTCATACCCATTTCTACCATTAACTGGAAAGAGGTTGAAAGCACACAAAATAGCAAAAATAGTCTATGTCCCAGAAAAATGCCAAAATTGTGTAAAAATAAATACAAAAAATTGGGTTTTCTGACCGGGGGGGGGGATTGGGGGGGGGAGGGGGAAGGAAGAGGTCTACCAGCGAAGGAGTTAACAATCCTACTGCTTTGAATGCAGGAAAGAGTAAATCGTCCAGGATTTCTTTGTTCCAAACCATCAGGAAATCCCCTTCTCTGTTCACTTCCTAATTCTAGTTATATAAACTGTATTTGATAGCTATCCCCAGGACACTATCCAGGGCCCATTTCTTTGGTTGCAGAATGCGCTTTTTATGTTCTGTACATATGCAAAGGGTACAGATCACACATGGCTTGTATAGTTTGCACATATTTTATATTTAAAATCTTTTATTTCAGCACAATTTTTGCAAATATAAATCTATTAGAGAAACTGCCCATTTTTAGGTCTAGCCTGGGCAGCGCAAGCACTGCTCTGCGAGGCATGCTGTAGTCAGGGAATTGACATGCAGCTCCACCCATTTTCCTCCTATCTTTTCAATTTGCTCCTGTTACTGTCCTTTCTAAATGGTTGCTTTTGATTTGTGAATAGGCTTAGTAGTCCCTCCTTAGTACTGCCTTGTCTGCATTTGTAACACATAAGGACTGGATTTTTTACGTGTTACATTGTCTGTTTTATCTATAGTCTGAGCACTATTTTCCTTAATGTCTATTCTAGCTGCTGTTGCAGGCACGACAGGCTCTCCCTAACCCACCCTGGTTCCTGACAGAGCGGAACCTGGTCATGGATGCTGCGCTTTATTTGAAAAATGCTCCCTGCAAAGCTCTACTTCTGCACATGCTATACTGCTTAACAAATGCATTTGTTTGTTTTTTAAGCACCCATACCGCACTTTCATTTTAATATCTGCCATGCACCTTTCTTAACACGAGCCGCGTCTAAAGAAAGGGAGTGGCCGACATTAAAATGAGAGCGCGACATGGGGCTCTCTTACAAAAAAACATTTGAAATGCAATAGGTCTCGCATTTGCAAGTGATTAAACTATTGGTATTGTAAATCACAATGCCTTTTATTTGTTTTAAAAATCAACACGTGAGTAAGGCATTGTCATTTACAATGCCAATAGCTTAATCACTTGCAAATGCAAGACCTATTGCATTGCAAATGATTCAGTCTTGTCCTAGCTGTGAGTAGGCATTAAAGGAACATCTCCAAATAACCCCCAAAATCGCACCCTCTCATTTCTGATAAGGTATACTTTGGCCGCATTTAGGGTGACTGGTCTGTCCGCTTGTTACATTTATGTATTTTACTGCACTTTTAAGAGAACTGAACATTCCTGCAACGTTCCATTTATTAAAAAAAAGAAAAAAGTGTTCAGAGCTTCTATGTAGTCCCATTAATTGCAAAGTATCTTCACCTGGTTCTGAAGTTATTTTTGTTCCCTCTGCCTAAAGAGCATTACATTTTGAGGTTTGTGCTTTCATATTCAACATTGAATGCTGTAATGTGTTTAGGTTAGACTTACAAAGTGGCTGTGGCTAAAACTGGCTGGAGGTGTCACATGGCAAGTGACTTCTAGTCAGTAGCTGGACATAAGGTGAAAAAATAAATTGCTAGATAGAATGAACATCTGGTTTCATCAAAATTGATGTCCTCTGAAACCCTTTCCACATTGTGGCCCCTTCAATTAATTAATTTCAATACCATGTTTGAGGTTTATTGTAATAAAAAGGTAAGAACATTGCATTTTTAAATAAAAATATATCTAACTACTCTTCAGTCACCCATGAAACATTAAGCTTGGTTGTTATATTTTACTATGCATATAACTGGTGTGAGAAACTGAAAAACACTCATGTAAATCGGGTTCTATCATCTGTCTATATGTGTGATCCCTCAAAACCCATGACATTCTTTACCTTGGTTGTCTCATTTAAAGTTATATAGAACTTGGATACAATTGTCCATGAGGGGTGGGACAGGCAATACAAGTTTTAAGACCCTTCTGGTGCAAGTCATTAATAAAATGCAGTCAGTAGAAACTACTGTATTCCGAAGAATACATGTCTGTTAAGTAATTTGTAGAAAATATGAATTACTGTAGAACAATATGGGTGCTCTGTACTAACTGCAGTCCCTAGCAGTCTTGCTTTCACCTTGTAATGGATTGTCTTTAGGAAGTTCACATGAGTAGTTGTATATGGGTCACAAGTCAACATATGTTTTAGGTTGGTTTTGTAGGGCACTCCGTTTATTTGGTGACGATACATAAAGGAGGAGACTTTCATATTTTACCCAGTTTCTGAGCTGATGTCTGTGTAAGCTTTCTGTTGAGAGATCTCTACTTAGCTCTTTAATATACACTGCATTTAAATGTGTAGATATTTTTTTCTTGTTCTGATGAGCTTAATGGATTGTGTTTAGTCCCTAGGGAATAGAAGAATTAGAGTGGATGTGGCTGACCAGTCCAATGATAAAGGTAAGTCTTGTTGCATAATCTGGTCCATAAAGCTTGCCCCTGAGGCATTACGATGCCCTGCATGGTTTTGACCTTCTTGTGTTCCTGTATAGCACAGATTACACCCATGCCCAGTTCCAGGCACAGGGAGTTTAAAATTGCATGATGCCCTGTCCATTAATTTGCGTTTACACTTCGTGTTTCACATCTTCTAGGCTGAATTTTAATTTTCCTCCTTCACAAAGGATTTTATCTTTAAAATACTATTGCAGCTTGTCGATCGAGGAAATCGCCTTTACCTGCTTAATTGCTACGCCTATGGCTTGTCCTCCTCAATCCAATGTGCTTCTTTGCTCCATACTGATGCATGAAGTATCATGGGGCATACCTAGATATTTACAATACAGTAGTTTATCCAAATTGCGCAACTTTTGCTTCAATTTGTGCAAAGATGGTAAAGCATGCATGTGCCCTGCAGTTCTTTTGAGACTGTTGAGCCAACGAAAAGTGCTGAATCGAAGCAAAAGTCCAGATAACAATTTGCAGGGATAAGCTTTGGGATTCTCCATTGAGGTTGTTACTATCATAGCCTCACCACTGTTGTAAGAAAATCCAAAGGTGGTGGGTAGAGCCGGCAGGGGACAGACACGAGTGCTTCATGAAGAACATGTTTGAATCACAAAACTAGGTACCAACCTTTCTCCAGTCTGGTTTAGCACAAATAAGACCCTCTTTATTTGTGATGGCACACGCACTACAAAATGTTTTTGCAATTAAGCTGATGACGTTCTGTCTCTTTACCATAGATGAGCAAGCATTTGGTCTCTAGCATTTCTTGCTTTGCTTCTTAACCACCTGTTAACTACCATAGGCATGTCCCATTAGGGGAAATAACCTACCGTCCTCTGACCATTCTGCATCATCTTTCATTTTCTGTCATCCACTATAAGTACCTGTATGATGCTCAAGTCATGGGCTGATTTCCTGAGAGGATGTGCATGCGCTAGAGGGGCATACATTTTTACAGAGACACTTTTAACATTTAGCTTGTGCTCTTGCATCTCGGTGGGTCATTATAGAGCAGGTGGTTTACAGTTGTGCAGACTTTTAATTGTTCGAGGTGTAGATATATTTTCCATACCCACTTTTCTGGTTGTATTTTGTTAATCTTTTTCTAATGAATTTATGACTTTTTAATGTTTTGTTAATGTGTTCTGATCTTTGCGCTAACTTCATAGTATGCAGGGAATCTCTCAATTTTCCTCCCATATTTCTCTAAACGTCACTTGTCTCCTCAGCTCACGCACAGGTTATTTTCCGTTTCTCTGTTGCAGATAGAGATGGCTCTTTTGGAGGCAGGGACCGAGACCGGAATCGTGATTCGGATAAAACGGATTCCTCAGATTGGAGGGCGCGACCGACTTCCGATACCCCTGACGACACTCCCCGAAGAGGCGATGATGGCTTTGGAGACAGTAAGTTAAGGAAAAGAAAAGCCTTCTGCTGAAAGCATTTCACCTGTGAAATGGAATGCGGAGGCCACAAGGTCGCAGTATTTTAGAGTGTGTTCAGACTTCAGCTAAGGTTTCACTCTATAATCCATACTAGAGGTGAAACTCTGCATCCTGTGTATATTTGCTAAATCAAATATGCAGTTACAAAAACACATTAAGAGCAAAACATAAAGGACCGTGAAACACTGCGCACATAGTCTGGTGTAGGAGTGTGAGATCGTGCTCTTGTCCTGATATTTACAGACTCCGTTGAGCACTTATTTCTTGGTGTCTTCATGAGGCCTTTCTGCTCAGAACAAGTTTAGTGCATCCATCAAGGGAGTGTCACATCCATCTCTGGAATGGTAGTTACTTTTCACCACACATGTATACACCTTGTCGGGGATCATTCATCTCCTGATTCCATAACAGATTTCTCTTGGGTGCGATTCTACCCACGCAGTATCACTGTACGCTGATGACTTACTCCTATATGTCCGGGACATTACGATCGACTTGACCCCTATATCACGCATCCTGCATGATTTTGCGGAGGTGACGTACCTTAGGGTGAATTGGGCCAAGTCCACCGTCTATCCCTTAACACAAGTCGTGCCCCAGGGTCCGATACGAATAGGAGACGTTGATATCTCGTGGAGTCCCCAAGCGGTTCGATATCTCGGCGTTAAGCTATATCATACGCCGCAAGATATCTATGAGGGGAATTACCGCACACTGATGGGCAGCATCCGATCCTTGGTCCATTTCTGGAAGGGCCTCCACTTGGCTGTCACGGGAAAGATAGTCGTTGCGAAGATGATCCTGGTCCCGCGCCTGCTTTACCTCTTCTCCAATCTTCCGGTGGTCCCCCCCCCCCCCCCCCCCCCCCCCCCCCGCGATCCCTGTTCCGTGAGCTGGATACCCTGCTTGGGACCCTCATATGGGGCAACGGCCGCCGGCGTATAGCCCTGGCAAAACTGCAATTACCCCTTGACCAGGGTGGGTTGGCGGCTCCCTCATTCGAGGCGTATTTCCTTGCCGCCCAACTACAGCGGGTGTCGCGTTGGACAGCAGGCCGGGCACAAGAGGAGCTGATCACTGAGACAGGGCGGATTCAAACCCCCGCGGTCCATCGCATGCTGCTGCCGGGTGCAGCAACGCCGCTATCCCGGCCCCTCCAGGTCATGACAGCGCGTGCCTGCTTGGCGCGTGTTCACCGATACTCCCCTGTACTCTCCGCTGCTGCCGTTGGCGGGGCTCCCTAGGGGTCGGGCATATTACACAGAGCAAATGATGCAGGTGTGGACGGATCATGCTGTGACGGAGGTGGGGATGCTGTTCTCCGGGGAGAGCTTGCAGACCTTCGATGCACTGGTCGGGAAATTCGAGCTTCCCGGGGGGGGCAGTTCCTACGGCATAGGCAACTTCTCACGGACTGCCGCAGGCAGTGGCGTGGAATCGATACGGAGCCCCCCACGCACCCGGTCATCCATGCGATACTGCAGATGGGGTCAGGTCGCCATCTTGTCACTTGGATCTACAAAGCGGTACGGACCCTGCGGAGTCCTACGCTGGCGCCCCTTAGAGAATGCTGGGAAGATGACTTCCAAAGGCCTCTACATGACAGGGAGTGGACCAGGGCCCTGGAATACACTAAAAAAGTGTCCCGCAATTATCGGTTTAAGAACATACAGTTGCATATACTACACAGGGCGTATCTCACCCCTGAAAAGCTGCAGAAATATTTCCCTGACGGTGAGTTCGGTTGCCCCAGATGCCTGGAGCCTGCTGCCTCGTTTAAGCACATTTTTTGGGATTGTCCGACGCTCTACAGTTACTGGCACACGATTCACACTGCCCTTACAACGGTTACGGGGTTCCAGGACCTGGACACATGGGAGGCGTGTGCACTAGGTATTCATGGGCGACATAAACATCAGAAGGTGGAGAGGAGGTTTTCTTTCCTGGTGTTGCTCCTAGCCAAACGATGCATTGCTATGCACTGGAAGATGCCGGGGGGGGGGGCCCCCTCTAGCGGCATGGGTGGGAGCAGTCAAGAAGTGGGGCAAGGAGGAGGAAACCACACTCAGAACAGAGGAGGCCCGGGGGATGCGCAAACACCCGATCTCCATGCCCTGGGCCATGTTAATGCACGCTTTCGCGCAGGAAACAGCGGCTGTGGCGAGTTCAAGACTTATTGACCCCCCGGGAGCGCCCACGACTCCGGAGCCCACCCCGGGTAATGCGCCTGCAGTCCAAGCGCCCAGTGACTCGCAGAGGCAGACACCACAGGTCCCACCGCCAGGTCCCTCATAGGCTATGATCGGTGCTCCCGCCTCCCTTGCCCCCCTTCCCTCCTCCGCATCCGTGACCACCCCGACTTTATCCCACACGATGGTCCAGCTCTCAAGCGCACAGCTACAAGTATTCCTGATAGGCGACATAGTGCACCCCTTTTCTCTAGTTCTCTGTCCCCGGTTAGTTAACGGTTCGCTAATGGCTGCAACCCTATAGCCCCTACGATGCCCCTTGCAGGGGTTCACTCACATTGCAAGTCACCCAAGCGGCGAGGCAATCACTGCGTGCTCCAGTAGGGCATACCCAGAAGCTGGTCCCGGACACATACCTGCAGCCCCACCCAGGGTAGAGGCGAGTGGCCTGAGGGCCCACGAGACTGAGAGACCGAAAGGGCTGTGACTGGGCGCTCCTGATATGTAAGCCTCTATGATAATGGCGCTATCGCCTGTGCTTGCGTGTATAATTGTTTATAAATGCCAATAAAAAATGTTTTACAAAAAAAAAAAAAGATTTCTCTTGGGTTCAGTTTCTATGTGCAATTTTCATATGCAGAATGTTTGTTTTGTGCAGATTTCACTTTATTCCAGGTGTCCGTGTCATACACTCACACACATTTGAGAGACTATAGTGCTAATCCTTGCTCCACTAATTGGACTGACATGATGTAAACTTTAAAAGTGCTTCCTATTTGTTCCTTTCACCAGAAATTAACCAATCACACATTGTGTTGGTCTTACGGGGCTTCATGCCAGTTTTTGCTATCATGCTACTGTCCTTGCAAGCTAGTGAGCAGCAGAAAGTGACCTGCATGCAGGAACACACGACAAAAGACCCAACAGGCCTTATTTTGTATTTCAGAATCTGAGTAATTGGTTCTGCAGCAAAGAGAATAGATTGAATTCTTTTGGTGTGGGTCTGTAGTGTATGCCATGATCCAATGAGGAAGGAAACTGGTGCTTGAGATGATGCTGGTGCCACTGTATTTTAAACTAATCCAGATTAGACAGTCTGTATCCATGGAGGTCATGAACACACTTTGTGTCCAGCCTGCTACACAAATGCAGGTGCAGAGTTTAAAATGGATGGTTAAGTAATTCTGGACCTTTCTGTCCTGTTTCGGTGTACCCTTTTCTTTGCTATATGCTTCCTCTGCGCACACTAATGTTTTGTATGTTTTCCTGTGTTTTGAATCTCTTCCTCCTATGCCAGCACTTTGGCCCCATCACTCCTACAGCGACATGCCTACCTGGCAAGTCACCATCTGTTGCTCCTCTTCCCTAGGGGTTAATGTGTTAGACAGCTTATATGATTAGGTATTAATGCCTAATAATTCCTTTTGGAAAAAATTTACCTGTGACTCAACTGCATGGTTTCTGTCACCTTGTATTTACTTTGTGTGTTTTTTCGTTCTCCAGGGTATAGAAGTGACCGGTATGAGTCTGGTCCACGTCGAGAGGGGTTTGACAGAGCACCACGGGATCGCTACGATGATAGAGATCGAGGTAAAGGAGTTAAGGTTAAGCTGGGCAACTTGAAATTGAATTTATTCCATCTGAAAACCGGTCAATTTCATCCTGTGATCTATGAGGGAGGGAGAGTGACAAGGGATTATTTTAGGATCGGCAAACCAGTGTGTGCCATCCGCAATATTTTGCGGAATTAGAATACATGACCCGAAATATTGCATGTGCATTTTGCATTACTAATTGTCATCTTCATAGCCACTGCGTTCCTAACTGGCCTGTGGAGATAGTCTCGTTCTTTGCTTTGCTAGTGTTTGGTGAAAGACCTGAGCATATCTTGTCTGTTGATACTCCTAAATATTAGATTTTCTCCTTACTGCCTGTGATAATCTTGGAAAACTTAATATCCAATATTTCAGACAGTGAAAAGTCCAGCATGACCCAAAGTAGAGACACACTTCTTAAAAGCTTATCAAGGTAAGGGTTTCCAAATCGTAGATGGTTTAAAAAAACAAATCACCCTTTACTAATACTACATTGCAGCACCAGTAACTGAAGTGGTTACCGAAGATATCTAGGGAATTAGAAAAAGAGCAACCTGTTTGGCTTTTACAAGAAGAGAGTTAAAAATAAAAAAGTAACCTCCCCTTGAGCCCAAGGCTTCCAATTGCATAATACCTTTTCCAGGCAGTTGCCACGCAATCTGGTCTTTTTTCTGGTTAGTGTGAGTGGGTGCTTGGAACAGTGAGTGTCTTCACTTTATTTCTGAGGTTTTTTTCTTTCAAGATTTCTCTTTATTCTTTTATTTGATGTTTCTAACATTGTTTTATAAAACCGGCACACAGCCAAAGCGTTTTGTTCCCTAGAGTCACAGGAACTTAGTCAGGGCTTACTCAGAAATCAAATGAATGGATATAACCAGAACAGTCCCAAATAGTCCATAGAGGTGTAAAGTCACCCACTTGGATTGCCCAATATAATCAGTCCAATTATAATCAGTCCAAGTATCTCTCGAACATTGTCAATTCTTCCTAAAGGATATATATGGGTGTATGTAGCACAAAGGTAAGAGCAGCCGCGTCCCTTCGATCTAAGAGGACGATCATGTTCGTGTCAAGCTGCCGCCGGTTATCTTGCCGTGTGGTACCTGTGCCTTAATGTAGAGAACCTTAATTTCAGGTTTTATCGACAACTGTTTGCTCCAAATTTGCAGACTACAGTGTGCTCTGGGGCTATACACGCCCTTTGATCCGTTTTAAGATATTGCTGTTTTTGATATTTTTCATACTCGTCCTCTTGGATCCAAGGGGAGCGGCTGCTCTTACCTTTGTGCTACAGACACCCATATATATCCTTTTGGAAGAACTGACAATGTTCGAGAGATGCTTGTACTGATTATAATTGTACTGATTATATTGGGCAATCTAAGTAGGTGACTTTAAACCTCCATGGACTATTTGGGACTGTTCCGGTTATATCCATTCATTTGATTTCCGAGTAAGCCCTGACTAAATTCCCGTGGCACTAGGGAACGAAACGCGTTGGCTGTGTGCCGGTTTTAAAAAACAAACAACTTTAATAAAACGAAGATTTTTGGGACTACATGCTTTCTGAGTGACTTCTCTGAGTGCGCCTTCCTTGTTTATGGACTTGCTCGATTGTTTAACATCGCCCAGCAGCGGATGTCGGGAGTAGCTGCACTCGTGTGGAATATATGAAACTGATGGAATTTATGCGCTTGACCTTGGTCAGCTGCTGTGTGCATTTTTTTTGTTTGATGTTTCCAACATTATAAAAGTCGAGTGGGGTTTTCTTACCTTTATCTCCCAATTTTTTTCTATCATCATGCCTTAACTTTTTATGAAGTGCTCATCTCAACTGATGTCTGCTCCACACTCAATGTCTCTCCACCTTATGTTACTACATCAATGTTATTACGTCTCTGTGTCAGGACACTACGCAGCATCACACAAATCAATGTTGAGGATTTCAATGTCTAGCCTCGCCTCTGAGGTGGCACATTCACCTTTGAAGCAGCTGTGATTATCGCCCTTACCTGACCAATCGCCAAAGCCTCTAGGCACATCTCATTTTGTAACTCCATTGGGGGATCCATTAAAAGTGTAATTGCAGCTTCTTAATCTGACTCTCTCCTAAAGCCAAATCTGTTTGTCTTTAGGCAGACCTCCATGTCTATCGGACAGTGACCAGCAACACCAAGTCTCCTGCCACTCTTCTCCCTCAAGGGATCTAGATGCACATTGTGTCATGAAAGCATTTGTGAAACAGATACTGTTCTGTTGTACTGATTAGATCTTTGCACTCAAATCATGGGGACATGTCCTCCTACTCGCAGGCTTCCATTACGCATTCAGTCGTCCCCCCTCCCTCCAACCAGCCTATGGGACAGATAGCTTTGCAATAGTGGTTGCACCTTGCCAGTATACCACTTTAATGCTGTGAATGAATGATTGCCATCCATAGCATTATCTCTGTAGTCTAGAGAACAGGAGTGGTTTGTCTGAAAGCAGAACATCCTTCAAGATTTCACAAGAACCAGAAAGAATATTTTTCTGAATTAGTGTTAGACTTGGCTTTTTCAGCCTGTTTATCCCCAGACTTTTTTGACCTCGTATTTGACCTATTTTTATGTTGGATTTAGGACTGTGGGCACTTTACCACTGCTTTTCAGTGCCAAAGTGCATATGCTGTCCATGCAAATTGTGTTTATGGATTGCTGTTTCCATGATTGCCTTATTTGATTTACTACTAAGTCCCTAGTACAGTGCACTGTGTGGCCCCAGTGTATGTAAATTGAATGCTGCTAGTGGGCATTCATCGCTGATTGTGCCACCCATTCAGACAGCCTTTCAAAGGTGTCTCAGACTTGCCTCTGCAATGTCTGCACGCAGTATTTGCTGCCATGTCGACCTGACAAGTGCACTCACTTGCCAGGCCCAAACCTTACCTTTCCTTACATGTAAGGCACCCCTCAGGTATGCCCAAGGTACCCCCATGGGCAGGATGCAGTGTATGTGAAAGGTAGGACATGTACTGGTATGTTTTACATGTCCCGATAGTGAAAGACTGTGTATTTAGTTTTTTTAGGTCTCGCGAGACATTTAGTTAGTTGCTTTTCAAAGTGCAACCACAAGCTTTTCCTGGCCTCAAGCTTGCGTTCAAGAGCGCGTGCACGCGCGCAGTCGCCATGTGGCTTTCATGGCTCTTTAAGCTTTGCTCTCCCAAGCGCCTCGCTCTGCCCCCCTCCCCCACCGAAATGAAAACTGATAACGGGTACCCACATTGCTTTGAAAAGACCTATAACCTTCCTAAGTAAAGGAATGCATATTTATATTGTGTCACTGCCTGTTACCAAGATTTTCTTAGAGCTTACGCTGACCTCCAGTGTTCATTTTGTGAATTGCTTTTCTGTTATTGTAAAATTAATTGCCAGCCACGGGAAGTCCGAGAATTCTAGTCCACACACAGTTTAAGAAGTACGAAGTGAATGAGTGTCAGAAGACTGTCCCCGCCTAGCAAGAAATGAACAGAGGTGGCTTATTTCTGCATACCTTTTTTATTTCTATGCCCTTCCTGGACGAGATATAAATAGTCAATGTACTGGTGAATAGCTAGCTTGTCGATAAAATACTTAGATTTCCGCTTTGTTTTTTTTCTCTTTTTAATGTCATTTATATTAGGGATTCCTTTACAATCTGTTTTTGAGGCGCATGTCCACCAGTTACCCCTTTAAAGAGAGGATTTGTGTACATAACTGTTGTACGATCTTCGAATACCTGAAACAAGCATACACCAACACCTAGCTTCGGTTTTCTCGTTAGACTATTTCTGACATTACGAATCAACTGTAATAAGAAAATGTGGCATTTCATTTAGCTGCATTCTGCTATTCCTTGCTGTGCCATTTAAGATGATGTATGCTTGTTTAAACAGGAGTAGGTTACAAATGTCTACACTTGGCATTGTCTTCCTTGTGTGCAAGCTCCCAGATAGGTTGAGCCATATATGAAGTTCTGGGCCCAGAGACAGCCCTTTATTCGCATAGACTTTGCAGTGCTCGGGTGGTCTGCTCAGCAGGTGCTGCTCACTCAGGCGGAAAGACCTGCCAAGGAGCTTTCACATCGACTGTTCCCTGAATAGCATGAGTTCTCGGTGATCTAAGACTCGTGATGAGTCAGCATGAAAATATTAAACTTAAATTTGTTTTTGTTTAGGTAGCTAGTGCAAAATCCAAATGTTGGCTATGCTGGCTGGATGTGTGCCTTGGGGTTTAGATGGGAGCGTCTCTCCTGTGTCTTTTTTATGCAGCTGCTGCAATTTCTTGGTGATTTTTGGCACCTTGGTGTACTGTGGACTGTAATTATTTATGTGGACAGCATCACTGTGGGATTCCGTTCAGCTTGTATTTGATTTAACGTTGTGCTTTTCTAACACTGGTGCCGGAAGTCTGTGAAATGCTTTCAGTTTGAGATTACTGTATTCATATTCACCATTATCAAGGGAGTAATAACACCACACCCATTAGAATATTTAGTTTTCTTTTATTTTCTCAATGTAAAAAAACTCTTATTATATAAGCATAATGTGCTTATAGATTAATTTAAAGATTGGCAGTGTGCTGGCTCCTTTGTCCATAGTGGTATTAGCTTCGGGAGAAACTAGCATTGGCATAGCAAATAGGTCTTGCCTTTGGGACTGTATAAGTGTTTAGCCATGCAACACTTGATGTTGTTGCACCAAGGATATTGTGCTGCATAACTCAAACTTATAAGGTCCCAAAGGCGAGACCTATTGGCTATGCCAATGCTTGTTACTATTGCAAAGCCATCTGTCCCATAGGCTGACATGAGCTGATTTCTAACCTCCTTCAAGCATAACTTCCCATTGAGACAAGATGGAGACATTGGGTTTAGGCTTCCTGAATTCAGGATTTAAAAATATATATTTTTGTAAAGATGATTTTGATATTGTTTATTTGAAAATTCCACTTTTAGAAAGTGGGTATTTTCCTGTCTAACCATCTGTGCCTCTGCCTGTTGTGTATTCGCTGCCTGGGTTTTAGACTGACGGGCCGATTTGTGCATTCATACTAGATCAACACCAGGGGGGTTGAGGTGTGTCCTGCTTTTCCTGGGTTAGTCAGAGCCATGCTCAATAAACCTGGCTGCATTTAGAGTAGTGGGAGCAGTTGTTGCTCGCACCTGAATGGACTGGCTGTCTTCCACAGTGCTGTCTCCACCCCCTGTAGTGAGCCTTGCCTGAGCTAGGCAGAACTGGATTATGTATGCCAGTGGAACTTTGTGCCAACTTCAAAGGGAAATGTGGAATAAATATTGGAGCCCTGATCTTTAAATTACTGCTGGACTTAGGAACTTGCCGGGAAGAAGAGCTGAGAGGAGAGACAACCACGTTGCTGTGTGCTTTGCTGGGTTGGCCTACAGTTGCGGCTTCTGTCTTGGGCAGGGAAAGAACTGGATTGTTTCTGCATTTTAACCAAGGTCTTAATGTAGAGCTTGCCTCCTGTTGGAAGTCTCAGGGAAATCAAAGACTTCAACATCTTCTGGGTACTGGCTTCTGGAACTGGATGTTTCAGCTGGCACAGAGGAGAAAGGTGTAACAACGCCACTGCTGGCTTCTTGACCTGAAGGCATTGCAGAAGGCACCGCTACACTTCGGACCGCACCCTGGTCTCAGACAATGCCATCCGCTGCCACTGAGCTGCTTCTTGCACCGTGACCTATGGGCTCTGCATTTCGCACTGCTTCGCTTCACTTCCGCCCTGGTATCTCCAATGCAGTCAATGACACCTCTTCCTGCGCCGTGACCTGTGGACACTGCTCATGAAGAACACTGAGCACTGTCCCGCTTAGCACCGCAGCCCTGGTCTTACCGTCAATGACTCTCCAAACTGACCTCCACCCTGCTGCCTGCATCGTGGTTTGGGGGCACCTCTCGTAGGTTAGTCTACGCACTGCCCCTGTCCCTCATCGTGCCTAGGCCCACTGATGACAGCGCCATCGACTCAGATCGTCATAAGATGCCGCTGCCTGCACCATGACCCGTGGGCCTCCGCACGTTGCATTGCCCTGCTTCGCTCTGCAGCCTTGGGTCTACAGACAACAGTGCTTCACCCAGATTTGCACCGCAGCCCTGGTCTCACTACCGATTGACGACCGTCACTGAGCCTCTGCCTGCCCTTCTTTCCACTTCACACTGCAGCCCTAACGCCTCCTGGTGCTCCTGACGTCAAACTCACGGAGTTCGACCTGCAACACATGTGACTTCAAGGGCCTGACGACTCATGCTCAGACTTCCAGAACCACATCTGCTCCAGAGCTCAGGGCAAGGTCGGACGCCCTGCATCTCCAAAGGTACAGTTATACAGGTCTCCCCGACACCGTAGCTGGCCCGCGACGCCTCAGTCTGCCAGAACTGTTGGATTTGTTGTTCACAACGCTGTGATTGCACAGGACACAGCTATCGTCTTCAAGAAACTGTATATCATCTAGCTTTGCTTTATTGGTCTTGTGGATTAGTATATATTTTTTTTTTAATAGTTTTGGTCTTTTACACAGATAAATATTGGATATTTTTTTAAAACTGGTGTGGTGTCCTTTTATAGTGTTTTCAATGTATCACTGTGTGTTACGTGCAAATGCTTTACACATTGCCTCTGGGATAAGACTGACTGCTCGTGCCAATGGGGTGAGCAGGGGTTACTTTAGACATGTAATCCCCTTATCCTGACTAGAGTGGTGGGTTCTGCCTTGCTTGGGTGCATTGTAGGAAAGTAGCCCTTTTTGCATGGTTGCCCCCACTTTTTTCCAAACTGTTGATGTACCTTGACTGGATGGTCCTTTGGTTCCTGCCAACCAGGTACCCAGGGACTATGTTCTTTCCCTAAACTGTACTGTTGCTACACCCAATTAGCAACAGTCTGCCCACATGCAAGTCCCTTGTAAAAGGTACCATAGGCCCTGTGCGCAGGGAAGGCTTTTAAGGGCTGCAGCACTTATTGTGCCACCCTTAGAGGCCCTGTACCTGTACACACACACTGCCTTTTCAGGCTGCATGTTTTTGTGCAGAACAAAGTGAAGAATCGACATGGCACGCATTTGTGCCATGCCTACAAACCACTGCTCTGGCATGGGTAAGTCACCCCTCTAGCTGGGTGCACTATACTTATGGTGAGGGTAGAGGTGCATGAGCCCTGTACCCCTACAGTGTCTGTCAATTCTTAGACATTGTAACCATTAAGAGTATATGGTGCTGGGATAACTCCACGGCACCATAATGGCTTTACTGAAAACTGGGAAGTTTGGTATCAAATTTCTCAGCACATTAAACCCACACTGCAGCCATTGTGGGATTTAATGAACAAGCATTTGCATAGCCAATAGGTCTCGCCTTTGGGACCTTATAAGTGTTTAGCCATGCAACGTTTGATGTCGTTGCACCAAGGATATTGTGCTGCATATCTAAATACTTATAAGGTCCCAAAAGCGAGACCTATTGGCTATGCCAATGCTTTTTTTTTGTTGTTGTTTTTTTTACTGTAGTTTCAATAAATCATTCCAGCAGCCTCTGCAGTGCTCTGGTAGGGTTAGAGCAGGTACAATGAGTACTGAGAAGGTATCACTTAAGTATGGGTTAGTTTGCAGAAAGCGTGCTTTCAGATATTTGCCCTTACCTTCCAAAGTGCACCACTTGGTGGCGAATTCATGGCTGTGACACTACCACTTGTGAGTGGCATCACCTTTTACCAAAATATGTCTAGCATTATTGCAAAGGAATAACCTGCCCTGGGGCCAGTTGTCACTTTTATTTAGACCTACTAGTATCTCACGTGTGGCCGCACTTCCAGAATGCTTCTGCCCAGTTTTTACTGACAGTTTGATCTCTTCTTTGATTCCGATTGCCAAGGAAAAGTCATTTGAAGGCGCTGTGTGTTTTGCAACAAACCAAGGGGCATATTGTCAAGACAGGCGATAAAATTATCGCCGCTTTAGCGGCAGAAAACTGCTGCTAAAACGGCGATAATGGGCTTGATAATATGCTCTATGGAATTCCAATTGAAGCCCATGTTAGATGTGAAGGACATCTAGCCTGAGCTTCAATTGGAATTCCATAGAGCATATTAGCAAGCCCATTATCGCCGTTTAAGCGGCAGTTTTCTGCCGCTAAAACTGCGATAATTTTATCGCCTGTCTTGATAATATGCCCCCAAATTTCAGTGAACTCCTCTGCCACATCCAGTTCTTGATCTATGAATTCCTAAATTAAGAGCCAATGGCCCAATCCTCAAACCACCTGTTGCTGTACGTGCCTGTGCAAAACAAGGTGCAGGCAATCCAAAGCTCTTTTTTTATTTAGGAAATGAAGATTGTTTTAGATATGGAAAGGCTTTGAAAACTGCTATTTCCATTTTTAAGTCATACTACTAGTTGCAATTACTGCTCGACATCATTGTTGTCTGACAGACTTTGATGCCAAGATGCTACTCACTGCACGTATGTGGTAAGTGTTCTAATGTAAGAAAACCAACATCCCAGTAACAAACAATTTGCTGCAGAGTTACCTGCACAGGCATGGGTCTGAACAAGCATGGATGCTTGCCCACAAAAACCTTTTACCGGTGTTTAAAAGGTTTCACAAACTATAAATCCACCCCGTTTAGTATCATCCTTACCATTTTCTCAATCTACCGCTTCAAAGGGGACCTGGCTTCAAAGCATTTTGCCCTCTGTAACAAAGTTCGAAGACCTCTGACTTAGTGGTTCATCCTTTTCGCCTTGCCCAAGGGAGGAAGACATTTGGTCATTGTGAGAAAGTGGCTCTGTATACACTGTTCCCAAATACGTACAGGGTGTACAGACTCCACAGTCCCCAGAGGCTTGGCAGAGGTTAAAGTTAGATATAACCTTGCTCTCTAAAGTGGTAGCTTGGTCGAGCAGTAAGGCAGTATCAGAGGACATTGTAAAGCATTTGTACACCCTCAGTCAGCAAATGGTCTCACACACTCAATAACTGAACTCTAGGCCAATGGTTTATATATAAAAAATATATGCTTGTTTTATTTTAGAACCAGCAATTGGAATTAAAATGTTCGAGGCATGTGGGCTACTGAATTCATATCTGTGCATAGATCGCCGCCTAGTGTTGGGTCCGGATGTTTGCACGTTGTTGTCCTGGAAGAGTCTTCGAAGTATCCTGAGATAGGTGACTCCTCCCCTGGACCACAGTGCGCATGGGCATCCTCTCCATCCTCAGATTGTTTTTTTCCGCCATTGGGTTCAGATGTGCTTATCTTGACTCAAGTTAGGAAAAACTTTTTTCAGGCCAAAAGGCCTTCAGTTCGCGTCGGTACTGTTCCCGATCGGTATCGACAGTTACTTGTTAGTTTACTGACTTCAACAACTTTTTCGCATCGTATCCGACCATCGACCCTACATCGACGATGGAATCGAGGACACCATTCAAGCGGTGTCCTGTGTGCAATGCGAAATATCCCCATGTCGACGTCCACCCGGTGTGCAACTAATGGCTTTCACCGGATCACGACGAATCCACATGTATGGCCTGTGCCCTATTCCGATCCAAGAAGACTCTCTGGAATCGACGAGCGGCGAGACTTGAAGCGCAGCAACCGGCACCGGCCCCGACCAACATCTTCAGCGCCGAGGACGCAGATGTGGAAGGCGTGGAGATCCTACCCTCCAGCCCCGCTTCCGAACACGATTCCGGCTCGGAAGACATCGAAGAACAACTCTTTCACAGGGAAGAAGCCGACACCGAGGTAGGAGACTACGATGAGGCCTTAGGGGCCGAAGAAAGTGGCTCCGGTGACGAGCAAGGCCTACCCGTACAGACGGAGGATATCCCAGTGCGTCAGTCTATGGCTCCGGTCGAGGGATCGCCTTCGGGCCTTACCCAAGACCTATCCCGCAGTTCTTCGGCCCCGCCATCTGGCCCGGGCTCGGACATTCAGCGGCAGCCATTAGTGCCCAAAATGACTGGTTTCCCTTCCTCGAAACCGAAACCAAAAGTCGTGTCGGTTCCACAGAAACCGAAAGTGAAACTACCACTGGTCGGATCGAAGCCCTCTACACCTTCGACGCCAGCCAAACCCGTCGGCACCGACCGCACCAAACGGGACTTCGGTGCCGAACTCGCAGCAGCCGACGTCGGCACCGACACACGGAAAAAGGCCATCGGTACCGCCAAGCCGCCTCGGCCCCCGGCACCGAAACAATCGGCTCCGGCCCCGAAGGTCAAAATGGCCGCTGCGTCGCACATCGCTTCGAAAGCAGCACCGAAGGCCCAATCATCGACGTCGTCGACAGCTACTACCTCTCCTCGACTCGATGACCCCGTGGCCCCAAAGAAGTCCACGCCTGCCTCTGCAGAACCGCTCGGCGCCAAAGAACCGTCAGCGTTACAGGTTCGACAAGTTGCAGCGTCCTTGCAACGCATCAAAGAAAAGGCAACCCTCCAGGACACGTCTGGCTCCGAGCCGAAAAAAGCTCAAAAAGCTTCTCCAGCAATACCCAACATCACTTTTGGACTGCCACCATCCACGGCACCCAAACTGTTTGAAATCAGGACACGTGTCACCCGAACTAGGATCACACCTGCCGAATGTTCTCCTACGGAGATGTCACCGTCCCACATCATCGATGCCGACACCGGCAGACTTATGCTCCACAAGCGGAGAATATCTTCCAAGCAGCCTTTGGACTCCTACCGGATCCCGCTAAAGAAAAAGCTGCCAGCGGATTCGGAACCAGTTCTTTACGAACGTCTCCATACCTCTTACCTAGATCCACAGCCCTTCTCTCCGACACCCTCCGAAACCGATGCTTTGGAGGACTACATGGGTGACGATGTCCCCTACCCCAGAGAGATGGACCCTGAAGGCCAACAGGACCCTGACCAGGCTTGGGATGACCCTGTAGACCCGGGTACGCCTATGGATACACAGGACACGCAGCTATATGGCGCGAAAACGTCTCCCACAGAGGACACTGCCGCATTCAACGCCCTCATTGAACGTGCTGCGGCCAATCATGGTGTGCAACTCCACTCTGACACAATCGAGGACGATTTTCTAATGGATACTTTCGCATCCTCGGAAAGGAATATCAAAACTCTACCCATGCTGAAAGGTGTCCTTAAACCAGCAAAGGACATTTTCAAAGAACCCACTAGGGCAAGAGTAATAAATCCCAGGATCGACAAAAAATATAGGTCGGCGCCTGTGGACCCTACGTACATTAGAGGCCAGCTGCCTCTAGATTCCATTGTAGTCGCTAATGCTCTCAAAAGGGCGCACTCACAGACTACTGGCGAAGCTCCTCCCCCGGACAAGGAGTCCAAGGTGCTAGAGACCTCCGGCAAACGGGTTGCAGCCCAGGCAGCTAATATATGGCGTATTGCCAATACCCAGGCGCTCCTAGCTCGCTACTATCGCGCCCACTATGACACATAAGAAACCTCACTCCAACATCTCCCTGACCAATACAAGGAGGGAGCAGAGATCCTCATCAGGGAGGGACAACTCCTCACGAACGCATCTATTAAGTGTGCACTGGATGCCGCAGATACAACTGCTAGAGCAATAAATACCAGCGTCATGTTACGACGACATGCCTGGCTACGAATCTCCGGATTCAAACCTGAGGTTCAAAATAACATCCTCAATCAGCCGGTCAACCCAGACTACTTGTTCGGACCAGAGGTTGACACCACCCTAGAAAAAATAAAATAGGACACAGACACTGCAAAGTCCATGGGGGCTCTCCAAACAGTCCTTTCGGAGTGGATCCTTTCGTCGCCCCGGAAATAGAGGAGCAGGTAGAGGACAGGGGTCACAGCAAACCTTCAACAAGGGCAACACACAAAGTACTTACGATAAAAACACCCGGGGTGGATATCGTGGCTCCAGCACAAAGGGTAGAGGACGCGGATACGGCAATACCAGGTCCTCCCCCAAGAACAAACAGTGACGCCCTCTCCCTTCCTCCCGACCACATAACACCTGTCGGGGGAAGGCTACAAAGGTTCCTGTCCACGTGGAACTCCATCACCACGGACAGGTGGGTCAAAGATATTATCAAACACGGTTACTGCCTAGAATTAACCTCCACTCCACCCACCATACCACCAAAACACCGTCCTATGTCCTCAGAGCACTTAGCGCTATTACAGCAGGAAGTGCTAAGTATGCTGGAAAAAGGCGCAATAGAGGTCGTGCCCGTCCACGAGCAAGGTACGGGGGTGTACTCCCTGTACTTCTTAATACCAAAAAAGGACGGGTCACTCAGACCTATACTAGACCTGAGACCCCTCAACCGCTATATTCTCTCAGAGCATTTCCACATGCTCACCCTGCAACAAGTCCTCCCACTGCTCAAACAGGGAGACTTCCTGGCCACACTAGACCTCAAAGATGTGTATTTCCACATACCCATTCACCCCTCACACAGAAAATATCTCAGGTTCACTATTCAAGGGCAGCACTACCAATTCAAGGTTCTTCCCTTCGGCGTGACAACAGCACCCAGAGTTTTCACAAAGTGCCTAGCTACTGTGGC
Source organism: Triturus cristatus (assembly GCF_964204655.1). Classification (NCBI taxonomy): domain Eukaryota; kingdom Metazoa; phylum Chordata; class Amphibia; order Caudata; family Salamandridae; genus Triturus; species Triturus cristatus. The sequence continues at coordinate 141,292,632 of NC_140586.1, read as the reverse complement.
TGCACATCTACGGAGGCAACAAATTCACGTCTACCCTTACCTGGACGACTGGCTTGTTCAGGCAAAGTCAGCCCAGCAATGTGCCAGCCACATGTCCCGCACCATTCACCTTCTTCACAGTCTGGGGTTCTCACTAAATTACCCGAAATCACATCTCCAACCCGCTCACGTACAACAGTACCTAGGTGCGACCATAGACACTCTGGCAGCCACAGCTCAGCCAAATTTAGTGAGGATCAACAGCATGCAAATGCTGATTTCCAAGTTCAAACCCCAACACTCCCTTCCAGCGCGAGTGTTCATGCAGCTGATAGGCATGATGGCCTCCTGCATTTTCATAGTCCCACACGTGAGACTACATATGCGCCCGCTTCAGGAGTGCTTAGCACGTCAATGGAATCAGGCTCAAGGGCAACTAAAAGACCTAGTGTTGGTGAGCGGTCGGGCATACAACTCTCTGCATTGGTGGAATCCACAAAACCTTTGCAAGGGCCGACCGTTCCAGGAGCCTGTTCCACAAATAATACTGACAGCGGACGCGTCTCTCCAGGGATGGGGAGCTCATGTACTCAATTACACAGTGCAGGGACTATGGACAATACTGCAAAAGAAGATGCACATCAACCTTCTAGAACTGATGGCAATCTTCCTGGCAATGAAAGCATTCAAAGTACACTTGTGCAACAAAGTCGTGTTGATCCGGACGGACAACATGACTGCCATGTACTATATACAGAAGCAGGGAGGAACACACTCTCCACAGTTGTCTCATCTGGCTCAGAGCATGTGGAAGTGGGCCATTCAGAGGAACATATTCCTCATGGCGGAACACCTCCCCGGCAAGGACAACCAGATGGCGGATCTGCTCAGCAGACACAGCCACCAGATGCACGAGTGGGAGCTACATCCGTCAGTACTCCAACCGTACTTCCAACAGTGGGGTCATCCAGAGATAGACCTATTCGCCACAAGCGAAAACGCAAAATGCCAAAGCTTTGCCGCCAGGTTCCCACATCCGCAGTCGCAGGGCAATGCGATATGGATGAACTGGTCCGGCAGATTTGCGTACGCTTTTCCCCCAGCACCATTGATACCGCTGGTGGCACGCAAACTCAGACAACACTCACTAACACTCGTCCTAGTTGCTCCAACATGGGCACGCCAACCATGGTACACCACCTTTCTCGAATTGTCCGTGGTGCCGCATCAAAGGCTGCGGATCAAACCCGTGCATTTGACGCAGAACCATGGAGAGATTCAGCACCCAGATCCGCAACAGCTGAACCTGGCAATCTGGCTCCTGAAGTCCTAGAGTTTGGCTACCTAAACCTGCCACCTGACTGTATGGACATCATTAAGGAAGCTAGAAGGCCCACTACCAGAGCTTGCTATGCAGCCAAATGGAAAAGGTTTGTCATTTATTGCAATAATAATGACATTAACCCGCTAGACGCATCCATCCAAAACATAATTTGTTACCTCTTACACCTATACCGATGCAATCTGGCGTACACCTCAATACGTGTCCATTTGACCGCAATATCAGCCTATCTCCAGAACAGGCAGCACCTCTCTTTATTCAGAGTGCCTGCCATCAAAGCATTCTTGGAAGGACTCAAACGAGTAATTCCTCCAAGCCACCCACCAGCTCCAATGTGGAACCTCAACTTGGTCCTCACACGCCTGATGGGTCCACCCTTTGAACCTCTACACTCATGCGAGATTCAATTCCTCACCTGGAAAGTAGCTTTCCTAGTAGCAATCACTTCTTTGAGGAGAGTTAGTGAACTCCAGGCACTAACCGTTCAAGAGCCATTCATACAGGTTCACGCCAACAGGGTCGTACTACGTACCAACCCCAAATTCATGCCCAAGGTGATATCGCAGTTCCACATGAATCAAACCATTGAACTGCCTGTTTTCTTTCAAAACCCACAAACTGTCGCAGAAAGAGCACTCCATACACTGGATGTAAAGAGAGCCCTCATGTACTATATAGACAGGACTAAAGTCTTTAGGAAAACAAAACAACTTTTCGTTGCCTTTGCCCCACTCCACAAAGGTAACGCCATCTCCAAAGCAGGTATAGCCAGATGGATCGTTAAGTGTATTCAAATTTGCTATCAAAAAGCTAAACGCACATTAACGATTCCCCCACGAGCCCACTCAACACGTAAGTTAGGGGCCTCCATGGCTTTCCTGAGAAACATTCCTTTGCATGATATATGTAGAGCAGCCACCTGGTCCACTACACATACATTTACCAAACACTATTGTGTAGATGTGCAATCAAAACAGCAGGCAGCTGTAGGACAGGCTGTTCTCAAAACTCTTTTTCAGACCGCTGCAGCTGGCACTGGTAGCCGCCGCTAATGGGAGGTACTGCTATATATTCTATGCACAGATATGAATTCAGCAGCCCACATGCCTCGAACTGAATATGCTACTTACCAGTATGCATCTGTTCTTGGCATGTAGGGCTGCTGACATTCATATCGCCCACCCTCCTCCCCGGCGCCTGTAGCAGCTGCAGCTCTCAGAATTCCTGTATAGCATGGTCATCACTTTCTGTATCTACTCCATCACTGCCACAATGGCGAAAAACAATCTGAGGATGGAGAGGATGCCCATGCGCACTGTGGTCCAGGGGAGGAGTCACCTATCTCAGGATACTTCGAAGACTCTTCCAGGACAACAACTTGCAAACATCCGGACCCAACACTAGGCGGCGATCTATGCACAGATATGAATGTCAGCAGCCCTACATGCCAAGAACAGATGCATACTGGTAAGTAGCATATTCAATACTTTCTCAGAATGAGATGCTTTATATAAATACTTTTGCAATATTTAATTTACTTTTGTAAACGGTTACAAGTGGTTGCAATAGGCAGCACTATTTTAAACACAATAATGCATTGAGATCAATGGAAGTTTCATGTTATTTGCCACAGATTACTTTTAGGATTACTTTTGGAATTCCAGGACTGGATCCTAGATTCAGTCCTGGGTCAGTACTTGTAATCAAGTGATAAAAGTCTACTTAATTACTGTGATGATTTTTAGACAATATTTTGCTATTTTAAAAGTTGACACTTAGAAAATATTTAAAAGAAAACAGTCAATGATTCCCTATGGCAGAAAATTTAAGTTGCAGGGATAGTATGTTCTTGTTACTTTTGTAATCCAGTACTGGGTGCCTAGACTCTGTACTGGGACCTTTATCCAAAACAGGTAAGTAATTACGTTTTCAGATACTATACGATTTTTAAAGAATATTAAAGATTGCAGAAATTGACACTTAGAAGAAATTTCACAGAAAAACAGTCCATGATTTCCTATGGAAGAAAATTGGGTTACTGGTAAGTACAGTTGTAAGTAGTTTTCAGAGTCAGTGCTGGGCACCAAGATCCGGCACTGGGAGCTCACCTAAGAGCAGGTGAGTACTTTCGTTATCGTTACTCGACTGATTTTTGGTGAATATTTTAAGTTTTGAAAAGTCCACACTTAGAAGAAATTTCAGAAAAAGCCCGTCAATGTTACCCTATGGAGAAAATTGAGTTATCGGTTTAAAGGTAAGTACTCGACTGGCAGAGTTGAGGTTCTGGGCATAGACTCAGGGGTCCCCCAGGGTCAGGTAGGTACAGTTGGTTCACCCCCAGCGGAACTAGGGCGGCCAGGTGCAGAGAGAGTTAGGCCCAATGTTATCCTATGAGGGATAGGGGGGCCTTGGTTAGTGGCTGCTGACTAGCAGACTACGCGGCTGTGGGAGCTGGGCTCCTGGTAACTTACTCAGGGCAAGTGGGGAAGTAGATGGGTGTAGAGGTTGCACTGCCAGGGCCACTCGGGCGGCTGGGTGCAGGGTGCTTTTGAGCCTTCGGGCGCTCAATTGATTTCAATGGGAAATCTCCGGTTTAGAAAAAGATTTCAGGCTCGGGGACGAGGATTCTTCAGGTGCCACCACCACTTCGAGAGGTAGGTTGGGTAGTTGGAGGATAGGTAGGTACCCCGGGATTGAGCACAGGGGGCCGTGGGGCGCCAGGTGCAGTGGTACCTTTTGGTGTCAGGAAATCTTACCCTCTGTTGATCGCGGTTGGGGGGGGCACCTTGTTCTGAGGCTGCAGGCTTCTTCAGGAGTGTCGAGGAGGTCCTTGGGTGCCAGACTCTGGGTCACAGTCACCGTGGGGTCGTCCTCGTGGTCTTTGCTGGTGCAGTGTGTGCTGGGTTCGCGGTTCCGGCCTGCTGCCAGGGATTAGAAGTAGAGTTTGAGTAGAGCCTCTACTCATGGGAGTCCCAGGGGCTTAGAGTCAAAAGGTAGCCAGGTCCTCCGGGGTTTGAGGTTGCTGGCCACAAGAGATGCCGGGTTGGAGCAGGTTCGAGGGTCGACAGGCCGGTAGGGCTGGGGCCAAAGCAGTTTGTGTCTTCCTCTTCTTAGCAGCTGCAGGGCAGGTCTACTTTCTTCTAGCTCTTCTTCGGATTTTGGAATCTGGGGAAGGATGGTTCAGGGTGCCCCTAAATAGATTTAGGGGCGTTATATGTAGGTGAAGGGCAGGGACCAATGGGTCCCTGTCCTGGGGTGGGTACACCCCCTATACTGCCTCTCTCCTGTGAGAGGGGGCAGTAGCCTAGTCCTGATAGGGTAGGGCTTCCCATCTTCAAGATGGCGAGAGCCCGGAGATGTGCTTCACCTCGCCTCCCCCACCTGAGGGGTGGGGTTGGCAGGCTGGCACATCCCCGGTCCTTATTTGGGGTTTCCGGCCAAGCTTCCTGCCAGAGTGGGTGTGTAAGGGTACAGGGCCTCTAAGGGTGGCACAATGAGTGCTGCAGCCCTTAGAGGCTTTCCCTAATCACAAGGCCCTGGGTACCTAGGGTACCATTTACCAGGGGCTGACATGTGGCCAGGGTTTGCTAATTTGGGTTTTGTGTGTTTAGAGAAGGAACATAGGCCCTGGGCACCTGATTGGCAGGAGTCCAGGGTACACTCAAAGTACATTCAGCAATTCAGCAAAAAGTGGGGCATACCATGTAAGAAAGATGGCACTTTCTCACACCACCCCCTCCCCCCCCCAAACGAAAGGTGATGAGACTAACCTTACCCTATGGATTCTTCATTGTCTAAGTGGAAGAACCTGGAAAGTCCATCTGCATTGGCAGTCCCTGGTCTGTGATCCACTTCAAAGTCCATTCCCTGTAGGGAGATGGACCACCTTAGTAGTTTTGGATTTTCCCCGTTCATCTGCATTAGCCAGCTGAGAGATCTGTGGTCAGTTTGAACCAGGAAGTGAGTACCAAACAAGTATGGCCTCAACTTCTTCAGGGACCAAACCACAGGAAAGGCCTCCCTCTCAATGGCACTCCAACGCTGCTCTCTAGGGAGCAGCCTCCTGCTTATAAAAGCAACAGGTTGGTCTTGGCCTTAATCATTGTTCTGGGATAGGACCGCTCCTATCCCTAGCTCAGAGGCATCAGTCTGCACTATGAACTGCTTGGCATAATCTGGAGCTTTTAGAATTGGTGCTGAGCACATTGCTTCGTTTAGGGGTGTCAAAAGCCTTTTGGCAACTAACGGTCCAGTTCACCTTCTTGGGCATCTTCTTGGAGGTGAGTTCTGTGAGGGGGACCCATACCCCTTCACAAACCTCCTGTAGTACCCAGTCAAGCAAAGGAATGCCATGACTTGGGTCTGGGTTGTTGTAGCTATCCAGTCCATGATGGCCTGGATCTTGGGTTGTAAGGGTTGTACCTGGCCTCCACCTACACAGTGGACCAAGTACACCACAGTGCCCTGCCCTATCTGGCATTTGGATGCCTTGATAGTGAGACCTGCATTTTGCAGAGCCTCTAAAACTTTCCCAAGGTGGATCAGGTGATCCTGCCAGGTGGAGCTAAAGACAGCAATATCATCAAGATAAGCTGCACTAAAGGACTCCAGCCCAGCCAGGACATGGTTCACCAACCTCTGGAAAGTGGTAGGGGCATTCTTTAACCCAAAGGGCATTACAGTAAACTGATGATGCCCATCAGGGGTGGAGAATGCAGTCTTTTCTTTTGCTCCTGGGGCCATGCCAATCTGCCAGTACCCTGCAGTTAAGACAAAGGTACTGAGGAATTGGGCAGCCCCTAAGTTATCTATCAGCTCATCTGCTCTTGGGATAGGGTGAGCATCTGTCTTGGTGACAGAGTTGAGCCCTTTATAGTCCACACAGAACCCCATCTCTCTCTTTTCACCTTGTTGATGAGGTTTGGGGACCAGAACCACTGGGCTAGCCCTGGGGCTCTCAGAGGGTTCAATGACCCCCTAGCTCCAGCATCTTGCTGACTTTGATGCTTTCCTTAACTTGGCCTGACTGTCGATAGATTTTGTTTTTGACAGGTGCAAAGTCACCAGTGTCCACATCATGGGTACACTAGTTTGTCAGACCAGGGGTCAGGGAAAAGACTAGCATACTGTTGCAAGACTTGCTTGCTGTTAGTCTGCTGTTGGGCAGAGAGGGTGTCTGAGAAGATCACACCATCTACTGACCCATCTTGTGGGCTGTAGGAGAGGTCAGGGAGAGGTTTACTCTCTGCTTCCTGTTCCTCATCAGTCACCATCAGTATGGTGATGTCAGCCCTGTCATTGTAGAGCTTAAGGCGGTTCACAAGGATGACCCTTTTGGGTGTCCTGCTAGTGCCCAGGTCAACTAAATAGGTGACCTCACTCTCTCTTTCTAGGATAGGGTAAGGGCCACTCCATTTATCTTGGAGAGCCCTTGGTGCCACTGACTCCAAAACCCACACCTGTTGCCCAGGTTGAAATTCAACCAGTGCAGCTTTTTGGTCATACCAGTGCTTCTGGAGCTCCTGGCTGGCCTCAAGGTTCTTGGATGCCTTTTCCATGTACTCAGCCATTCTGGACCTTAGGCCAAGCACATAGTCCACTATGTCTTGTTTGGGCTCTTGAAGAGGCCTCTCCCAGCCCTCTTTTACAAGACAAAGTGGTCCCCTTACAGGATGACCAAACAGAAGTTCAAAGGGTGAGAAACCTACTCCCTTCTGTGGTACTTCCCTGTAAGCGAAAAGCAGGCATGGTAACAGGAAAAACACATCTCCTTTTGAGTTTTTCAGGGAGACCCATGATCCTACCTTTCAATGTCTTGTTGAATCTCTCAACAAGGCCATTGGTTTGTCGGTGGTAGGGTGTAGTAAACTTGTCCTGCACTCCACACTCCTTCCACATGTGTGTTAGGTAAGCAGACATGAAGTTGGAACCTCTGTCTGAAACCACCTCCTTAGGAAACCCTACCTTGGTGAAGACACCCAGGAGGGCCTTGGCTACTGCAGGAGCTGTAGTAGTCCTAAGTGGAATTGCTTCAGGGTACCTAGTAGCATGATCCACTACTACTAGAATAAATGTGTTCCCTGAGGCTGTGGGAGGTTCAAGTGGACCCACAATGTCCACTCTTCTCTTTCAAAGGGGACCCCCACCACTGGTAGTGGGATGAGGGGTGCCTTTGGGTGGCCACCTGTCTTGCCACTGGCTTGACAGGTAACACAGGAGCTGGCAAACTCCTTCACCTTTTAGTGCATCTGGGGCCAGTAAAAGTGACTCACTAGCCTTTCCCAAGTTTTGTATTGCCCCAGATGTCCAGCTAGGGGGATGTCATGAGCCAAAGTTAGGAGGAACTTCCTGTACTTCTGTGGCACTACCACCCTCCTGGTGGCTCCAGGAGTTGGGTTTCTTGCCTCAGCATACAGTAATCCCTTTTCACAATAAGCTCTGTGGGTACCACTGACCTCTCCCCTTGCTTGTGAAACAGCTTGCTGCCTCAAGCTTTCAGGAGTGGGACAATCTCGCTGACCCTGGCACAGCTCTTCCCTAGAGGGTACCCCTGGGCCCAAGACTTCAACCTGGTAAGGGTCAAGCTCCATGGACTCAGTTCCCTCAGGGGTATACAAATCCTCTCCCTGTGGAGAGGGGTCCTGAATGTTTTGCTGTGCAGAAGCTGGCTTCCCAGTCTTCTTACCTTTTTCTCTTGGTTGGTTGGGCCATTATTTCAGGCTCCAGACCTACTTTTTCAGCCTTCCTCTTGCTCTGTGCTCACACACACCAATTCAGGGATGTCCTTTAGCTCACGGTCAGCCCAGGTTTCCAGATCACTTCCAAGCAGACATGCAGCTGGCAACTTTGGAGAGACAACTACCTGTTTCAGGCCAGTAACCTCCCCCCTCCCCCCCCCCTCCCCCCCCCCCGGCCTAATGTCACCATGGCCATGGGATGACTGGTGGTGACACTGGGGTGACTGGGTAAGACTTCCCAATCAAGTATTGCTCAGGGGAAACCAGTGTGTCTTTCACCGTAGTGACACTGGCACCTGTATCCCTCAGAGCTTCTACCCTAGTTCCATTCACCCAGGGGTACTGTAAATATTTCTTTAGGTTGGGTGGCCACACCGCTACAGTGGCAAACTCCACTTCTCCCAAGGAGACTAGACTTGCTTCAGTGTGTTCTCAGATTTGCTCAGGGTACACCTCTGATCCCATTTGTATACTTGCTGCCCCAGCAGTAGCTGTACTGGGTGCCTTAGGGGCTTTGTTGTGGGGTCAAGATTTATCTACAGTTAGGTGTCCTGACCTCTTACAGTTATTCCACCAGGCCTTTAAGGGATCAAAGTTCTTCCCCCTATAGGGTTGAGGCACATGGGGAGTAGTTTGGGTCCCACCCACCTGAACAGGTTTTTGGGGCCCTTTGGAAGACTCAGACTTTTTATCTTGGGGATTCTCACCACCTTTCCCCTGGGGAGGCTTTGTGACCACTTTCTTTTGGTCACCCCCAGTGGCTGTCTTGGTCACCCTAGTCTTGACCCAGTGGTCTGCCTTCTTTCCCAATTCTTGGTGAGAAATTAGACCTAGGTCTACCAAATGCTGATGCAACTTTTCATTTGTGCAGTTACTTAATATATGTTCCTTCATGAATAAATCCTGCACACCATGTCCAGCTAACCAACCATCCAGTGTCTTTACTGAGAAGTCTACAAAATCAATCCAGGATTGGGTCTGGGTTTTGTGAGCCCCCCCCCCCCCTGAATCTAATTCTATACTCTTCAGTAGTGAACCCAAATCCCTCAATCAGAGCGTTCTTCATGAGGTCATATGATCCTGCCTCTGGCCCAGAGAGGGTCAGAAGCCTGTCTCTGCAGTTACTAGAGAACAGTTCCCACCAGAGTGCCCCCCCAGAGAGGTTTCTTTACTTTTGATGTCACAAGCCCTCTCAAAGGCTGTGAACCATTTGGTGATATCATCACCTTCCTCAAATTTAGGGACAATCCCTTTGGGGATTTTAAGGTCGGAAGTTTCCTCCCTATCCTTAGTTTTATTATTGCTGCCACCATTGATGGGTGCTAAACCCATCTCTCTCTTCTTTTTCTAGAGCCAGGAGCCTGGACTCTAGCTCTAATCTTCTGGCCAGCCTCACAAGGCTGTCCTCTTCACTGGTGGTTCCCCCAGTGATCTCTCTGGTACCAGAGTCACCTGTGATCTCTAGGTCCCCAGATGCTAATTCTTGGATTGAACGGTATGGGTGTCCTCTCCTCCGTAGGGGATAGTATGGGGGGGTTATTTTCCACCTCCTCTTCTTCCCCTTCCTCATCTGACTGGCCATCACCATGTTCAGATGGGTGGTCCTTAGCATACTCAGTCAAGAGCTCCTGGAGCCCTAGTTTGGTTGGATGCAGGCCCATTGGTAAAGTTTTAAGTTTGCATAGGGACCTAAATTCCTTGAAAAACAAGTGTAAGTAAGGTGTGAGGTCGAGCTCCTCCACCAGGTCCATGTTAATATTTTCACTAATAGCTGAGTTTGAGTCATTCTAACCTTAGTTCTAATCCTCTACCCTGACTATAGTGACTTTTTTTATTTTTCTAAAATTCTAATGGAACTTAAGCAAGGCCCTAGCAAAACTTTGTTATTTTGGAAAAGACCAATCGGAATTCTAAAGGCAATTTTAAGAGTTCTGTCGTGTGATCAGATGGTAACCAAGTAGTCCAACAAATGCAAGTTTGTATCCCACCGCTGATCCACCAATGTGAGAAAGTGGCTCTGTATATACTGTTCCCAAATAGGTACAGGGTGTACTGAGTCCACAGTCCCCCAGGGTTTGACATATGTTAAAGTTAGATATAACCTTACTCTCTAAAGTGGTAGCTTGGTCGAGCAGTAAGGCAGTATCAGAGGACAGTGTAAAGCATTTGTTGTACACACTCAGCCAGCAAATGGTGTCACACACTCAATCAAATACTTTATTCGACAACTTAATGTCATAAAAGTGAACAATTCGATCAATCATACATTACAGTTAAAAATTAGAAAGTACAAGCTATTGGCTGCCAACTCATAGTAAGTCACTAAAAGGTTTAAGATAAAAGTTCAAGATAAAAACATACAAACAATATTAGGGTGCAAAACTACAAATTTCTTTTCCTGTAATTCGTCTTATGGGGTTAAAGCTTTTCTGGACATCTACAACGAGTCATATTAAGTGCAAAGTGCGAGTATATTGGGATACAAAATTTCGCGTTTCCTTCCCCATGATACATCCCAGCAAAAAAACTTTTTTATAGTGCATAGTGTGTGCAAAAATAAGTGCAAGCATTTCATTTGATACAATCATAAGGAGTACCATGGGTAACACTGCGTACAAAAAGAACATCATAAAGTGCTATGTGCAAATAGGGCAGACTTGTAAGTTTTGGGGTGATCTGCTAGTGACTTAACACATTGTATTTCTAAAAACGATCCTTCAAGCAAACTTACATTTTAATACACAGAACTATATTTACATTATGTCATTTAAAAATCTAGACAATGATCAGATATCAGGTGTTTGTTTTTCTTGCACCGCATAGCAGCATCCAGAAAACATGCAATATTAAAAATATCCCATGGTGTACTTAACCCCTTGGCTGCGGCAGGAATTCCGCCGCAGCGCTGGGGGGGGTTTGGGGGCAGCGCGGTGGCGCTGTGCTCATGACGGAGCCACTCCGTCATGAGCCACGGTTGAGCTGTGCTCATGACAGTGGTTCCGTCATGACTCCGCCCACTGCGCTAATCGCCCGCACAGGCTGGGAATCAGCGCAGCGTGGGAGGAGCGGCGGCCAACGGCCGCAGCACGACGGAACCACTCCGTCATGAGCACACGGCACCCGTGGCTCACGACTGAGTGGCTCAGTCATGAGCGCTGAAGGGGTTAATGACTGAAGATAGAGTAATGCTGGTCTAACCTGCAAAAAACCCTTTCCTTTCAGAATTGGGGTTATATACTTATTACGAATATTAGTATAGAAAGGACAAAACCTCATAAAATGAAGGGTATTCTGGGTAGGAAAGTTGTCACACTTGCAGGGGATCGCATACTCGGGATTACACCACTCCTGGAAATCACACAGTAAAAAAGGAACTAAGTTAAAGCGAAACCTGGTTAAAAGCCAACGATGGTAGGGATTATTTATCGTTACCAGATAGGGTTCAATACAGATATTTGTTTTAGTTAGAAAATGAGCCCTAACGGAAGGTTTCTGCAGCTCTAATTCCTCCCGTTCTACAGACAGCAAATTCTTAAAATTACATTTCACCCACAGAACATCCTCCTTCCGTATCTTTTCATGGGCTTCAAATAGCTCAGGCCGCCCCAATTTGGTTAACCCACTTTTAACATAAGACAGCCACTTGATTTTATTGGAGTTGTCTAGCTGAACACAGTCACTTAGGATCTTATGGTTCAAAGTCAGTTCTGGATTTAACAACATTTTGAGCCAGCAAAGCAACGGAGCTAGGCTCAATGTCTGAGATGTAACCAATCCCGAGTTCCTGATGTATAGAAAAGACTGGCGTAGATTGTGGGACTGATAAAAGGCTACGTAAAAATTTATTTTCAGCTATTTGAATGCCTGGCTGTTCTTTGAAGCCCCATATAGAGGAACCATAGGTCGCAATCGTTACGCACTTTGCGCTATATATTTTCAATATACTCTTAATTGGTCTAGCCCCCAAACGTTTAGCAAACCCCATTAATCCTAAGGCAGAGCGAGTGATGGAGTTCTTTTTAATTTTCTGTTGCGGTATCCAAGAGAACTTCTCATCAAAAACTACCCCTAGGTAGGTAAAGGAGGAGACCGGGGCCACCTCCTGGCCATTACAGTAAAAGGAGTAGGGGTTTCTTGTTTTACGACCAATTGACAGGATATGGGACTTGCTATTATTCACGACTAGATCCAGCAACTGCATGTGTGCCCCAAAGGCATCTAAAAGCCGCTGGAGACCCACCGCTGTATGTGCTATAAGGACTGCGTCGTCCACGTTTAGGAGAACCGGAATAGAACAATCTCCTACACGCGGAATATCCAAGGTCGCTGTCAAAAGGGATCTATCTATATCGTTAATGTACAAAGTAAAAAGAACAGGCGCCAGAATACACCCTTGTCGAACCCCACGGGCTGATCTAAAGGAGCTTGAACATTTGCCATCCCGTGAAATTCTGACCGAGGCAGAAAGATCTTGGTGAAGATCAGCCAGAAAATACACTAAGGATGGGTCAAGACCTTTGTCCAACAGGATGGTCCACAGCTTTGACCTGTTAACCAGGTCAAATGCTGAGGATAAATCCATAAATGTCATCCTTAGACAGCCTTCCTTTGCCACAGTGTATTTACTAATTAATAATGACAAATTGAGGCACTGAAATTTTCATTAAAAGTATTTTTCCTAAAATCTTCACAGAAGAATCAATCCAGGATATAGGTCTGTAGCACCGCGGGTCCCCTCTCTGGCCCTTCTTAAAAATTGGGAAAATAGATCGGGACCACGATGCAGGGAACCCTGGGGTGCCAGAGACATTAGAAACATTAGCCAGGATCTTCCCCCAAAATTTAGGTTCACTTTTAAATAGATCTGCCGGTATAGAGTCAGGACCGGGGGCCTTGTCACTGATAGTCTCCCTTATAGCTTTCTCCACTTCCTCTTCAGAGAACACAAGTGGAACTCGGGTTTGAGTAGGTAATAAACTAAGAGGCAAGTCCAAGCTCTCAGGGGAGGCATATATTGCCTTAAAATGGGACAGCCATTGGGCCTCAGTGATATGACAGTCCTGAGTCTCATTATCCAAGCCAGTAAAAGTGTATTAATGATTCCCCAAAATTTTGAGCTGTCCTTAATTACGTCTACTGATAACAGCGCGTGCCAAGCCTCGGCCTTAATCTCTGCTCTCCGATTATTAATTGCCATCTTGTACTGTTTACACAGATCAGCGATCAAAACCCTATCACGTGGTATGATTTTCAGGGCATGGTTTAAAAGGCGATGGGCACATGAACATTTACTATAAAACCACTTTAATCCATGTGCCACTCTCGGTTTGGACTTAACTGTAAGATCATTAGCTATTTGTTTCCAAATACCCTCGAAGGCTCTAAGAATAGCATCTTTTGTGCTCAGGGGGTTGACGCATGTTAAAATATTCCCCTCGCACTTCTCACAGAGTTCATTAAAAAAGATTTCCGGGATCACTTTGGGCCATCTAAGCCTTCTCCCTTGATCATAGGTGGTTACAGTACATGGTGCAATTTGTCTACTACCACCGGTTAATAGGCTGCAGCTTTTATCTAGTTCCAAAATGACAGGGTTATGGTCACTAAAGGGCGATTCCCTGGCATTATAAAAGACTACTTTGTCTAATAATGTGGGGGACAAAAAAATGTAATCAATGATGGTATCTTTAATTTTAGATTTAAATGTCGAGCACCGATCAAGGATGTTTGCAAATCCGGGTTCAAAGAGGTCAGCATCAGCCAGGAGAGACTCTAAGCCCTCCCCCTCCACTGTATGTTCAAAATGGGGTGTTGAAGCTAAATTATAACCAAAGCCATCTTCAATACAACAATTTAAGCGACAAAGATGAATGTTAAAATCACCCATAAGCACGACATCAAACAAAGTAGTTTGCAAGACCCTATAATTTTCTAAAAAGGATTTCAAATTGAGCAAATGTTGATTCCTGTGATCAATTTCCCCAGAGTTATAAAAATTCACCATAAGTATCTTGGGATGGGTAGTAAAACATATTTCTATTGCCAGGCAATTGAGTCTGTAACAATCCTACTCATGGATCCCTGTAGGTTCAGAGATAGAAGTAGCATGAGCCCACCCTTTGCTCTTCCAGCTGGAGTTGCTTGGGCTGGTAGGAAATAGGAGCTAAAACCATCCAACCAGAAGTTATCCCCCTTATCCCAGGTTTCCTGAAGGGCGATTATATCAAAAGATTTTATAAATTCTAGCCACTGGGGGTTATCTTTTACTTCTTAAGCCCGCAATATTCCAGCTGATGAATCTACATTTTGATAAATTTACATCGCCAGTAACTACTTCCGGATGAATAATACGGGGCATGGCAGATGAACAATTTTCACTCCCAATACCAGTACCCTCCAGGTCATTAGGGGTAGGTGAAGGAGGGGTAACCTCTGACACAGGGAGTCAATCATTTGAGTCCAGCATGCTTAAGGGAAGAAATCTATTGGTCAGTGGTAAGCCCGCCTCCTCAGGCCCTGACCACACACTTGTGATATATGGAGACAGGGATCCAACACCTCCCGATCTTGCAGGACTAGAAACACTGCTTACAGGTCTAGTCCGACACTGCGGCAAATGTGGTTTAATGTTGGCCTGTGACCTACTGTGGGAATACCCTGTACTTGTTGGCGGGTAGAAATAGCCCAACGGGACGGCCCTTATACCGTCCACTTTTAGATCAGTAGCATCCCAAAACAACCTATCCGCTATATCAGGTTTGTTAAAATCTACTATTATACAGTCTCCTGCAATTTTTTGGGGCTGATTGCCCACCCAGGACAACCGTCTTGTCATAATATGGTCTGAGATTTCAGAGGAACCCGTACAATAGTGATTACACCAGCTTTTTGTTTTACGCAACAAACCATTTGTTGATTCTTGTTCGGGGTGCTCAAGAGAGGGAACCCCCACAAGAATCGCAACCAGAGAAGTAGCTTCTGGGGGGAGATCGATCCTGTTAGTTAAGAGTGGGATTGTTATAAAGCTCAGAATTCCCCCTTATTGCTATAGTCTACCTTCTAGGTTGCGTGAGATCAATGCATGGGGCAACATTGGGAACCTTTTGCCTTACAATAGTAGGGGGATCCGTCCTATCCCCTAGGTTCAAGGAACCGCCCCTCCCCAAAGGTGGCAACAGGGCACTCGATTGATTGTTCCCTCTATTAGCTAACCCAGTTACTACTGGCATCACATCAATATTATTGGTCATAGAACACAAATTATCTCTCAGACGGGAGTCCATAATAGTGTTCAAGTGGTCGCACTTCTTTTTAAGATCAGCCACACAGGAGTTCATGGTGTCAATGTTCTTGGCAATAGTGGTCAGCATAGATTCGAATCTTGTACTAAAAATATCCTTGATGAGGAACCGCAGGGACTGTTGAGTGGATTCATCGATTCCTGGGTAGGCCTTAGATGTGCTTGACTTGGGGCCTTTGGGGCGCTTTAAAGGTTTTTTTCTTTGAGTATGTTTTACATCAGTCAACCCTTCCATAAGACCCCTTTCACATGGAGAATTGTGAATTCTCTGAGGGCTAGGCGAGCCACCCAAGTCACCCAGAGCAGGAGATAACACATCAGTCAATGGTTTAGGAGCATTAATACCACAGGTTCCAGGGGTACAGGGACAGATGCCAAAACTGCTGTCGTCGTAGACCCTTCCCTAGGGGCGTCGCTTGTATCCAGACCTAGTTCCTTTTCCGCATTAGCTATTTCTTTATTCAAAGCACCCACAGCAGAAGTTAGGTAGGAAATTATGGAAGGAGACTTTCTAGGTATTTTTGCTTTTATACCCCCCTTATCAGAGTTGCCCATGTGTTTGCGCTTACCCATCTGAAAATGTTGGAGGGGTGGCCCAGCCCAGGCTTATTCGGGCTTTGACGGGCGCGGACGGGCCCGCCCTTGGCCCGGGCACGCTGCGTGGGCTGTGTGCTGCTTAAGAGGGCCTCCGGCACCCTCTGATGACGCAGGTTGTAGGTGCCGCACAGGGTGTTGTGGGGGATGAAGTCCCTTCGCCTTCAGGAGCCGTTCCCCTCACGGCCGCAGCTGGATGCCTTAAGGCCCAAGATGCCATTCCCCTCACGGCAGCGAGATCGAACAGTGAGATATTCACTATCGTCAGCCCAGTACTTAGTGTAACAAATGATCGCGCGTCCCACACACTCAATAACTGAACATTAGGCCAATGGTTTATATATAAAAAATATATGCTTGTTTTATTTTAGAACCAACAATTGGAATTTAAAATATACTTTCTCAGAATGAGATGCTTTATATAAATACTATTGCAATATGCAATTGACTTTTGTAAACAGTTACAAGTGGTTGCAATAGGCAGCACTATTTTAAACACAATAATGCATTGAGATCAATGGAAGTTTCATGTTATTTGCCACAGATTACTTTTAGGATTACTTTTGGAATTCCAGGACTGGATCCTAGATTCAGTCCTCGGTCAGTACTTGGAATCAAGTGATAAAAGTCGACTGAATTACTGTGATTTTTAGACAATGTTTAGCTATTTTAAAAGTTGACACTTAGAAAATATTTCATAGAAAACAGTCAATGATTCCCTATGGCAGAAAATTCAAGTTGCAGGTATAGTATCTTCTTGTTACTTTTGTAATCCAGTACTGGGTGCCTAGACTCTGTACTGGGACCTTTATCCAAAACAGGTAAGTAATTACGTTTTCGGATATTATACGATTTTTAAAGAATATTTAAAGATTGCAGAAATTGACACTTAGAAGAAATTTCACAGAAAAACAGTCAATGATTTCCTATGGGAGAAAATTGGGTTACTGGTAAGTACAGTTGTAAGTAGTTTTCAGAGTCAGTGCTGGGCACCAAGATCCAGCACTGGGAGCTCACCTAAGAGCAGGTGAGTATTTTCGTTTTCGTTACTCTGCTGACTTTTGGTGAATAGTTTAAGTTTTGAAAAGTCCACACTTAGAATAAATTTCAGAAAAAGCCAGTCAATGTTACCCTATGGAGACAATTGAGTTATCGGTTTAAAGGTAAGTACTCGACTGGCAGAGTTAAGGTTCTGGGCATAGACTCAGAGGTCCCCCAGGATCAGGTAGGTACAGTTGGTTCACCCCCAGCGGCACTAGGGCGGCTGGGTGCAGAGTTAGGCCCAATGTTATCCTATGAGGCATAGGGGGGCCTTGGTTGGTGGCTGCTGACTAGCGGGCCACGCGGCTGTGGGAGCTGGGCTCCTGGTCACTTACTCGGGGCAAGTGGGGAAGTAGATAGGTGTAGAGGTTGCACTGCTAGGGCCACTCGGGCGGCTGGGTGCAGGGTGCTTTTGAGTCTTCGGGCGCTCAATTGATTTCAATGGGAAATCTCCGGATTAGAAAAAGACTGCAAGCTCGAGGACGAGGATTCTTCAGGTGCCACCACCACTTCGAGAGGCAAGTTGGGTAGTTGGAGGATAGGTAGGTACCCCTGGGATTGGGCACAGGGTGCTGCGGGGCGCCGGGTGCAGGGTTGCCCTTTGGTGTCGTGGAAATCTTATCCTCTGTTGATCGCGGTTGGGGGGGCACCTTGTTCTGAGGCTGCAGGCTTCTTCAGGTGTGTCTAGGGAGGTCCTTGGGTGCCGGACTCTGGGTCAGTCGCCGTGGGGTCGTCCTTGTGGTCTTTGTTCACAGAGGCCAGGCTTGGCTGGTGCAGTGTGTGCTGGGTTCGCGGTTCCGGGCTGCTGCCAGGGATTAGAAGTAGAGTTTGAGTAGAGCCTCTACTCATGGGAGTCCCAGGGGCTTAGAGTCAAAAGGTAGCCAGGTCCTCCGGGGTTTGAGGTTGCTGGCCACAAGAGATGCCGGGTTGGAGCAGGTTCGAGGGTCGACAGGCCGGTAGGGCTGGGGCCAAAGCAGTTTGTGTCTTCCTCTTCTTAGCAGCTGCAGGGCAGGTCTACTTTCTTCTAGCTCTTCTTCGGATTTTGGAATCTGGGGAAGGATGGTTCAGGGCGCCCCTAAATACTAGATTTAGGGGCGTTATATGTAGGTGAAGGGAAGGGACCAATGGGTCCCTGTCCTGGGGTGGGTACACCCCCTATCCTGCTTCTCTCCCTTGGGAGGGGGCAGTAGCCTAGTCCTGATAGGGTAGGGCTTCCCATCTTCAAGATGGCGAGAGCCCGGAGATGTGCTTCACCTTGCCTCACCCACCTGAGGGGTTCGGTGGCAGGCTGGCACATCCCCTGTCCTTATTTGGGGTTTCCGGCCAAGCTTCCCGCCAGAGTGCGGGGGTTGCAGTGGCCTGGGGAAGCTCACAGAGGCGGCATGCCTTTGAAGCTTCCCCCTGCCCATCGTGGGGGAGGAGATTTAGCACCTCGCCCAGGATGTGCATTGTTGGAGGCCCAGGAGAGCAGGGGCTCTCCTACCCAGGGGTCCAGCAACATGTCTGCTGTGTGGCAGCCTAGGCAGCCTCAGAACAGACGTGGATTGTAGGTTAGGTTTTAAGGGCCATCTCTAAGATGCCCTCTGGGGTAATTGGTACATTAAATCCCACACTGGCATCAGTGTGGGTTTAATGTGCTCGGAAGTTTGATACCAAACTTCTCAGTCTTCAGTGTTGCCATCATGGTGCTGTGGAGTTCGTGTTTGAAGAGCTCTCAGCACCATGTACTCTTAAATGGCAGCACTGCACTTAGAGTGCCCAGGAATGGACCGGGGTACTGTAGGGGCACAGGGGTCCTACTCCTGTGCCCACACCATTGGCATAGGGCACCCAGCTAGAGGGGTGGCTGATGTATGCCATGGCAGTGTAGGTAATGGGCATGGCACACAGGGATGTGTGCCATGTCGACTCTTTGTTTTGTCTTGCACCCAGACACCCAGCCTGCAAGGGCAGTGCGTGTGTGTGTGAGGGTACAGGGCCTCTAAGGGTGGCACAATGAGTGATGCAGCCGTTGGAGGCTTTACCTGGTCACAAGGCTCTGGGTGCCTAGGGTACCATTTACCAGGGGCTGACGTGGCCAGGGTTTGCCAATTTGGGTTGTGTGTTTAGGGAAGGAACATAGGCCCTGGGCACCTGATTGGCGGGAGTCCCGGGCACACTCAGTCAAAGTACATTCAGCAATTCAGCAAAAAGTGGGGGCATACCATGTAAGAAAGGTGGCACTTTCTCACAGTCATTCAATCTGCCATGTTTTATACACCCTGCTTTGGGACGCTACCAGACCTCCATTCACTAGCTCTTCTTGCAGAAAGCGAAGGAAAGATGTCTTCTGGCTCCCCATGAGCATAGATGCTGTCCCGCAGAAGGATGATCTTTATAAAGGCACATTGACATTCAGCTTTAGTTGCAAGGAAATCTGTGGTTCTGGGATTTCAAGCTATTCAACGGCAGGTGCGAGTTTTTCAGCAGATCCTGACTTTTTCGTATCTTTCTAGTCCTTGTAGTTACAATTACAATACAAACATTTCCCCATTAATAGAGGACTACAGGCACCACCGTACATAATAAAAAACATCAGAATAAATAACTTGGGTACTCCTGCGTTTTAAGGAACATCTTGAAATTTCGACTGCCAGCATTCACTTCTAGATCACATCAGTATAACTTTAACATCTGGTGCAGGAAACTTTTTGAGGACTACTGTACTGAGTTCTGGGAGACCAGTAGAGTGTATATAATTTAAATGTGTTTAATTTTTAACTTTTTCAATTCTGCTAAATGCACCTCGACAAGGATCAGGATCACCGCTCAAATTAGAATATTCACTTGCCTATTATACTCGTAATGCTACAACTAATGCAACACAAAATGCACGCACTGATGAGCTGTTTGAGAATAGCTATACATATGCAGGGCCTATATCACAGCACATTTAATGGCCACTCTCTAAAGTTCATTTTATATACCCTGATGCGTAGGCCTCGAGCACCGGCCTTGCCTGAAACGGAAAGCCGCCTCAAAACATCCATTCGACAGCAACTGCCGGCCAACTACCCTGCTTGCTAGTCTCAGATTCACTAACATGATATACCGACATTTTCCCGGCTCGTAAAAGGTAGCCGTTTTGTCCTTTTACGCTGTTAGCGTTAGTACGCAGGAAAAGATGGAGAAAGTGTGGAAGACGCACAAAATAGCCTACACCGGAGTACTTCCCAGAAGGGGCGCGGGAGTGTAAGTAAGAAAAAACACATTACCGCCAGCTCCTGCTTGCGCTTCACCAGCTCAGCCAGCTCCCGGCAGGTGTCGGGGGATTTGCAGGGTGGCCGCCTTGTTGTGCATCACCATTTTGGAAGCTATCGGGAGGCAGGGTGTAGGGGGAGGGAGGTGAGGAGGCGAGCCTGTGCTAGACTGGTAACCGGTCTGCAGAGGGCGCAGGGCGCTCACAACAATCCTGTCATCGAAACACTGGCGGAGTTCCCCTCCGTCCATCCCACCGTCCAAAGTCAGCGAATAAACAAGTGATCTGTCCCTCCGATGACCCACCCTCCCTCCCGCACAGGCGCCTGCAGAGCCCCCACTGCTCCCCAGTCCGCTTTCACTTTCGTACTTTACGAAAGCTTTCTTGTCTTTATGGGGCCATATGTTTGAAACACATGGCCCCATAAAGATAAGAAAAGCTTTTACCACAGACCTAAAGAAACCGAGCCAGTCCAACTGGGACGGCTCTAAAAGAGAAAAGTGTACGTCACTAGACGCTCTTTTCCAATGGCTGGCCACAGTTTAGCATAAACGGTGACGCCATCCAATGGAAAAGAGGGGCTGGGCTTAAAGCCCACTGGAGAAATCTCCTCTAACTCATTAAATCTCGCCAGCGAGACTGCGCATGTCTGCGCAGTCTATGCCAGGCGAGACCTAAAATGCACTCAGAGGGCAACTTAGAGATGCCCCTGAAAAGCAACCCAAGTCTAGTGTCCTGGCTGAGAGGCTGCTCGCCAGCTGCCACCACCAGACATGTTTCTGGACCCCTGGGTCGAGAGCCTGCCGCTCTCTGGGTCCTGAAACTGTGCACATCCTGGAACAAGGTACTCCGCCCACTGAATTGGCCCCAGCCCTACCAGCCTGTCCCCACCGCAAGCATGTTCCAGGGAAATCCCGGCGTGTTCTGCAGGCAGCAGCCCCCTAGAACCCGGAGGACCTGCCCTGAAAACAAATCCGCGAGTCGGCACCACTCTGCACCCAAAGCCCACGGCCTGAGTTAGTGGTTCAAAACCACGAGGAGGTCTCCCTGGCAAACCTGACCTGAGATATGGTGATCTCTGACCTGCCTTGAATCTCCAAACGACAACTGCAGCCCCTCTCTGGAGGATCACCGACCATGACTGGAGCCGGTAAGAAAAACCCGATGCCTAGAGACACCCTTGCACCCGACGTCCCATGGCCTTTGGTGGTCCAACCAATGGTGTCCTACCAACCCCAGGCATCCCAAGTTACCTCCCCAACCAGTTGTCGCCTTCGGAAGATCTTTGTCAACGAGCCTGCAGTGTTTGTTGAAACCGGAGAATTTCCATTGAAATAAACAGGACACCCGACCCCAAACCTGCACCCAGCTACCCCTGTGCTGCTGTGCGTGCACCTTGTGTGCTAAATCGGATCCCCTTTACCCTGAACCTATCCCCAAGGGCTTTACTCTCACAACCATATGGCCTGCTCATGAGCAGCCACCAACAGGAGGCCCCCTATCCCTCCTTGGATAACATTGGGCCTCAGCACCCAGCTGTCCTAGTGGCACAGAGGGTGCTTTGGGAGTGCATCCTTGACCCCGGGGGAACCCTGGTTCTAACCCCAGAAACCCAATTCCCACAAACAAGTACTTATCTGTAAGCAGTCCTCCCATAGGATTGCATTGACTGCTTGCTTTGAAAATTGTTTTAAGTGTGGAGTTAGTTTGTATGAAACTGCAAATATACAACAAGCATTGGCATAGGCAATAGGTCTTGCCTTTGGGACATTATAAGTGTTTAGCTATGCAACAGTTGATGTTGCACCAAGGATATTGTGCTGCAGATTTAAATACTTATAAGGTCGAAAGGCGAGACCTATTGGCTATGCCAATGCTTGTTTACAATACAGCGATGTATCTCTGCAGGGTCATTATAAATGTATTAAATAGTGTACTTATTATTTGCAGCTTTAAGAGGCCCAAAAGTTTGGGCGGTGATAGGCTCCTTTGTCATTCCCAGCAGACACTGGGGCAGAGAGACATTTTGAATTGGGGACAGGGAGGGAGGTGGGAGAGGCAAGATGGAGAGAAGACAGAGGGAAAGAGGAGCAGGGAAGCATAAAGAAAGGATGACATGAAGAAATGGTAAAAGAAAGGTTGAGATGGGTGGAAAAGGCACGACAGGCAGAGAGAGAATACAGGAAAGAAGAGGTAGAAACCCGGTGGAAGTTAAAAAGGGAGGAGGAGAGAAGAAAGAGGCTGAGGCAAAGAGGATGCGGGAGCCATCATTAGCACATACACACAGGAAGCAGTAACTCTAGGGTAGTGTGCAGCGTGATCGCTATGCAGATAAACATGTAGTGTGAGCAGAGCAAACATCTCCAGTGAACAAGCATTGGCTGCACAGCCGTGAAAGTAACGCGGCCGTGAAAGGGATGGCAGGGAAGCGCTCTGTGGTGGGGGAGGGGCAGAGCGAGGTGCTTGGGAGAGTAAGGCTTAATGAGCCATGAAAGCCACATGGCGGGTGCACGCGCTCTTGAACGCAAGCTTGAGCCCAGGAAAAGATTGTGGTAGCACTTTGAAAAGCCACTAACTAAATGTCTCACAGAGCAGCGCATTGCTGGCTCAGCGAGACCTAAAAACTGATTTGCCTTTTCTCTAGGAAGTGTCCCAGTGTGATATTTATGCATATCACACTGAGTAGAAAAAGTAATCTAACAGTAATTTCAACTGTATTTAAAGTATTTACAAATCTGTAAGTCATCTTCATTCAGCTTGCTTGTAATCAACATGCCTTGGAAAGTACCATATACACTTGTGTGAGGCTTGCTTGGTTGTAGAAAATGAATAAAACTAAAATAATAATTTTATAGAAACAAATTGGTCTGAGTGTGAGACACCATTTCATGCCTGTGTGTGTACAATGAATACTTAACACTACCCTCTGATAAAGCCTTACAGCTTGCCCACACTACCACAAATAGAGAGTAAGGTAGTATCTACTTTTACCTCTGCCTTCCTTTTGGGTTCCACTGGACTCTGCACATTATTCCTTACTTTAGTATAGTCTATACAGAGCCAGCTTCCTACATGCTTACCATAGCCAGCCAGAAATCCCATTTCTAACAATTAGAAACTTAGGATGTGAGGGAAGAGCTCAGCTCCCTAAATCCCTGACTGTGCCAATCAAAGTGGGTTATGTGCCTTTAGAAAGGTGAAAACGACCCACCCACTGGCTACCAAGGATTTCCATGAAAACTGTGCCCATGTTAAGTCAATGTGTTCTTTGCGCGGTCCGTGGGATAGTCCATTTAGGTCTTAAGCACTAGGCTTAGACAAGCAATTGAGGCTCTTTTTTTTTTATTTTTTTTTTTTATTTTTTTTATCATGAGAAGTGAGAACGCTGGATGTTAGGTATGGGCACGCTCATTCCAGAACTTTCCTGTGAGGAAACTGATTTTTAGCCAGAGTTTAAGATTTGCAAGGCATTGTTAGAAAGAAAAATGAAGTGGGATCCATGCAAGTCACACTGCTGTGGACCCCCCCCCATGGTTGTCTAGTTTTCAGAAATGTTTTGTTTTAATTGTTTTTTTTCCTTTGAGGGCGAGTAGACTATGCCAAGGCTAAAATATCAGCTACCCACATCACCAAAATGGGTCCGTAGTCAAGGCAAACTTTTGATTGGACGCCCAACGTAACTTTTACTACTGGCAAAGCCAACCTTTTCATGGTGGTGAAAGACAAAGCACCTCAGTCCCTTCCTGCATAATCATCCAGTTGAGTCAATTGCCCTGGATACCTCCCTTGGATTGGTGAACCTGTCTAAATTATCTCTCAGTGCAATGTCTGTGCCCAGAAAAGGAAACTAGTTTTCACATAGTCTTGGTACTCAGGCTGTCCATCTAGCCCTCTTGGTCTTCCCATTGTCTCTTTCAAAGAGTTGTATCTTGAATCTGACTGACACTACTATGTTGCACTATTTGAACAACAAATATTTAGGAGATTGAGACCACTGTTGTCGGTTGCTCAGAAGATCTAGGCCTACCGAATACTCCTTGTAAAGTGCAGTTCTGCCAGAAGACACCCCTTTCCCTTAATCGTATCTGGGACATGCATGAACTATTGTACCAACTGTGTGGGTTTACATTTTGACTGGACTGGTGAGAGCTGGAGTCCACTGGACTTGGACTGTACTGTAGAATATTGTAGTGGCCATTCTGCAGGGCAGGTGACGTCCTTTGGCATGTGCCAGCCCCTCTGGTTCCTTGAAAACTAGATAAACCTGCACTATTGAGAGGGGGACCAGCTGTTTTCCTTTGAGGTAGCAGAGGTCCTTCTGCTAGAAAAAAACCATCTGAGATGGTTTGTCCGACATTTCACTCCGATATCATGCCAGGAATAACCTTCCCCAAGTGTGAAGAGACCCCAAGATATGCAAACTTCCCTGAATTGGTAGTGTTGGCTACTATTGTGCAATAGCATGATTGGTCTTCAGTCGGTGCTTATTTCATCGGATGGAACTCTGTGCTAAGGAGTTACTAAGTAATTGTTGGAGTTCAGAGCCAGCTATAGAACCACTGCATTTTTCACACTTTCTCCAGACTGCTACATCTGGGAATGGTGCAGAGCCTCTGACGTGAGGAAGACCGACCTGCATGTGATGAGGAGCTGAACTGCAAATCTTAACAGGAGTGGTCTGTATTCTATAAAAAATATTTGGTCATTTAGTTTGAGCCCTTGGACACCATTGATGACCAATGGTAACCCAAATTGATTCAGCGCAGTAACCTCTGACTACCCTGGTCACCATACAACGTCCATTCATCAAACGGGGGCGTAGACCCTGCAATATCAAGGGCAGCCTTTTCTTAAGAACTCTGATCTACCATGTGTCGGCTGAAATACTAATTAGCGGCACTTCATGGATTCAGAAATCACTAAACTGTTATTTTAACACACAAGTTAAAAACAAGTGCTCCATTAATGACTTGTTTCAGCTGAAGACCTGGACTGATTGCATATCAGAAGTGAAAGTCACTTTAATACTTTTTCGTACTTAGTTAGTCTGACGGTTGAATTTCAAGACCAGTTGGTTTTATATCTGCAACCAATGTATGCATAGCAGATATTCATTATTGCATATATTGATATACTATTATATTATTCAGGTTTTATTTTCTTGCTCTATACGCCTGACCGATCTCCTGATAAATCACAACACAGAATCACTTATACTATTTCTCTCTTCAATCCAACAAAATTTAAATGCAGTCAATCTTCTAACCATAAATGGTGTTTACATTGCTGGTATTCCTTAGTGCATATATTAGTACAATATTATATGATGCTCGGACCTCGATAATCATATAGAAAACCAATAGTCGCCCTCCAAGAGACTCGGGCTGCCAATTATCATAAGATTACTCCACTATATTACTATTTAACCATCATATCCATCTCCCACTGATTGTACAACTCTGTATGGCCATCCATAAATCGTATTGTTATAGTTTACAAAATGTCTGTTACTGAAGTACTCGTACTTATTCACTCAACTGCTGTTTTTTTTCACTTCACTCCATACTCAAATACAATAAGGTGTCCATGCATTAGGCACCTAGCACCGTTCAAAATAGCCGTGCCTGATATGTTAATCCACTCAGTTAGGTTAATTTAAAATAACTAATGATTCTTATCCAATCACTGGACTCATGGCTAACTCAGTTATGTAATTATTGCGTTATGATGTTCTTGCAGATTTCATAACCTCCATTGTTGGTGTTTGTGGAACTAAATATCCAACTCATTTTCACCTTGTGGCATCTATTATCAACATCGTAGTGCATTATATAACTTGCAGCTAAAATCTATCCCATTATATTGATATATTTACATATATATTTTTTTAGGTCTCGCCTAGGCAGTGCATGCACCATCTGTCGAGACATTCTGCATATATTGTATGGGCTTTCAGCACGCCCATCCGTTCCGATTCATTCCTTCATGAACCTTTCGAAATTCCTTCGTTTTCGTTGGTGAATAGTTTGCATTTGTTCCTCCTTTTGCTGTTATGGTCATGCCCTGAAGACTGGCCTTTTTAATGGATCACTTCACTACCAGCCATATAAGTTGGTTTTGGGGCACTACCTTTCCTTTTTCCTGGTTTTGCTTTGGCTTTCCAAACGCGCAGCAGTCGAGGGCTGCAAATAATTTCCTTATGTTTTCCACTATCTTAGGTTTCAGAAGCGCTTTTTCAGCCAAAGGCTATGTTGTGTTTCATCCTATATCATTTTTTGTTTCACTATCTCAAATGTCCAAACCTTAAATAATAATCTTACTTAATGGAAGTGTAGTTTAAGAAGGCTGCTCACATTAGGATCAGCCTATTTGCATGGTGCTTTTGACAGCATGATTTGGATACAATTAAAGAGGTAAACATGCTGTTGTTGCTCCGTTTTTTATGAAAATGGAAGCATCCTCACGTTATATGTTCAACTTTCGATGCTTTCTTTTAGGTTTCAATCATTGGTGAAGTGAAGCAAATATCTGAAAGAGACCATTAGTTATAGATTCCTTACATTAGAATTACACCCAGGTGTCAGACTGGATCCAGAGAAATTGTGTAGCAGTATCCCTGTGCTTCAGTAGGTGGCGTCGGTCGACTCCGCGTCCGGCGTCATCGCCAGGATGACATTGCAGTGTCCACTTAGATGCTACACCTGCGCGCTAACGTCAGTTCTTTCTTTTTCCGTGCCAGCCAGCAAAGATCTGGAGAGAGCGTGCCCCTTAGTCACTTTTTGACTAACCCTTTTTCGACTTTTGTCAGTCTATTTTTTGAGACTTCGACCTCTTGTAGCACGAGGAATGTCCCATCGTCGGACCAGTTTCAGGACTTGACTCCTGTCACAAGTTGATGTCCGTCATGGATCTGCACCTCTTGTGTTTCTGGTGCGTGGAGCGTGACTATGACCGAAGCAGTGCTCCGACTGCCAGGCCATGAATACGAAGTCTTTGTGGGAGCAGTCCCGAAAGCTTTTGGAGGCCCGGCAGTCTGCTCTGCGTCATTCGAGGCACTGGTCGAGAGGAAGGTCTCGGGACCGGTCGCGGAGCTACCACCACTCGTCAACAAAGTTTTTGCACTCGTAAGTCGAAGCACAAGAAGGTGGCGAAGAAGCTTCGTCTCTGTTCACTTTCTCCCAGTCTGGCGGGCGGCAGAGGCGACGTGGGACCCGAAGCGTTGTCCCTCTCCAGCTCTGTTGACTGAGCCTGCTCCTGGCATGGCTCTGCGCTTCCCTTCTTTTCCTGGAGTGTCCCCTGCCCAGCTTCGACCCTTCATAGCAGTTTTGGGCAGCCCGACTCCACAGGTGCTCCTTAGGGCCCCACAAACTCAGCTGGGGGCCCTGGGCCTTCGATGCTGGCGGCTCCAGCACCAGAGGGCTCCTGAGGTTCCAGGCCTGGATCCGGGTCGGCGCTGGTCGACCTCACGGTACCTTCCACAGCGCCAATTCCAGCGAATAATCCCCTGGTGCCGGTTATGCCTCCAACCGGCGTCAACCCCAGCCTCACTTTGACCCGTTGCCGAACTAACGTCGTTCAACGTCTGTACTGGCGCCGAAGGTTACTTTTGTACCGCTGTTCATCCCTGGCGTTCCCTATCACCCAGAGTGGCAGCCAGAGGAGGGTGAGGAGGACTAGGAGGGGTCTGGAGACCCTTTCGCCGTCCAGCTCGATGAGCCAGACTGGCCAGAGGAACTGGGTGATGCCAGTGGTTTGGATACCTCCCCTGCCATTGGCATGCTCCCCCACCTGTGGCTGTGTAGGAGGGAGCTTCTTACGCAGTGGTTTTGCGTAGGGCGGCTGAGGCCTTGGTCCTTGAGCTTCCTACAGTGGCAGTCAGGACTAACCTCCTGACAGAGCTACTTCAACCGGCATAAAGCCCTCACGGACATCCTTCTGGGCACTTGGTCCAAGCCCAGCACTGGGGTTCCTGTGGACAAGATGATTGCCCGACTCCACCGCCTGACCCTGGCAGACCCAATTTTCCTCTCCCTACACCCTACCCCACGAGCTTGGAGGGTCCAAGCCTCGTCTTCTAAGGGTGCATTCCCTACTGCCCCTTGGAAAGATGTTTTCTACCAGCTTAGTGCTGCGGTCAGTGAACACCGCATGGTCCGTTATTCCCATATGGTGTGCGATACAGTTGCGCAAGTGCTGCCACAGTGCCCTGAGGAGGCCCGGGCCGTTCTCACCCACGCAGTGGCAGAGGGTTGAGACGCAGCTAAGTTCGCCATTTGGTGTGGGCTGGATACTGCCGCCGACTCTCTAGGCGGGACAGTTTCCACGTTCGTAGCCTTGAGCCGCTACGCCTGGTTGAGGACGTCTGGTTTCTCCGGGGATGTCCTATCCACCCTTTTGGACATGCCCTATGATGGCCGTTACCTATTCAGCAACAAGGCGGCCTCAAGGATTCTAGTGCTATGGCCAGATCCCTGGTCCTCGTGGCAACCGTTCGCCCCACGCAGTCTTCTTTTTGCCTCTTTCGTAGCTACAGAAGGGGTACCCCCCAATCTGGCCACAAGGCTGCGCAAGCTACCCAGCCTCTGCGTAGCCGCGAACGAGGGACCCAGCAATGTGGGTCTGGGGTCCAGCAGGTGGGCCAGTCTACCCATAACCCCCCTGCAGCAGCCTGCAAACCCTCCTAGTCTAACCTTCCAGGGCCACCAGTTGCCAGTAGGCGGCAGGATGCGGCATCACCTCCCCCACTGGCAAAACATCACGTCGGACAGGTGGGTTTTGCAGATAGTTCGAGACTACCCCTCCCTCCATGCCACCAACCTCCATCGCATGTTGGAGGATCACTTGGCTCTTCTCTGTAAGGAAGGTGCAGCTCTCTTGGCCAAGGGAGCTATCGAAACAGTCCCTGTGCCAGAAGTAGATCGTGGTTGTTACTCCCACTACTTTCTGGTACCCAAGAAGTACTAAGGCCTGCGTCCTATCTTAGATCTCATGGCCCTCAACCGCTTCCTCCGGACGAGAAGTTAAAGTTGCTTACTTTGGCTCAGGTCCTCTCTGCCCTCAACCCCGGAGACTGGATGGTAGCTTTGGACTTGCAGGACGCCTACTTCCATATCCCGTCCTGCCAGCTCACAGGCGGTGAAAAAGGAGAAACAGACTCGGTCGTGAACAGCTGGCCTAGAAAGCAAGAGTGCGTGTGGACGGCTGTCCTCACTCCCCCGCCATTTCGAGTTTACTAATTTAATAAACTCTGTTCCTCTCCAAAGGCGAGAGACCTCACTTGAGGTATTTTCTTCTTTTCCAAATTGGGAGGAAGAAGGTTCTACACCTAGGAATTTATGTGGTGAGAAGTCCAGAGGAAAGCCGGGTGATTATTTAGAGCTGGCTGAAACATGTCGACATTTATGCAGAGTGGGGGGGTTGGAACTTCATTATAAGCTCTCCAACCTACCACCCACGTTTTTTGGTTTTTAATCCGTTCTGGGCACCTATTAAATTTGAAATAAGGATTTCCCGGGATCGGTTTTATATCGCTGACTATCACTGGTTCTGCACCTTCATCTCACCCTTGGTTCCACTTATATTGTGTTGTATTGTCTTCCCCTCCCTTATTGCTCCACCTCCAGCGTTTGGCTGGCGCGGAGGTGTAGTAGTAGCAGCCCTATGATGAAGCATGTTAAAGAAGGGAATCAATAAGGACCCAATCATTGCTTATTTTTAGGTCGAGGACCGTCCGGTCTGCCGAAGGCAGAACCGGAAGTCGGAGATTTAATGATTCTTACGAGTGGCTATTTAGCCCGCCACTCTTTTTGCTTTTCCTCCATTGACTGGCTTCCTAAACGGAGGCCAGCCATTGGAGGAGAGAGCCGTCCCTCCAAATAGGCTCCGTCTTTTTCAGATTCGGGGGCGTGTTCCTTGCTGTTCTTTCCACTTTTTAGCCACGCCCCCGAATCTGAAACCACCGCTGCGTTTCTCCGAGGCATTTCTGCTTCGCCTCGGAGAAAGGCAGTGGTGTAAAGGCAGTGGTGTGCTTGTTAAAGTTTAACGTGGACAATCGTCAGCCTTCTCAGAGAACTTGTGAAAGTGTGCCATATCGAACTCTCTGTAAGTGCTTCGTCCACTGGGAATTAATTAAGCCACCTTCTTTTCTTAACAACACAGCAGTCTGTCTTGGTGCCCGTTTTAGCCCCGTTCCTCAGATACCGAAAATCTGCCTAATCGTTTTCCACAATGTTGGGGTGTCTCCGGCGGGCTCCTCTGTACCCTCTGCATGGGTCAGTCCCCAGAAGGCACTTCCGTGGTCCGTCCTGGGCGCCGGCGGGTCCAGGCACAAGTTTCTCTCAGAGCCCGGGCAGCAGCGGTGGAGGCGGAGGGGCCGCGGTCTGCGAGCCCTGTGCTCTGCTGCTCTCGGGTGTGGGGGCGGGGCAGGGCTGCGCTTCGCTCCCGCAGAGTGCAGGCTCAGGGCTGGAGTGTGCCTGTCTCTGCGCTCTGGCATTACTCACCCCGCTCCGCCGCCGCTCTCACCCTCGGTAGCCCGCCCCCTCCTCCAGCCCGTGAACATGGTCTGCTCTCTGCTGCTTCCAGACCCTGTAGACTCGGACCCAGCGTCGCAGCAGTCTACAGCCGCGCAGCACTGACGCTGCGAGCCAGCCAGTTTCTCCCAAAGCTCTGGGGCTGACTAGCAAATATGAACATTTAGAGAGGAGGCTTGTTTTAAATAGAGCTGTGTTATTTAGTTACCACCGCTACAGCATTCAAGCATGTTTCAATTGAAACATTCAACTTACTGCTGCAGCGTTTCCGTGCCAGAGGCACCTTGTTAACTTTCAAGCACAGGGTCGTGGAGCTCCGGATGGCACTGTTCCGTTGTTGATCTCCGGTCCGCTGTTCCCTGAGACCCTGCCCGCTGACCTCCGGGCCCCAGTCCTCTACCCTGACTACTGCACCCTCGTCCGCTTTCTCTTCTACAGTCCTCATGACGACTTACCTTCCCATGCCCACTGGAACTATGTTAATGGCTACTGGGCCCAGTTAAGTACAACTCGGCTTTTGAGCTTCCGACTGCCCTTTGTTTACTTACTATGACGTTTTTGTGGTCTTTGAAAATCTAGTATTGGTTGATGACGACATCTTTAATTTGTAACAATTGATGTATTTACCATCTCATTTTGTCTGTTTATGGGTATATTCACTATGAGCTTACAGGCCAGTGAGGAGACGTGTTTCAAGTTATGATCTTTACTTTAAGAAATTGACATACGCTGATTCTTTTAGTTCCATCAGGACAGTGACAGCTAACCGTATCTACAAGACTCGGCAAGCATAAACCTACAGTAGGCAGCGTTGTTTACAGCATCTTGGAGACATATGGCCATAAAACATATGGGATCCCACAATGTTTCTGGTTAAACTTTCCAAGATTTACCCATCTGTTGTCTTTTACAACGTGTTTTGAGTGCATCGCACCTTGTTGGCAAAATGTCCTTATTTTTTGCTTGCTTAACAGTAATCCATCTTCAACTCAAAAAAAAGGTGACTGAGCAAAATGGAATGGGTTCTGAGGTTCTTTGTGCTGCCGGACATATAGAACATTTGTAATCCAGTTTTTTTGTAATGAGGAACTCTTAGGGTGTGTGCAAACTGCTAAAAGTTGCGAGGGTTCTTCATTTTCTAAGTGCTTTTATAGACTTTAATTGACATTGGTATGTGCTTGTATCTTGTGGACCCCTTGGAATATGCTGTTCAATATGGCCGTGGGTGTTCGTGCAGACCAGAGTTTGGAGTATTGATGTTGGTTGAGGTTTTTATGAAGGGAATAGTTATTAGTGGACCTGTATGTTTGGCAGTGTAGCCAAGGAGTAGACTTGTTTATCAGGTAGAGATCTGTTAGGGTTTGTTTGCTCGTTGTCCAACGGATGACCTGTTTTATTTAGGAAACAAACCTGCTGCCTCGTTGTTGCTCTGTGTGCACGTTTGTTTAATGTTTTTCCTACGAACTCCTAATTATTCTTATTTACAGCATTTCTAATCACTCTATGCTTATATATCACTACCTCACAACATCCCTCTCCCTCACTACCTCACTCTCTATCTACCTCACTCTCTCACTACCTCACTCTCTATCTCACTCTCTCTGCTAATGCAATAGGTATCACATATGCAAAAAAAAACTAATGCCAATAGAAATGACAATGCCATTTATTTAGGGATACAAAAATGATTAAAAAAATGAGCAATACCAATAGCTCTACCTATAATATTGCCGAGACCATTGCATTGTAAATGCTTGTTAAAGACTTGTCCAGCCGGACAGTGGTCATACATTTTACTGATATAGTAATTAAGCAACATTTACAAGAAAAATTCTCAGTTGGACACAAGCCTGTGTCCCGTACAGTTTTTTAGGGAGAAAACATACAACAAAACAGGTTCAGGCAAAAAATGTTTGCTACAATTGGCAGAGGATGAAGCAGCCGTATTACCGCACCCTGCTCCCCGCATTGCCGGACTTCCAGAATCACCATCAGACCGCGCACTGCCGCGGACCGCATTAAGCCCCTTGGACGCTCCATGCAACGGGCTTCCCAAGTCGCGGATATTACCGATACTCCGGAACTTCATCCCTTGAATCCTTGATTCCGCTGAACCTTGACCCGGACTGCATTCAGTCGCGGCAACTGCACCTTCCAATTCCTGCCCTTTCTGACTCCGTCCTAGTGACAAACCAATTACCCGAGGCTGCCCCAGCCTCCAACCTGGCCACGTACTCCTTGTCCCTTCATTCCTTGCTACTCAGGTTAAATTGTACAGGCTTTACTAATGTTGTCCTGATGATGATCCTAATATTTTGTTTGTAGGATCGAAACGCTGTCGACACTTGTACACACCCTATATGTTCCTAACGATACTATGTTTTATACATAAGGGTGTCCCGTGTAATGTTTGAGTTCACTTCATCCTATGCCAATTGTAACAAACATTTTTTGCCTGAACCTGTTTTGTTTGTTTTCTCCCTAAAAAACTGTACGGGACACAGGCTTGTGTCCAACTTTGAGAATTTTTCTTATAACTGTTGCGTAATTACTATATCAGTAAAATTTATGACCACTGTCCGCTGGACAAGTCTTTAAAAATAAGCACTGATTGGGTCCTTATTGATTCCCTTGTTTATTTAACTTGCCCCTAGGGACCTTTCTGTTGTCTATAATGACATGTTTCCCATGGTCCCAGGCCGACCTTACATGGGTGCTCTTGTTGTTAATTAACTATGATGAAGCATGACACCGCTTGCTGTGTGTGAGGGCAGTTTTACTAAATTGATGGATTTTCCCCTCCCTTCCCTTTCACACACATGGTTCTTCACACAATTTCGTTTTAACCCTCTTCTTTTTGTGATATTGAGCACACAGGCGTTACCTACGGTTCACAGTAGGCCACGAGCATTTCAGTTTACCGTGCTCCCCTTTGGCCTTACCAGCGCCCCTCGGGTGTTCACGAAAGTGATGGTAGTGGTCGCAGCTAATCTGCGCAGATCGGTGCTCTCGGTCTTCCCCTATCTCGACGACTGGTTGTTAAATGCAATCTCTCCCCAAACAGCTGTCTCCCACTTCCAGACTATGGCGAACCTCCTGCACTCGCTCTGGGTTTCTATCAAGGTGCCGAAGTTGGACCTGACTTCCTCTCAGAAGCTCCTTTTCATCGGAGCAGTTCTGGAAACAGCAGTTTCAGGCTTATCCTCCCGAGCAGCGAGTCTGGGATATTTGGGCTCTGATACCGATGTTTCAGCCTCTATCCTGGATTTCAGTGAGAATGACCCTGAGGCTGCTGGGCCTCATGGCATCCTGAATCCTGTTGGTGCATCATGCCCGGTGGCATATGTGGGCTCTGCAGTGGGACCTGAAGTTCCAGTGGGCGCAGCATCAGGAGAATCTTACCAATGTTGTCCAGATCTCGGAGAGTACTGGACGTCAATTGCAGTGGTGGCTCACGAACCAGGATTAGGTCAGCAGCAGATCCCTTTCCCTTCTCCAACCAGAGTTCACAGTAGCGATGACCCGTCACTCCTGGGATGGGGCGGCCACCTGGGAGAGGCGGAGATCCGGAATCTCTGGTCTGACGGAGTCCGATCTCTATCAATCTTTTGGAGCTCCCGGCGATCCATCTTGCACTGAAGGTATTCCTTCCTTCTGTCAAAGGCAGAGTAGTGCAGGTGTTGACAGACAACACCACCGCCATGTGGTACTTTTGTCCTCTTCCTTCGATCCTGAAAGTATTAACAAAAGTGAAAGACCACAGTGTTTGTTTCATTCTAATTGCATCATGATAGCCCAGGCAGTTCTGATTCATGGAACTCCTCCTCCTCCTCTCGGAAATGCCTCTGGTTCAGTTGGAGTTTATTCTGAGCCTGGTGTCTCACTGTAATGGCCAGGTTTTCTATCCGGATCAACATTTTCTAAATCTGTCATCCAGCTCCTGAATACAATGAACTCCACCTCCTAGACCTTCCAGAGGAATGCAGAGACATTCTTTCTAAAGCCAAGTATTAGCTACCTTTTGGATATAGAGGAAAATGGGAACTATTTCTGCATCTGCTGTTCTGATAATTTTCACCCTATATATTCACGTCCTCCAAAGATATTACTTTGTCTTCTACACCTTGCAAGATCAGGTCCAAGTCGTCCCTCCGTCAAAGCCCATTGACCTGCCATTTCACATTTGTAAAGGAATTTGAACAAACCATCTTTGGTTAAATAGACTTGTTAAAGAATCCCTTAAGAGTCTTTTTTTAGAGTCTTCCCACCTTTTAAAACATCCGCCCCTGATGGCAGCTTATTGTATCCCAGTGGATGAAGAGCTCTTCCAAGTCCATTCATAAGGTAAAACTAAAATCTTTTTTGGATGTTAGTTCTTCTGATCCGAACATATAGAAAAACGCCTTAGTGAGTGTATCACATAGTCTGTACCACAACACTAAGTCTGTTTTATTTCACCACACCTTTTTAAAAAAAACGGTCCTGAGGAAAGCCAGAACACTCTAAGGCACTGGCTGAAACATGTCGACCATCTGAAGGACACAGGGGGCAGTAACTCGCCACCCTCACGCGTCCTGTAGCCTTACTTTTAACCGCTGGTGACGGCCCAGTTATTAAAATTTAATTTACCCTCGGGACCACCACCAAGCCATTTTAAATCACAACTCACCCAACCTCACTGCACTCTCAGCAATATACCAGCTTCGCTGTAATCGGGCGTCGTAGCACACCTGGGACATACTAGGTGTCACTGGGTGGGCCCGATGATGAAGCATGCCACCAACTAGGTTGGTGGGTGAGGGCTTCATGAATACACCAACAAGGTGCCCGTGACAGAACTAATTTGAGTACTGTAACACTTTGGTCAACTTAAGCTAGTCCTCTTTGTTTAATCACATATTTTTATATATAACCTTGTGTGTAGTTCCTAGTGTGTTGCTGCTGTGTGTGTGTTGCGCAAACGCTTTACACATTGCCTCCGGGATATGCCTGACTGCTCGTGCCAAGCTACCAAAGGGGTGAGCAGGGGTTATCTTGGCATGTAACTCCCTTGCCCTGACTAGAGTAGTGGTCTCTGCCTGGCTTTGGCGCAAGCCTTGGCCAACCAGAGATCCCAGTTCTAACAGTTTGAGTAATGTCTAGGAAAATTGAACAGCAGACTAACTGCCATGTTTTGAGTCTTATATAGGTAGCAACTCATTCTCTAAACAACTAGAACGCTGCCGCCTATGAAGGTGCCTCTATTCTGTGACACACCCCCTGTTCCGAGCTCACTGTCCCACAGAGTGTGTGATAAGGTAGAAGACAAGAGTGGTGACCGGGTGAAGCTTTCACAAGCCCCAATGATTACGGTGCTGTGACAATGGTGGTTTTCCAAGTGCAATCAGCAGGATATACAGAGAATTTAGATGGGTTCCTCAAGCCGTGAGGAGGTCTTAAAAGTGCATAGTGTCATGCAAACATAAAGCCAAGGCAAATTAATTTAAACAGTATTTCAGTTCAATTCAATGAGGATGTTTAAAAGTGCATAACTTCATGCTCTTCTGAAACATCAATTTCTATTTTCCATTTACTAGCCCGATATCCCATATTATCTGTCATCAAGGAGTTAAGTGAGTTATATACCATTCCAATTGACTGATTATTCTGTCTTAGTTTATCAATGATGGAGTTGTTTAAGAATCCTATTGGTCCTCCGCTCTTCATGTTTAAAAAGTCCCGTATTTGCAAGTACTTAAATCTTTCCAGTCTAGTCCATATTGTGATTTGAGATTTTCGAAGGTAATTATATCAGTGAGATAATAAAAATCTCCAAGCTTGGATAGACCTTTGTCAATCCATCTCCTGATTGTGGGATTGTGAGAAAGTGCCATCTTTCTTGCATGGTGTGCCCCCACTTTTTGCTAAATTGCTGAATGTACTTTTACTGAGTGTACTCTGGACTGCTGCCAACCAGGTGCCCAGGGCCTATGTTCCTTCCTTAAACCACACAAACTCCAAATTGGCAAACCCTGGCCACATGTCAGCCCCTAGTAAATGGTACCCAGGGCCTTGTGACCAGGGAAGGCCTCTGAGGGCTGCAGCACTCATTGTGCCACCCTTAGAGGCCCTGTACCCTTACACACACACACACACACACACACACACACACACACACACACACACACACACACACACACAGCCTTTGCAGACTGTGTGTCTGGGTGCAGGACAAAATGAAGAGTCGACATGACACACATCTGTGTGCCATGCCCATCACCTACACTGCCATGGCATATATCAGCCACCCCTCTGGCTGGGTGCCTTATGCCCATGGTGTGGGCACAGGAGCAGGAGCCCTGTGCCCCTACAGTACCCAGGTCCATTCCTGGGCACTGTAAGTGCAGTGCTGCCATTTAAGAGTACATGGTGCTGAGAGCTCGTCAAACACGAGCTCCACAGCACCATAATGGCAACACTAAAGACTGGGAAGTTTGGTATCCAACTTCTCAGCACATTAAACCCACCCTGATGCCAGAGTGGGATTTAATGTACCAAGCACCCCAGAGGGCATCTTAGAGATGCCCCCTTACAACTAACCTACAATCCACGTCTGCTCTGAGGCTGCCCAGGCTGCCACACAGCAGACACGTTGCTGGACCCCTGGGTGGGAGAGCCCCTGCTCTCCCTGGCCTGCAACAATGCACATCCTGGATGAGGTGATAAATCTCCTCCCCCAGGATGAGCAAAGGGAAGCTTCAAAGGCATGCTGCCTCTAGGAGTTTCCCCAGGCCACTGCAACCCCCCACTCTGGCGGGAAGCTTGGCCGGAAACCCCATACAAGGACAGGGGATGTGGCAGCCTGCCCACCCCACCCCTCAGGTGGGGGAGGCGAGGTGAAGCACATCTCCGGGCTCTCGCCATCTTGAAGATGGGGGGGCCCTACCCTATCAGGATTAGGCTACTGCCCCCCTCCCACAGGAGAGAGGCAGGATAGGGGGTGTACCCACCCCA
This sequence comes from Triturus cristatus, assembly GCF_964204655.1. Lineage (NCBI taxonomy): Eukaryota > Metazoa > Chordata > Amphibia > Caudata > Salamandridae > Triturus > Triturus cristatus. The sequence continues at coordinate 141,254,879 of NC_140586.1, read as the reverse complement.
GGACAAGGACCCATTGGTCCCTGGCCTTCACCTACCTGTGACGCCCCTAAATCTAGTATTTAGGGGCAACCTGAACCTTCCTTCCCCAGATTCCAGATTCGAAAAACTACAAGAAGACCTGCCCTGCAGCTGCTAAAAAGGGAAGAAGACACTAATTGCTTTGGCCCCAGCCCTACCGGCCTGTCGACTCCCGGACCTGCACCAGCGCGGCATCTCTCGTGGCCAGCAACCTCACCAACCCCGAGGACCTGGCTACCTTTTGGCTCTAAGCCCCTTGGGACTCCCATGAGTAGAGGCTCTACTCAGAAACCTATTTCTAACCCCTGGCAGCAGCCCGGAACCGCGAACCCAGCACACTCTGCACCAGCCAAGCCTGGCCAGTGCCGGAGTGGACAAAGACCCTGAGGACGACCCCACGGATACTGTGACCCCGAGTCCGGCACCCAAGGACCCCCCTCGACATTCCGGAAGAAGCCTGCAGCCTCGGAACAAGGTGCCCACCCCCCCCCCCCAACCGCGATCATCAGAGGGTAAGATTTCCCGACTCCAAAAGGCACCCCTGCACGCGGCGCCCTGCGGCCCCCTGTGCCCAATCCCGGGGTACCCACCTAACCTACAAATAACCAACTTACCTCTCGAAGTGGTGGTGGCACCTGAAGCATCCTCGTCCCCGAGCTTGCAGCCTTTTTCCTAACCGGAACATTCCAATTGATTTCCATTGAGCGCCCGACGGCTCAAAAGCACCCTGCACCCAGCCACCTGAGTGGCCCTGGCAGTGCAATCTCTACACTAGCCTACTTCCCCACTTGCCCTGAGTGAGTGACCAGGAGCCCAGCTCCCACAGCCGCGTGGCCTGCTAGTCAGCAGCCCCCAAACCAGGCCCCCCTATTCCTCATAGGCTAACATTGGGCCTAACTCTCTCTGCACCCGGCTGCCCTAGAGCCGCTGAGGGTGAACTAACTGTGCCTATCTGACCTTGGGGGGACCCCTGAGTCTATGCCCAGAACCTCACCTTTGCCAGTCGAACTTACCTGAAAACCGCTAACTCTATATTCTACATAGGGTAACATTGACTGGCTTTTTCTTGAAATTTCGTCTAAGTGTGGACTTTTCAAATCTTCAAATATTCACTAAAAATCAGCCGAGCGACAAACGCAAAAACTCACCTGTTCTCAGGTGGGCTCACAGTGCTGGATCTTGGTGCCCAGCACTGGCTCGGAAGAATACTCGCATCTATACTTACCAGTAACCCCATTTTCTCCCATAGGAAATCATTGACTGCTTTTCTGTGAAATTTCTTCTAAGTGTTGATTTCTGCAATTTCTAAATATTCCTCAAAAATCGTATAACATCTGAAAACGTAATTACTTACCTGTTTTGGATAAATGTCCCAGTACTGAGTCTAGCCACCCAGTACTGGATTACAAAAGTAACGATAACCTACTGTACCTGTAACCTATATTTCCTTCCATAGGGAATCATTGATTGTTTGCTCTGAAATATTTTCTAAGTGCTCACTTTTGAAATAGCTAAATATTAGTTAAAAATCAGTACAGTACCAAAGTCGACTTTCAACAGCTGATTCTGAGAACTGACCCAGGACTGGATCTAGGATCCAAGCCTGGAATTACAAAAGTAATCTGAAAGTAATCTGTTGCATATAATTTGAATTTATCATTGAGCTCAATGTATTGTGTTTAGAAATAGAGTTGCCTACTGCAACTATTTGTAACTGTTTACTAAAAAGTCTATTGCATATACAAAAGTATTTTTATGAAACATCTCTTGTCGAGAAAGTATATTTTAATTCCAAGTGTTGGTTCTAAAATAAAACAAGCATATATTTTTTATATACAAACCATTGGCCTAGAGTTCAGTTATTGAGTGTGTGGAACTATTTGCTGACTGTGTGTGTACAACAAATGCTTTACACGTCCTCTGATACTGCCTTACTGCTCGACCAGGCTACCACTTTGGAGAGTAAGGTTATATCTAACTTTAACCTCCGTTAAACCCTTGGGGTCTGTGGACTCTGTACACCCTGTACCTATTAAGGAACAGTATATACAGAGCCACTTTCTCACAGGGATCTTTAAAGATTCCGGTCAGGTTAGCATTATTGCTAATCGGCGTATAGTAATTTAACCGACCCAACCCCAACATCTTCCGGATTACCTTCAAGGTTTTATATCCAGCAGCCAGCATCTTCTACCATATTTTTTTTTTTTTGTAGTAAGAATCATTCAGGAATCTCCAGGCCCACCCCAGGCCAATAAGGCTCCATTTAGCTGTTTGTTCGAGGCATATGAGCTGCAGATCACACACTTAGGATAAGATCGCCATCTGGTGTTGGGCTCGGATGATTGCAGGTTGTTGTTGTCTTCGGAAGAAGCCTTTTGGTCACGAGATAGGTGACTCCTCCTCTGGACAACAGTGCGCATGGGCATCCACTCCATCCTCAGATTGTTTTTTTCCGCCATTGGGTTCGGATGAACTTTTCCACTCCGGCTGAAAACTTCTGAAAATCCAGCTTTCGAAACCAAAACCTTTACAACTCGACGTCTAAATCCAATCGGACAGGTTCCGGATACGGCTCATGGAAAGGACACCTTTTAAAAAATGCCCCCAATGTGGAGCAAAGTTCCCCCACAGTGACCACCACGAGGTCTGCAACCTGTGCCTCTCGCCGGAACATAACGAATCCAGCTGTCCAGCCTGCGCCGCATTCCGTTCCAAGAAAACCATCCGGGACCGAAGTGCTCGACGCCACATCATGGCCAGACCAGCTCCAGAACCAGAGGACATCTTTGCCCAGGATGTCCTGGAAGACGATTCCGAAGACCTCCAAATCGTATCCGAGGCGGACGATTCTGATGACCTCATCACTCCGGGGCAACGAGTGAGTACCAGTGCCCCTTCCTCAACCCCCCCCCCCCAAAAAAAGACATTGGTCAAGACTCCGCCAGCTGGGCCCAGTCTCGACCGAAAATCGTCTTCAGAAGCCCCACCCTCGAGCCCGGCTCCGAAGAAATATAAGCCTACAGGTGGCTCGACAATACCTTCGGCACCGAAGCAGGCTCCGAAACCATCGAGGCCGAAATCTCCACCGGCACAAACGTTCTTCGGCACCGAAATCCCCGCCGGCACTGAACTTCTTCGGCACCGAAACCATCGTCGGTACCGAAAAAAGTCCACAGACTCTACCGATCATCCAAAACATAGATCGGAACCGAAACAGTCGACACCAAAGCCACTTTCGGACAATGAAGAACTTTTTTGCCCGGATCCCACGCAAAAAGGATTTATATCCATCCAAAAACCGGACATGTCACCGCTGTGCCATACAAGAAAAGGAAGCTGGACACAACACCTCCTCCAGCTCCCATAAAGAAGAAGGACTTCGCCACCTCACCCATTCGTCCTTCCTCTCCTATATCACCTCTCATCCCACCCCCTCTACCCCCACCTCCTTCTCCTCTACCATCTCCTTCACATACACCACCTCCACAGGATGATGATGATGACTTAAGGGGAGGGGGGGATCCGGATGACCTTAATGATCCTAATGATCCTTTCACACTCCCGGATACGGCAAACTTAGATGACTGGGCTTACCCTTTACCTGATATTCCTGATCCCACTACATACCCCTCCAAACCCTCCCCTCCTGATGACCACCTAGGGTTTGAGCAGCTGCTAAACAGGGCGGCGCTTTTCCATGGCGTCACCATGCACTCAGATACACCTGAAGAGGACTTTCTTCTAGACACATTTGAGCAGTCGCAAAAATCAGTTCAAATCTTGCCCATGATTAAGGGAGTCATAAAACACGCCACAGAGGTTTTTAAAGACCTTGTTAGAGCTAGGGTTCTTAACCCCCGAATCGAAGAAAAATATAGACCGGTCCCACAGGATCCCGCGTACATTAAAGCACAGCTCCCTCTAGACTCTTTAGTCGTTTCAAACGCAAGAAAGCGGGCTAACTCCCAAACAGGAGACACACCGCCCCCAGACAAAGAGTCAAAGCTATTAGAGGCCTCGGGCAAAAGAGTTGCAGCCCAAGCTGCTAACCATTGGCGTATTGCCAACACACAAGCCCTTTTAGCCCGATATGATAGGGCTCATTATGATCAGTTAGAAGATCTTTTACAACACCTGCCAGATCAATACAAATCCCAGGCCAATGACCTCATCCAAGAGGGAAAACTCATATCTAATGCATTAATCAAATGTGCACTAGACGCAGAGGACACTGCCTCTAGGGCAACTCAAGTATACTACTTAGACGCCACGCATGCCTATGTATTTCAGGCTTTAAGCCGGAAGTATACAAACAACAATTCTTGCTCAACCATTCAACCAAGAGCAACTATTTGGACCCGCAGTAGATACTGCACTAGAGAAGATGAAAAAAGATAACGAGACTGCTAAATCAATGGGAGCATTACAGTCTCCACAGCCGCGAGGCTCCTTTCGACGCTCCTTTTATAGGGGAGCCTCTAAAAATGTTGGAACAGACACCTCTTCCACTTTCAAAACCTCCGCTCAAACATCCCCTAACAGAGGATATTTTAGAGGAGGATATAGGGGAAACCACACCAAGGGCCGAAGTCGGGTCAATACCAACACCCGCACCTCTCCAGCCACTAAACAGTGACTTGCCCCCACTCCCCCCAGACCATTCCATTCCAGTCGGGGGAAGACGACAACAGTTCCTACCTGTCTGGAATTCCATTACAACAGACAATTGGACAAGACAAATTATCCAGTTTGGTTACTGCCTCGAACTCACAAACACCCCCCCCCCCCCCCCCCCACACACACACATACCACCCAAACACCGTCCAATGTCACCAACCACACCATCTTACACTCCTCAAACAGGAAATTCGGTCCTTGCTTCAAAAATACGCAATAGAACCAGTTCCACTCCAGCATCAGGGTACCGGAGTATATTCTCTAAACTTCCTAATTCCCAAAAAGGACGAGACTTTAAGACCCATACTAGACCTCAGACTACTAAACCAGTACATACACTCAGATCACTTCCATATGATCACTCTCCAACAAGTCCTCCCACTACTTCAACAAGGCGACTTCCTTTCCACATTGGACCTAAAGGACGCATACTTTCTCATCCCCATGCATCCTGCTCACAGGAAGTATCTAAGATTTGTGGTAGACGGACAGCACTATCAGTTTACAGTCCCCCCATTCGGAGTAACAACTGCACCCAGGGTATTCACCAAATGCTTAGCAGTAGTGGCAGCGCACCTCAGGAGACAACAAATGCATGTCTTCCCGTATCTCGACGATTGGCTCATAAAAGCCAATACTCTCGACAAATGCGCACTATTCAAACCCTACACGACTTGGGATTTACCATCAACTATCCTAAATCTCAACTGCAACCCTCCCACATACATCAATATCTGGGAGCCACCATAAATACGTCCAAGGCCATAGCTTATCCCAGCACAGCCAGGATAGCCAACATACAAAACCTCATCTTAAAATTTCAAACTCCACACTCTCTTCCAGCAAGAGTGTTTATGCAACTGTTAGGCATGATGGTGTCATGCATCTCCATTGTGCCTCACGCACGACTTCAAATGCGTCCCTTGCAAGAATGTCTAGCACAACAGTGGAACCAGGCTCACGGACAACTTACCGATCTGGTGTTGGTGGACAGTCGCTCACTTCGTTCACTGAAATGGTGGAACACCATCAACCTGTCCAAAGGGCGACCGTTCTTAGAGCCTCTTCCACAAGTAGTGCTGACGACCGACGCATCTCTCACAGGGTGGGGAGCCCATCTCCTTCAACACACCACTCAGGGCAGATGGGCCACTCAACAAAAACTGCTCCATATCAATCACCTAGAACTTCTAGCGGTGTTCCTAGCACTGAAATCCTTTCAAGTACATCTAAGGAACAAAACTGTCCTCATCCGCACAGACAACATGACGACAATGTATTACTTACAAAAACAGGGGGGGGACACATTCTCTCCAACTGTCCCAACTCGCACAGAACATCTGGAGATGGGCAATTCCCCAAAACATCTACCTGCTAGCGGAACACCTTCCAGGGGTTCACAACCGGGTTGCCGATCTCCTAAGTCGATAGACACAGCAAATCCACGAATGGGAATTACACCCCAAAGTCCTATTCCCATGCTTCCAAAAATGGGGCCAACCAGACATAGACCTGTTTGCCACACAATAACGCAAAATTCCCAACCTTCGCCGCCAGGTTTCCACACCCACAGTCGAAGGGCAATGCAGTATGGATGAACTGGTCAGGCAGATTTGCGTACGCTTTTCCGCCTCTCCCACTCATTCCATTTGTGGTACGCAAGCTCAAACAACAGTCTCTAAAACTGACCCTAGTAGCTCCCACTTGGGCACGTCAACCCTGGTTCACGACACTTCTGGAACTATCGATAGTTCCACATCAAAAACTGTGCCTTTCCCCGGCCTTATTAACCCAGAACAATGGAGAAATCAGACACCCAGATCCACAGCAACTGAACTTGGCAATCTGGCTCCTGAAGTCTTGGAGTTCGGTTACCTCAACCTCCCACCAGACTGTATGAATATCTTAAAAGAAGCTAGAAGACCTACTACTAGGGCATGTTATGCTGCAAAATGGAAAAGATTTGCCATTTACTGCACTAACCATAATATACGCCCACTGGATGCTTCCATCCAAAACATTATTTGCTATTTACTACACTTGCAAAGATGCAATTTAGCGTATTCCTCCATACATCTACACCTAGCAGCCTTAGCAGCCTACTTACAAAATAGACCACACCTGTCACTATTTAAGGTACCAGCCATAAAAGCCTTTATGGAAGGTCTCAAAAGAATTATTCCTCCAAGATTAGGTCGTCGTCCCACCGTTTGGTGTACCTCTCGTGATGTCAGCGTGCTTCCTGCGGAAGTCCCACCTTTGGGGCGCCATCTACAGATTCTTTTTTCCGCCGTTGGGTCTGGATCGTCATCGAGAAGCTCCAGAGTTTTAAACTAAGGAAGAAGGAAAATACGCGAGTTTCATCGAAGGAGAATTTACAGAAGACTACAGAGAGGAAGGCATTGCAGCCGGGACGGCGAAGAAGGAGGAGATCTTCGAAATTCTTCGACGCCCATAGGAAAATGCGCATTCAGGGACTCTGACCGCAATGGACAAGACACCATTTAAATTCTGCCCTAAGTGCCACCACAAGTACGCGCAGAAGGACCAACATCCGGTGTGCAACCTTTGCCTGCCGATTGACCACGAGGACGAGCAAGGACTGCAACGCCTGTTCCGCATTCACGCCGAAGACACTCCGGGTGAGAGAGAGACAGAGGAAAGCCAACTTCAACATGGAAGGCAAGGGTAAGGCCCCGTCGCTGTACGATCTGGGCCTCTCCACCGACTGAGGACAACATCGCCGAAGGACCTGATGTCTTCACGGTCGCAGAGACTGATAAGAAAACACCTGACTAGGTAAGAGACACGTCATGTGCGAACCCACGAAAGGGCCCCGAAAATCTGAAAGTGACTCTCGAAAAACAGAGTCCAAGTCCTCAAAAGGAACACCAGCGCCGAAAAGCACGACTACCGCGAGTGGATCCAAGGACAGAAGGCCCAGCGGATCCTTCGAGAAGGACTCCCAGGTGCCGAAGGCCGCCGAAAGACAGTTTGTCGAAGCAGACCCACGAGGTGGGGCGCTCGGCGACGAAAGACAAGGCCGCGTCGACGCAAGCTCCGTCGAAGAGACCTGCGGTCGACGCCGAACAAGTCTCCGAAATGGAGAAGAAAAAGAGAAGGCTCGAGGCGGAGATGGAGAGCATCCTTCAGAGGAAGGAGTTCGACAAAAGAATGAAGAAATTCAAGATCCCAACGATCCCACCGACGGAGGTAGTCTAGGAACAGGAAGAATTCGACGCTGAAGAGCTGTCGAAGGATCCGGAGGAGGAGGAAGAAGGCCCCTACTATGAGGGAGAAGATGAAGAAGAGGATCAGCAGTCGTTCTACGCTCGGCGCCGTCAACGACTCAGGAGCTGGAATGGCAGGACATCGACACCGAAAATCCCGAAGAGCCCCTGGAGACTTATCCTTCGAGGCCTTCGCCGCCAGACGACATCGGAGCATACAACCTGGTCGTCAAGAGCGCTGCAGCGGCTTTTGGAGTGAAATTGGACGAGGAGAAGCCGAAAGCAGATTTCCTACTAGAGGCTCTGCTCCCCATCCAGACGAGGAGCCAGTTCCTCCCCATGCTCCAAAGCGTGATGAACCAAGGGAAGGAGGCGTTTAAGGACCCAGCAACATGCCGGTCCATCACCTCCAGAACGGAACAGTACAAGCACTCCTCGCAGGATCCTCCCTACATCAAGGGATCGGTCACTGCCGACTCCATCATTGCTTCCACGGCCAGGAGAAGAGCCAATGTGCCGGCGACCTCTGGGCCACCTCCTGATAAGGAGAGCAGAAAGATGGACCTCACTGGAAGGAAGGTTGAAAAACGCCGCAATGCACTGGCGTATGGCAAACTCTAATGCGCTACTGAACGGGCACCAGTACCAGCATTGGGATGAGATGGGGGAACTAGTCAAGCATCTCCCAGAAGAGTACCGACAAAGGGCTTCCCATCTAGTGGAGGAGGGGAAGAATATCGCCAACTCATGCATTAAGACTGCATTGGACGGGGCTGAGACTTCGAGCAGACTAATGGCCATTGGGATCACTGAAAGGAGGCAGGCCTGGCTGAGAATTTCTGGATTCAAACAAGAGGTCCAGAACAACATACTGAACACCCCTTTCAACGGTGAAACGCTGTTCGGGGCACCGGTGGACGAGAAGCTCTCCCAACTGAAGAAGGAAAATGAGACGGCAAGGTCCATGGGGGCCCTGCAATTCAGAGGGATGAGACGAGGCACCCCAGCTCGGAGACCCTATGGAAGGGGAGGTAACCAGCAGGAAACGTCACACCAAGCATTCCAGCAAGGGCAGCAGGGTGACAGTCACAGCCAACAAGGACAGCAGAAGCAGAACTGGCAGTACCGACCTCGAGGCCAGTCCTTTCGCGGGAGGGGAAACAGACGTGGCCAAAGAAGAGGGGGAGACCAACCCTCTTCTAAGTGACTTTGCTCGCAAGGAGACGCTCGCTCCCGTGAATACCCCGAGGGATGAAGCGCAAAATGAACACCGTGAGGGGGGGGGTACACAAAACAAGCGCCTACGAGCATACAGACTGGGACTTTACCTTCAACAATGGCAAAAAATAACCACAGACAAATGGATACTCAACGTCATACAGCACGGATACTGCATAGAGTTGGAGAAAAGGCCTCCAAACAGGAAACCAAAGAGAAGACAACGCTCTGGTCAAGAGCTTGCTCAACTCAGGGAAGAGGCACAACTACTACTCCAAAAGGAGGCCATAGAACCAGTGCCATGCAGAGAAAGGAACAAGGGAGTGTACTCAAACTACTTCCTGGTCCCAAAGGTGGACGAAACACTAAGACCCATCCTGGATCTACGATTCCTAAACCAATTCATAAAGATGCAAAAATTCAAAATGACATCGCTACAAGAAGTGCTACCTCAAATACAAGGCGGAGACTACATGTCCACCGTGGATCTCAAAGATGCCTACCTGCACATCCCGATGAACAGGCGCCACAAGAACCTGTTAAGGTTCAACATCAACCAGGACCATTACCAATTCACAACCCTGGCATTCGGTCTAAAGTCCGCACCAAGGGTTTTCACAAAATGCCTTGCAGCAGTAGCAGCGTACCTAAGGAGAGAAGGGATTCATGTGTATCCTTACCTAGACGACTGGCTGATCAAAGCAAGTACTCGCGACAAGTGCGAGGAGCACGCAGAGCGGGTGACAAGAACACTAACAAGCCTGGGGTTCTCGTTACACTGGGGAAAGTCATCAATGCAACCAGAACAGGTGAAGATCTTCCTGGGAGCGCAGATCAACACCTTAGACAAAACAGTCATGCCCTGCGACAGGAGAACGGTAGCCCTGCTGAAGGAGACTCGTCTCTACCAGAAGGGGCGAGCTCTGACAGTGAGAACAGCGAGCAAGATCATGGGCATGATGGCATCATGCCTTCACCTAGTCCCCAATGTACGGCTTCACATGAGACCGTTCCAGGAATGGCTGCAACAACAATGGTCACAAGCGAACGGAAGTTGGGAGGATCTAGCGGTTGTTACGCACGCAGTGCAAGAGGAGATAGCATGGTGGAACAGGGAGAACATAACTGTAGGAAAGCCCTTGACACCACCAAGCCCAACTGTGACCATTACCGCAGACGCATCCCAGATGGGATGGAGGGCGCACATGAACAAGCTCAGAGTGAGGGGTCTGTGGACTCCAGCAGATGCGGTCAGACACATCAACTACCTGGAATTGAAGACCGTACTGCTAGCCCTGAAGGCCTTCCAGAGGCAGCTATACAACGAAAAGGTGTTGATACAGACGGACAATACTACCACAATGTTCTATATCAGCAAGCAGGGAGGAACACAATCGTTCCCCCCCCCCCCCCCTTTCAACTCTGGCACAAGAGATTTGGTGATGGGCCATCCCACTCAAAATAGACCTGCTGGCGATACACCTACCAGGGAAAGACAATGTGGAAGCCGATTGGCTCAGCAGGCAGACCTCGGCATCCCACGAGTGGGAGCTCAGTGGACAGGAAACGCAAAGGCTATTCAAAAGGTGGGGTACACCAACAATCGACCTGTTTGCAACACGCCTGAATGCAAAATGCCGAAACTTCGCATCCAGACAACCAGAAAAACAATCCCAGGGGAATGCCCTATGGATAAGTTGGTCAAGGACATTTGCATACGCTTTTCCACCAATACCACTGATACACAGGGTACTCAACAAGTGCAAGATCAGCAACATGACTATGATCCTGGTGGCATCACGGTGGGCGAGACAGACATGGTAATAGTGGAAATGGCACAGGGACCTCCACACATTTGCAAAAAGAAAGTTCTTGCTCTCCATGCAGAACGGAGAGGTTCTACACCCAGAGCCAGAGAGCCTCGGACTGGCAGGTTGGCTCCTGACGACAGAGTTCGCACACCTTAAACTACCTCCAAGCACTATGCGAGTGCTGCGGGAGGCAAGGAGACCAACAACACGGAAATGTTATGGGGAAAAGTGGAAAAGGTTCACAATGTGGTGCAGCAAAAATAAACTGCAAGGAAAAATGACAAAGGAATCAACGTGCTTAGATACCTCACACACCTTCTAAAGGCGAAACTTTGCTCATCGTCACTGAGGGTACACCTAGCGGCGATCGTAGCTTACACACTAGGTGAGACAGGAGGAAGCTTCTTTACGTCACGGGTAGTAAAGAGATTCCTGGAAGGAGCAAAAAGAATAGCGCCACCAAAGAGGATGCCGCCTCCGGCATGGAACCTCAACATAGTCCTGACGGAACTTATGATAGCGCCCTTTGAGCCCATGCACAAGGCCTCCCTCCAAATGCTAACAATGAAGACAGCCTTTCTCGTGGCAATAACCTCACTGCACAGAGTAAGCGAGTTGCAAGCGCTAACGCTGCAAGAGCCCAACATCCAGATACACAAGGACAGGGTCGTAATGAGAACGGACCCACACTTCATGCCAAAGGTGGTGTCAACATTCCATTTAAATCTAACAATTCAAATACCAGGTTTCTTTCAGGACCCAGCAACAAGCGCAGAAAGGGCACTGTACACTCTAGACGCTAGAAGGGCGGTGATGCACTACATCGAGAGGACAAAAGAACACAGGAAAACCAAACAGTTTTTTGTGTCCTTCGCAACGAGCTTCCTGGATAGACCAGTGACAAAAAGCACCATCGCACGATGGATTGCGCTAACAATACAATTCTGCCACAAACGGGTGGGGCAAGAACTATCCGAGGGGCCACGGGCCCACTCCACAAGGAAGAAGGGAGCAACAATTGCCTTTCTGGCAAATACACCCATTCAAGACATATGCCTGGCGGCAACATGGGCTTCGGTGCACACGTTCACCAAGCACTACTGCGTGGATATACAGATGAACAAGGAAGCACAAGTAGGACAGAAGGTGCTTCAACATATATTCAACAAACAACGTTTATATTCCACCCAGCCGCCACAGAGAACCAACCGCTACAAAATCTATGCACAGCATAGTGAATCCAGAAAGATTCACGCTGCAAAACGAATAGTTTCTTACCTGTCGGTGTAGTTTTGCAGCTTGAAGATCTTTCTGGATTCACTAGCGAACCCACCCACCTCCGCCAGGAAGATGAGGCAGGAGAAAAAAGGGTGGAAGGACAAAGACTGAAATAACAGGATAAAACTGAGAGGATATATAAGGAAGGTACTTAACGCCTAGGGTTAAAAATAAAAAAAGAGAGAAATGAAGGGAAAAAGAACCCGAAGATGGCGCCCCAAAGGTGGGACTTCCGCTGGAAGCACGCCGACGTCACGAGAGGTACACCAAATGGTGGGACTTCGACGCCCACCTGGGCTACAAAAAAAAAAAGACTACGAATCCGGACCCAATCACCAGATCACGGAATAATGCACAGCATAGTGAATCCAGAAAGATCTTCAAGCTGCAAAACTACACCGACAGGTAAAACTATTCGCTTTCCGTTATGGCTTTCCTTTGCCGCGCGCACCACTCGCAAGCTCACCTGTTGCTCCCCCTCCCGCCACAGAGCGCGTCTCGCGGCCGCGCTTTTTTTTTTAGTTGGGAGCCATCATGGCTCATTAAGTGATTTCGCGCACACCACTCGCGTTGAACAAAACCACACTCTCAATTTGCTTATGCCTCGGAGCCCTAACAACCGTATTCACAGCCGCATGTGAAGTTGAATTCACTAGGCTTCATAGAGCTGTCCCGCAGAAGTAACTGCAGGCGATTGATGTAATGCAATTTTAAGTAGCATAGATGAACAAAAATGAGGGCACCATATGGTGCCATTTGTTGGTAGCTGGTCTTGGGCCAGACCTGATTGCACATTTTTCAAATGTCAATAGTACAACAATCTACGACTTTTTACTTCTGAAAAGTAAACTTTTCGTGTGATTGCATAACCAAGGAATTGTCTATACGTGTACACTCGTTCAAAGGAAAAAACATCCACTGAACATTTAAGGTTATCAAAGCCAGGAAATAGTGGTGTCATTGACACACCAACATTTTGAACAAACTGGGTTGTTCTAGCAAGGGATGTGTTTTGGACACAGTGTACAGCGCTTTCTGTAAATGCCTCAATCTGTTCTACATCCATATGGCCAAGCTCCTGTGTATATTACTAATCACCCCTATGAGCACACAATGTGTACAAGATAAATTGCCTGCGATCCCTAAACCAAGAGTTTTCATGTAATTTTGACAGAGCCCCTACAAGCCAAGATTCCTTTATTTTAGCCGCGTCTTCCCTCACAAGGTAGAATGTTGGCCTTTGAGTGCCTTGAAAAATTAGAGGTGGGTATGCAGAGTTAAAATCCTACACACATCGTGGTCGTGGGATAATGTATACAGTCTGCAGTACAGCTGGTAATCTAGATTTTGACTGTGCAACCAACTGCTCACTAATCTAAGCAATAAATAAAGTTACTTGGGTGAAACTCTATACAGAACAGCTCTTAGCATACCTTAGCAATGACACCTGGCCTATCCTTTTTATATGTTGTCCAGCTCCCTTCCCTACCCTCTCAATAACATTACAAAGGCACTTTAAAGGCAATTAAGTGCACACACTGAACCCACCACAGTGTTTTCTGGAAATGAACAGGTTTTCCCTTTTAAATGTGAAACCAACGTGGCTCCTGTATGTGCTGGATTAACCCGAGGCAAGAGCAAAACTGTCAGTCAGAAAAGTCACCACAGTCACGGCACTCACTCAAAGCACTTTAAATCCTCATATTAGGAGGTTTTGAGAACACGGAATCACAGCTGTGGCAAAGTACAGAAGTATAGCACTTGAATATTTACAAAAAACGCAACTTTTATTTTTGGTAACTCAAGCTTTCATCTACAGTTCATTCAGTGAAAGTTCAACATTACTTTTAGAATCCTCCAAAATAAAAAGCTTCAGTTAAAACAAGCATTTACAATGCAATGGTCTTGGCAATATTATAGGTAGAGCTATTGGTATTGCTCATTATTTTTTTATCATTTTTGTATCCCTAAATAAATGGCATTGTCATTTCTATTGGCACAGGCGGTCTTTTTTTTCGGACTGCAGTGACAGCAGGCACATCGATGTGCGCTGCTCACTTCTCACTAGTGGAGAAGTTATGGCATGACGTCATGCCAGGTGAGCGTTGTAGGGAAGGGAAATCCTTTAAAGAGTCATTTTCTCTCTGGATTTCCCTTCTCTTTTTGAAACTCAGGAGCAGCAACATTGTTGTGGTGTCACCAGGGCTTTAAGTAAAAGCTGTTTCAATATTAAATACAACAAGCCAGACAGAGTTGCTGCTTATTTATCTTAAGCAACTAAGACCCATTGACAAAGCCAATAGTCCTAACTTATTGTAGGTATGATGTTACTTGTTGTATCATATATCTGGATGCACTTACAAACAGCAAAAATACAAGTTGTGCGACACACTATGCCAAGCACAAATCTTTAGCTTGTGTTTGTAAGCCACACCCTTAATTGCATTGGCCACGCCCATTTGAGAGACCCCCAGTTTTTTCATCCCACTTAAAGCCCTAGTTATTAGTAATATTCCATCCATCTCTGTGATACCACTTGCTGTGATTTCAGCATGTTAGATCTCATGATGTCAACTCCAGTGATATCATCTGGTTAAAGGTCACTTGCGATGTCATTCAGGGTTTGGTGGTCAAAGGGCATGTGATGTCACTTCCGCTATGCCTGGCATTTGGGTCAACTGACGTCCACAGTAGTACTGCTGGGAGAAAAGCTTGATTTTCGGGTTCGAACGGATAGGTCTGCTGTGCATGTGTTGCACACTTAAGACGGGGCTTCGCTATCCAGGGGGCACGCGCATGGCGATTGTTTATGTAGCGAAATGCAACAGTCGACCTACTGCCTCAAGAACAGGCCCCGTACCTACAAGGCTGGACCATCAGCAAGCGTACTCTTACTTCAGGGGGAGCTTGTAATGCCCCGCAACAACAAGCCTTCTGTTCAAGGGTCCAGGCGCTTCCCTTCGCCGCTGTAACAACCATTCATTCGGGAACAGAAGTCTCGGGCTCCTGGTCCAACAATTCAGGACTCTGCATGAAGTAGGTACATGGTAACGTGAGACCCATCTTCCTGGCGGTGCATCTGTCTCCCTGGTGCACCATTATTCTGTCCTGTAGCGATGGCGTTAGGCAAACACTGCAAGAGCACGGAGATTAAACACTGCATCACCCTGTGTGATGTGATCACGGGACAGGTAATGCCCCCCTAATCTCAGGAGATCAGCTGCATTGTTTACGTATTTTGGCAGTGGGAGCACCGTCTTCACATCAGAGACAGTTAGAGAAAGGGAGAACGAGAGGAGAAAAGACAGAGAGAGAGAGACAGTCGAGAGGATCGAAAACGAGTGAGGGGAAACAGACAAAGAGAAGGAAGAGTGACAGAAAAAAAACAAGCACACCACTGCCTTTCTCCGAGGCGAAGCAGAAATGCCTCGGAGAAACGCAGCGGCGGTTTTCAGATTCGGGGGCGTGGCTAAAAAGTGGAAAGAAGAGCAGGGAACACGCCCCCGAATCTGAAAAAGACAGCCTATTTGGAGGGACGGCTCTCTCCTCCAATGGCTGGCCTCCTTTTAGGAAGCCAGCCAATGGAGGAGAAGCAAAAAGAGAGGCGGGCTAAATAGCCACTCTAAGAATCATTAAATCTCCGGACTTCCGGTTCTGCCTTCGGCAGACCGGATGGTCCCGAGACCTAAAAAACAAACAGAAAAAAACCACGTATGTCTCGCATTTAATTTTCATGGCTCATTAAGTGCTTTCGCGCGCACCACTCGCGTTGATCAAAACAAAGCCGCACTCTCAATTTGCTTGTGCCTCGGAGCCCTGACAACCGTATTCACCGCCACATGTGAACTTGAATTCACTAGGCTTTATAGAGCTGTCCCGCAGAAGTAACTGCAGCCGATTGAGGTCAGTGAAACTCAATACCTTTATATAAGCGCTACATAAAGTACATTTGGTGAGGCGCTCACGCGGCAACAGGCAAGGCAGGGTTCTAGATCTTAATCTAGGCGCGCATGGCAAAACACAGCATAAACCCAAAGTTAATTGTTTTGAGACTTAGTAACATACTATAACATTATATAACGTAAGAAAGATAGGAGCAGTTTGACGAAAAATAATACAGTAGGTCGAAATGTGTGTTTTTCTATGCATTTACAGTTTAATGTCTGGTCATTTTTTTCTCTTGTGAAAATGTTAGTTGGTAACACAACATAGGAGGTAGTACTGATCTTTTTACATCCTGCGCTCTCCTTCTCTCCTGCGCTCTCCTTCTCTCCTGCGCTCTCCTTCTCTCCTGCGCTCTCCTTCTCTCCTGCGCTCTCCTTCTCTCCTGCGCTCTTTCTCTCTCCTGCTCTTTCTCTCTCCTGCCTGCGCTCTTTCTCTCTCTCCCGCTCCCTCCTGCCCCCAGCGTGATCCTTGTCAACAGCTGAGAGCTTGGTACCGGGGCTTAAGGTGTCTCAGCAGCTATAAGCTCAAGACATCAGAGTATCGTGCCCACTGATGTAAATATAGTCGTCATGGTCTGATGCAGGATAGCCATAGAGAACTAGCACACCTGGCTCACTTTCTACATGTTACTCTACAGTGTAACAGTCTCCATTCAGTGATCATGGCTTTTGTACAGACGCTCTTGCCGTAGCACCATAGTTTTATGACATATAAGAGGCACCAAGAAAATGAGGTTGGCATCATTTAGTTATCAGGAAAAGATGCATCCTCAGTAAGGTGAGTTACAGTAGTAAGAAGTTTTAGGTTTGTAATTGCATCGTCAACAGTGGGAAAAGTAAACATCAAAATGGAGATTTCATCAAAGTGCAGTAGCTCGATTTTGCTTGTTGTAATAGAAGCCTGGTTTTCAAATGACCCCAAACTGATGTGCATTTTATTGAATAATATTTGAAACACAGAACGTCAGCAAAAGTGTAGCGGAAAGCCTTTAGCAACCAACTGTTGCACACACCTGCCTGGTAATATTGTATGTGAAGCGATAATCCATAGCGGTATAATCCTCAGGCCCACGCCTTCTTGCACGCAAAATGTGTTCCAGCAAAAACGTGGTCCTAAAGTCTGATTTGCTGATAGCTTAAAAGCCCAGTTGACATACATGATGATGATAAATACAAACCCAATAATTCTCATAGATAGGAGTATCTGTTCTGATCAGCCTGACCATCCTGCTATCTAGAAGTTTCTTTCCAATTGAAGAGGTACATCCATCTTTGTTCAAAAATATCCAATTAAACCACTCTTTGCAAACTGTTTGTTTCATTCTAGATTTAAACAAGCATTGGCATAGCCAATAGGTCTAGCCTTTGGGACCTTATAAGTGTTTAACCATGCAACAGTTAATGTTGTTGCACCAAGGATATTGTGCTGCATAACTAAATACTTATAAGGTCCCAAAAGCCAGACCTATTGGCTATGCCAATGCTTGTTTATCTGAGCATTCAGTATCACTGCTAGCATATGTCTTTGAGGTTCACTAAAGAAGTTTCCATTTTCCCCCACAGTGTGTACAGTAGGTTTCCTATTTATATGAAACTTGGCTTTAGTTGCATTCCCTTGCCCCCACTCCCTCCACATACACACTTTTTGCCTGGTTTTGGATGCAACTTTGGCTTACATGTACTGTTTCCCTGCAAACTAGGTTCCCAGTACCAGTGTTCTTTCCCTAAAAATGAACAATTGTTTACCCAATTGGCAAAATCTTCAGCCCCCTCTAAGTCTTTGGAAATTGAATCTCTAGTACCTAGGGCCTGATGTGCTAAGGAGAGTCGCAAAGGGCAGCAGCACAGATTGTGCCACCCTAAGGGACCCCTTACCGAGCATATGCACAACTGCCATTTGCAGGCTGCATGTTTTGGTGCAGACAAAAGTGAAAACACATGTCACTTCCCTGTGTGCCATGTCTCCTGCTACTGCATGTGATACTTGTAAGTCACCCCTACACCAGGCCTGACAGCCCTTAGGCATGGTGATTAATACTACATGTGAGCAAAAAAATTGATGGACTGAATCCTGAACAATGTCAAACATTCTAGGACTAAATCCATAGTTTGTTTCACATGAGATTCCAGTTTAAACCCAACTATATGCAAATCAGTATTGATCCTACTCCCTATGGGAACAGTCCAGCCTGAACTACCAGGCCCTCCCTGGACCGGAAATAAGCATCCTGGGACCAATTCCAGAGTATCACCCCCTCATCAGCCAGACTAACTTGACTCCAGTGGCATGGAGAGCACGGACCTATGTTTGGGCATACCCGTCGCACTTCGGGGGCTAATGCAAAAAGACATTAGATGGACAGAATGCTGAACAATGTCAAACATTTACCGGTGTACAGAGATCTGGTCCTAAATCCCTCGCTTTTTTGCTCCCATGCCATTTCATTTTAAACTCTTGCCATGAGCAAATCGGTATTGGCCCTGCTCCCCATGGGAACAGTCCAGCATGAATTGCCAGACCATGTCCTCCCTAGACCAAATACATGCATCCTGGGACCGATTTTGTTTGTTTCAATTTTCAAGGCCCAGTATGACAGATTCTCAGATAACCTACTAATGTTATCATTACGGCTAGTATCTTGATCCAATATAGTGTAATTTGCCAGCAATGCTAAGCTGTTTATAGTCCTCCAGCAGCCCACACCCCTCCAGTATTGTCTAACATTTAGTTAGTACTTAAAAATTTCAGAGGGGTATGTTTACCAAATCAAATATCATCTTACAGTGGGCTTACATGCCTGTTGTGCTGTGGTTAGGACAAATTAAGGATGAATTGCCAAAGGGGTCTTCTATTGATTTTCACCTCCGTCCCCTATAAAGAATTCCAGTGGGCCTTGTAAAAGAAACTTGTTTTGATAAGGCTCTTGAGAACCTCTTAAATAGGATGATTAAGCCTTTTGATTCACCAGCTGTGCACAAAACATTTTCCCGTAGATTAAGTTCTCCAGTAGTGGCATTTATGGTGTGTGGGTGCAAGATTAGTTGCTGAGTTAGCGTATAGTGTTATCATTCAGATTCATCCAAATAAATTGACCTATAGGTGTTGAAGCAGAAGATCTCATTGCCTCGAAACATGTCGGAAATGGTTAGGCAGTTGCTTTACTTCCATTTGTCAAACTGGCCTGGATCTAAGGCTGGTGTAAAAGTGGGGTTATGGTGTAAAGGGGAGATGTGGAAAAAGGAAGGTAGTCCAATTCTAATGTTTGGTAACAGTGTCGCTGAGGGTAACATGCTCAGTCCATTGGTTCCGGTCCACCTGATGAGTTTTTTTCGTGTTTTGTCTCTGGTAGTAGTGCATACCTGTACAGAGTGGTATAAAAATTCCTGAAAGGCTTTCAGCTTCCCCTTCTTAGTCGATGCAGTTTTCTCCTATATAGCTAGTCTCTATTTTGCCTAGGTTATTTGGGCATGTTCGTCTCTACGTAGCTTACTGATATGTAGGCAGTCTTTTTAGGTTGAAGGAGATTAATTTTGGCTTTGTGGTTTGGACATTCATCTTACCTTTAAGGGTCCTAACTTTACACTATAGTAGCATGGTTGGTTTCTCTCTGTGTTCTCTCTGCTAGCTGAAGTTCTTCCTCCAATATGGTAGGTTTCCTGTGTTTTTATTATTTTAATTTTGCCATCATGCCTAGATACGTTTTCCCCAAAACCTCTATAGCCACATACCTGTTATAAGCATAACTGGCATCTTCTGGGTGATTCATTTGGCAATATTCTGTAATGAATCTTAAATTCCTCCCTCAACACCTGATTTCTAAGTTATGCTTGGTGAAGTATCAGTTTGCCTTGTGGGGCTGTTTTTCATTTCCTACGGTAAAATAGACACCTAGGTATGGTCTGAAGTGTCATTGGGTGTATATTGGTGGTGTGCCTGAGCCTGTTGGTTATGAAGATATCAGTTCTTGAGTACGTTCTATGTAAGTGCATGAAAAACTTCAAGTATGTTTGGCTTACCTGCTTTTCCTGTCATGGATCTATTTGGCCCGTATTCCTTAGTATTGCCTTCAGTTTTTAGAAAAGTCTCCAGAAATAGCATTACATTTGTTCCAGACAGTCAATCTCCCGCTATATTTAAGTTTCGAACTCCAAAGTCTTCCAGAGTATTGAGGAAGGATGTCAAGAGCAAGTCCTGACCCTTATTTGTGACATTTAGTGTGGCAACTGTGATCTATTTATCCTGAGGAAATCCTGTAAGCATGACCTAACCACCCTCTCATGTTTGTGGGTCATGAGTTTGACACCTATTTGTCTATGAAAATATTGAACCACCTTTTATGTTTCTCTGTGTTGTGCTGCAGAAGACCAGGAATACAATTTAGGCCAACTTGGACCGCAAACATTTGGCCTGCTGTGCTGTATGGGGTGAACTCTCAGTGGTCCTCCAGGACACCTTTTTTTCATTTGAATTATGTCAGCAATCCATGTTGCTACATGCACATAAAATGACTTGTACTAGAAGTTAAACACCACTAATTCAAATCATTTTCAACAATTGGTGTCTCAATGCTTCTTGTTTATTCCCGCCCCCTCCCCCCCCCCCCCCCCCCCACCATTCAATAGATGGAGTGGAGGCACTGCTAAATCCTAGTCGAGCCATTTAATGCTCTCCACCTCCTCAACTAGTGCAGTCTACAGTCTGGGAACATTGTTACATTTCTTGGTATTTTTAGCAACTTGTGGCTGTCTGTTTTTGTTTTTTCACCCTATCTCTCTGCTCGTTCCTCCGTGGTGTCCTACTAGTATCTTCTGACTCCATAGTGCTTTTAGTGCTATGGTCCATGTCCTCTTCTGGTTCATGCAGTTGGATCTGCAGAAGTTGAGCTGCCTTAGTTATCTCTGTAAAGTGATGGGTTTTATGCTAGGAATCAAATGTAATGCTAAACGGGCAGGTCCAGTAATGCCTTGTGTGTTTGGCCCAAAGTTTCTCTGTAAAAATCTGGAAATTACTGAAGTTGCAGAGGGAATATCCTGATAGAGTGAACTGAAGTTTTTAAAGGAGGTTTGCCACTTAGAAGAATTTCTCCTAGTCTCTGAAGCTGTGGAGCACCACCAGTTCAAATTGGTGAATGTTCATCATCCAGGTTAATTGCAAAGAACATTAGGCATGCTCCCTCTACTCCTTTCTCCAGTCCTCAAACCTGGATATTTTCTCGTCTTGCTCTCTTGTGATAATCTCACACCTGAAGATAATGGCCTCAGCTTGGACCTGCCGAGCATTGATTTCCACTCTGTCTGCTTTCTTTCCATTGAAGCTGGTCTGTCTTCGCTTCGGCCTCTAGTATCCTGGAGCCCACATCATTACTGAGCACGTCTCTCTCAGATCACAACTGTTTTTATATCTGCCATATTTTAATATGCCCAGTCTTTTCACCTTTAAAAATAAACTGAGAAGAGAGATGAGACTGGATCGCAAGACTTCCTTAGTGATAGCCTTAGGAGACAAATTGCTACTTGTCGATTATGTTGCAGATAGTCGTGGGAAAGTTAAATTACTGTGCACTTTCCAGCAAAAGTGGTGACGTAATTAGTCCTCAGCTTCTTTATTTGGTTTTTTTCTTTAGTGATCTCAATTAGCAAAACAAATTGTGCCCCTCTCTTTTGGTGTGCATACATGAAAGGGGGCAAGAATATTCAGTGATTGTTGTCTGGGAAGAACTAGTCCGTAGTTTAGCCTCACTGTGAGGCCTTTCACACCTGTCCCCCTCGCTTAGATGTTTCCTGGAACTGAACTTTGTTAAAGTGGAGGTATTGGAGGTCGGTTTTCCTTTCTACATCCAGTTTCCTCTAGGAACAAGTTTCCCAGTAGTTTAAACCTCCGCACAG
Source organism: Triturus cristatus (assembly GCF_964204655.1). Lineage (NCBI taxonomy): Eukaryota > Metazoa > Chordata > Amphibia > Caudata > Salamandridae > Triturus > Triturus cristatus. The sequence continues at coordinate 141,232,814 of NC_140586.1, read as the reverse complement.
TTCCCTCCCGTGTATATAATCAAACCATCATCCTAGTCCGACCCTTGTACGGCTAGAGGATAGGCATAATCATTAAGCCTGTCAGTCGACTGAGTTCATGCACCCTAGCGTAAATGCATTCCTTCCCAAACCCCCCGCCCCCACCATCCCAACTGGGCTGGACACCACAGTCGTGTATTTCCTGGCATTTCATTAGCCTGAACCCTTCTTGCTCACGATTTTTAGATGGTTTGGGGCACCAACCGCAGCTTCTTGTCTTGTCTGGGGTATCGGTGATGTGTGCCCCTAATCCTCTGTTCTGTTCTACCTCATACTGCCTCTCTTCATGCTCTCCCCTTTCTGGTTTCCACAACTCGCCTCTTGTGATGATACAAATTACTCGCCTTCCTGGGCCATCTGATTCTCTGGGATCCTTGGGAGGCAGCTGAATGCAGCCCTCGGAGGAGTCTCCTTGGATTCCTCATCTCTAGGTGTCACCATCATTGTTGCTCTTCATGGTCTAAGCCCTGTGTCATTGGCATTACAGAATCTTCGATATACATGTCTTGTCGTTGCAGAAAGGCTCTGAACTTGCTGCTCTCTGGCCTTCAGCTTTTCTATGTTGGAATGAGTTCTTTCTCTGCTGTAAACCTCTAGATTACAGTGCCGCCACAGCTGACCACCAGCAATTCACCTCATTGTGGCAGTGATGGCACCCATACTTTTTTTTAATCACAAAGTTTTGTTGAAGGTCAAGCACAAGTGCAAAGGCCACATAAAAGTACGTTTTTGGACCCTGGTTTTTATTCTGTGTACTTTTTTAGGTCTCGCCTGACCCAGCGCATGCGTTGGTCTGGCGAGACATTTAGTAGGTGGGTTTTGAAAGTGCTACCCACATTTTTGAGCTGGCTACAAGCTTGAGTGCACGATGGCGTGCATGCGCACAGCTGCTCCCCGCATTCCCCCCCTCCCTTCTCGCCCAGCCATCTGCCTTTCCTGCGCCAGCCTTCAGCACCATCTCCGCCCCTCCCCCCGCTGCTGCGCACGCATCCCTAGCGTGCTTTAGCGCGTCATCGCGATCACTTTCAGAGTGATCGTGATGACTTTGGCTTCTACGGCCGTGCGGCTTTACTTTTACTGCCGCGCGGCCAATGCTTTTTATTTCTGTATTTGTCCTTCGTGGTGTCACTTCTGTGCTCAGTTATCAAATGTCATTTAAGAGCCACACGTATTTGTTGCGTTATGCTTATTGTCCTCGATCCTGGCTGCAGGTCCTTTAGTGTCACGAGTGTGATGATAAACTAGTCCTGTATTCTTCTACATCGGCTTGCATGCTGGAATCTTCTGTCCTGTAGGAAAAACCAACAACTCTTCAAGTCATAGAATACAAAGTGCTGCTTGCTAAAAATCCATCGGGGTCTAGGTGTCACACGGGATATGGTGCAGATTAGCAGTGCGTTCATTGTGCTGGCGAATTCGTGGGGTGACAGTGAACGCCAATGAGTTAAATCTCATAGTGGCCGTTGGCTGCGTTTTTGTTTTAATTGGAAATGTAGACCAGGGTCTGTTTCTGTCTGTATACATTTAAGTGGTGCATAAAGCAACACGTTATAGCTGTCAAGTGGCCTCACGTTACCCGTGACACCGTCCTTCTGTTTTGGCATTCTCCCCGCCCCCAGCAAGATGAATTCTGGGTCTTGCAGTACACATTTTACAGTGTTGCCCTAGTTTGACATTAGTGCACCATACAGCTCCTTGAAGGCGGCAGTTCTATTCTGGGACTGTACTACCTTACAGAAGAGCTGGCACACTTCGATTTAAATATAGGAACACATTACTCCTGGACATAGAAATCGGAGTGTCTTACGTTTTGGTGGTGAGCCCAGAAAACTCATCCCTCGTGCATCACACAGAAGCAGGCTTGTTGCCATACTTTGAAAGTGTGTTTTCACGTCCCTGATGAAATGGCTCACATATAAAGGGAACAAGCATATGCATAGCCAATAGGTCTCGCCTTTGGGACCTTATAAGTGTTTAGCCACTCAACAGTTGATGTTGTTGCACCAAGGATATTGTGCTACATAACTAAATACTTATAAGGTCCCAAAAGCGAGACCTATTGGCTATGCCAATGCTTGTCTTTTTTCCTTTACGGAGTGCTTGTATTTCTGTTTTTGCAAGCTTTAAAATTTTTATCTTCTGAGAAATAGTTTCCTTCAATGAGGCTTGTTTATTTTCCACAAGGTTCTTTGTGTCCATAAAAGTAATGTACATGCCCTTTGGGATGAGGCAGGGGCAGAGGAGGCATATGAAGGACTGACTGAGGCTCTTTCTGTGTGCTTCAATCTTGTTGCAATGGGATCCAGTCCGGGCCTTCAAACATGACCAAAGTAATCAGTGTGTCCATGACCCTCACACTGTTAAATACAATTCCTGACTCCGTCTCTCCTTTCCACTCAATCCCTCTCCAATCCATTGCACTCTAAGCAGTTTGACTGCACTGATCAATTAGTATAGCTTGATGTCATTGTTTCAGAGCAAAATATGGAGGAGTATCTTGCTGCTACTATTTTTTAATAATTTTCGTACAGATTATCCTTCATGTTCTTGTCACCACCAAGCTAGAACTGGCCTTAGGTGGTTGTTCAGGTTTATTGTTGCTCCTGACTTTGGTCTCAAATTTGTAACCAATTCCAAAAAAGACTTTGTTAATTATAAAAAGATGGTAAATGAGGTCTTCAAAAGTTACCTATTTTGGTGCTGGAATGTGATTGGTTATTGTGACATGGGTGGGTGGTAAATTGATCTATGTGCCAGGCTTTGCAAAGTTTATAGTGGTTTCTGCAGTCTGTGTTCTAGCTCTCAGGATCAGGAGTGTATAGGCTAGAGACACCAGAGGTTTTGTAGTTTGCTTCTCGTAATGTATATTGATGAAGCATTTCCCCTAGACTTGTTTTGAAGATTTAGAGTATTGGTGTTAGGAGGCGGTCTTTGTGAGGTGATGCTATTTATTCTAGGCAGTATACAGCATGTGTAGTAATTGCTGAGCATTTCTGAAGTACATGAGTAAGGAGGCACTGTTATTGCAGAATTGGGGTGGTGGTAGTAGTAAAGTGTCTATACCTGCTTTGAATTGTGTGCTCTTTTTCTTTAATGGTAATTGTCCCTGGCATAACCCTCGCCAATCTCTTGTGGTGCTATTTGCCGATCTGCATGTGGCTGTCCTCTTGACATATCCTTTGGTGTATGATGCAATGCTTCGAGCCAATCACAGGCTGTGGAACCCTGATGTCTGTTGTTGTTCTCAGGCGGGGGAGGATTTGACGACTCCCGGGGCAGTCGGAGAGCCTTTGGCACTGGCTACCGGCAGGACTATGAGAAGAGGGATGATTTCAGGGGCGGTGGAGACCGCTATGGTGATCGATCAGAGCGGCGTGACGACAGGGACAGGTGGACTGAATCCCCCAGGGATGATTTCCGACGAGAGGAGAGAGGTAGGTGTGCTCTGCTGGAGGGTGTTGTAAAATGTAAGGTATGTTTGGGCCGGGGGTACAGCCAATTCTTTCAGAAATGACAGTTCCTAGACTTTTACTGGCAAACATCAGACTGTTAAAGATTTCTGTTGAATCCCCTCTCCTAATTAAACCGTTCACCTAAAATGGACAGTTCATCTCACATCTGATTTGCAATCTTCCAATGCATTCCCAGACCATTTTTTTTTATGGCCTACAATTGAATCTTCGAATGTGAAATCTGTCTGTTTCTCTATTTATTCGTACACAACAGTACATTTAATCTGCACAAGCTTTACCTCTTGAACTGTTGTCCCTCCATCTCATAGTTTGGTCATGTGGAATTCTTGGGTCTCATACAGTGAGCCTTTGGTTTATTATTGTTTTTAGTTAATACTGAGCACACTATGCCAAACCAATGCAGCATATTGTTTCACACTTGTGAGCCTCCTTCCTTAGCTGGACTAATTATTGTAATTTGGAATGTGTTAATACCTGGGATGTGAGTCCAGCCATGCCAGGTAGCACCTTTCATATAGTCTGGTTGTATATGTCACTGTCCTTATTCAGTCATTCTTATTACCAACGGAACAAACCATGTCTCTTTTGCTTCTTTTGTTTTTTGGTCGAAGAGTGAGGGTAATAGACATTTTTGCGGTCTCATGTTTTAATACAGCCTCTTTCGCACTGCATTTGTTATGGTAAATGTCTGCATAGTCTTTATTTTCTCTTTTCTGCTTGGAAATTACCCACCTTTCATGCCAGGAGATTAAACATATAGATTATCGATTCAAATCCTGTCTTTTCTTTTTTTTCCAGGGCTATAATTACGATACTTATGCTTTTTAGATACCTTCGCCATTTTAAATCTGCTCATATTGCAGCTTGTGATGGCAACCTTTGACTCTTCAAATGGGGCTATGAGACTTGTGTATTGATAACCAATATTTTTTTATGATGTGCGTTATCTTTCCTTACACATTTGGGCATCCAGAGGTATTAAGGACTATCTCCTGTATCCATCATAGTTACAAAAATAGTGTTTGAGGCATGTGTGCTGTAGATACCCATGCTTTGCATACTCCTGCTATCCAGTGTTTGGTCCGGATGTCTACAAGTATTTTTTTTTTCCCCGAAGAAGTCCCAAAGAAGTCTTTTGAGTCACGAGGTAAGGTGACTCCTCCTCTTGCTAATAGTGCGCATGGTCATAGACTTCATTGCTAGATTTTCTTTCCGCCATCGGATTTGGACGTGTATTTCGGCACTTCAGTTCAAGACTGTTCTTTCGGATCCTTTGGGTGCACAATTTACTCTACCCTCATCTGTAGTGTTGCGAACAGGTTTTCTATCCCTCGCGTATCAAAAGTCTGAAAACTTCACTCATCTGGTCGGAACACCCCTCCTGTGGCCTTCAGGCCTAGTTGTCAGGGTTACCTTCTACTGCATACCAACTCAATCAGCATAAGCTGATGGAATGGACTCCGTTTCAATTCTGCCCTCTGCCGCTTCATTTACCCGCTCACCGACCTTGATAAAGTTTGCAATTTGTGCTGATTTCTAGAGCACAAAGAGTGTGACTCCTGTCAGTCATTTTGGTCTAAAAAGACCTTGTGGGACCGTCTGGCTTGATGTAGTGAAATTCAGAGGCTGAAAACACCCCTGATATCTTTGGCCAAGAAGATATCGAACAGTAGGAAGTCATGGAAGAGTCTGCCTCCGAAGAAGAGGCTTTGTCCGTTCAAGACTCTGACTACGAACTTCAGCCATAAGATCATGGAACTCCATATCGATTTGGTCAGGGTGGCGTGAGTACCCAAACCTCTTTGCCCACACACAAACCTACTTCTTTTTAACAAAGGGCTTCTGGGCCACCACTGCCGTCCGGCCATGGTAGGCACCGATACTCTGCTTTCTAACGCCCCGCCCTCTGGCTCAGCACCGAAAGCACAGATAAAGCCTTCAGGATCTGCACTGAGCCGAGACAGCACCACTTGGGCTCCCAAATGATCAGTACCGAAAGAAGACCGCTTCGGTTCCCAAAACTTTGGCACCAAAACATAAATCTGCTCCTCCAGCACTACTGGAGCCCATCCTACAACCCATGCAAGAAAGGCTTGATCCAGAACAAAAAAATTACATTTTCATCCAGACACTGGACACCTAGCAAAATCTGTGCCAGTACCATCTTCCATAAGGAAAACTTTGTTCCTAAAAGACACCAGATAGTAGATACCTGCACCCTTTTCCTACTCCTTCACCACCACATTCTCTTGTACCCCTGGTACCTTCTTCACCTACAAACTCTCTAAATATTACAGCCCCGGGTTCTGGTCACACAGACCTAGATTTAGGGGATGGCAGCAATTATGAAGAACCACCAGATCATTGGCAGGATTATGATATAGATCCTCAAGGGGAGACAGATCATGATCTTTATCCTGCAAAACCCTCACCTCCTGATAACCCATCAGGAGTTCATAGCCAAGGCAGCCTCGTATCATGAGGTCACTTTACACAAAGACTTTATTTGTACCCTTAGGTACTTACCACAAAACATCAGTCTCTTCCAATGTTAAAGGGAATGATGCACCATGTAAAGGATGTTTTTAAGGACCCTGGACATGCACGCATTACTACTCCTAGGTTGGGCAAAGTACAAACCTCTACCATCTGACCCAATTTTTATTAGAAGTCCGTTTCCACAGTACTCATTGGTTGTGTCTAATGCTTGCCAAAGAGCAAACTCGCAAACAGCTGATGCACCACTTCCTGACAGTCAAAGCTGATATATACCTCAGGCAAACGAGTAGCTGCACAAACAGCCAGTCACTTCTTGTCGGATACGTACAAGCTCATTGGGATGACATGAAGAATTGCTCAAATATGTCCCAGAGGAGCATGCGAAAAAGGGACAGTATTTAGTAGAGGAAGTAAAATTAATTTCAAATTCCTCTATTGGATGCTGCTGACACCGCTGCCAGAGGGATCAATACCAGCGTTCTCTTAAGGAGGTGTGCCTGGTTGGGTATCTCTGGGTTTAAGCAAGAAGTCCAACAGACCTTATTAAATGTTCCATTTGATAAACATCTCTTCAGCCCACAAGTGGATGAATCCTTAGAGAAGTGGAAAAAGACGCAAAATCCACCTGCTAGCAGAACACCTTCCAGGGACAGAAGACTTTGTCGGCCTCCTCAGCAGGGTCCACGAGTGGGAACTCCACCCCCAGGTCCTCCTTCCATACTTCCACAAATGAGGGTTTCCACAAATAGACTTCTTTGCGACTGCGCAATTTGCCAAAACTTCACTTCCAGGTTTACCACACCCTCTATCCAAAGGCAATGCCCTATGTATGTGATTAGTCATGAATATTTGCCCATTCTTTTTCGCCTCTTCTTCCATTTCTGGTTCGGAAGCTCAGGCAGATGTCTCTCACCCTTATTCTAGTAGCTCCCACACGGGCTTGTCAACCATGGTTTACAACACTACTTGAACTTTCAGTAGTTGCACACGAGCAGCTTCACCTCGTGCCAAACCTCACTCAGAACCATGGTGAAATGAGATACCCAAAGGAACTAAACCTAGTGATTTGGCTGCTGTAGTAAGAGTTTGGATATCTAAATCTGTCACCAGAATCCATGAACCTTCTTAAGGAAGCACGTAAACCTACCACTAGAGCTTGCTATGCAGCCATGTGGAAAAGGTTTGTTTGTTGTAATTATCAAACAATTGATCCACTATCTGCATTTATACAAAACCTTATTTATCTTTTGCATTTATGACGCTCCAGGTCTGGTGTACATCTCCATATATCTACACCTTGCAGCAGGGGCTGCCTACCTTCAAAACGGACAACACTTACATATGTTCAGGGTACCAGTAATTTTATGGAAGGCCTTAAGAGTGAAATCAACAAAGGTCCCACCGCACCTACATAGAACCTTAATGTTCTAACAAGACTTATGGGTTCACCTTTTGAACCTGTACATAATTGCCCACTCCAATTTCTTTCTTGGAAGGTTGCTTTTTTAATTGCTGTCACCTCATCAAGATGTGAGTGAGCTTCAGGAGCAAACCTTAGAAGGACTTTTCTTCCAACCCAAAATTCCTTCCAAAGGTAGTATCTGCTTTTCATATTAACCAATCGGTTGAGCTACCAGTTTTCTTTCCCCAACTAGATTCCGTAGCAGAAAGAGCTCTTCATACATTAGATGTTAAAAGAGCATTAATGTAAAACAAAACACATTTTTGTTGGATTTGCTTCACCTCACAAAGGGAAACCTATTTCAAAATCTGGCATTCCTGGATTAATTGTTAAATGTATCCAGACATGCTATATTAAAGCCAAAAGGACTTCATCTACACCACCTAGAGCACACTTTTTGTAAAATAGGGAAATCTATGGCTTTTTTAGTTAACCTTCCCATAGCTGACATTTTGTAAAGAAGCTACATGGTCTGCACCACACATTTACCAAACACTATTGTGTGGATGTGTTTGTACACCAACAAGCTAATGTAGGGCAGGGGTGCTATGAACACTTTCAAACAACTACAATATCCACTGGTTCCCACCGCCTTTTGGATGGCTCTGCTAAACAGTGTATGCAAAGCATGTGTATCTACAGCAACACGCCTTGAATGGATTGTTGCTTACCCTGTAAGCATCTCTTCTTGGCATGTAGGGCTGTTGATCAACATGCACCCTCACTCTGCCCCAGACACCTATGGTCGTTGCAGTTCTCGTTTACACTACACATGCATGGACCTATTTACGTACACTTACTCCTTTCTTATGCTCTTGCAGGAAAACAAAGGAGTCGATTACCATGTGCACGATTACCAAGAGGAGTCGTCGCCTTACCTTGTGACTCGAAAGACGACTTTGAAGAGAAAAAAACTTGAGACATCCGGACCAGACACTAGACAGCAGGAGTTTTGCAAAGCATGTGAATCTACAGCCCCACATGCCAAGAACAGATGCTTACAGGGTGTAATAAAGTGCTCTCTTTTTGCGTGATTGCCCCCACTTTTTGCTAAACAGCGGATGTTCTTTGACTGTGCGCGCCCTGGGTTCCTGCCAAACAGGTACCCAGGGCCTATGTTCTTTCGCTAAGCTGCATTGAAAACAAAACCCAATTGGCATTTTTTGGCCACCAGTCAGTCCCTTGTAAATGGTACCACAGGTACCAAGGGCGCTGGGGCCAGGGAAGGCCTTTAGGGCTGCAGTACTTATTGTGCCACTCTTAGAGGCCCTGTACCTTTACACACATACACACTCACACTCTTCAATGTGTAAGTCAATTCTTCGACATTGTAAGTGCAGTAATGCCATCAAGAGTATATGGTGCTGGGAGTTTGTCATTACGAACTCCACAGTACCATAATAGCTTTACCGAAAACTTGGAAGTTTGGTATCAAACTTCTCAGCACATTAAACAGACACTGATGGCAGTGTGAGATTTAATGAAAAATGCACTTGGAGGGCATCTTGGAAAAGCCCCCTGAAAAACGACCTATCTCTAGTGTCCTGGCTGACTGGCTGCTTGCCAGCTGCCACCACCAGACATGTTTCGGGACCCCTGGGTTGAGAGCCTGCTGCTCTCTGGGTCTGAAACAATGCACATCCTGGGGTGAGGTGCCAAGCCTCCTCACCCTGAGTGGGCAGGGTCCACGAAGGGGACGCTTTACCTTGCCTCCCTCTAAGGCGGCAAGCCTTTAAAGCACAACTCTGTCCCTGCCCTCTTGCAGATGAGGGGACCCAGCCAACCAGAGTGAGGCATATGACCCCCTCCCACTGGTGGGTGGCATAACGGGGGATGTACCCACCCCAAGGAATGGACCCATTGGTCGCAACCTGTAAGGCCCCTAAATCTAGTATTTCGGGCAACCCTGAACCTTGCCTCCTCAGACAAGAAGTGACCAAGGAGAAAAGGATGCTGACCGAAGAAGTTGTGCTAAAGCTAATAAGAGGACGACGCCCACTGACTTGGCCCAGCCCTTCTGGCCTGTCCCCACCTCGAACCTGCAGAAGCGAAATTCCGGTGTGTGCAGCAGCCTTAAGAACCCGAAGGACCTGCCCTGCCTTCCAAGCCAAAGACGGTCTCCTGTGAGCAATGGGTTTTCTCACCCACACTCTGGCTCTGGCCAAATCCGCAAGTCTGCACCACTCTGCACCCGACGGCTGCAGCTCGAGTTAGTGGCCCAACACCACGAGGAGGTCTCCCCGGTGATCTCTGGCCGGAGGCCGGGGTGATCTCTGGCCGGAGGCCGGGGTGATCTCTGGCCGGGGTGATCTCTGGCCGGAGTGATCTCTGGCCGGGGTGATCTCTGGCCGGAGGCCGGGGTGATCTCCAAGCGAAGCCTGCAGCCTCTTTCTGGAGGATCCTGCGACCGGAGCTGGTTAGGAAAGCTGGACGCCTAAAGACACCCGAAGTCCCACGGCCTTGGGTGGCCCAACCGACTGTGTCCCAGCATCCCCAGGCATCCCAACCTACCTCTCGAACCGGTAGTCACCTCCAGAAGATCTTAGTCCCCGAGCCTGCAGTCTTTGTTTCAACCAGAGAATCCCAACTGAAATCAACAGGGCACCCGATGCAAAAACAAAATCCAGCTGCCCCTGTGCCACTGCGGGTGTACTTTGGGTGCTAACTCGAATCCCCCTTTGCCCTTAGCCTAACACCAGGAGCTTTTCTCCCACAACCTTGTGGCCTGCTCGTGACCAGCCACCAACCGGAGGCCCCCTTTGCCCCATTGGATAACATTGGGCCTCAGCACTCTGCACCCGGCCGCCCTGGTGCCGCTGAGGGTGCTTTGAGAGTGCATCCTTGACACTCCGGGAACCCTGGTTCTTACCCCAGAATACCAACTCCCAAAAACATCGACTTACCTTTAAACAGATTACTCAGTTTCCTTCAATAGGATTGCATTAACTGCTTTTTCCTAAAAAACTATTTAAAAGCTTGGAGTTACAACTTAAGCGTGGAGTGTTTTGTATGAAACATTGAAAAACACTGCAAATAACTAAACTGCTTTACTTACCTTTTTGCTAGGAAATGTCCAAGTATATCTAGGCGTAGCACACTGAGTAGAAAAAGTAATCCAACAGTAATTTCCACTGTATTGAAAGCATTTACAAACCTGTACCAAAGTCCTTTTCATTCAGCTTGCTTGTAAGTTTACACTTCCCTATACCAGGCTTGCTTGTTTCAAGAAAATAAATATAATTATTTTTATACAAATCAAATTGGTCTGAGTTCAGTCTTTGAGTGTGTGACTCCATTTGCTGAGTGTGTACAACAGTTGCTTAACACTACCCTCTGATAAACCCTTACTGGTTCAAGCTGCATGTTCAAAAGTCTTCTGGAGCATTTCCTCAAGTTCCTAGTGATAGTCAAAAAAGTTTGACCAGTCAGCCAAGAAGGTGTTCTCCTCGGCAAGTATGGCCTTGAAGTCCACAAATGCCACCTGTCTTTTGGGCCGTTACATCCACGCCCTAATGGACTCTGTAAAACAGCTGGCTCCTAAATTGTCTGAGGAGGACAGGCAGAAATTTAATGAGGTCTTGTCGGATACTCAAGCAGCTGCACGTCAAGTTATTCAGAGTGGTTTGGACACTGCGGACTGTGTTGCCAGGATCATGGGCTCCTCGGTTGCCACAAGAAGTGCTTGGCTTAAGTCGTCGAGTTCTCTCCAGATGTTCAGGCAACACTTCTAGACCTACCCTTTGATGGTTCTGGACTGTTTGGGAAGAAAGCAGATGCAGCGTTGGAAAGGTTCAAGGACAGCAAAACCACAGCTAAGTCTCAGGGTCTGCAGGCGCAGCCTAGAGGTTCCTCTTACAGAAGATAGAGGTTTTGGGAGGTCGTCCTTTCGGACCTACAGGCAGCCTCAGCAGCAGCATACCCTGTATAAGGCCTACAGGGGCAAGAACAGAGGTCTTCCACGAGGTAGTCAGCCCTCCTCCTACTCCCTCCCTCTTCCCACAGCAAAGCAGCCCTAGATCCACCATTCTGGATCATGTTGGTCCTGTGGGGGGGTCGGCTTACCCATTTTCTACAAGATTGGCAATCGGTCCCTCAGACCTTTTGGGTTCTAAATCTTGTGGAAAATGGGTATGCTCTTCCCTTTCGGGAATTCCCTCCAAATTACCCTCCTTGCCAAGGTGCTTGCTCGGAAGACCACCTTTTCCTGCAGGAGGAAGTCCTGACATTATTGAAAAAAACATGCGCTAGAGGTGGTTCCAGAGCAGGAAAGGGATCAGGGATGCTACTCCCGGTATTTCCTGATACCCAAGAAGGATGGCAGGCTACGTCCAATCCTGGATCTCAGGATCTTGAACTTTTTTCTGAAGCAGGAGAAGTTCAAGATGCTCACCCTTGCACAGGTTCTTCAAGCACTGCAACAGGAGGACTGGATGGTGTCGATGGACTTGTAGGATGTGTATTTTCATATTCCGATCCTGGAGTCGCACAGGAAGTATCTTCGTTTTACGGTAGGGTCGCAACATTTTCAGTTTGCGGTTCTCCTGTTTGGTCTTACTACTGCACCTTGAGTCTTCACCAAGGTGATGGCAGTGGTGGCAGCCTATCTCAGAAGGTCGGGGAGTCCAGTTTTCCCCTATCTGGATGACTGGCTGATCAAAGCGGAGTCGCCAGAGAAGGTGCTTCATCATCTGCAGGTTACAACTCAGCTGTTGTACAAATTGGGTTTCTCGATAAACGTACCCAAATCTCACCTGGTGCCCTCTCAGCGCAACCTGTTCATAGGGCCAGTACTGGACACAACTGTGTATTGAGCATTCCCACCTCCACAAAGGGTTCTCGACATACAGGAAATGATTCCCTTGTTTTACAATGGAGCGGTCGTTCCAGTCCTGAAGGTCTTTCGTCTGCTCGGTCTGTTTGCTTCCTACATTCTGTTGGTCAACCATGCACGCTGGCACATGAGGGCGCTCCAGTGGTGCCTCTGCAGGCAGTGGTATCCGCCCAATGGAGATCTCAGAGAAGCTGCAGCGTATCTATCTTGGTGGACTGTGGAGGGCAATCTATCTCAAGGAAAGCCCTTCCATCTACCTCCATCGGTGGCCACAGTGATGCATCCACCTTAGGGTGGGGTGCGCATCTGGGGGATCTGGAGATCAAGGGTCTTTGGTCTCCGGAGGAAAGGTTGCTTCACATCAACCTTTTGGAGTTGCAGGAGTTACGTTTGGCACTCAAGGCCTTCCTCCCTTCCCTTCACGGTCAGTCGGTTCAAGTCCTGACGGACAACACTACCGCGATGTGGTATTTCAACAAGCAGGGAGTGGGGTCGCATTGTCTCTGCAGAGAGGCTCTGCGTCTCTGGTCCTGGGTTCAGGAACATCCGATTTGTCTGATGGCAAATCTGCCCGGAGTTCTGAACGTACGCGCAGACCGTCTCAGTCGGCAGTTCTATGCTGACCACGAGTGGAGGCTCCATCCGGAGGTGGTTTGTCACGTTTTTCGTACGTGGGGAACTCCTCGGGTGGACCGGTTTGCCACTAACGAACGCTCCCTGTCAGTCATTCTGCAGTCTCCAGTATCCGATGCAGGGAGCTTTGGGGGACGCGTTTCAGTTGAGATGGGACTCACATCTCCTTTACGCGTTTCCTCCCATACCCTTGACTCCTTGGGTTCTGAGGAATATTCGCCAACACCGGGCCCAAGTCATATTGAGCGCACCGGATTGGCCAAGAAGGGTGTGGTATACAGATGTTCTCCACCTCTCCTCGTGCCCTCCGCTCCGTCTCCCTCTCGGCAGACCTCCTCTCGCAGTCGCAGGGGCAGGTTCTACACCCCCACAGCTTACACCTTCATGCCTGGAGATTGAACGGGGCAACCTGAATTCTTTCTCTCCCGCCTGATGTGGTGGACGTGATTTTGTCTGCCAGGCGTCTCTCCGCCAAGTCCATCTATTCCTATAGGTGGTCCAAATTTGTCCATTGGTGTGGGGAGAAGTCTATTGACCCTTTGAGGGCTCGTTTATCCAACATCCTTCAGTTTGCTCTCGCTCTAGCTCAGCAAGGTTTTGCTGTAGCTACTGTGAAGGGTTATTTATCGGCTTTTGTCGGCATTCCTTTGCTTTCCGGATCAGCCGTCCTTGTTTAAATCACCTATTGTGTTACGGTTCATTAAGGGCCTTACCAACAAATTTCCGCCCACTCCATTTATTGTGCCTCAATGGGACTTAACTCTTGTCTTAACTTACTTGATGGGTTCTCCCTTTGAACCCTTGCACAAGTGTCCCTTAAGGCTATTGTCCTTTAAAGCAGTTTTTCTCATTGCTATTACCTCTGCAAGGAGGGTAAGTGAGCTTCAAGCTCTGAGTTCGAAACCCCCGTTCTTGACCATTCATGCTGAAAGAATGGTACTCAGGACCAGGGCTGCTTTTCTGCCTAAGGTGGTAACTCCTTTCCATCTGGGGCAGTCCATTACCCTTCCTACCTTCTATCATCCCCCTCACCCTTCCAAGGAGGAGCGGCTTCACCGCTTGGACCCTAAAAGGACGGTGAGTTTTTACCTCCATAGAACTAAAGACTTTCGAGTGGATGACCAGCTCTTTGTGGGCTTCATTGGCTGCAGGAAAGGCAGAGCGGTGCACAAGCGCACCCTTTCCAAATGGATTATCTTGTGCATCACGATCTGTTACTCTTTGGCCGGTAAGGAACCTCCAGAGGGTATAATGGCTCACTCTACCAGGGCAAAGTCTTCTACATCTGCCTTATCTAGAGGTGTTCCTGTGGAGGACATTTGTAGAGCGGCAACTTGGGCCTCCCTCCACACTTTTGCAAAGCATTACTGCTTAGATTCCGAGGTGAGGAGAGATGGACACTTTGCACGTTCCGTCCTTCAGGACTTTTTGGTATAGAAGGGTGGACACCCTCCGGGAGTGGGGACTACTGTGGGACTCTATTCACAAGGTGAGGAATCCACTGGCAGATGTATCCATCAGGAGAACAAGTTACTTACCTACGGTAATGCTTTTTCTGGTGGATACAGTATCTGCCTGTGGATTCCTCACTGACCCACCCGCCTCCCCGTTGTCAACCCTTGTATACCTACAATAGTGAATGTGATAAAATCTATCTGTTACTGTTAAAGGAAGTGTTATTTCTTTTGCTTTCCTGCATTGACTTCACGCTGTGTTGTTTTGAATATTATGTACTGTGTATACTGTGTATATATATTGTCGGTCCGCCTGTGTGCCTCGAAGGCATGGGGAAAAAAAGGTCGGAACTGACGTCATCTGTGAGAAAGTGGCTCTGTATATACTGTTCCCAAATAGGTACAGGCTGTACAGAGTCCACAGTCCCCAAGGGTTTGACAGAGGCTAAAGTTAGATATAACCTTACTCTCTAAAGTGGTAGCTTGGTCGAGCAGTAAGGCAGTATCGGAGGACAGTGTAAAGCATTTGTTGTACACACTCAGCCAGCAAATGGTCTCACACACTCAATAACTGAACTCTAGGCCAATTGTTTATATATAAAAATATGCTTGTTTTATTTTAGAACCAACAATTGGAATTAAAATTTACTTTCTCAGAGTGAGATGCTTTATATAAATACTTTTCTAAGATGTAATTGACTTTTGTAAACAGTTACAAGTGGTGGCAATAGGCAACACTATTTTAAACACAATAATGCATTGAGTTCCATGGAAGTTTCATGTTATTTGCCACAGATTACTTTTAGGATTACTTTTGGAATTCCAGGACTGGATCCTAGATTCAGTCCTGGATCAGTACTCAGAATCAAGTGATGAAAGTCGACTTAATTACTGTAATGATTTTTAAACAATATTTAGCTATTTTAAAAGTTGACACTTAGAAAACGGTCAATGATTCCCTATGGAAGAAAATTCAGGTTACAGATACAGTATGTTCTTGTTACTTTTGTAATCCAGTACTAGGTGCCTAGACTCAGTACTGGGACCTTTATCCAAAACAGGTAAGTAATTACGTTTTCAGATATACGATTTTTGAAGAATATTTAAAGATTGCAGAAATCAATACTTAGAAGAAATTTCACAGAAAAACAGTCAATGGTTTCCTATGGAAGAAAATTGAGTTAAGGGTAAGTACAGTTGTAAGTATTTTTCAGAGTCAGTGCTGGGCACCAAGATCCAGCACTGGGAGCTCACCTAAGAGCAGGTGAGTAATTTCGTTTACGTTACTCGGCTGATTTTTGGTTAATATTTTAAGATTTGAAAAGTCCGCACTTCGAAGAAATTTCAGGAAAAAGCCAGTCAATGTTACCCTATGAGGAAAATAGAGTTTGCGGTTTAAGGGTAAGTACTCGACTGGCAGAGTTGAGGTTCTGGGCATAGACTCGGGGGTCCCCCAGGGTCAGGTTGGTACAGTTGGTTCACCCTCAGCGGCTCTAGGGCGGCCGGGTGCAGAGAGAGTTAGGCCCAATGTTCTCCTATGAGGGATAGGGGGGGGCCTTGGTTGGTGGCTGCTGACTGGCAAGCCACGCGGCTATGGGAGCTGGACTCCTGGTCACTTACTCAGGGCAAGTGGGGAAGTAGGTAGGTGTAGAGTTTTCACTGCCAGGGCCACTCGGGCGGCTGGGTGCAGAGTGCTTTTGAGCCTTCGGGCGCTCGATTGATTTCAATGCGAAATCTCCGGTTTAGAAAAAGTCTGCAAGCTCGGGGACGAGGACCTTTAGGTGCCACCACCACTTTGAGGTAAGTTGGGTAGTTGGAGGATAGGTAGGTACCCCGGGATTGGGCACAGGGGGCCGTGGGGCGCCGCGTGCAGGGGTGCCTTTTGGTGTCGGAAAATCTTACCCTCTGTTGATCGCGGTTGGGGGGGGGGGGGGGCACCTTGTTCTGAAGCTGCAGTCTTCTTCGGGAGTGTCGAGGGAGGTCCTTGGGGTGCCGAACTCGGGGTCACAGTCGCCGTGGGGTCGTCATCAGGGTCTTTGTTCACTTCGGCACTGGCCAGGCTTGGCTGGTGCAGAGTGTGCTGTGTTCGCGGTTCCGGGCTGCTGCCAGGGATTAGAGGTTTTGAGTGGAGCCTCTACTCATGGGAGTCCCAGGGGCTTAGAGCCAAGAGGTAGCCAGGTCCTCCGGGGTTTGTGAGGTTGCTGGCCACAAGAGATGCCGGGTTGGAGCAGGTTTGAGGGTCGACAGGCCGGTAGGGCTGGGGCCAAAGCAGTTGGTGTCTTCCTCTTTTTAGCAGCTGCAGGGCAGGTCTTCTTTCTTCTTGCTCTTCTTTGTAGTTTGGAATCTGGGGAAGGAAGGTTCAGGGTGCCCCTAAATACTAGATTTAGGGGCATTACAGGTAGGTGAAGGGCAGGGGCCAATGGGTCCCTGTCCTGGGGTGGGTACACCCCCTATCCTGCCTCTCTCCTGTGTGAGGGGGCAGGAGCCTAGTCCTGATTGGGCAGGGCTTCCCATCTTCAAGATGGCGCGAGCCCGGAGATGTGCTTCACCTCGCCTCCCCCACCTGAGGGGTGGGGTTGGCAGGCTGGCACATCCTCTGTCCTTATTTGGGGTTTCCGGCCAAGCTTCCCGCCAGAGTGGGGGATTGCAGTGGCCTGGGGAAGCTCACAGAGGTGGCATGCCTTTGAAGCTTCCCCCTGCCCATCCTGGGGGAGGAGATTTAGCACCTCGCCCAGGATGTGCATTGTTGCAGATCCAGGAGAGCAGGGGCTCTCCTACCCAGGGGTCCAGCAACATGTCTGCTGTGTGGCAGCCTAGGCAGCCTCAGAACAGACGTGGATTGTAGGTTTAGGTTTCAGGGGGCCTCTCTAAGATGCCCTCTGTGGTGCTTTGTACATTAAGTCACACACTGGCATCAGTGTGGATTTAATGTGCTGAGCAGTTTGACAAGCTCCCAGCACCATATACTCTTAGCTGGCAGCACTGCACTTACAGGACCTGGGTACTGTAGGGGCACAGGGCTCCTGCCTCTGTGCCCACACCACTGGCATAGGGCACCCAGCTAGAGGGGTGGCTGATGTATGCCAGGGCAGTGTAGGTTGTGAGCATGGCGCACAGGGATGTGTGCCATGTCGACTCTCTGTTTTGTCTTGTATCCAGACACTCAGCCTGCAAGAGCAGTGTGTGTGTGTCTTGGGGTACAGGGCCTCTAAGGGTGGCACAATGAGTGCTGCAGCCCTTAGAGGCCTTCCCTGGTCACAAGGCCCTGGGTACCATTTACCAGGGGCTGACATGTGGCCAGGGTTTGCCAATTTGGGTTTTGGCTGTTAGGCATTTTTTAGGGAAGGAACACGGGCCCTGGGCACCTGATTGGCAGGAGCCCAGGGCACAACAAGGAAAAGTGCATCAGCTATTAGGCAAAAAGTTACTGCAACAGAAACCCACTTTCTTACATCACACCGACTAGGCTCTCTTATGGCTCCAGTGACATCAGCGGATCCGCATGCGGAGCCATGCTATTGTGACGTCGTCCTAGTCGGCGTGGAGAGCTACGAAAAATATTAGATTGTGGCTGGCGCAGGGGATATTCTCAAGGTGAGGAATCCACAGTTAGATACTGTATCCACCAGAAAAAGCGTTACCGAAGGTAAGCAACTTGTTCGTTTGGTACTCACCTCATAGTTCAAACTGACCATAGACCTTTCAAATGGCTAATGCAAATGAAAGGTGAAAATCCCAAAGTTTTTAGGTGGTCCATCTCCCTACAGGGAATGGACTTTACTTGGAACATAGACCTGGGACTACCAATGCAGATGGACTTTCCAGGTTCTTTCACTTAGACAATGAAGACTTGCTACGGAAAAGATAGTCTTATCGTCTTTTGGTTGTGGGGTGTGTAGGAAAGTGCCCCTTTCCGTGATCTGTCATCTTAACTGATGGGAGGCTATAGCCATGAGCGCTCCATTTAAGGAAATCTTTGAATGAATTACTGGATTGCGAAGGATTGTGGGAACTAGATGTCTTAAGTTCAGAATTATAATTACTTGCAATCTTTTTTGCGAAGCCCTGAAGAAGCGAAACGTTTTTCGCGAAACACGTGTTGGCTGTGTTGTATTACCACATGTATATGAAGATGGTCACTGATGTATTTGTTGTAATGTAATACCTGTGTTCTCAATCAACTCAAGACTCATTTCTCCAGCGTCCAAGAGAAGGATGGAAAATAAAATAAGGATTTATATGGACATTCATATTTGTATTTTGTTTTTCTCAGTTCATGATTCAATATACAGTATATTCCCTGTAAGGAAAACCGGGATCTCTGAAGCAGCACCAAGTTTTTTCCCTTATTTCCTCTTTTTTGAATAATACCCTTTAATATTGGTTTACCTGTTGGGTGTCCCCACCGGCCAAGTCCTCGTTTTGCTCGTTTACCTTTATGCCAGAAACTAACCTAAATTCATGCAACCTCTCTATTGCCCTCTCCATATCTGCTCTACCGTCTCGTACGTGAATCTAAATGTCACCTGTATAGAGAGAAATATAATGCATCGTCCACCCCACCTCAATTTCCCTGAACTTTCTTCTGCTTCTACACCTCTCAGCGAATGTCTCCACTGTATTCGAAAAAAGGAGGGGGAGAGCTATAGACATCCCTGCCCAGTGCCCCTTTTAACTGTTTGGCCCCTGAAGATAGTCCAATCTGTGCACTCTTTAACTCTGGGTTAGTATGAAGTAGCTGAGTCCATCATATATAGGCCGTTCCCAGTCCCAGCTTTTCCATTGAGGCATACGAGAAGCCCCAGTGCAAGGAGTTGAATGCTTTTTCTATGTTTATGCCAAGCACCACTGTACAGGGGCTGTCAGTGTCAGTACACTCAAGTACGTGCCCCAACCTGTAAATGTGAGGCAAGTCTCTTTGCTAGTATTTTGCTGAGGATCTTGTTCTCTTTGAGCATTGATAGGGGTGTGTTGTATCGCTTCCATCTTTGGAAAGAGCTACCATTATTGCAGTTTACATCAAAGGCATCAGTTGGAGTTCTTGCCTTGCTGCATTAAGCAAAGCTAGGGTTGAAGTTAAATGTTCAGGATAGAAGGTGTAAAAATGCATCAGCAGCCTGCCTGACCGTGCTACCTTTCCTCATCTCCCCCTTGCCACCTCACATCTCATAGCTTCTGTGTCTGCAGGGGCTATCGCTGCCAATTCCACTTCTAGTATGTATGGTAGTCTTGGTCCTCAATCGTCTCCAGTGCTGCATAGTATGTCATAATAGTATACGAAGGCCTTGTTGACTTCTTGTTGCATGCACACTCTGTCCCCTTCTTATGGAATGCGATTTAAGCGGTCTCCCCTGTATGCTAGTTCAGGGAGCAGCTGTAGTTTGGTTAGTTGTAATAATCATACGGTTTTTCTTTGATACGGTTTACTACATCATATGTGCGTTGCTATAATGTTCGGTGACACACATGATTTAATATCCAATCCACCACTCATGGTAGACCACTTCAGGTTTCTCTCCACAATGTTTCCAATCTGTTATCTTTTACTCTGAGAATCCTCTTTCTGCATGACTGATTGAACCTTTGTCTCTGGAACTACGAGATCATCAATCAGGTGAAAGTTCAAAAGTCGGATGAGCACTAAAGAGCCTTTAATTTTTGATTTATTCTTGGCATATTTGCTGTGTTTACAACAGAGGTCAAATGCCAGGCTGTCTAGTCTGACAAAATGCTGTTTATTCTTTTAAAATTGAGGTTGTCATTTATTTTTATTTGTCTAATTGCAAAATGAGAGAATTTTGTAATGGGAACTATGCAATAAAGTTGCTGGGTACTGGAAGTGTTAAAAGGCTGAAGGATGTAATTTTTTTTCTAGCACACAATATTAAAATATCAGTAAATGAACTAAACTAATATGTAGAATATATTTGCACTGTGGATAAGACAAATTAATCATTTCTTTGTAATTCTGAAATGTGGTGAAAACAAAGATTTTAATAGAAACAAATCAACACACTTGATGAAATATTTACTGCAACACGATTTCCACACATTATCGTTTGTGCACACACTCAAAGTACATCAGCAGTTCAGCAAAAAGTGGGGGCAACCATGCAAAAAGAGGGCACTTTTATTACATCTGTAATTGACAGTGCGCTACCACACCATGCTTTAGCAATATATTTGACAGTGCTCCAAAGTTTGCCATCTACATACTCCACCTTCCCGTTCTCCTGCTGAATATATTTGCTACACTTGTTCTTTGTGTGACTCACGGATTTTTCACCATCTCTAGGACTTTGGTGATATAACATTAATGGCAGCATTCCCACTCGGGAAATTGTTTGAGCATCTCTGTTGCACACCAATTGTGAAATGTCATTCCAGCATGGGCCCTTGTTGATACACTTCTTTTCAATGTTCCTGTTTCTGTACAGGCCTAGAAGGAAGCAGTGTACTGTAATTTAACAAGCATTTGCTCAAATATCTGGCATGCACTTCAGTTTTTACTTCTGAATGAAGTGTTAAACCAAGGGCTGAAAGACTAATATTCATCAGTGAATAATATATATAAATTACTGTATTTCCCCTTGTAATTCAAATCTCAACAACGTAATATATTGGATATTAACAGGACCTACTGAAAACAGAGACAAACGTGCAACTTTTAGCAAGAATCTAAAAATACACAGTGATATAATCAAAAGCAGTAAAAGTATGTGCACTGACCTTATGAACGACAATTAGAACCACCCAATATGTTTCTTTTGCCAGCAACACTTAAAGTGAACGTTTTGGCAAAGTAGGGGGTCTTAGTCAAAGTTTTTTTTATAGCAGTTGCTACCTTAACTGAGAGCTTGTTTATAAGCATTCAAGAGATTAAAGGAATACGGAGATTGAGATTTCTAAGATTCTATTTTAGTTTAATAATCAAGTAAATTCCATTACACCCGTGGCTCGCTAAAGGTAGTGATGGTAAGCAGACAAGGCTCACCCCAGTGTAGGGTAGATGGATAGCCACTAAGATGTAGCTAAGATGTGTCTCCTCTAGGCTAAAGGGGCATAATTTAGAGGTCAGTATAGAATCAAACTCTCAGAATAACTGTCTCTGTCCACACCATGTAAATGCTTTACTTCAGCTATGCCCACATTGCATCCACCTCTCCCCTACCCTGCTGGCATCAGTGTTGCCCTTGGCCACACCACAGGCTCTACCCGTTGGCCCCTGGGAACACATTTATGAGTACACATGTGTACAGTTCCAGTGAAAACCATTTGCAAAGCTTTGTCAATGCTTGTTTTACAGTAAATCTGTGTGCAAAGGGTCTGCATGGAATGCAAAAGCTGTATCTCATTTATGGTGTTTGTCAGCCCTGCGATGTGATGAGAACCATATTTGAGACAAAGCTGAGTTGGGGGAAGTGGGGAAAAAGAGTGAAGAGGTTCAAAGGATTGGGGTTGTGTCTAGAGGCGAAACAGTACGTAATAGGGGAGCAGATGCCCTAAGTGTCACTGCTTCCTGCCATATCGTTGTGTGGAGTCTCATAAAGTTGATCAGCCTGCCATGCATTGATGCAGGACATTGGAAGAGCCGTTTTTGATGAGGGCCATAAGAAGGGAGAAACTATATGATGAGGTGACATGTCACTTCCATGCCATTCGCAGCCTCTTAAAATCTCTTCAATACTTGCACTGAACATCAATAATTAAAGAAAGTTTGTCTGTGCATAGCAATCCGAGATGCTTAAAATAAAAACAAGTTCTTTTTGTGTCTATTTAGACAGTTTTTGATTCTCATGTTGTAGTACTGGTCTTAGAGTTGACAGATGATGATCACTTTGAACATTGCTTGGGAAATGCTTATGAAGAAAGGTTTAAATTAATGATGATATTGTCATGAGTCTGCTGGCCTTTACAGCTGTTATACATTAGCCTGATGCCAATTTCTGGGACTTGAAAGACCACTGTTGGTGCTATAAGAATAAGCAAAGATACTAAATTAATCCTTAGAATAGCTTGTCCCAATCAATTTGGAAAGAACACTTAATCATCAGCTGTTTTGCATTCTACCCAAGTAAGACTTCTTGGCTCTGGAGACGTGATTCTGTTAGTTGATACTCAGGAATTCCAGTTTAATTGATGTAATTTGGACTATGGCATTTACTGAGTGTTAGACCTGGCATCCTTGACGTGGTCTGCCCACTGACGTTTTGCCCTCAGACCTTCTGTTTTGCTGACTTAATGTTTGCAGGCTTTCAGACTTTACCACTGCTAACCAGTGCTAAAGTGCGTGTGCTCTCTCCTTGAACATGGTAGACTAGGCTTATACCCAATAGGCAAATGTAATTTACTTGTACATCCTGTAGGAAGCTGCCTCTGTATATAGTATACCAAAGTGAGGTATAGTGTCCACAGTCCAGTGCAAACCCAAAGGTGGGCAGTGGTAAAAGTAGATAGCAGCTTACTCTCTATTTGTGGTAGTGTGGTCGAGCAGTAAGGCTGTTTCAGAGGGTAGTGTTAAGCATTTGTTGTACACACTCAATCAGCAAATAATATCATACACTCAAAGGCTGAACTTCAGACCAATTGGTTTTGTATAAAAATATTATTTTAGTTATTTTATTTTCTAGAACCAAGCAAGCCTGGCACAGATAAGCAATATTTACTTTACAGTAGTAATGCAGTTTGTAAACAGTTTGATTTGCAATTGTATATGCACTTTGATATGATTACAGTAGAGCTACTAGTCATGCAATGCTTTTGAAATACTGTACATATACTTTGTACTGGCTTTTTAATAGCATGTCAAGTAGATTACTTTACAGATTACTTTTCTTACACAGTCCAATATACCTGGATACTGCACTAGGACATTTCCTGTAAACTGGTAAGTAATAGTGTTTTTGTTTAGTTAAGTTTTAACGGTTTTCATAGATTTTCCAACTCCACACTTTGAACCTTTTCACAGAAAAACAGTCCATGTTATCCTATAGAGGAAAATAGTGTTATTGGTTAGCAGTTAAGTACTTTGTTGTGGGAGTTGGCGTTCTGGGGTTAGACTCATGGGTCCCCCATGGTCAAGGATGCACTCTTGTTACACCTTCAGCGACACTAGGGCGGCCGGGTGAAGAGTGCTGAGGCCCAATGTTATCCAACTGGGGATAGGGGTCTCCAGTTGGTGGCTGCTGACAAGCAGGCCACTGGGTTGTGGGAGCAAAGCTCCTGGACTTAAGCTCAAGACAAATGGGGGTTTGAGCCAGCACAAAAGGGTCACCCTCAGCGGCACCGGGGCAGTCAGTTGCAGAGTGCTGTTTTGGCGTCGGGAGCCCTGTAGCTTTCAATGGGGAGTCTCCGGTTTGCAAACACACTGCAGGCTTGGGGACGAAGGTCTTATGGGTGCGATCTCCACTTGGAGAGGTAAGTTGGGAAGCTGGGGTTTGGTGCCGTCGGTTGGGCCACCCAAGGCCGTGGGGCGTCGGGTGCAGGGGTGCCTTTTAGGGTTGGATCTTCTTACCAGCTCCTGGTCACGGTTGGGGTACACCTTCTGGTTTGAGGCTGCATGCGTCGGCTGGAGGCTTGAGGCAGGTCAGGGGGTCACCGGATCTCGGGTCAGGAACGCCGGGAAGACCTCTTTGTGTTGGGCTACTCGGTCCGTGGGCGTCTGGTGCCGAGTGGTGCAAACTCAGACTTTGGCAGACCTGGAGTCTGTTGAACAAATTTGGTGTTCATGGGAGACAGTCTTTTCTTTTGAGGGCAGATCCTTGGTTCTTGAGGCTGCTGGCTGCAGGACACCCTGGAGTTTCGCTTCTGCAGGTTCGTGGTGGGGACAGGCCGGTAGGGCTGGGCCCAAGTCAATGGGTTAGGCATGGCTGTTTGGTCCTTATTCTTTTCATCTTTTGGTTTGTCTGCAGAAGCAAGGTTCAGGGGTGCCTCTTAATACTAGATTTAGGGGCGTAACTGGTAGGTAAACAATTTGGGACCAATGGGTCTCTTCCTTGGGGTGGGCACACCCCCTATTATGCCACTGTCCAGTGGGAGGGGAGCATAAGCCTTTCCCTGGTTGGCTGGGTCCCCCATCTGCAAGATGGCAGGGAGAGTTGTGCTTCACCTCGCCTCCCCCACCTGAGGGGTGGAGTTGGCAGAGGTGGGCACACCTCTCTTCCTCACTTGTTTATCTCTCCGGTTCTTCCGCCCAAAGTGGGGGTCAGAACCAGTGGGGACCAGTTGCTGAAAGCAGCAAGTGACCCGGTGAAGCTCACAAAGGCGGTAAGCCTTTGAAGCTTTCCCTTCGTGGACCCTGCCCATCCTGGGGGAGGAGGCGTGGCACCTCTGCATTATTTCAGGCCCCCGAGAGCAGCAGGCTCTCGACCCAGGGGTCCAGAAACATGTCTGATGGTGGCAGCTGAAAGCAGCCACTCAGCTTGGACTCTAGTGGACACTAGTGGTAGGCCGTTTTTCAGGGGACATCTCTAAAATGCCCTCTGTGTGCATTTTCCATTAAATCCCACACTGGCATCAGTGTGGGTTTATCTGATAGACATCTAGCCGCAGATTCCTTAACGTAGACTATCCCCAGGCGTCAGACTGGATCCGGAAACTTCTCCGCAGCAGCACCTCTGTGTGTCGGGGGGGGGGGGGGTGGTGCCGCTGCACGGCTCCGCCCTGACATCGTCCACGGACGTGATGTCAGTGGAGCCATATATGCCTCCTCCGACGTGCTGACGTCAGTTTTTTCTTTTTCTGCTTCCCAAGGCAGATCCTGTAAAACCAGCAATTCCTTGGCCTGTTTTTGGGGCCTTCTTGACGTCTTTGGCATCAGGGAACAATGTGCGATGCCTTCGGGCTTTCAGGCGTGTGAGACCTGCAAGCGACAGATGTCTGTCAAGGATCCACACGCGATTTGTATATGTACAGACAACACTTAAGTCCCTTCGGGAGCGTCGTATGAAGCTGCTGGCTGTCCGGTCCTGCCCCTTCCTGCCATCAAACTTCCCCTCCGGTTCGGCGTCAATCGTGGGGTCGTTCCCTTGAACGTCATTCGGAGGCAGGTAAACATACGCGCAAGTTGCGGAGGACTTCCTCTGGTCAGCGTGTTGCTGGGGCCTGCGGCTCGGTCCTTGCCCGGCATGGGCACCCAGCAGTAGTCTACCCCATACCCACCCTTCCCTGGTGTTTGGGCGACTAGATCCCAAATGGAGGCCTACTCTAATGCACTCCAATCTTTCTTTGAGTTACCCCCTGGTGCGCCTACGGGTCCCACAGAGGAGGAAGGCACTCATGGCGGATCTTCGCCGGCAGATTCGTCCTCTGCACCGGCTGTGTGCGTCGACTCCGGAGTAGATACGACGCCAGTGGGACACACCTGGAGTCCCCTTTAGCGATTCTCGATCTTGTGGCGACGCCGGTGCCTACGGCAACGCTCGAACCCTTGTTACAAGAGGATCGAACGCCAAAAGGACTAGCTCACAACGGGTTCACCATACCAAGGGTTTGTTGCGAGTGCCTAGTGTTCCCTGGCCCTTGTACCAACCACAGGCTATTCCACTCTTGCTCTCTGGTGGACAGGTTAGCCTTCAACTGTCCCCTAACGATGGATTGTTGTCACCAAACAGGATGGCAACGGAGGCTAGTGCAGCCTTTGCACAGCCTATTCGCAGGGCCGCGGATGTTCACCGCTTGCAAACCACTAGGATTTCCCTTACTACTGATCCGTTACTGGATCTCCTCAATATGGAGCCTGTGGACGTGTAGCCTTTGCTGCCCCTTGTGGGTCTTTATTTGATATCCTGCTTGGGGCCTTGGCGCAACCCTCCTCTGGTGACCCTGTTGATAGAGCCAATTGTTCGCCGGCACCGTCCTGCCCCGGACGATCCAGTCTGCTTATATCTTCGCCCTAGAGCTCAGGGTCTGGTTGTTCAGGCAGGTTTTGCCTTACACCCTTCTCTCGCTTTACCGTTGCTCCCTCCCACTAGGAAAGCTTGGTGGCTAAAGACCTGTGGACGCAACATTTTTGCCTCCAGCAGTGCTGCCATTCGTGCCTTAAACACATCTTGCGTGTTCGCACGTACTTCCTTTGCCCTTTAGAATTTGGTAGTGTTCATTCTTCCTTCTCTCCCGGGAGCACCCAGGGCAGATTTGCAGCGTCTTCGTCTTGATGGCTGTGGATTGGCACAATACTCAATTCGTTTGGCATAAGACGCTACTGATTCGGTTAGTAGAGCAATGACACGGTCAGTTGCTTTGCGCAGCCATGCGTGGCTGCTGGATAGTCTGTTCCCCAGCAATGTTCGGGATGCTCTACGTGATCTGCCATTCAATGGTGTAGAACCCTTTTTAATTGTCACGCTGATTCAGCGGTGTCCCGCCTTATGTCTCGTCTCCCATGATTTCCTGGCCTTAACGACCACGTTTTCTTGACTTTGTGAGCCTGTTTGTCACATCTGTGACTTTATATTGCTTTCCTTAATTGAAAAGGTTGCCTTCCATATTTGCGACTTTGGGTTCATGACGTAATACCCAAATGGTCTGGGTGGATGTGCGCCCTGTTTGCCTCCATTGGTCCGGTAGAGGGCCCTTGTCGAGGTTGACTTACCCCACATAGGGTATTTCATAACGTACACTCCTAGGGAGTATTGTTCACAGGGGATCTTTTAGATATCAACCGTCTTCTTTTTCTTCTGTATGCGTCCGCATGTGCACGTAGGTGGTGGTGTTTGGCGCTTCAAAGTTGTGGTCTCCGGTACCCCGTACTACTTTCAGGCTGCGGTTGGTTTTCCTTTTAACTGCCGCTGTCCTCTGGGAGCCTTGTTTGGTTCTGTCCAGGTGCAGTTCTTTCTCTACTGAAACCCTGCATTCGTGCTGGGATGAAGTCGGCACCCTGGTGTGCTTCGCTTCATAGGGTGTTTGTGTTCTTTATCCCGCTTCTGCGAGGCTTCTTCTACCCTTCACTTTAGAGTTGGGTATTACTTTCGCGTACTTCAGCCCTGTCTGGGTTTCATCCTCTCACACAGGGAATCCTTGCCCCATGAGCGTTGTGCTGTGCAGTCTTCTGCACACCATTGTTGAGCACTTTTGTAAACAGGAGTTTGTTCCTGAGGCATTCTGCTCAGGTGGTTTCCACACTTCTGCATTGGGTTCCTACTGTAACACTCTACGGAGTGTTCTCTTCAGGATACTTGCTTCTTGGGTCTCACTTTCCTCTCGCGCTCCGCCTCTTCCTTTTTCTCCTGGAGCAGCTTCCCTCCTCCCGGGAGGGTAGCTGTTGCTTCCGGCTCTACATATTGCCCAGACTACTTTTTTCTTCCATATGACTGTGGGTTCTTTCACATACCCATGTCTCATCACGTTCAGCCTCCTTTTACATGGGTTTTTTCTTACCCTATGTTCCTCACACAGCGGACTTGTTTACGCACATCCCTTCCTGCGGTGTCTTCGCGCAGGCCAGCTCAACCGATAATGTCTCCGTTCCCTCTGCGGCTGCTCAAACTGCCCTACAGATGGGTTTTGTCCTATACCTAGATTGGTTTTACCTTCAAGATATGCATATGTTCCGGTCTTCCACATGACTCTTATTATTCCTGTAGTTCTGTGTGTGAGCTTCTAATGGTTGTCGTAGGCCCCCTCTCCTGTCTGGCGAAGGGGCGACTGCGTGCTGGAGTATACTGTGTTCTTGATTCTAACGGCACTTTAGGACCATTGGTCGGTGTGCTACCAATGCGATCCCACATCTTTTAGCCGGTTTAGGTTCTAGGACGCTTATTTTCACTGTTGTACTTACTGGCCAGGTATGCGCTCTGTCATACCAGTTTGTCGCGTCTCTGACTTTCAGGTCAGTCAACACATCGGACTCTGCGGATCCATTCATTCTAATCTTGGCGAAGCCAGCACCTCTAACTTCCGCTCCGCCATTCTAGCTCTAGGCTTTCTTCTCTCAACCCAGTATACGTACAGAGTTTTCCTGCTGTCTTGGACGGCTTGCGGTACCCTGCCTCCCGTTATCGCTCATTTTGGAGCTTCATGGTCTGTCTGCGCTAGCTTGCAGTCACCACTGTATTTCGTCAACTGCTCATGGGTACATTCCCTCAGGAACTTGATGGGGTACAGTTGCAGGCCTGCCTCCTCTATGGGTACGGCTTTGGTATTCTAAGTTAAGGAATCTGCGGCTAGAAGTCTCGATCAGATGAACGAGTTACTTACCTTCGGTAACTATGTAACTGGTAGAGACACAGTCTAGCCGCAGATTTCTTAATGCCCGCCCGTCCTCCCCGCTCTGCGAGGACCTTTTCAGGTTGGGCTTCCTGCATTCACCTCCCTCTGGGTGGCTTTATCTTTCTACAGTGTGACATCTTTCCCTTCGCTCCTACACAGAATAATTATTTCTGTTTCGCTTGCTCGATTTCGCCCGTTCTCGTGATGGAACGGTAGGCTTGTGTGTCTGGTGTCCCTTTACATCCCTACGCCCTGGGTTATCCAGTGGGGGATTTCCTCCTCTTCCCCCCTTCCATCTCTCCGCTTCTTAATCGCCTTGGGGTCTCCTACCTCCCCACTGACTCAGTGGTTTAAATCAATTAGCTCTGCCCGGTCTACTGGATCTCAACTCTGGATACGGCATCCCTGCCGAGTGCAGTCTTGTGAGGGATTGTCTGTGCTCATGGGTTTCAGACCTGTGCCCTTCAGTTATCTTTTCAGGTTGCAGATTTCTGTCGTCTGCAGCATTGTATTTTCTCACATCCTCTCCTGCCTCTGGGGGAGATTTGGCATTCGCTTTTTGAGGATTACTCCTCACAGCGGTACTGTGTTTTTTCCCTTTGCTAGTTTTCAATATACGGTGCCTGGCACTGTGCTTTATGGTGCTGTTTATCACCATTTGCTTTCCTTTACATTTTCTATCTTTTATGCACACTGTTCCCATATTCTCACAGTTTTTGGTGATGGCTCCGCGTTGTGGTGCGGAAAAGTTTCTCTGAAGAAAACGGACGTCAGCGTGCCGGGTGTGGCATATAAGGGTCCACTAACGTCGCGTCCGTGGATGACATCAGAGCGGAGCCATGCGGCGGCGCCCACCGATGCGCAGAGGTGCTGCTGTGGAAAATTTTCCGGGTCCAGTCTGACGCCTGGGGATATTCTAAGTTAAGGAATCTGCGGCTAGACTGTGACTCTACCAGATACATCGTTACCGAAGGTAGCCATTATGGTGCCGTGGAGTTCGTAATGACAACCTCCCAGCACCATATACTTTTAATGGCAGGACTGCACTTACAATGTCTAAGAATAGATGAAGACACTGTAGGGGCACATGGCTCATTCACCTTCACCCTCACCACTGGAATAGCGCACCTAGCTAGAGGGGTGACTGATCTATGCCAGGGCAGTGGGTTGTAGGCATGGCACACAGGGATGTGTGCCATGTTGACTCTTCACTTTGTTCTGCACCAAAACAAGCAGCCTGCAAAGGCAGCATTTAAGTGTACAGGGCCTCTAATGCTGTCACAATATGTGCTGAAGCCCTTAGAGGGCTTCCCTGTTCAGAGTGCCCTGAGTACCTGTGGTACCATTTACCAGTGGCTGACCTGTGGCCGGAGATGCCAGTTGGGTTTTGTTTTCAATGCAGTTTTAGGGAAAGAACATAGGCCCTTCGTACCTGATTGGCAGGAGCCCAGGGCACACTCAGTCAAAGCACATCAGCAGTTCAGAAAAAAGTGGGGGCAACCATGCAGAAAGAGGGCACTTTCTCACACATCCCTAGTAAAGTGTCACTTCATGTGCGCAGGGCTTGTAAATTAAATGCCACATTTGTTCCTTTTCACTAGTGGGCCTGCAGTACTTGTGCTACTCACCTAAGTAGCACTTTCAACATGTTTGAGGTCGCCATTGCAGGCGGTGTGCCATTTTAAATTACCATTTTAGCATGGCAAAATAAACCTTTTGCCAGGCCCAAACCTTCCTTTTTAATACATATGTCACCCCTAGAGTAGGTGCTGGACAACCGAGAGTGTAATGTTTTTAAGTAGGACCTGTACTTTTAAGTTTTGCATGCATGTGCTGGGAATGAGCAATTCTTAAATCCATTCACTAATGCAAGGCTTACCCTTCCCATAGACTAACACTGGGGTTACCTTATTACATTTAATAAGCTGTAACTTCCAAATGGGAACCGGTAACTCATTCATGTTTATCTTTGGAATGATAATGAAAAATCCTAACTTATGGTAAAGTCAGATTGTAAATTACAGTTTTGGAAATGCCACTTTTCGAAAGCTGGCATCTTCTTGCCTTGGAATTTTGGTGGCCGAAACAGGTCTCTGGGTCATATAACTGGGTGTAGTTGACAGTTGGGCTTTGTATATTCCTCCTAGATTGGCACACTCAATAGGGAGCTTAGATGTGCCTTGATGGGCCACCACTGCCAGGATGGGAGGAAGGAGCTAGGCACAGCCCCACTTACGCTTGAATAGGCGGTGTCCTGCCTCCACACAAAGGACTGCATACCCCCTGTAATCGGTCTGGCGCCAGGGCAAGGAAGGCAAGGCACTTCAAAGGCATGCCTCTAGAAGCTTCTCCCCACTTCAAAGGCACAACAGGGTATACATGCTAGACCTCAGACACATTAACTCTTCATTACACTGCTGAACCTGTGTATACTCTGCCAGGAATGGAGACTGCTGTGCTGCTGAAAGGATTGCCACTCTGTCGTACTGTTGCTCTGACCTGCTGCACTCTTGCCTGGGTGAGTAGGACTGGAATGTAAATTGATACTTGTATAGCGCACTACTCACCCACAAGGGTCTCAAGGCGCTTGTACGAATACCGCTGTGGAACCCATCCTGGCTTTCCCTGTGAGGCGTCCACTCCTGGGCACCTCCAAGGTGGAGGCCAGGAATCCTTAGCGTTGTGGGGGCCGTTGTGGAGATTAAGCAAGCTATTGCCCAGAGTTGCTGAGTGGGACTCCATGATTGGAATAGGCACCGAGGCGAGAATTATCAGGTCCGTGGAGTTTTTGAGCCCAAGACCCACCGAGGCAGGGAATTGAACCCTGGTCCCGGGCTAGACCTCTGCATCAGGGTCTGCCGCTCTAATCATTGAGCCACACTTCTCCAGTATTAGGGTGTCTTTCATAGATTCACATGCTTGAATATTCCCCGTCGTCGGAGTGGGAGTCCCACGGTAAATAAAATAGCAATATATATATATATATATATATATATATATATATATATATATATATATATATATATATATATATATATATATATATATATATATATATATATATATATATATATATATAGTAAAATATATACATAAGTAATCATATAATTAGTGCATATAGGTGTAAAACACACATAGTGTACCTATAAGAGAAAAACTCCATAGGAATACAATGGAGAGAGACAAAAGACCTTTGTAGTCTATCTCTGTCATTATGTAAGTCCGAACTCCAGCCAATCAGGCGTCAGCCCCTCTCTAGAACCTTCTCCTCAGAGCTTCTCACCTCAGATTTTCTACCGCACGTCGTGTGACAGGGAGTCTCCCTGAGCTCTGCTCAGTTTTTGTCAGTAAGGATGTCTTCTAGTAAGAAATCTTTGTTCAGACCATGTTCTTCATGTGGAAAGCTGCGTTTGTTCTCTGAGGACCCACACAGTAAGTGTATTTACTGTTTATATCCTGACCATGAGGTGGCAAAATGTAAATTTTGTAGAACTTTTTCTACAAAAACTCTAAAGGACAGAGAAGGCCGCCTGCTATTATGGCTACAGAGACTGAAGGACAAGGATAACCCACTCTCTGATGTGGAAAGTCTCTTTTCTGGTCGTTCCCAACCAGCCTCTAAGCGCAGTAGTGTGCAGGAGTTACCATCTCCTTTCCTGAAGAAGAAGAAGCTGGCTTTGCCTCTGACAACTGCCACCTCTGTGGTCTCACCTACTGCTTTGTCGCCTAAGGGACACTGTTCTCAGGCTGCTGAGGCGTCTACTTCCTCTGGGAAAAAATTGTCAGCCTCGTCGACGGTGACCCCGACGACGACGTCAGCTGCTTCGTCGTCGACGAGCGTTATGTCGACGTTATCCTCGTCGACGATTACCATCAGTTCTTCAAGGGCGGTGACTTCTGTTGTGCCCATTACTTCGACGTCGACGAAGAAGGCAAAGGTTCCGTCGACGAAGACTGTGCCGTCGGCGAAGACGTCGTCGAGCTCGTCGACGCCCGCTCCGTCGGCGAAGAAAAAGAAGATCCCGTCGACGACACTGTCGACGGTGGGTCCGTCGACGAAGGCCTTGTCTACGAAGACCTCGACGACGGCTCCGTCGACGGTGGCTCTGTCGACGGTGGCCCCGTCGACGACGGCCCCGTCGACGACGGCTCCGTCGACGGCGAATCCGACGACGGCAATTTTGTTGCCACAGACTTCGTCGACGATAATTCCGTCGACCATCATTCCGTCGACGACGGCTCCATCGACGAGTACATCTCCACAGACATTCGTAAGGGTACAAATAAGAGGTGTTGCGTCTACCCAGAAAACAAGAAGGGAACAACAGCCTCAGCTAGCTTCAGCGTCGGTTTCATCTTTAGCTGGAGTTTCTTGGACACCGTTACCTCCTACTGTGGGCCCGGATAGCCAGGAACATAATATTCCTGTGGGAGATGCACAGCCTCCCTCACCATTATTCGCTACGGATTCGGATCAGGAGTCCGAAGGGTTACCGGAGTCTTTCGGAACGGCACAAAGTCCATCCGACTTAGTTATTAAGTGCCAGGATGTCAGTAGTGAGGATGAGGATCCGGTATATATACACCAGGCCCCTCCGAAGCATAGAACGGCGACCCTTCCTTTGTCGCTCATTACTAATCTCCAACGCATGTTGGACGACTACAACCAACGGTTCCCTCTATCCCCTCAACGTTCAGAGGTTCCGTCAACCCCGGTGATTCCAGCAGTTGTTCCACCGGTACCTATTGTAAATCCTGCTCCTCAGATGCCGCCTGTACCGCCACGACAGGTTCCGGAAAGGTTGTTGCCTCATTATGAGCCTGTAGAGGAAGGCCCTCAGGACACAGAAGAGGGTGAAATCCCAGATGATGATGGGGATGTAGATGACAATGATGATGATATGGCGGAGTGGGACAATTACCAGGCACAAACACCATCCCCCTCACAGATAGTAACAGGGGATTCACCTCCAGTGGACATAGCCAACTTTCACCAACTGATGGAAAGGGCATCACACCGTTTTAAGTTAACAACGGAGCGCAGGGAGGAAGATTGCTTCCTTTATGATTTCAAGAATCAACCTTACAGACTCATGCTATTCCCATAGTTGAGTTTATTTGGGAAGAAGGCAAGAAATTAATGCAGACACCGAATACCTTGCCAGCTCAGGTGCCTCGATTAGAAAAGAAATATAAGGCACCAATAGGAACCCCAGCATGCCTCACGGGTCAGGCTAAACCTGAGTCGGTAGTTACGCAGGCAGCGCAACGTAAGGCGAAAAATCCGGCATCTTCTATCACCTCACCTCCGGATCGTGACGGGCGTCGGATGGATGCCATAGGGCGTAAATTCTCTTCTATGGCCTCTACGGTGGTTAGAGCAGCTAATGCCTTGGCCATCCTGGGACGATATGACAGACAAGTTTGGGCTGATATCTCGGATGTGGTTCAGGAGTTACCAGAGCCATCTAAAGTGGAGGCAATGAAGTTGCTCCAAGAGGGAGAAGCGGCATCGGCGGAAATAATCGATTGTGCAGTAGACATCGCCTGCATGGGTTTCCGTCAGCTTGCCGGAGCGGCTGTTCTGCGTAGGCAAGGATGGTTAAAATCTACATCCTTTCGTCAGGAGGTTCAGTCCATGATCCTAAACATGGCATATGACGGAGAGTCTTTATTTGGGAGCCATGTCGATGAAGCTCTACAGTCCATAAAGAAAGACACAAACAGCTAGATCACTAGGAAACCTTCAATTTCAGCGGAGTAATTTTCGTGGTGCACGCGGACGTGGCACCTCCTCAAGTTTTCGAAGAGACAATAAACAATACAAACCTTACAATCAAGGGTCCAACCGTTACTCTTATGGACAGCAACAGCAAACATCACGGCAGCAAACCTCCAAGTCATATAGAGGAAAATCTTCATACAGAGGAACCGCATCAAAGAGACAGTGACTCTTACCGGACGGACAAGGTTGGAGGTCGAATCTCTCTGTTCTTTTCCCAATGGTCCTCCATCTCAAAGGACCGTTGGGTTTTGGACATTGTGAAGAAGGGACACGCCTTAGAATTCACCAAATTCCCTCCTCCCACTCCACCCTCCGGACCGCCTCCAGCTCACATGAAAGAACTGTTGCATCAAGTACGACTTTTAAGGCAAAAAGGAGCTATAGAACTGGTACCAGTGTCTCAGAAGGGAAAAGGTTTTTATTCCCGGTTCTTTTTGATCACAAAGAAGAACGGAGAGTGGAGGCCCATCCTCGATCTAAGAGCACTAAACAAATATATAAAGAGCCAATCCTTCCGTATGATGACGCTGGTAGACATCTTGCGCTTACTCTTGCAGGAAGATTTTCTGGCGACGATAGATCTCCAGGATGCCTATTTTCATATCCCTATTTTACAGCGGCATCGAAAGTTCCTGCGTTTTCGAGTGGGTCAACACGATTACCAATTCAAAGTGTTACCATTTGGCCTGCGCTCGGCCCCTCGAGTGTTCACGAAGGTACTGGCTCCAGTAATAGCGTATTTGCGCCTCCAGGGAGTGCAAATATTTCCATACCTGGACGATTTTCTCCTGAAATCTCAGTCCAGCACTCACCTGCGACAACACACTCTTCTGTGCCAGAACGTGCTTCGCTCTTTAGGCCTGTCCGTAAATGTGGAAAAATCCCAACTTCATCCGTACCAACAAAGAGATTTCCTGGGCGCAACTTTGGAGACTGTGTCAGCGAAGGCATTCCTCTCCCAGGAGCGTCTCAAAAAGATGCTGCGACTGGTGGCTCTGATCAGATCAAGAGAGTCAGTTTCTGTGAGACTATTAAAATCATTTCTGGGGATGGCGTCATCATCCATTGCCTTGATCCCTCATTGCCGGCTGAGGACACGTCCTATTCAGGAAGCTCTGGATGCTCAGTGGCGTCAGGTAACTGGATCTTTCCACGACATGATATGTGTCACAGATCAGATAAAGTCAGCACTCGCATGGTGGGCAATTCCAGCCAACTTGACGGAAGGCATGTCCTTTCTGTCGTTGCCACCGGACAGAACACTCACAACAGACGCCTCATTGGAAGGATGGGGCGCACATTTGGAGGATCTCTCTGTGAAGGGAAGATGGTCCACACATCAAAGATCTTGGCACATCAACAAGTTGGAGCTCATGGCGATTTTTCTGGCTCTAAAATCATTTCTGCCTTTGCTCCAAGGAGAGTCAGTGCTAATACAGACAGACAACACAACCTGTATGCACTATGTCAACAAACAGGGCGGAACAAAATCCCCAAGTCTCTCCAGGTTAGCTCAAAGAATTTGGGACTGGTCTCTCAGTCATCAGATCTTGCTTACGGCAGTACACCTGCCAGGAGTATCCAATGTCCTAGCGGATTCCCTGAGCAGGTCCTCCTCGTCGACCCACGAGTGGGAGTTACACCAACCCACTCTAGAGAGGATATTCCAACTATGGGGCCGTCCACAACTCGATCTCTTTGCTACGCCGGAGAACCGGAAATGCCGAAATTACGCAAGCTGGCATCCCCACAAGGAATCACAAGGGAATGCCCTTTTGATAAACTGGTGCAATCTATTTGCGTACGCCTTTCCTCCAATACCCCTCATACCTCGGGTTCTTTGGAAGATGAGGAGACAACCTTGCCACCTGATCCTAATAGCCCCGCGCTGGCCACGGCAAGCGTGGTTCTCAGAACTGCTCCTCCTGTCCCAATGCCAACCAATCCTCCTGCAACATCGGACGGATCTGCTCACAATGAGCGAAGGGAGAATTTGTCATCCAAATCCCTCCTCACTGAGCTTATCAGCCTGGAACCTGAACACCATGAGTTCGCCCACCTAGACATCCCGCAGGATTGTAGGGATATTTTGGCCCAGGCAAGAGCACCTTCTACAATCAGGACGTACAAGTTTAAATGGAACCGTTTCTGCCATTGGTGTGCTGCTAACGGAGTCCATCCGATACATTCCACGGCAGAGCAATTGCTACCATTCTTCTTGCACCTAGCCAGTTCTGGACTGTCGCATGCAACCCTAAGGGTTTTTCTAGCAGCCATTTCACGTTTTCGGCAAGATGGATCAAGTTCCCTTTGTTCCTCAAGAATAATCCGCCAATTCTTTAAGGGTCTATTCCGGAAATTTCCGCCAGTTCGGCGTCCTCCTCCGTTGTGGCACCTCAACGTTGTGTTATCACAATTGATGAGACCTCCGTTCGAGCCCATTCACAAGGTCGACCTAAAATATCTCACTTGGAAAGTAGCTCTACTTCTGGCACTAACGTCTTCTCGTCGTGTCAGTGACATCCATGCTTTTACCATCAAACCTCCGTTCCTGCAGTTCAAACCGGATGCTGTAGTGTTACGCACCAATCCATCATTTCTACCCAAGGTGCCTACTGACTTTCACATTAACGAGCCAGTAATATTAAAGACATTTTTTGCCAATCCTCAGACACCTGCAGAACAAAGATTACATTCTTTGGACGTCAAGCGGTGTCTTAAGTTCTACATCAGTAAGACAGCTTCTTTCAGGAAATCCGATCAACTTTTTATAGCATATGGACGCTGTCATAAAGGACGTCAGGTTACTAAACCAACGATTGCACGCTGGATCTCGGCAGCTATTGTCTTCTGCCACCAAAGGGCAAATAAACCTCTGCAGTCTCCAGTGAGGGCACACTCCACTAGGGCAGTGTCATCATCTACTGCCTTATTTGCTGGAGTATCTTTGCAACACATCTGCAGAGCAGCTACGTGGTCGACCAGACACACGTTTACTAAGCACTACTGCTTGGCAACTTTAAGCGAGGAGGATGCTGCAGTGGGACAGGCAGTGCTGCGCAATCTTTTTAAGTAAGGTGAGCCTCTTCCTCCCGCCTCCATATTGTTTCCATATATATATTATGCATTTACAATGTTACAGTTGTTTCTATACTGTTTTTATGCATAAGAAGATTGATTATCTATATATGTTGAATCTATTTTGGCATGGAAACAATGGTGATTGTTACTGCTAGCTATTCTATATTCAAGCATGTGAATCTATGAAAGACACCCTAATACTGGAGAAGAACAATTGTTACTTACCTGTAAACAGGTGGTTCTCCAGTATTGGTGTCTTTCATAGATTCACATGCGACCCTCCCTCCTCCCTTCAGAGGCTCTCTTCTCCTCATGCACTTTACAGTCACTCTTGTGCTACGAAAATCTGAGGTGAGAAGCTCTGAGGAGAAGGTTCTAGAGAGGGGCTGACGCCTGATTGGCTTCAGTTCGGACTTACATAATGACAGAGATAGACTACAAAGGTCTTTTGTCTCTCTCCATTGTATTCCTATGGAGTTTTTCTCTTATAGGTACACTATGTGTGTTTTACACCTATATGCACTAATTATATGATTACTTATGTATATATTTTACTATATATATATATATATATATATATATTGCTATTTTATTTACCGTGGGACTCCCACTCCGACGACGGGGAATATTCAAGCATGTGAATCTATGAAAGACACCAATACTGGAGAACCACCTGTTTACAGGTAAGTAACAATTGTTCTTCTCCATGATCCCCGGACCACCAGAGTGACTCCAAGGGATAGTTGGCTGGCCTCCTGACTTGAGCCTCAGGACAAAAGGTTCTGACGAACTCTACCCCAGCACCTGGAGTCTGCCATCTGTGAGGTTACCCTGTGAAGTGATGCCACCTCAGTCCTGGACCTTTGGAAGTGGGCCTAAAGTGCTCTGCCAGCCTCTTTGAATGCAGTGGAACGGACGCATCTCTTCTGTGTGGTGCAACCCCAAGCATCACCGCTGTTGCCTGGACTGGTACTGCCACAAGTACCCGCACTGCAGCCCGTCGCCCTATTGGAACCGCCACTGCGCGACGGACCCTCAGTGCAGGCATTTGCATCCCTTGTTGACGGGCAGCCCAGAGTATGATTGACTCCGCATCGCAGCCTCGAAACTGATGCATCGCCCTGACTGCCAGACACACCCTTGATGCCAGACTTTGCATCACAATGCAACCTCACTGCAACTCGTAATTGACTCATCACTTAGGATCTGCTAAGATGAGTTGCGCAGCCGAACACTCCACTAACCAGGATTTTAGGAACTCTGTTCAGCTAGCCTAATTAGGTCCCTGTAGTCTGCTCGCACTCAATCATGGTCAGCCTGAACTTGTGACTTTGTGCTGGTCCTGCGTGATCAGATATCCACAGTTGGTGCTTTGTGCTTTATAGTGTAATTTCTGTGAAATCTTAATCTGCATATCTCAGTTTCTACTGTGTAAGAAACTGGCTCTATATATACACTGCACCAAAGTGAGGTACAGTGTGTATAGAGTCCAAGAGTCTCCAAAGGTTTGGCAGAGGTCAAAGTTAGATAGAACCTTACTCTCTAAAGTGGTAGCTTGATCGAGCAGTAAGGCAGTATCAGAGGACAGTGTAAAGCATTTGATGTACACAGTCAGCAAATGGTCTCACACACTCGAAGAACTGAACCCTAGGCCAATTGTTTTGTATAAAAAAAAAATACTGTGTTATTTCTAGAACCAAGCAAGCCTGGTACAGGTAAGCATATAAATACTTTGCAATAGTAATTTACTTGTATGAACACAGTTCAGAATAGCAGTATAACTTGTACTGGTTTTGGTTAGTTTTAGGAAAGCAGTTTGCAACACATTGCAGGTATAGTACATTCAATTGAATGGGCTTTTTAAGTAAAATGCAGTTAATTACTTTTCAGATTACTTTTGCTAACACAAGGCTGGATCCTAGGTTCAGCCCTGGGACATTTCCTGAAAACAGGTGAGTAAATGCGTTTTGGTTAAAGGTATGATTTTTAAGGAATATTATTGCATTTCAAAAGTTGACCCAACAATTTTCTCATAGATTCACCAATGTTCTCCTATGGGAGGAAATTCACTTAGCAGGTAAATTGGGTTATCATTACTTTTTCTTACTCCGTGCTAGATCCTGGATTCAGCACTGGGACATTTCCTGAAAACAGTTGAGAAAATGCGTTTTGGTTAATTGGCTGATTTTTAAGGAATATTAGTAGTTTTCAAAAGTCTCCCAAAAAGTTTCTATGTTCTCCTATGAGGAAAAATGAGTTATCGGTTTCAAGGTAAGTAATCGGTCTTTTGAGTTGGGGTTCTGGGGTAAGACTCGGGGGTCTCCCAGGGTCAGTGATGCACTGTTGAACCCTCAGCGGCACTCGAGTGGCCGGGTGCAGTGTTTTGAGGTCCAATGGTATCCTGTGGGGGATAGGGGGACTCCGGCTGGTGGCAGCTGGCAAGCAGGCCACAGGGTTGTAGGAGCAAGGCTCCTAGGGTTAAGCTCGGGGCAAGTTGGGGACCAAGTTAGCACCAAAGGGGCACCCTCTGCGGCGCTTGGGCAGCCGGGTGCAGGGTGCAGTTTTGAGGTCGGGTGCCCTGTTGATTTCAATGGAGATTCTCCGAGACAAACACTGCAGACTCTGGGACGAGGATCTTCCAGGAGTGACCACCACTTCGAGGGGTAGGTTGGGATGTAGAGGGATGGTTAGGCACCACTGGGTTGGGCACACAAGGCCGTGGGGCGTCGGGTGCAGAGGTGCCTTTGGACGTCGGATTTTCTTACCCGCTCTGATCGGGGTGGGGGGGTCCTCTAGATTGAGGCTGCAGGCATCGTCTGGTGGCTTGAAGCAGGTCAGGGTTCGCCGGATCTCGGGTCAGGATCGCCGGGGGGGACCTCCTCGTGGTGTTTATTCACTCACACACGGGCCGGACTCGGCGGGTGCAGAGTGTGCTGGATTTGTGTTTTCGGGCTGGCACCAGAAGCTGCAGTTCAAACACGTCCAGTGTTCACGGGAGAAGCAGCTTGGAAAGTGAATGCAGTCAGGTCCTCTGGGGTTTTTGAGGTTGCTGGCCGCTGGACACGCCGGGATTTTGCAGGAGCAGGTTCGAGTGGAGACAGGTTAAGTTAGTGGGCGCCGTCCTTGTTAGCTCTGCACGGCTTCTTGTCCTTCTTTTCTTGTAGTTTTTGGATCTGAGGAAGGAAGGTTCAGGGTGCCCCTAAATACTAAATTTAGGGGTGTTACGGGTAGGTAAAGGGCATGAACCAATGGGTCCCTTTTTGGTGAGTACACCCCCTATTCTGCCACTCTCCAGTGGGAGGGGGGCCGGAGCCTCTCCCTGGTTGGCTGGGTCCCCCCATCCTCAAGATGGTGGGGACTCGAGGTTGTGCTTCACCTCGCCTCCCCCACCTTAGGGGTGGAGTTGGCAGAGGTGGGCACACCTCTCTTCCTTGTTTTTCCCACCGGTTCTCCCACCCAAAGTGGGGGGTAGAACCAGTGGGGACCAGTTGCTGAAAGCAGCAAATGGTCTGGAGAAGCTCACAAAGGCGGCATGCCTTTTGAAGCTTCTCCTTCGCGAACCGTGCCCATCCTGGGGGAGAAGGCTTGGCACCTCATCCCAGGATATGCATTGTTTCAGGCCCCCGAGAGCAGCAAGCACTCGACCCACGGGTCCAGAAACCTGTCTGGTGGTGGCAACCTGGCCAGCCACTCAGTCAGGTTCATTGGGAGTTGGTCGAGTTTAAGGAGGCAACTCTAAGATGCCCTCTGTCGTGTATTTTACATTAAATCCCACACTGGCATCCGTGTGGGTTTAATGTGCGGAGAAGTTTGATACCAAACTTCCCAGTCTTCAGTGTAGCCATTATGGTGCTGTGGAGTTCGTAATGACACCCTCCCAGCACCATATACTCTTAGATGGCAGCACTGCACTTACAGTGCCCAGGAATGGACCTGGGTACTGTAGGGGTACAGGGCTCATGCACCTGTACCCTCACCACTGGCATAGGGCACCCAGCTAGAGGGGTGACTGATGTGTGCCAGGGCAGTTTTATGTGGGCATGGCACACAGGGATGTGTGCCATGTCGACTTTGTTTTGTTCTGCACCTAGACACCCAGCCTGCAAAGGCAGTGTGTGTGTTTCAAGGTACAGATCCTCTAAGGGTCGCACAATAAGTGCTGCAGCCCTTAGGGGCCTTCTCTGATCACAGTGCCCCGGGTACCTATGGTACCATTTACCAGGGGCTGACATGTGGCCAGAGATGCCAGTTGGCTTTAGGCTTCAATGCAGTTTTAGGGAAGGAACACAGGCCCTGGGTACCTGATTGGCAGGAACCCAGGGCACACTCGAAGTACATCAGCAATTTAGCAAAAAGTGGGGGCATACTATGCAAGAAAGAGGGCACTTTCTCACATACTGATTAGATTTGTGTAATTTTGTTCCTGTTTTATTTATCAAAATCACTTTTTTTGTAATCTGGTGTGGGATCTTTTGTGTGATATTTTTACTTTATTATTGTTTGAAGTGTTGCACAAATAGTTTACACATTGCCTCCAAGCTAAGCCTGACTGCTCTGTGCCAAGCTATCAGAGGGTTGAGCACTGGTTAATTTAGAGTTAGCTTGTTCCTCACCCTGATGAGGATTGTTGCTGCTTGTCCAGGTCTCCCATCAGTCAGCCAACAACCCAATGTCTTAAACTTTCCATTTGTATGCTCTACAGTTGTTTTGAACTAATGTTCTGTATGCATGCTGATCTAAATCTGAGCAATAATAGAGTGTAATGTTAGAATCATAGGGACACTAGAAATGTGAAATCCCCTTCCTACTTTAAGATTGGCAGCTTTAGGATCATCTGTAAGATACCGCATATGCCATTTTTGCTAGGAGTGCCAAAGCTTGTGCTTCTGTTGCGCTTTTTTCTGAATGAGGGGTGATGTAGCCTTGATTGTTTAGTGGCTGCACTAAATTAATCTTTTATCGTTCTGAAGCAGGCCCTACTCAAAGGCCCAAACTGGTTCTAAAGCCTCGAACAGCACCCAAGGAGCCAGATTCAGTTGGAGGGTCCACACCCTCAAGCCGGGCTGCTTCCATTTTTGGCGGAGCAAAGCCAGTGGACACAGCGGCCAGGGAACGGGAGGTAGAGGAGCGGCTACAGAAAGAACAGGAGAAACTAACACGCCATCTGGACGACGAGCGCCCGAGATTAGAGCGAAAACCTAGAGAAAGGTGAAGACAAAAAGAAGCTTTTAAGGCAGTGCTAAGTGTATCTATGAAGTGGAGGGATATGCAATCAAATGAAATAAGGAGTATACAGTTGAGAAAGGGGCACATACAGCAGTAATTCAGAAGGGTGGTTGGTCTGAGAGAGAGAATGTGTACTTCAGCTCCACCTCCTAAAGACCCAACGATCATGGAGGCACCAAATTTATTGGTTGCACGCATTTGAATGATGTGGCATTGTACTTTGTGAATGGGAATTTAACATTTGTGGTGACTTGAATTTTCTGTAAGTTTATTTCAGTTTAATTTGAGTAGAAATACAGGAAGACTGGGATTCCATGAAAGGGGGTAGCCCTCCATAAGGAGGAAAGGGAAGGTTGGACAATTTAAACCGGGTGAAGAATCTTTATATGGGTAAAAAGGAAAATATTTGTTGACTTCTATACTATGATCTACAGATTGGTAAAGGGGAAAATATATGTGTGAATTGTTTTTAATGACACTCAAAAAAGGCGATGTAATATTTAGTTTGACATCCTATGATGTTCTTGTGCCAAGCATTTTATAAGTTCTGTAACCCGCATTTTCCTATTGACCACAGACACCCAAGCTGGCGCAGTGAAGAAAACACCCAAGAGCGATCCAGGACAGGCAGCGAGTCCTCCCAGACTGGTAGCACAGGGACGTCTTCCCGAAGTAAGTAGAACTGGAGAGTCCAGAAACTGCCTATACACCGTGCTGCTCCAAATTCACTAAGGACAGTAGGTCTTTTTATGTTTGGCATACAGAAGGTTTTAGCTATGCATTGGCAAAAGACCAATTGTAGATGATACCAATACTTGGTGTGCTCCTGGTCAGGCCCTTGCATATGATTGGTTAGTTTTCTTGTCAATCTCATTCGCTTCCTTCTTATTTAATGGCTTTCCTTCCTCTTCTGGCATTTGTCCACCCTCTGAAGCATAGCTTCTTTACCACCCTTTTAGTGGCTGATTTTTACACTTCTGTTGCTTACTTTCAGTTAACTATTTTTTTTCTTTTGACTTTAAAACTCAATGGGAGTGCTTTTGTGTTCTTGTAATCGAGCGCTCACCTGTGTGATGCTTATGCTTTATCACTCCCGCTCACCCTACTTTCTATATTACCACTCCCTCAGCTTGTCGATTGCCAGCCCTGCCAAGTATAATGTATCAGCCGTTAGACTAACGCATTTCAGAGTGGTGGTCCGCATCACTGCACTGAAATGCGAAGTCACGCATACAGCGCCTCGTCAGCTGTGCCGGTCAAGCGGCCCGGGAGCGCTAGCTCTTAAACATAACACACTATTAAGTTGCAGAGTCGAGTGGGGGGGGGGGGGAGGGGGTGGTGATCTGGCTGAGCTCATCACGCTGCTTGCTACTGTGGTCATTCACCGCGCTGAAGCGTGGCATCGTGATAGATACATTTACTAACATTGTCAGATGCAGGGCACAAGTCCTATAAAAAGAAGTGGGGAAAATTACCAAGTTGGACACTATGTAAGTGACATGACGCCTGCCATCACAGCACATGACGTCACGACGTAGCGCTATAAAATAAATAAACTAGTGCTATTTAAATTAATTGTGCAAATCCTGGGACAGACCACCCCCTCTGACAGTCTTACAGTGTGTGCACTTGTATACAGGGAGAGAACAAAGGCAAAAGCATGCCTCTCACATTCCTTTGAAGAGATGGCAAGCTGTGCCTTTGTTTCCCTCTGTGGCATTTACATTTAAGTGTGAGGTTCCATCCGCCTCCAGTCAAGATATTTTAAACAAGCATTTGCAATGCAAATCGGTCTCGCCTTTGGGACCTTATAAGTGTTTAGCCATGCATTATACCATCCCCTGTGCATGCACCTCAAAGCTCACGGGTCCTAGGGGGGTCCACCCAAGCTCCGCTCTACCCGGCAAGGACACAAACCCTCACATATGGTAGCCACACCTGCTGTACTGATCTTATGAAAGTATACTGCAGAGAGTTAGCAGAGCTCCTGGTGCAGTGCAGAGAGCTGTTGTGTGGCGCATGCGTACGATGTTCGGCATCGCGCGCATGCGACAGTGCCAATTCACCCACCAATCACACGCCAAACAAGCATTGAAAATGCAATAGGACTCTGATTTACCAGAGACCTATTGCTTTTTAAATGTAAGTGCTGGCATGAAAGAAGATGCGCATGGGAGCGGGTGGGGGGGTGGTTGTGGTACAAGAAGTTACGGACTGCGGTAGGGAACGGACAGAGACAGGGAAACA
Organism: Triturus cristatus; assembly: GCF_964204655.1. NCBI lineage: Eukaryota > Metazoa > Chordata > Amphibia > Caudata > Salamandridae > Triturus > Triturus cristatus. The sequence goes on along the minus strand of NC_140586.1, from coordinate 141,187,876 downwards.
AAACCGGTTTACAAGTAAAGGGGCTGATAGCCTTGGAAGAGCAAAAATGATGTCTCAGTCAGGAGGCGGGACTAAGAAGCCAAACACCAATCAAAAAGCTGAATTTATCATTGAAGCCAATCAAAATTATGTCTGGAATGTGGGCGGAGCTTCCCCCGCAATACTGTATACAGCAGCTCTCGAGACCGCGTATGCGCTGCCTAGGCGAGACCTAAAAAGGAGGCCCGATGGCCCCTTAACTTAGGCCTAGCTGGAGGTGAAAAAAATGCCCCCTTGCTGCCTGCTCGTTGCTGCTGGAAATGGAAAGCAGACCACGTGGAGGCGCTGCTGAACGTGTCCCAGTGTCTTCCACTGGGACAAGTTCAACTTATTTCTGTGGGGCCCAACTTCTTGGCAGGGGGGATGGCGTCCACCCTGCGAAATTAGTGTGTGGATGCCTTGGACCTGCATCTACCCCAGACGCGTTCCCTGGTCTGATGTCAAGCGCATTGCAACGAGCTCCGTGTAAATGAATCTCGTGACCAACACCGGAGCGGGGCCCACCACAGACACGACGGCTGGGTTGAACAGAGACTCAGTGCAGCGGCTGGAGTGGTGGTTCAGTCGCAGCTCAGTTGCCCAGAGCACCGGAACCCCTGACTGCAGGTAGCTCTGGTCTGTGCCAGCCACATAATGAATGGCCAGAGGCCGGCCACTAAGTGCAGAGACTTCAGCCAGCCAGTGTTCATTGCAGCTGCCTGCTCTCGCTGCAAGAGTAAGTGTGCTTAGCACCATGGAATGAGGCATAACATCTTTCAGCTGCAGGCGGCTCTGATTTAACGCTGGCTGCTTCAGTTCCAAGTGTGCTTGAACACACAATCGACATAGCGCCTCCTAACACTACCGGGGCTAACACGCTAGACAGAAGGGCTGCCCTTTAAAAGCACTCGTAGCGGAGACTGCGCACTGCGCTTAGTGTACTCCACCGATGGCACATTGTGTCATGCTGCCTGCTACAGCTGTTAGTTGAAGTTCACTCACGGCAATTGTGAGAAGTTGGCCTGGTATATGATGCTCACTAGTTAAAGTGATCACCTTGTACCATGCCAAGCAACCCTTATGGTGTGGTTGTAAGTCAACCTTTTCGGACTAGCTGCCCTAGTGGTAGCGTAGGCTAAGCAGTCTTTGAGGCTAAACTCGTGAAGCGTGTTAAGCAGGCTGTTTTACCAAATGTAACCCCCCTTTATACCTATGAAAGGACACCACACAGATATATATTGAAAATATATATGTATTTATTTCTCAAAGTATCCCCTAGACTCTTTATGAGCACAGGAGCACAAATCGTTAAACAAGATTACAGTAGAATACACAGAAGTTGCACTTTATATGGATAGGCCCTGGTGGCCGCTCAAACCATATACTAAAATAGTGGTATAAGTACCACGAGCAGAAAAGGGAAAAGGCCTAGGGCCTCTAGAATCGCTGGGCCTACAAGGAGCTAACTTTAGTTAGTGACCAGGAGGTCCACGGGTTGCGTGTGCAGAGCAAATAGTCACACGCGGGCTCCCATAGGTTTTCAGTGGGTGCGTAAAAGTTACAAAGTTACTGCAAAAAGGATCTTCCGGATGGACTATGAACTCAAGATTGGAAACAGACACTAGAGATGATTCTCTACACTTGGGCACCGGAGTGCCAGCTTTACCTCACCCACAGGAAGTGGGTGCATAGGCCTCGAAGTGCGTCGGGTTTCTTCTATCTGTTCAGTGGAGCCTGTGGACAAAGATGCTGCAGGCGGTCGGTCCGGGAGAGATGCAGTGGATCCAAGAGTGGATCGGAGTTGTAGAAGACCTGTAAGCAGAGGGAACAGTGTTCAGTCACCAGCGTGGCACCAGGTGGGTACCAGGTGGGTACCAGGCGATGTCGGGTGCAAACAGGAAGAAAGGTGTAGCTTGTCTCTGCAGCCACGTGGTCCCTGAAGGTCGACGACGTCCAGGAGTCGGTTCACGAGCTGTCCCACGCAGGCTCTCGCTGTCGGCGGTGTCGGCGACTTGATCGAAGCAAACAAGCCTTGGCAAAAGCAATTGTTGTGGAAAACGAAATAAGCTGATGGTTCCGACCAGCAAGGTCAGAGGGACTGCTCCTTTGGAGGGGAGCAAGGGCCAGTCTGGAGCAACCAGACCAGCGGTGTAGTTCTTGAAGTTCGTCGCCAAGATGGCCACTAGCCAGCGGGCCAGCAACCGGTTAGGCGCGTCGAGTGGCAAAATGCAGAAGGGCCCCACGCAGATCGTGGAGATGCTGGAGGGCTCACCTTTGGTGCAGATGCTGCTCGGGTGTTGGGCTTCTCAGATCCCAAAGCACAACTTGGAGGGAGCCTCGGTTGTTGCACTTGCAGCTTGTCGTGGTCGTTTCAAGATGGCTGGCTCCACGTGTCTCGTTGCCTCCACGGGTCTCCTCTTTTCAGGGACTGTGGATCGGGCGGTGAGAGGTCTGGAGGTCCAGGTCTTGTTTGTCTCTGGGCTCGGGCTCCGGCGGGAGGCGGCGGCAAAGCAGACGTTGATTCGCTGGATGGTGCTTGCGTTAGCAAGGTGGTCACTCCCTGACCACAGGGGAGATTTCCTTCAGTCTTCTGTGCAGCAGAATGTCGAAGTTCCCGTCTTCTTCTTATTTTCAAGTTGATTCCAGGATGTCTGAAGTCTTCGGACACAGCTCCTACCTTTATTCGGATTCTAGGGGCCGGACTACCTGCTAGGTCCCTCCCTATGGGTGGGACCAGGAAGGGGGGTGGTTACACCCCCAATCCTTTGTCCAGCTCGCCCCAGGTCCAGGGCTGGTGTGCCCCAGGACCGGTTTGAACTGGCATATGCACCGAGGCTCCTTGTGAGCCTCAGGCATGTCTGGTTCCTTTCAAGCCCTACCTGACCAATACACAAAATCCTGTCTGGGGTGGTGCACGCACCTCCCCTGGCAGGAAACCCTTTGTCCACACCTCCCAAGCTGGAAGGACTCCCAGCAGCAGGAGGGCAGACTTGTGTCTGTGGTGGCAGCATCCATTTTGTGGAGCTGAGGCTCTGTCTGATTTTACCCGGGTTTCAGGTACTGTACATGTCGTGTCCCTCTAGAAGGGTGGAATTCTAACCCCGTCGCCAGAATTGGCGAGGGGTTAGTATTCCAATTCGTTTGACACCTTACTCGACATGTTTTGATAAAGCCAAACCAAAGTTAGCATTTAACCGCGAGGTTCATAATGCACTTAAGAGTATATGGTATGACGATATCTGGAAACAGTAGAAGGAAGTGGTTCCGACCACTGCAGACAGGCTCAGCTCATGCCAGAGCACCATCTCACATGGAACCAAGCACTCTGCCTTCAGGATTGTTAAGGCCTGCCATAGGAGTGACTTATAGGTTAACATGGGTCCCATTTAAGGTTAGGTATAGGTATACTACACCTAAGTAAGAGGTGGTTACAACAACTTACCCCAGCTGAGTGATCAGCCAGTTGTGTCAAATTTGTTAGGCCAGGCCAGGGGTGGCACAATACATGCTTCAGCCCCTGGTAGGCCTTAGATACACCAATGCCCTGGGTACCTAGTGTACACTGGTACAGGGGCTCACAGGGTGATCCACTTCCAATTGGTTATGCACCTAGGGTGCATAGTGTAAATTTAGTAGAGAGAACAGCAGGCTGGGGGTCTGATTGGCAGGCCCACAGCCTCAATATGTCAAAAACCAGTGAAGCAAAAAGCAAAAATTTGGGGTGACCATAGGATAGCAGACCCTACTCTCCTACAGCAATGATTTGCATGGGCGTGGTGACTCCGCTGTGAGTGATGGCTGTATCCATATCTGTTCAGCCGCTGAGACGCGCTCAGCCTGGGCTGGTTCATCACGTGACACTGGGTCAGGTAACGATGAACACTGGATTCATTTGATAGCAAGAAGTGATGAGACTGAAGTTAGCTTCTGTGGCCACGGGGGCGGTTGAACGTTTCCATGCAGTTTGGTGCGTGCTGTGCCTCATTCATGCGCAATCATTAGGAGACCCGAGAGAACAGACCTGCTGCAGATCATGTTTTCAAAACATCTGACTGTCTAACTTAAAATGCCGGGCTGGAAAACTCGTCTGTGCAATCACTGACATGTTGGTAATTTATATCGAACACTAGTAAAGCAAGCATTTAATTTTAGCATTCTGCAAGTAGTGATGTAGGAAATGGTTAGCCCAGATGAGGTTGTGGACACGGACGTGGCAAACACATTTTAGAAAGTGTGAGCGGTACAAGGTGTCTGGTGTTAGAAATCTGGACTCTGAGTCTGAATGTGGCCTCTGAATCTGTACTTTCATTTTATCATTTCGATCGTTTATATACCTAGATAGTGGGCTCATTCATTCCATGTGTATCAACTCAACTTATTTATTTGTGTTCACATATTCTTGTTAAATTTAAAGTTTTGTTTTAAAATTAAAATGTGCACATGCATTATTATTTATGACTTGTCTCTAGACTCACGATAACCGAGCTGGGAAGATTTGAGGCTGAGGCCAGAGGACGACGCTTTGTTTGTTGTTGCTCGAATGTTTGTCATTTTAGTTATTTCTAGGTTTCCCTAGTCTTCATTGCTTGGATCTTTTCTTGCGAGAAAGTGTCCCTTATAGACGTTGAATGTCACTCATAATTACACTGAAATTATGAAAATGTCGCAGCTAAGCAATCTGAAACCTTGGCAGCTATGTATTGCTGGACACATCTCACCCCTTCCTGCTGCTTTTTTTCTTCTTTAAACACCCCCCCCCCCCCCCCCAGTCCCATTTGTTAAACACTTTAAGAGGGCCCCTACCAGCTCCAATTTACACCATAGGGCTCCTTTCTCCAAATGTGCAGTCCTGCACATTTTATTTGTTTTAATTTACTTTATCCACCAGCTTGGAGTTATAAATCAAAAAAGCAAAATGGTGGGCGTCTCATGGTTCTTTGTGGCAGCGCATGCACACGCCATCACAATGGGCCTATTTTAGCATCATGGTGCATGTGTGATGACTCAAATGGTCTGCCTTGGCAAAGCCAAAAGATGTAACCTGTTGGTTTTGCCAATGCTTGTTCTTAAAAGTAGTTTTCCTGTCTGGCAAGTAAGATCCTTGGATCAACGAAGGGTGCACTGTTCTACCCAGTGCACGAACTTGGCATTTATGATGTAATTTTAACATAATCCACAGCTAAAATCCCACCCAGGCTTAGTTCTCCCCCCAACACCACCGCCTACTGTACTTGGATGAGAACATTTATTGTGTTGGGTTTTTTCCCCCCTTCAGGCACACGAAGGAGGGAAAGCGAAAAGTCTGTGGAAAATGAAGTTTTTAATAAAGATGACGAATCAACCTCTCCCAGCTCCAAAGGTCCAAAAGCAGAGTCTCCCCTTCCCCTGAAGGTGATGCCAGCCCCGCCGCCCAAGGAAAATGCCTGGGTTAAGCGCAGCACTACCTCTCCCGCTACCCGCTCACTGAGCTCAGACTCTGACAAGCAATCGCCCACAAGGTAAGAGCAAGTGCTGGCCTTCTCAGTACACTAACGTACTCTGTGTGAGCTCTAGGTTTCTATCTACAAAGATCTAGTGTTCAACTGAGACCTAGGTTCGTAACCGTAGTTTGCGTGGGGTCCATCTAGAATTGCCCTGTAGAGTATAAAAGCTGCTTCACATATCAAACCACTGGGTGAGTAAATAAGAACCCTTTATTTTTACAGCCAGTATGTCAGCATGTTATATGGTAGTTCTGATTTGATTTTTGTCAATTTTTTTGTCTAAATGTCAGTCAGATGTTTATATATTCTCTTATGAAACTGGACTCGGCCTACTGAGCATTAGTTTTCCTGAAGATTGGCAAAAGTTTAATTTCTTTTGAACTATTTCAGCACATTTTGGTGTATTATTCAAACATACTCTTGCCCTGGTACTATTTCGCCATCCTATACATCTATACATCAGCCAGCAAGAGTTCTTTTTTTTGTGGGAGGGGGGGGGGGGTGAGTATTTTAGGTCCCTTAAGACACATAAAACAAACGGGTGCCATTTAGCAGCACAAGAGCCAGGGGGAAAAGGATAACATCCGCATATTTGGTCTCTCCTTGCAAGAGCACGTGACTGAGTTGCTAGCTGGCCGCCATGTTTTTATTTTGTTTTCTTTTCAGTGGCTCAGGCTGCAACATGCTCAATTCTTTTTATTGTTTGAGGTTCAGCAAAACGGGTGTAAAAACGATCAGACAAATGCAGTTGATTTGACCAGGGGCGGCTGGTGACATTTGAAAGTGGTGGGGTGTAAAATTATTGTCATACTGCACCGCAGCGAGCAAGAGCAGCGAGCGAGCCGGAACAACCTATGGAGGACTCGGGGGAATGGTGCATTTTCAAGCAAATTTGAGAAAGCAGGAAGGTTAATAAAGCAATTGTGAAAGTTCAGTAATTACATTAATAAAGAGATGTCACTAATTCCCCATATGGTAAAAAATACTAGTTCTACTATATGAGGGGGCCTAAAGAAACCTTTATCAGCAGCAAATAGACCACCAGAGACTCAAACAAGCAGCAGTCAGGGACACAGTGAATTCTGGTGATCTTTCATGACTTTTTTAGGGGAGACAGACCTACAACTGTTTGTACTTTATCACTAGACAACACAATATTCATGTTTCATGCAGTTGTATACAAAAACCGTGCCAGGATTATCGGCACAGCCAGCCAAAATGCATTTTGTCCTTGGCACCTCCCTACCAGCAAAATAGTTACATTTACAGCTCCCAGATGCAACGCATTACCCTTTTGCTATCTGTTAGCACTGTGAGGCACCTGTCTTATCTCATCTTAAGGACGGTCTTTAAGTAAGGCAGGGCCTGCCCTTAAGCTGCAATGGTGGCATCCTGCTCTAACACAATCTAATATATTGCTTTGCCTGCTCATTATTTGACTTGAATGAATTTCAATTACAGTAAACAAATGTCAATTTCCAGATTACAACATATAAAAGGGCATTCATTGCAAAGAGTATTTTTTTGCATGCGTTAAACGTGGCTGAAAATAATGCTTACTTGACAACTGCTTTTTATTCACTGCACAGTAAAAATAATTCTAGGCCTTATAGCATAAGTAGTTTCGCCTTTCTAAAAACATTCTTATCCATCAATGTTATTTATTGCTATCGACTGATTCCAAATACTTTCTCCTCTCTGGTAAGTATAGGATACGTAATTCTGACAGCAGGGTCAGCTCTCTGCAGAGGTGACTAAAGATTGTACATTTGTAAATATAATACCTGGAACAGCTTTTTCCAACTCAGGGTCAGGAGCGCGAGGGCTGGAACTTGGTGATACTCTTTCAGAATGTGGCTTCCGAGTCTAAAATGCCTAAAGTGCCGCAGACTCCAAGTTTTAAGCAAAGGCCAGGACCGCGAGAACCCAGGAGAGCTTTCACTACCTAGGTATTCAGCAGAGGAGCTCCGAAAGCCAAGCACCTTAAGGCAATCAGTTCTAACTAAGCAAGCACTGTACAAGAGTAATATGCTGCCCAAAATAAAAATCCAAAAACGCAAAATCCTGGGAACAGCTAAAACTCTAATGGAGTGAAAGATTCAGTAAAATAAGTGAAATAAAATCGGGAACTAAATCAGTGCCATGGGTCACCTGGATACTTATTACATTTGTTGTTCACAAATTGTCAGTGTTTTTCACAGGGACTCGTTTCAATGTCCGTTCTAAAATGCTACCGGCCCACTCAATGCCCAGCAGTGTTACTCACCAGAAAACGTTAAAATAGAATATGCTGAAACAAGGCACCATGATGTGATATCGATACAGCAGTGATGGTCGGTTGTGCGAATTTTGCCATACACCGTTATTTGCATTGAAATATGAAGCATACCATGTAGTTTTATTACAATCAGCGCCACTAGAATTATGCAATTTTGTGCCCACTGCGATTTTCGCATAATAATTATCTATTTGCCATAAGCACATAGAAATGTGTTTCTAGTTCAAATGGTTCAAAAGTTACAAACAATACAGAAACAAACATGCGTTGCCGCTCCGGGTAAGGCTCTTTGCCTGCGGCTCTGAAAGTGGCAGCATGTAAGAGAAGGGACGGCCGGCAAGCACAATGTGAGCTCACACTCACTGCATTTAAGAGCAAGCACTTCCGTGATAGAAGTGCCTCCGTAAAGGCAGCATGTGTCATCAGGGCCGAAATGTTCTGCGCAAGTTCGTAAAACACACAAATGTACATGAACTGAAAGGGTGTCCGGTTTGTTGCTGCGTGTATTTAAAGTATGCACTTTAAATAAGTGCACAATTCTTTGCTGTCTTGCCTATTTAAAGCAGGCACTTTAAATTACTGCAGCAGAAAGAAGACCCTTTGGGTTGATTTACATATGTGTTTACGAACCAGCGCAGACCCAGACAGAAGTGTGTCCTGGAGGCCTGTGTCACAGTGTGCAGTCACGGTGGCCTCAAGGTGGTTGCCACAATTCGCCCCACCACCAGTGTGGTAAACACATGCCCCGTTGCTCTGGAGAGGTCGTGCGTAGAAATACTCCGCATTCCTGCGGCAAGTCTGTTTACATGTCCGGGTCTGCGTTTACTGCCCCTGGACCGAACACAGGTACGTGGCATCATGGTCCATGAGATTAATGGGGGGGGGGGGGTGGTCTGAAATATCCCAACAAGCAACAGAGCGTACCCCACAAACAGGCATAAAGGGAGGCCTTGATAATGGAGGCGGTGACACTGAGAACCACTTGTACAGATAGCAGATAAAGGGGTATTAGCGCCCGGGGCATAATACGGCGACAGAGAGGAGTGATAGGTGGGCAGGAAGATGGCACACAAAGACCTTACACTTATTTCAGCTACTACTTCACACCTTCTAAAGGTTACTAATCTGATAAAAGTAAACCAACGAACCTGCTGCGCGCTCGTTTGAAACCACGGCTGCAGGCGGCGCCGCCTTTCTTTTTCCAGCAACTGTGTCCCGGAAATAGGAGCTACCAAAGTTACGTAGCCACTCCCCTAAGGTCGCCTCGGCCATACCCAATCAGGAAGCCTAATTCACGGAGGCGAAAGGAGTGCTGAAACTGTTACCACCCCCTGCACTGTGAGCCAGCCCTGCCCCTTCCCATTATCCTGAATGGCGCTCCACTGACCGCGCCCTGGGCCAATTCCTTAGGGCCCCATTTGAAATACATGCACTGCCGCTTTATGCAGCCACTCCCTCAAGGCTGATGTCACCAGCCTCCTCGCTTGCCTCGAGGGCGAGGAATAGTCCTCTCCCCCCTTTGCATATGCGCACAGGAAGACTCTTCGAGATCGAGACAAGCACAAAAAAAAGATTTTACATATTTTCACTGAAACTATGTAAAATCTTTTTTTTGTTTCGGAGCACCAAGCAGTGAGCACTTCTTTTCCATGGTGTTCATTCTCTAATATCTCCCTTTAGTTTTCCCCGATGCTGGTAGGTGGGGCAACGCCCCCTACGCCCCTTAATACCAGCCGCCACTGGATTTGACATGACATATATGCAACTATTTCGAGAAACCAAGATAGTACTGTCTTAATATATAATATATTTGATAGACAAAAAGTGAGGCATCAGTTAAGATTAATGAAGATGAGAGCTAGAAGGAGGAAAAAACGCTTTGTGAATCTTTTTCCCCCTCCCCTTATTTACCATGAAGTTTACAGTTAATTTCGTAAAAGCTCTGGTTTTGCAACAGGAGTCTTTTCTAGATTCACATGCTACTCCTTTTTCCTCGTTTTGATGGTTAGGCTCTAAATTCCCTTTTAGTTGCATCTTTTTCTTGTGGGCCTTGTCAGCCGTTTGGTGCTAAGTACCTCCTAGCATGATGTCAGATGTATGCTCCAGGAAACCCTCAGCGTGGTCACCAAATTCTGATTCTTTTGCCATTGGTTATGGTAGTACATCAGAGCGCCCTAGAGCTGAAGAAGTGAAGATGTATAAATATTTTCAATGAAGGAACTGAAACACTGGCCAATTGGGGAAAACTGCCATCAAAAGACCTTGAGCTATTCAAGGAAAGCTCCGAACAACTCAAAATTTGGAGGTTTTTACCTGTACCATGTTGGTCGGAGAATGAACAGAGGGAATGGAGAATACTCTTTAGATTTTGCCCAAAGTGCCACTACAAGGTCGACCAGAAAGAACCCCACAACGAGTGTAACCTTTGTCTGCCAAAAGACCATAGCCCAGAGTTAAATTATTGCAAGGTGGAAAGTCTTGTCATGCTGCAAGGCAACAGGAGTGTACTGGAGAAGAACCAAGGGCACACTGGAGAAAGAGGGAGCGGCAGTCTTTCTTGGCACAGGTGTCCGTAAATTACATCTGCATGGCAGTCACGTGGTCTTCTGTGCATGCCTTCACAAAACATCACTGCGTGGAAATACTAGCGGTCAAGGAAACGCAGGTGAGACAAAGCAATGAGACAACTCTTTGCAAATATACACTAAATTTCAACCAGGCGTCCCAATAGAGAATGCCACTAAACAATAAATGCACAGCATGTGAATACAGAAAAGATTCAGTGTAAAATGAAGTGGCTATGTACTTGTAGGAGTAGTTTTGCAGCTTCAAGAATTTTGTGGATTTGCATTTGACCTTCCCTTGTCCCCAAAATGAGGAGTTGCAACAGAAGGAGGTAGGAGTATATAAAAGGGAAGCACTAGACACAAGAGTCACTAAAGGGGAAAGAAAAATAATCCGAAGATGCAGCTACACTGAAGTGCTTCTGGGGTGTATGTATGACATCATTCAAGGAAGGACAGAGCACCAAGTAGTTGACAACTCGGACACCCACAAAAACAAATGACTCGGACCATTTCATAACCAACCACTAGGTAGCAGAATAATGCATAGCTTGTGAATCCAGAAATGTCTTCAAACAGAAAAACTACTCGTACAGGTAAGTAACATTATGTTTTGCAGCGTGAATCTTTCTGGATTCACTATGCTGTGCATTATTCCGCGATCTTGTGGTTGGGTCCGGATTCGTAGTCTTTTCTTTGTGTTTTTTTTTTTTTTTTTTTTTTTTTTTTTTGTAGCCCAGGTGGGCGGCGGCGACCACCATTTGGTGCACCTTCCGTGACGTCGTCGTGCTTCCTGCGGAAGTCCCACCTTTGGGGCGCCATCTTCAGATTCTTTTTTCCGCCGTTGGGTCTGGATCGTCATCGAGAAGCTCCAGAGTTACAACCGAAGAAAGAAGAAAAAAAAGCGAGTTTCGTCGACATACATCGGAGTTTCACAGGAAAGGAGGTTATTTCATCAGCAGAGCGAAGAAAGGAGGTTCAGCGCCCTTTTTTCTTCGACCGGGGAGAATGCGCACTCAGAGGCCCTGAGCGCAATGGACAAGACGCCATTCAAGTTCTGCCCAAACTGCCACCACAAATTCGCCCAGAAGGACCAGCATCCGGTCTGCAACCTCTGCCTACCGGTCGAACACCAGAGTAAGGACTGCAACGCCTGCTCAGCCTTCGCGCCGAAGACGCTCAGAGTGAGAGATCGGCAGAGAAGAGCCAACGCCAGCATGGATGGCAAGGATAAGGCCCCGTCGCTCTACGCTCTGGGCCTCTCCTCGGACGACGAGGACAACGTCGCCGGGACAGCCAAACTTCACGGTCGTAGAGACCGACAAGAAAAAAGAAGACTAGGTAAGAGAATCGTCGAGCGAAAAACAGAAAGTACCTCAAACACGAGGGTGACTCGAAAAAATCTGAGTCTAAGTCCACGAAGGGAGCCCCGGCCCCGAAAATTTCGACGACCAAAGGGGGAACCATGGACAAGAGGCCGAGCGGATCCTTAGAGAAGGACTCCCTGGTGCCGAAAGACGCCGAAAGGCAAGGGTCGTCGAAGACAACCCAGGGAGCGGCCCGATCGACGCTGAAAGAACGGTCGACGTCGACGCAAGTTTCGACGAAAAGATCCGCGGTCGACGCCGAAAGCATCTCTGAGATGGAGAAAAAGAAAAGGCGGCTCGAGGCCGAAATGGAGAACATCCTTCAAAGGAAGAAGGAGTTTGACGCCAAGATGAAGGAATTCAAGATTCCAACGATTTCATCGGCGGACGTCGTCGAGGTCGAGGAAGAATTCGACACCGAGGGACTGATGAGGGATCTCTAAGAGGAAGACGATACCTATTATGAAGAGGAAGCCGAGGAAGAAGACCAACAGCCGGTCTACGGCTCGGCACCATCGACCAGCCAGGAGATTGAATGGCAGGATCTCGACACCGAGAACCCGGAGGAGTCCGTGGACACGTACCCTTCGAGGCCTTCGCCACCCGACGACATCGGGGTGTACAATATGGTGGTCAGGAGCGCAGCGACAGCCTTCGGCGTCAAACTCGACGAAGAGAAGCCGAAAGCCGAACCAGCGACCTGCCGGTCTATCACTCCGAGGACTGAGAAAAAGTATAAGCACTCTTCCCTCGACCCCCCTTACATCAAGGGTAGCGTGACCGCAGACTCCATCATAGCGTCCACGGCCAGGAGAAGGGCCAACGTACCAGCAACCTCGGGCCCACCACCTGATAAAGAGAGCAGGAGGATAGACCTCACAGGAAGAAAGGTCGAGAGGAACGCCGCTATGCACTGGCGCATGGCGAATTCCAATGCTCTCCTCAATAGACACCAGTACCAGCACTGGGACGAGATGGGAGAGTTAGTAAAGCACCTCCCCGAAGAATACCGCCAGAGAGCCTCACACCTAGTTGATGAAGGCAAAAACATCGCCAACTCCTGCATAAAGACGGCGTTGGACGGGGCAGAGACCTCAGCAAGACTCATGGCCATAGGGGTCACCGAGAGAAGGCATGCATGGTTAAGAATCTCGGGATTCAAACCGGAGGTGCAGAACAACATCCTTAGCACCCCCTTCAACGGAGAGACACTGTTCGGAGCAACAGTTGACGAGAAGCTCACCCAGCTAAAAAGAGATAACGAAACGGCGAGGTCCATAGGGGCCCTACAGCACAGAGGGATGAGGCGAGGCAACCCCTCAAGGAGACCCTACGGTAGGGGAGGAAACCAGCAGGGCCCGTCGCACCAGACGTTCCAGCAGGGTCAGCAGGGTGAAGGTCACGGACAGGGTCAGCAGAAGCAAAATTGGCAGTACCAGCCCCGGGGCCAGTCCTTTCTCGGGAGAGGAAACGGACGTGGCCAGAGAAGGAGAGGGGGGGAGCAGCCCTCATCAAAGTGACTCTGTACGCAGGAGGACGCCTACCCTCGACATGCCCCCAAGGGTGAGGCGCGAAACAGTAACATCGAGGGGGAGAGAAGGATCAGAAGCCTACGAGCATACAACACCAGTAGGCGGAAGGCTGAGACTCTACCTTCACGAGTGGCAGCGTATAACCACAGACAAGTGGATACTAAACATCATGCAGTACGGGTACTGCGTAGATTTGGAAAGGAAACCGCCAAACAGGAAGCCAAGGGGAAGGCAGAGATCGGAACAAGAACTGACCCTACTCAGAGAAGAAACACGGAAGCTTCTACAAAAGGAAGCCATAGAGCCAGTGCCGTTCAGAGAACGCAACAAGGGGGTCTACTCAAACTACTTCGTGGTCCCGAAGGTAGACGGGAGCCTCAGACCCATCCTAGACCTGCGATACCTAAACAAGTTCGTCAGAACGCAAAGGTTCAAGATGACTTCGCTGCAGGAGGTGCTGCCCCAAATAAGACACGGAGACTTCATGGTCACCGTGGACCTCAAAGATGCCTACCTGCACATCCCAGTAAACCGAAGACACAAGGGACTTCTAAGGTTCAACATCGACCAGGAACACTACCAGTTCACAACCCTGGCATTCGGATTAAATTCAGCACCAAGGGTTTTTACAAAATGCCTGTCGGCGGTCGCGGCCCACCTACGAAAACAGGGGATACACGTCTACCCCTACTTAGACGACTGGCTGGTCAAGGCAAACTCGCGCGAAAAGTGCGCAGCACACGCAAAACGCGTAACAGACACTCTCACGAACCTGGGGTTCTCAATCCACTGGGGGAAGTCGTCGATGGAACCGGAGCAGGTGAAGATTTTCCTGGGGGCAAAAATCAACTCCCTGTGCGGCACCGTGGTGCCCAGCGACAGGAGGACAGATGCCCTACTGAAGGAGACGCGGCTCTACCAGAAGGGGCGAGCTCTGACAGTGAGGGCGGTGAGCAAATTGATGGGGATGATGGCGTCGCGTATCCAGCTAGTGCCGAATGTACGCTTGCACATGAGACCATTCCAGGAATGGCTACAACAGCAATGGTCACAAGCAAACGGAAGTTGGGAGGATCTAGTGGTTGTTACGCACGCAGTGCAGGAGGAGATAACTTGGTGGAACAGAGACAACATGACAGCAGGGAGAAGCCTGACACCACCAAACCCAACAATGACCATTACCACGGACGCATCGCAAAAGGGATGGGGGGCACACATGGACAACCTCAGAGTGAGGGGTCTGTGGGCTCCAGCAGATGCGGTTCGCCATATCAATTACCTCGAGTTGAAGACAATCCTACTAGCCCTGAAGGCATTCCAGAGGCACCTGTACAACCAGAGGGTGTTGGTTCAAACGGACAACACCACGGCAATGTTCTACATCAACAAGCAGGGGGGGACACAGTCGTTCCCTCTCTCCTCTCTGGCTCAGGAGATTTGGAGATGGGCCATACCTCTCAGAATAGATCTTCTGGCAATTCACCTACCGGGGAAGGACAATGTGGAAGCAGACTGGCTAAGCAGGCAGACCTCTGCATCTCACGAGTGGGAGCTCAATGGCCAGGAAACAAAAAAGCTTTTCCGGAGATGGGGAACTCCCACAATAGACCTATTTGCAACACGCCAAAATGCAAAATGCCAAAGCTTCGCGTCCAGGGAACCAGATCAGCAATCCCAGGGGAATGCCCTATGGATAAGCTGGTCGAGGACATTTGCCTACGCCTTTCCACCGATACCCCTGTTGCACACAGTGCTCAGCAAGTGCAGAACCAGCAACATGACTCTAATCCTAGTGGCCCCGCAGTGGGCGAGGCAGACATGGTTCTCACAAATTCAAGAAATGGCGCAAGGCAATCCGTACAGGTTCGAGAGGAGAAAAGACCTGCTCTCAATGCAAAACGGGGAGGTCCTGCACCCAGAGCCAGAGACCCTCAACCTGGCAGCATGGCTCCTGAAGACCTAGAGTTCGCGCACCTAAGGTTGCCTCAGAGCACTATGCGTGTGCTACGGGAGGCAAGAAAACCAACTACAAGAAAATGCTACAGCGCAAAATGGAAGATTCACGGTGTGGTGCAGGAAAAAAGGCCTGCAAAACAGAATGACAAGAGACTCAACTGTGCTGAGGTACCTCACACACCTTCTAAAGAGTAACCTCTGCTCGAGCTCCCTAAGGGTACACTTAGCAGCGATCGTTGCCTACACCAGAGGTGAGAAGGGTACAAGTTTCTTCACCTCGCAGGTGGTGAAGAGATTCATGGAGGGAGCCAAAAGAATGGCCCCCCCCGAAAAGGTTGCCGCCGCCGGCATGGAATTTAAACGTGGTTCTGACGGAGCTCATGAAGGCGCCGTTTGAACCCATTCACAAGGCCACTCTGCAAATGTTGACGATGAAAACTGCCTTTCTAGTGGCCATAACCTCACTACGCAGGGTGAGCGAGCTTCAGGCACTAACGCTACAGGAACCCTACATTCAAATTCACAAAGACAGGGTAGTCCTGAGGACGGACCCACACTTCATGCCCAAGGTAGTGTCGGCGTTCCACATGAATCAGAGTATCCAGATACCAAGTTTCTTCCAAAACCCGACTACAAACGCAGAAAAGGCACTGCACACCCTCGATGCCAGGAGAGCGGTGATGCACTACATTGAAAGAACCAAGGAACTCAGGAAGTCGAAGCAGCTGTTTGTGTCCTTTGCTACTAGCTTCATGGGTAGACCAGTGACCAAGGGCACCATCGCTAGGTGGATTGCCCTCACTATTCAATTCTGTCACAAACAGGCTGGACAGGAGCTAGCGGAGGGGCCCCAGGCTCACTCCACAAGGAAGAAGGGGGCCACCGTTGCCTTCCTAGCAAACACGCCCATCCAAGACATTTGTCTGGCTGCAACTTGGGCATCTGTGCACACGTTCACAAAACACTACTGCGTGGACATTCAGATGAATAAGGAAGCACAGGTCGGACAGAAGGTGCTACAACACATTTTCAACGACCAACGATCATCTTCCACCCAGCCACCACAAAATTAGGAAAACCGCTACAAAGTCTATGCACAGCATAGTGAATCCAGAAAGATTCACGCTGCAAAACGAAAAGTTTCTTACCTGTCGGTGTAGTTTTGCAGCTTGAAGATCTTTCTGGATTCACTAGCGAACCCACCCACCTCCGCCAGGAAGATGAGGCTGGAGGAAGAGGGGGTAAAATGGAAAAGATCTAAGAAATGGAAACGTTCAGAAAATGGACAAAAGGATTAAGCAATCGCCTAGGGTAAAAAAAAAAAAAGAGGGGAAAAAAGAACCCGAAGATGGCGCCCCAAAGGTGGGACTTCCGCAGGAAGCACGACGACGTTACGGAAGGTGCACCAAATGGTGGTCGTCGCCGCCCACCTGGGCTACAAAAAAAAAAAAAAAAACAAAGAAAAGACTACGAATCCGGACCCAACCACAAGATCGCGGAATAATGCACAGCATAGTGAATCCAGAAAGATCTTCAAGCTGCAAAACTACACCGACAGGTAAGAAACTTTTCGTTCTTCGGTGTGTATTATTCAGAGTCTAGCTTGATTTTGCAGTAGAAGGCCAGTTGCTTCTGTACAGTTCACCACAAAAGCCCTGAGATGGCAATGCATCAGAAGGGATGGGTCAAATCCCAATAGTACATAGCACACAGTGGTTCATATCAAGGGGGTTTCACTCATTAATTTGATCTGGTTGGCAGGGTGGAGATGGTTGGATTTTTGGTTGAGTAAAGTCAGGAGCATGAGCTGGTTGTATATATGAGTTGAGGCAGATGATGTAATGGGAGGATTGATAATACAAAAACATTGAAGAGCATTAGAGAGCTGGATGGAGTGGAAAGGCGCTCAATGTTCAGGGCAAGAGTGGTGGTGAGCAGAAGGGGCTTAAATTGAGGCTTGAAGCATTGCAGGATGGGGATGAGCGAGCAAGGGGAGATAAGCTGTTTGAAT
Source organism: Triturus cristatus (assembly GCF_964204655.1). NCBI lineage: Eukaryota > Metazoa > Chordata > Amphibia > Caudata > Salamandridae > Triturus > Triturus cristatus. Next base: position 141,170,667 of record NC_140586.1, on the reverse strand, counting down.
TTGAATTCCGAAACATTTATGTGCTTGGAGTTTGTGAGGAAATGGGGTGTATTATATGGTTTGGTTGTGACCTCACAGTGCAATACTTACCAGCCTGTTTAGGACCCTTGGGTTTAGTTTGTCAAACCTTTAGCTTAGCCCTGGGTGGCTGTGTGCAGCAAGGCTTACACAAAGGAACAAGTGTAAAGCATGTAAACAGCACTAAAACAATTAATGAAATTTACAGGACACCAAAGAAATCCGACACCAGTTTATGAAAGTAGACTGTATTTTTATACACCACAACAAAAAAGATCCACTGGAGGATTCCAGGGATCTAGAATTTGCAAGTTATGGTAAATAGATTTTCACTTGACCGCGAACAAGCACTGGCAAATTCAACAATTTGATACTTAAAAACCTTTTGACTAAAGTTTGGGTAAGTTATGTAGTCACTTGGAGTCACTTTAGGTGACCAACGCCGTTGGGGAGTCAATCAGGGGGACCAGCAAGGTCCTCAAACACTTACCTCAGCAGGAGAAGCAGTCTTCAGTCTGTTTCAGGGACTTTTATCCTTTGCAGGGCTTTCCTATAAAAGTGGTCCTGATGCAGTGGATGAAGGAGCCTGAAGACGCTCTAATAATGCTGTTGATGCGATGTGAGCGACGGGGGTCTTGCTGCGACTACTCCTTGGTCCAACAAGGGGCTGAGGGTGTCCTGGTCACAGGATCGACTTCCCTCCAAGTCCTCTCAGTGCTGGCATAGGTCCAGTTACCACTGGACTACCAGTAAGTCCCAGGCCAGTCTCTTCCTGTGTCGATAACTCGTCTGCTGGAGATCCCAGCTGCACGCTGATACTCCTGGATTCAGCAACCTCTAGTGCAATTTTGTGCATCTGGTCCTTGTCCATGGTGCTGCACGGTTGCAGTGGATTGAAGACTGTGCAGGGTATGCCAACTCACTGACCCTTGGAGTCTTAGCTTTGGCTGGGCTCCGAAGACTACCCCTCGATCAGGACGCAGCGGGCACATTCCTTTTTGCTAGCCACCAGGTTCAGCAGGTGCAGTCCACGCCGGTACAGTCTTTGAAGTTGCTCTTCGCGGCATTAAATTCGATTTGACCATTAAATCTGATTTAATGCATTGATTCTTTTGATACCTTACAGTACCAACTGTAATCGTCCCATTCAGTAGTTAGCAAGGCTGAGGTGTCCGCCTGTAACTCTGTACTTGCCAATGGGCACTCTATCATAGTGATTGTTGGGCCTAACGTACATATGTGAAAAAGGGAAGTTCCGGCTTTGCCATTACCTTAAATAGCATAGTTGAGTTAGCAGATTAATACTGCACTTCCAGTCTGCAGTGGCAGACTGAAAACCATGTTTTAACTCCTCCCACTTAGGCTGACAGTCTGGGGGGGTGGGGGTCACTTCAACTTACAGGCCATATCAAAAACTATTTAATTTATTTGTTTATTTATTTGCAGGTTTTATATAGCGCTGGCTAGACCCGGAGGTATCAGAGCGCTTCACAGGTGCCTAAACAAGATTCCAAGAGTTGATCAAAAACTCAGTATATACAATACAACAAAAACAGACGCTCCAGTGAGGTCTGAATAACATGGTCACTACAAAAGCATATACATTTGCATGTAAAGTGGCTGGTGATGGGAACATGCTTCAGGGCTGAGCTATAAACGATACAATAACAAACGTTTCATTGAGGTCTAGTGGATATATACATAACAAAAGCTGGTAGATATATGTATAAAGTGGTAGATGGGGCGACCAGGCTTCAGGGGAGGAGGGAGTAGGATAGGGATATAAACAGGGGATGGGTGAAAGGGAGGCAAAGAAGTAGAGGGGGGTGAGGTCAGAGGACTGATTGAGGACCCCAGTATTTGCGTAGGTGTAGTTTCAGGTCTTTTTTGAAGGCACTGTAGGAGGGGATGCAGCGCAATTTTTTTGGAAGGGCATTTCATATGATAGGCACGTTTCCAGAGAAGGAGCAAGATTGAGTAGTTTTCTTTTTGAATAAGGGGGGGATGAGGAGGATGGAGTTTGTGCTCCTCCTCGTTCTGGCGCAGCCCGCTTTTTTAAGTTTGTTCGCGAGGTACAGCGAGGCATTTTGGTGTAGGGCTTTGTGTGTGATGCATGCTGTCTTATAGGAGGATCTACCTTCAGCTGGAAGCCAGTTGACAGCCTTCAGGGATGTGGAGATGTGGTCAAAACGATTGTAGCCAGTGATAAGTCTGGCTGCTAGGTGGAGCACAGATCTGAGTGGGGCTAGGTGGACTTTAAGGGTTCCTGTGAGCATAGCATTACCATAGTCCATTTTTGAGAGTACCAGGGATTGGACGACCCATTTGAAATCTTCGGGAGGGATGAGGGGTTTGATTTTCTTCAGGTGACGGAGAGTGAAGAGAACTCCTTTAGCTGAGTTTTTTGTTTGTTGAGGGTAAGATTTTTGTCAATGGTGAAACCAAGGGATTTCGCCGAGTTGGACAGAGAGCGAGCAGTTGAGTGCATTGAGGTCCGAGATCCAGTTTTGGATGGGAAGTCCGTTGTTCTTAGGGGAGAAAAGGATGATTGCAATTTTCTTGGGGTTCAGTTTGAGATGGTTCGTGTGAAACCAGTGTTGGATCTTGTTTAAGGTGAGGTTAAGATGAAGTATATCAGCGTGGGACCTAATTTTGTAGTAAAGTTGTCTCCGCATAGAGGTGGTAGTTAATTCCTGCTTGTTTCAGGATGAGCGCAAGAGGTTCCATAAAGAGGGTGAAGGGGAGAGAATAGAGCCTTGGGGACACCTAGGGTGACCGGAGAGGGGTTAGATAGTCGTTCAGTCTGACTTGTTGTGTTCTGTGTTGAAGAAAAGAGTTGAACTATTTAAGGACCTGGCCGTTAAGGCCAAAGCGGGACTTGAGTGAGTTTAGAAGGTAGTTGTGGTTGACTGTATCAAAGGCAGCCAAGAGGTCAAGGAGAATGAGTAGACAGGCTTCACGGTTGTCAAGGGAAGAGTGGATGTCCTCGATTATGTTTAACATGGTGGTTTCCGTGCTGCAGCCTTTTCTAAAGCCGGATTGCAGGGGGTCAAGGATGTTGAAGTTGTTAATGTGTTTATCTAGTTGGAGCAGGACACATTTTTCCAGGGCTTTGGAAAGGAGAGGTAGGTTGGAGATAGGGCGGAGGTTCTTCAGGTCATTTGGGTCTGAAGAGGGATTTTTAGGGATAGGTGTGATTTGACCGAGTTGAAGTGAGTCCGGGACACTACCTGTGGAAAAGGAGGTGTTGATGTTGGTCCAGTACGGGGCAATGATGTGGTTGAGATCCTGTATGAGACTAGAGGGGATTGGGTCTTTTGAGTGTGAGGACGGTTTGAGTTTGGTTATGATGGAGACTTCGAGTTCGGTAACGGGGTGAAAATTAGTCCAAGATGTGTGTTTTTTTAATTGTAGTGGGGGTAGGCTGGGTTCAGGAGGGGTATAAGGGTGAGGAGGGGGGGGGTAAGGAGACAGTCAGGACGGGTGGATCGTTTAGTGCAGTGGTTCCCAAACTTTTGACTCCTGAGGACCCCCATTGAGTCACCTCTGGAAGCCAGGGACCCCCAAGCAATTTGTATGATTTAAATTTCAAACATTAAAACAGTAATTCGAAAACAATCAACACACGTGTGCACACAAAACAAATACTTGAATTACTAAGGATTTTAGTATTTTATATTGAAAGAATTTGCAAAAAACAGGAAGGTTAGTGCTGCATCTCGGTGACTAACTTTTAAATGGTTGGTTTTATTTCGCAGTATGAGGCTCCTGCTAGGGCCAGACTGGAAACCCAAAGCAGCCATGGCAAATGTTTTCAGAGCAGTCCCCATACAGTGCACACCAAGTGCAGTGAGTGAGCCTGACCACTACAAAGGGGGCTTTGGGAGGCTCTCCTCCCAAGAAAATTTAGGAAACCATGGTGCATTCTACAACAAATTTATCAGTTTATATTAAATTGTATCAGCTTTTAAAGAATAGTAAATGATGACCTTACTATGCACCAGAATATGACAATCTTTGTTAGGGTTCTTCAATTATTCCCTTATTATCACCCTCCAACAATGCCTCTCATCTCTCCATAGCTCCTCGGTCACATGTATTTCTTTTGTTTTATACTTATAGCATCTCTCATATCACTGAAGGATGTCAGAGCACTTTACATCACACACATATAGGGGCAGATTTACAAGCCCCTTGCGCCACGGGTGCGTCACAAAAAGTGACGCAGCGGTGACTTATTTTAGTGCCCCATATTTCCAAGGCAGGAAAAGCCACCCTGCGTGACTTTTCCTGGTCTTGTAAATATGGTCCATTTGCACACACCCCTTTGCGTAAAAGGGGTGTGTTCCCACGTAAAACCCATTAAAACAGACACATTTAATGTGTCTGAATACTATGCCTCCCCAGGGGAGGCGTAGGGAGGAGCAACGAGGAGAAATATATTCATTTCTCCTGGTTTTTTCTTCTTTCTATGCGTTTTGCATACTGCAGCACGCATAGAAAGAGGATATCACCTCTGGTGATTGTTTATGTACAGGAAGGCGTCCCTTCCTGCACATAAACAATCAGTAAAACTATGAAGTTGTACAAGTTCTATGTGTGCTAATGCAGGACACTTAGAAGTAAAAAAACGCCATTTCTGATTGTTTATGTACTTGAAGGGAACCCTTCCTGCATATAAACAATCTCCCCACGACGCAGGCATCCTTGCACCATGATGCAAATGTGCCTGTGCAGGCTCATGGCAGCAGTTTGTGCGCCAGCGCAGGGAGAAGCACAGAGATGCGACATATTGTTGTAAGTATGTTGCATCCCTGTGCTTTGAAAGTGACTCAGTGCGGCACTTTCCTTGTAAATCTGCCCCATAGTGACAATGATTTATACGTGTAAATCAGTGTATAGAAAATGTTATATAAGGCAAATGTGACTACAAGGTGTAGGATTCACATGTCATTCATACTAGTAGTCATTTTTAAAGAGTGCTTGGTCTGGAGAAGCACAAACTCAGGATTCACAACATAACACAGTGGTTAGCATTGACTTTAACAATAAAAATGTATTTCCACCCAAATAAACCTTTTTAGCAGCATCAGGATAATGAACGACTTGGAAAAAACATATGGTTCGAGGCATGTGGGCTGCTGAATTCATATCTGTGCATAGATCGCCGCCTAGTGTTGGGTCCGGATGTTTGCACGTTGTTGTCCTGGAAGAGTCTTCGAAGTATCCTGGGATAGGTGACTCCTCCCCTGGACTACAGTGCGCATGGGCATCCTCTCCATCCTCATTGTTTTTTTCCGCCATTGGGTTCGGATGTGCTTATCTTAACTCAAGTTAGGAAAAACTTTTTACAGGCCAAAAGGCCTTTAGTTCGCGTCGGTACTGTTCCCGATCGGTATCGATAGTTATTTGTTAGTTTACTAACTTCCAGACCAACTTTTTCGCATCATACCCGACCATCGACCCGACATCGACGATGGAATCGAGGACGCCATTCAAGCGGTGCCCTGTATGCAATGCGAAATATCCCCATGTCGATGTCCACCCGGTGTGCAACAAATGCCTTTCACCGGATCACGACGAGTCCACATGTATGGCCTGTGCCCGATTCCGATCCAAGAAGACTCTCCGGAATCGTCTAGCAGCGAGGCTCGAAGCGCAGCAAGCGGCACCGGCCCCGACCGACATCTTCAACGCCGAGGACGAAGATGTGGAAGACGTGGAGAACCTACCCTCCAGCCCCGCTTCCGAACACGACTCCGGATCGGAAGACGTCGAAGAACTCTTTCACAGAGACTAAGCCGACACCGACGTAGGAGACTACAATGAGGCCTTAGGGGCCGAAGAGAGTAGCTCCGGTGACGAGCAAGGCCTACCCGTACAGACTGTGGAAATCCCAGTGCGTCAGTCTATGGCTCCGGTCGAGGGATCGCCTTCGGGCCTTACCCAAGACCTATCCCGCATCCATTCGGCACCGGCCTCGGACATTCAGCGGCAGCCTTTACTACCCAAAACGGCTGGTTTCCCTTCATCGAAACCGAAAGCCGTATCGGTTCAGCAGAAACCGAAACTGAAAGTCACACTGGTCGGATCGAAGCCCACCACACCTTCGACGCCAGCCAAACCCGTCGGCACCGACCGCACCAAACGGGACTTCGGTGCCGAGCTTGCAGCAGCCGACGTCGGCGCCGACGCACGGAAAAAGACCATCGGTACCGCCAAACCGCCTCGGCTCCCGGCACCGAAACAATCGGCTCCGACCACAAAGGTCAAAATGGCTGCTGGATCTCACACCACTTCGAAAGCAGCACCAAAGGCACAATCATCGACGCTGTCGACAGCTACTACCTCTCCTCGACTCGATGACCCCGTGGCACCGAAGAAGTCCACGCCTGCCTCAACGGAACCGGTCGGCGCCAAAGAACCGTCAGCGTTCCAGGTGCGGCAAGTTTCAGCATCCTTGCAACGCATCAAAGATAAGGCGGCCCTCCAGGACACATCAAGCTCCGAGCCGAAAAAGGCTCAAAAAGCTTCTCCGGCACCGGCCAACATCACTTTTGGCCTGCCACCATCCACGGCGCCAAAACTGTTCGAAATCAGAACACGTGTCACCCACACCAGGATCACACCTGCAGAACACTCTCCTACGGAGACGTCGCCATCACACATCATCGATGCTGCAACAGGCAGAATGATGCTTCACAAGAGGAAGATAACTTCCGAGCCAGCTTTGGACTCCTACCGGATCCCACTAAAGAAAAAGCTGCCAGTGGATCCGGAACCAATTCTTTACAAGCCTCTCCATACCTCTCACCAAGATCCACAGTCCTTCTCTCCGGCACACTCCGAAACCGACGTTTTGGAGGACTACATAGGTGACCACGTCCCCTACCCCGGAGACATGGACCCTGAAGGCCAACAGGACCCTGACCAAGCTTGGGATGACCCTGTAGACTCAAACGCACCTATGGATACGCAGGACACGCAGCTATATGGTGCAAAAACGTCTCCCACAGAGGACACTGCCGCATTCAACGCCCTCATTGAACGTGCTGCGGCCAATCATGGTGTTCAACTCCACTCTGACACCATCAAGGACGATTTTCTCATGGATACTTTCGCATCCTCAAAGACCTATTAAAACTCGACCCATGTTGAAAGGTGTCCTCAAACCAGCAAAGGACATTTTCAAAGAACAGACCAGGGCAAGAGTAATAAACCCCAGAATCGACAAAAAATATAGGTCAGCGCCTGGGGATCCTACCTATATTAGAGGACAGTTGCCTCTGGATTCCATAGTAGTCGCGAATGCTCGTAAACGGGCGCACTCGCAGACTGGGGATGCTCCTCCCCCGGACAAAGAGTCCAAGGTGTTAGAGACCTCCGGCAAACGGGTTGCAGCCCAAGCAGCTAACATATGGTGTATTGCCAATACTCAGGCGCTCCTGGCTCGCTACGACCGAGCGCATTATGACACACTAGAAACCTTACTACAACATCTCCCTGACCAATACAAAGAGGGAGCAGAGATCCTCATCAGAGAGGGACAACTCCTCAAACGCATCCATCAAGTGTGCACTGGATGCCGCAGATACAGCTGCCAGAGCCATAAACACTAGCGTCATGTTACGACGACACGCCTGGTTACGAATCTCCGGATTCAAACCTGAGGTGCAAAATAACATCCTCAACCAGCCGGTCAACCCAGACTACTTATTCGGGCCAGAGGTTTACACCACACTAGAAAAAATAAAAAAGGACACAGACACTGCAAAGTCCATGGGGGCTCTCCAAACGCAGGCCTTTCGGAGTGGCTCCTTTCGTCGCCCCGGCAATAGAGGAGCAGGTAGAGGACAGGTGTCACAGCAAACCTACAACAAGGGCAACACCCAAAGTACCTACGATAAAAACACCAGGGGTGGATATCGTGGTTCAAGCACAAAGGGCGGAGGACGCGGATACGGCAATACTAGATCCTCTCCCAAGAACAAACAGTGACGCCCTCTCCCTTCCTCCCGACCACACAACACCTGTCGGGAAGGTTGCAAAGGTTCCTGTCCACGTGGAACTCCATCACCACGGACAGGTGGGTCAAAGATATTATCAAACACGGTTACTGCCTAGAATTAACCTCGACTCCACCCACAATACCCCCAAAACTCCCTGTACTTCTTAATACCAAAAAAGGACGGGTCACTCAGACCTATACTAGACCTGAGACCCCTCAACCGCTATATTCTTTCGGAGCATTTCCACATGCTCACCCTGCAACAAGTCCTCCCACTGCTCAAACAGGGAGACTTCCTGGCCACACTAGACCTCAAAGATGCGTATTTCCACATACCCATTCACCCATCACACAGGAAATATCTCAGGTTCACTATTCAAGGGCAGCACTACCAATTCAAGGTTCTTCCCTTCGGCGTGACGACGGCGCCCAGGGTTTTCACAAAGTGCCTAGCTACTGTGGCTGCACATCTACGGAGGCAACACATTCATGTCTACCCCTACCTGGACGACTGGCTTGTTCAGGCAAAGTCAGCCCAGCAATGTGCCAACCACATGTCCCGCACCATTCACCTTCTTCACAGTCTGGGGTTCTCACTAAATTACCCAAAATCACATCTCCAACCCGCACACGTACAACAGTACCTAGGTGCGACCATAGACACTCTGGCGGCCACAGCTCAGCCAAATTTAGTGAGAATCAACAGCATGCAAATGCTGATTTCCAAGTTCAAACCCCAACACTCCCTTCCCGCGCGAGTGTTTATGCAGTTGATAGGCATGATGGCCTCCTGCATTTTCATAGTCCCACACGCGAGACTACATATGCGCCCGCTTCAGGAGTGCTTAGCACGTCAATGGAATCAGGCTCAAGGGCAACTAAAAGACCTAGTGTTGGTGAGCGGTCGGGCATACAACTCTCTGCATTGGTGGAATCCACAAAACCTTTGCAAGGGCTGACCGTTCTAAGAGCCAGTTCCACAAATAATACTGACAGCGGACGCGTATCTCCAGGGATGGGGAGCTCATGTACTCAATTACACAGTGCAGGGACTATGGACAATACAACAAAAGAAGATGCACATCAACCTTCTAGAACTGATGGCAATCTTCCTGGCTATGAAAGCATTCAAAGTACACTTGTGCAACAAAGTCGTGTTGATCCGGACGGACAACATGACCGCCATGTACTACATACAGAAACAGGGAGGAACACACACTCCACAGTTGTCTCATCTGGCTCAGAGCATGTGGAAGTGGGCCATTCAGAGGAACATGTTCCTCATGGCGGAACACCTCCCCGGCAAGGACAACCAGATTGCGGATCTGCTCAGCAGACACAGCCACCAGATGCACGAGTGGGAGTTGCACCCATCAGTCCTCCAACCCTACTTCCAGCGGTGGGGTCATCCAGAGATAGACCTCTTCGGCCACAAGCGAAAACGCAAAATGCCAAAGCTTTGCCGCCAGGTTCCCACATCCGCAGTCGCAGGGCAATGCGATCTGGATGAACTGGTCCGGCAGATTTGCGTACGCTTTTCCCCCAGCACCATTGATACCGCTGGTGGCACGCAAACTCAGACAACACTCACTGACACTCGTCCTGGTTGCTCCAACGTGGGCACGCCAGCCATGGTACACCACCTTTCTCGAACTTTCCGTTGTGCCGCATCAAAGGCTGCGGATCAAACCCGCGCATCTGACGCAGAACCATGGAGAGATTCAGCACCCAGATCCGCAACAGCTGAACCTGGCAATCTGGCTCCTGAAGTCCTAGAATTTGGCTACCTTAACCTGCCACCTGACTGTATGGACATCATTAAGGAGGCCAGGAGACCCACTACCAGAGCTTGCTATGCAGCCAAATGGAAAAGATTCGTCATTTATTGCAATAATAATGACATTAACCCGCTAGACGCATCCATCCAAAACATAATCTGTTACCTCTTACACCTATACCGATGCAATCTGGCATACACCTCTATACGTGTCCATTTGACCGCAATATCAGCCTATCTCCAGAACAGGCAGCACCTCTCTTTATTCAGAGTGCCGGCCATAAAAGCATTCTTGGAAGGACTCAAACGAGTAATTCCTCCAAGCCACCCACCGGCTCCAATGTGGAACCTCAACTTGGTCCTCACACGCCTGATGGGTCCACCCTTCGAACCTCTGCACTCATGCGAGATTCAATTCCTCACCTGGAAAGTAGCTTTCCTAGTAGCAATCACTTCTTTAAGAAGAGTTAGTGAACTCCAGGCACTAACCGTTCAAGAGCCATTCATACAGGTTCACACAAACAGGGTCGTACTACGTACCAACCCCAAATTCATGCCCAAGGTGATATCGCAGTTCCACATGAACCAAACTATTGAACTGCCTGTTTTCTTTCAAAACCCACAAACTGTCGCAGAAAGAGCACTCCATACACTAGATGTAAAGAGGGCCCTCATGTACTATATCGACAGGACTAAAGTCTTTAGGAAAACAAAACAACTTTTCGTTGCCTTTGCCCCATACACAGGTAACGCTATCTCCAAAGCAGGTATAGCCAGATGGATCGTTAAATGTATTCAAATTTGCTATCAAAAGGCTAAACGCACATTAACGATTCCCCCACGAGCCCACTCAACACGCAAGTTAGGGGCCTCCATGGCTTTCCTAGGAAACATTCCTTTGCATGATATATGTAGAGCAGCCACCTGGTCCACTACACATACATTTACCAAACACTATTGTGTAGATGTGCAATCAAAACAGCAGGCAGCTGTAGGACAGGCTGTTCTCAAAACTCTTTTTCAGACCGCTGCAGCTGGCACTGGTAGCCGCCGCCGCTAATAGAGGGTACTGCTATGTATTCTATGCACAGATATGAATTCAGCAGCCCACATGCCTCGAACTGAATATGCTACTTACCAGTATGCATCTGTTCTTGGCATGTAGGGCTGCTGACATTCATATCGCCCTCCCTCCTCCCCGGCGCCTGTAGCAGCTGCAGCTCTCAGAATTACTGTAAGCATGGTCATCACTTTCTGTATCTACTCCATCACTGCCACAATGGCGAAAAACAATCTGAGGATGGAGAGGATGCCCATGCGCACTGTAGTCCAGGGGAGGAGTCACCTATCCCAGGATACTTCGAAGACTCTTCCAGGACAACAACGTGCAAACATCCGGACCCAACACTAGGCGGCGATCTATGCACAGATATGAATGTCAGCAGCCCTACATGCCAAGAACAGATGCATACTGGTAAGTAGCATATTCATTTCTAACTTACACCATGTAGTTTGGAAGCAGCTCTTTGGTCACTGTGCTAGCACTGCACAGTAACAAAAGAATCTCTAAGAAAAAAGCAGTAACCCACTTACCTATGCACATAAACTGTTTTTTAAATGCATGGTACATGTTCTTTGCAGTAGGCATATTATCCCTCTGTGCCACATTCGATAAGTCAAAGCTGCCACTTGGCAAAACTCTCTTCTCTCCCCAGCAGGGTACATTAATCACTGATGTTATCTTGACACTTTTATTGTTGCTAGACAACTGCTCATTCTCCAAGGAACTTTGTTGTGCTTTTAAAAGTACTGCCTGAGGACCCCCTGGGAATGTGTCACGGACCCCTGGGGGTCCGCGGACCACAGTTTGGGAAACACTGGTTTAGTGTATTGCCAGCAACGAGAGGAGAGCTCGGTGGGATCTCAGATGGAAGGAGTGATCGATTTTATCCGAGAAGAAGTTGGCAATTTCCTCACATCTAATTATCGAGGAAGTAAGTTTGGGGGAGGCTATTGTTTGTTTGCGAACAATGTTGAATAGCTCTCTGGGTCTGTTTGTAGCTCGATCGAGTTGTATTCGGAAAAAGGAGGCCTTTTTACTGAAGATGTGTTTTTTATAGGATGATCTAGCGGACCTGAGACTAGCAAGGTGGGCGGCTGAGGGGTGTTGTCTCCATGATCTTTCGGACAGTCTGAGTGCTCTCCTTTCGTCCAGGTCAGGGTTAAACCAGGATTTGAATGGAATGGTTCTTTGCTTTTTTAGTTTGGGAGGGGCTAGGAGGTCAATGACCTCACTGGCAGTCTTGTTGAAGAGTTTAGTGAGCTCATTTGCGTCTTGGTAGGGGGGTTGAGAAGAAGTTGCGTTTGTAGTTTAGACTCTAGTTCGCCTGGAGGGATTTGGTTAAGGTTTCTGATCCATTTCATGGGGAGTTGGGTTTTGGTATTGGAGGGGAGCCGATTCGATCTTGAATAGGACTAGGTGGTGATCAGACCAGTCAATGGGAAGGATGCTGGGGATGGAGACCAGGTCATTTTTGGATATGATGGCATCGAGAGTGGCCCCTTTGATGTGGGTGGGAGAGTGAAAAAGTTGAACGAGGCCATTGATTTCTAGAATGTTATAGAGATGGGAGACTGAGGACAGCAGTATTGTCCAAGTGGATGTTAAAGTCTCCAAGGAAGATGTTTTTCAAGTTGGATAGAGCAGATTGAGAAAGAAGGTCGGTTAGTTACTAAGCGAAGGGAATTTGATCGCCCGGAGGGTGGTAGATGATGTGTAGTCGAATTGGGGGGGGGAACCCTGGATAGAGATCGGCGCCAAGGTATTCAAAGGTTGTGTTCAGAGTTTTTAATATAGGAGAGTTGCAGTTTATTTTGGTAAATAACTAGGCCACCTCCAAGTCTGTCTTGTCTGTCATTCCTAATGAAGGAGTAGCCCGGGGGGTGAGTATGTCTGGGATGCCTGTTGAGTGGGCGTTAAGCCAGGTTTCTGTAAGGAAGGCAATGTCGATGGATTCACTAAGGAGGGTTTCGGATATTTCAGTTTTGTGTCGGACAGCCGAGTGGCAAGAAGAGTGGGGGAGAAGAGAGGGTGGAGCTAGAGCTGTTGAACGCTGTGGTGGGGGGGTCACTAATGTTGGGAGGTGGAGGTGCGTTTGAGATAGGGGGGGGGTAAGGTTATGGTGAGGGAGAGAGTGTGATTCTGTGTTGGAGGAATAGGTGTAATGGTGGGAGGAGTGGGCAGCACAGGGTGAGGGGTCCCGGGCTTACATTCCTCCGCGTGTGGGAGGAGTGTAGTTCGTAGTGGGTGTTGTGTGTTTCGGGAGGGTGGACGTTCAGGGGGGAGGGGTCCTGCAGATGTGGAGAGGCCTACGGCAGCGAGTAAGGTTTGGGGTCGGTTTGAAGGTGAGGTGGGGATTTGGGTGGTGGGACGTGCAGTACGGGTGACTATGGTGTGAGGGGGGGATGTTACGTGGGTGACAGACTGGACCACCGCCTTCCTCGCCGGCAGAACACAGAACGTAAGCCTCCCCCCCCCCCCCCCACCCCCTCCTATTTCCGCTCCCAAGCCACTGAGATAATCTGCGGCGTAACCCAGGGCTCATCGCAACGCTGTTCAAAATCTACATGGCACCGCTCGCCCACGTAGCCTCACTCATCTCCTATGCCGATGGCACACATCTGATCCTCACCCAAGACCCCCATACCGCCAAAACCAACCTCCATGAGGGAATGAAGGCCGTCGCCGGCTGGATGAGAAACAGCCAACTGAAGCTGAACTCGAACAAGACTGAGGTACTCATCCTCTGACCCACCCCCTCTGCCTGGGACAACTCCTGGTGGCCGACTGCACTAGGAACAGCTCCAACGCCCACCGACCACTCACGCAACCTAGGGGTCATTCTCAATTCCACCCTCTCCATGACGAAACAGGTCAACGCAGTCTCTTCCTCCTGCTTCAACACCCTCGGCATGCTCCGCAGGATCTCAAAGTGGATCCCCTCCGAAACGAGAAGGACAGTCACCCAGGCCCTCGCCAGCAGCAGACTGGACTACGGAAACGCCCTCTACACAGGAGCCTCAGCCAAACTCCTGAAATGGCTCCAACGCATCCAGAACTCCTCCGCACGCCTGATCCTCAACATCCCTCGCCGCAGCCACATCACACCCCACCTGAGACCTGCACTGGCTCCCCGTCAACAAGAGGATAACCTTCAAGCTCCTCACCCACGCACACAAGGCACTCCACAACACCGGGCCAGCATACCTCAACAGCCGACTCAAATTCTACACCCCTGTCCGCCAGCTCCGCTGACCACTCCCTCGCCACTGTCCCCCGCACCTGAAGAGTGACCACCGGCGTCCGATCATTCCCCCACCTCGCCACCAAGACATGGAACACCCTCCCCATCCACCTCCAGCAGACCGGAGACCTACTGACCTTTAGAAGACTCCTCAAGACCTGGCTCTTCGAGCAGTAGCAGCATTCCCCCACCCCTTAGCGCCTTGAGACCCTCAAGGGTAGTAGTGCGGTTTACAGATGCTCTGATTGATTGCTTGATAGATGTAAGTGCGGAGGGTTTCGGGGGTGTCTAAGGTTTGGGGATGTCGGTTTGTAGATGAGGTGGGGATTTTGGTGGTGGGACGCGCAGTTATGGTGACTAGGGGTTCTGGGCTAGTGGGAGGGGGGATGTTAAGTGGGAGACAGACGTAGGTGAGGGAGGAGGATTGGGGGCAGGTTTGGATAGGCCTGTCGGGGAGCTGTAGAGGTGGTCGAAGGTGTTGAGGTGGTGCTTGGGTGCTTGGATGAGAATGTTGCCGGTTTTGAAGATGGAGATGTCAATTTCTCCACAAAAAGCAGGGGAAGGGGAGGTAGAAAGTTTGAAACCGTAAGGGATATTGCCGGATTTAGAGATGGTGAGATAGCTCAGGAAGATGATTTTCCATTTGGAGAGGCGTTTGGAGTAGAAAATAAGGTTGGTTATTGTAGGCGAGGTAAGGCTAAGGTAGGAGTCAACTATAAGTGTTTCGGGGAGTTGAGTCAGTAGTTTATGCTTAAAGTTTTTCTTGGCATGTTTGGACAGATTGGATGGGTATAGGATGTTCCAGGAATTGGGACAGTGTCTTGATATTGCGGGGTTAGGGGGAGTTGGGCCAGGGTATGGGGTTGTTAGATGGGCCATCAGAGGGGAATAGGTAGGAAGAGAGAGGGGAGGGGGTGGGACAAAAGAGGTGAGAGGTAGGCATTGGAGAGAGGGAGTCCGGGGGGGATGATGGCCGTCGGGGGAGGGGGGGGGATTTGATGGGAGTGGAAGTAGGAGATAAGAGACTAGGTGTGAGGGGATTGAGGAGGGTCGAGAGGGTCGGGAGGAAGTCAGATATGAGACAAGGTAGTAGTGGGGGGTGAGGCGGTTTAGGTGTGAGTAGGGGGGCAGCGGATTTAAAGTAGTGGGGAGAGTAGAGATAAACTCGAGGGGGGAGTAAGGAGGGAGTAGGAGAGAATAATAAATGGGGGGGGGGAGCATAAGGTAGAGGGAGTACATTAAGGGGGAGCTGAAGCAAAGCTAAACAACTTGGATGTCACCAGAATTAGACAGATTAGAACACAGCCGGGTCAAGCTAGGTAGTGATAGCGTAACGATGATAATGATAATGGAGCATCAAATTCTAGTGAAATTGAAATTAAAATTAAACAAGGGAGCAATACACGATAACATAATTAGGGTGGTAGCACGCCAGATTATTCACTGTAAAAACATAAGACCTGATGATGGTGAGACATCAGCACTCAATTAAACAGGGGGGCAATAGTTTATAGAGATAACAAAATTGTAGTGGAATTAGGCCAGATTAGTCCTAATAAAATAGGAATGATGACAAGACATCAACATTCAATCTGAAATTTAAAAAGGACAACAGAAAAAGATAATAGCACATCACAATACTTAAGACACTAATCACAGAAATAAAAGGGGTGTGTGTCAGCCGAGCAAAACTTTGTGAGAAAGTCACAGTCCGGGTAGAGAGTGAGGCTCGGGCGGACATGAGAATAAGTAATTACACTCCGTGTTCTCATAGGGGGGGGGGGGGGGGGGGGTCAACTCGTTGGTCATCTTGGGAGCGCGATAAGGAGGACAGTTGCCATCTTGTTTCAGGGCGTAATTTGAGACCAATTGTTTCTCCTTCGATTTGCCCAAACCGCAGGAGAATGAAATGAAAAGGGGGAGGAGGTTTTTCCTTCTGTTTGTCCAGACCACAGGAGTATGAGAATGAAGGGGGGGGGGGGTTGGGGGGGGGTGCCGACTCGTCTCCGTCGGGGGCGACGTTAAAACATGGCTCAGAGGCTGACTAGGGTTGTTTGGGGGGGGGGGGGGTGGATAGAGCATGAACCAGGACCCGTGGCCTGGCTCGAAGTCAGGGCCTCGTGGCGGAGGTCAGACCGGCCCGGGGCTTGGGGGGAGAGGGGGGGGGGGGCAAGAGACAGCTGTTTCCAATTTGCGGCGGGCGCTCTGATCTCGATTCTGGCATCTAGGACGGGCGTAGGCGTGAGAGGGGGGGCTGCACCGAGCAAAAGCCCGAGAGTCAGGCTCTACTTACTGTCTGCATCAGTGGTCCCATTGCAATTGGGGGGCGGCTGTGCAGGCCAGGCGACGGGAGGCAGCACTTCATGTCAAGGGCCTCGGTATAAAGTCTCATCGATCAGGATGTGGAGGGAGCGCCGTATGGCGATCCGCACCAGCGGGGCCAGGGCTGGCAGGGTGAAGGAAGAAGCAGAAAAGGCACACAGGTCGTCTGAGATCTGGCCGCATTGGAGGGCACCCTAGAGTGTGCTGCGGAGGCCTAGTAGGGCAAAGTGTAGGGGCGGTCCGAAGCCGGCAGCTGAAGAAAACACCCACCAGCACGCAACCTTCACCAGGATTGCACGGTTGGTGTCCTGGAACTCTCCTCTTTTCCAGGCAACGGAGGTCGAACACAAGTGTGATTGGGGGGGGGGGCAGCACTCAAACCCTCAATACAGGATCAGCATGCCACTCGTAAGAAACTCTGGGTCTCGATCCCACTCCAGGCGTCGGCGGTCGGACAACAGCAGCGAACCAGGCCGGAGGCAGCCCACTCGGGCATCGGTGGTATGCCAAGTAGCCAGCAATGGAGCCAAGATGAAACTAGTTGGGTCAGGTCGCGAGTCCACTCCGGAAGCGGCGGTGGCCCAGCGGTCAGCAGCAGGATGAAGAAGGCTGTAAACTTGCTGGTCAGTTTAATTAGTTTACTAAAAAAAAGAAGAATGTCATCTGTTGCCCTCTTGTTGATGACGCTCGTTTCAGGGGTGGATGAAAAACTAAGGGCTTACAACTAATCAATGCCATTTGGGGTCAAGTGAATTAAACATTCACCATTTTAAGGTTCAGGCGGTAATGTACACATCTACTCTACCTCACTTACACATCACTGGTAGAAAAGCTGCGCTGAGGCTCGTAAAAGCCTTTGTTTAATTCAATAGACGCTCGTTCAGCTAACAGAGCAGCTTCAAACATGCGCTTTCTTTCCCGCTTTTCTCTCTTGCTCGGGGCAAGAGTCCGAGGCTGAGGTGGTGCATCTCCCACGGCATAGCTTTGCATGTCTAACAAGCTACATCACAATTTCATTTCTCATTCTCCCAATCCCTCCTAAGGCACATGAATACCATACGTTGTAATGAGGTAGCCGGACAGGGCGATAAATATTTCCGGGCTGCATTTAGTTTGATGTATTGCATATCCCTAGCTGGCTGTGTAATAAAGTTTACAAGAGGTGATCAGGGACTGCAGCCTTTCTGATCACATTTGAGCGTGTGGCTGTGGTGGTTTGATCAGGGAGAGGGGAGGGAATGGTGGTCTAGGAGGAGAGGAGGCGAAGCCTGGGTAGAAATCGATACAAATTTAGTTCAGACCAGCTATAGATCAGAATGCACTGTGAAGCCGCTGCTATATAACCCAGTCACATACATCAACGCCCAGCTGCTGCTCTGGGCCTGTGAGGCAGCTCTGACGCCTCAAACCACACAAACACACATGTGCAGCAGACCCACAAAGAACAAGCACGCGCAGACACACTGTTCACCTACACATGCACAAAGGAACATACGCACTCCCACACATACAGACACGCACAGAACACTGATGTAGAAATTCAGAGACGCCCATATGTACAACCACAAACACAGAAAACGGACTACACAAACGGGTGCAAACACACACACACACACACTCCACGCGATAATCTCGTAAGTGTTAATGTGCTGCCGGGTTGAAGGGTCTATCTGCAGCATAAATTGACATGATCGCTTTCTGCACGAAGGGGGGATATGCAGACAGCTTCATGAGGACAGGGAAGAGAAGGATCGAATCAGACACCGAAAGAGATGGCGCACACAGGAGGGATGGGGTAACGAGTGACAGCAGACGGCGAGAGAGGATGAAGGGGTGGGCCATGGACAGTAAAATGCCAATGGAAGTGGATTGATGTGCAGTGATAGCGACCAGCAGAAAAGAAATGCCGTCCTCGGGGAAAATAAAGGCACAGATTGCGGCAACAGCACAACCGTGAGGATGCGGAGAACAAGCTGCAGGTGATGTACCTGAGGAAGATGGGGGGAACAGAAACAAGTACAGGGAAGGATTAGAATAGTGAGCGTGGTGCAGATTATGAATGGACTTCAGGTCTACTAAGGGGAATCCAAATGCACTGCGTAAGCGCTTATGGCAGGGAAATGCACATGCAGCATTTTGTATTCCTGGACGGGAATGCTTTTGTTACTTGTTTATCAGGAAGTACGAGCAGGGCGGAAGTGGGTGAGTGCGGCCAGGGACGAATGCATGTCAGACAACAATCGCAATAAAAAACAAGATGCGCGGCCGCGAGACGCGCTATGTGGCGGGAGGGGAAGCAGGGGGTGAGTCTGCGAGTGGTGCGTGCGGCAAAAAGCCAGGGCGCTGAAAGCTGGCGGCTGCGTGCTTGCACGCGCGCATGAATGCAAGCGCTAGGCCATGTGGCAGCACTTTTAAAAGCCCTAACTAAATGTGTCTCAGAGCAGCGCATGCGCTGGCTCAGGCGAGACCTAAAAAGGAAGGCTTTGACAAAGCAGGAGTGTTTATTTTGCTATGTTGTGTTGGCAGTTTAAAAGGTGCCTGACTAGGCTTCAGTGGCAGATCTTGAGACCTGTTTTCACGTTGTCACAGTACTGGTGGCATAATACGTGCTGCAATCCACTAGTGACATTGAACTTACTAGCCCAGGGTATACTTTGTACCATATACTAGAGTATTCCAGGCAAGTTAAGTATGCCAGTCAGGGTGTAGCCGATTGCACATATACTGAGGACATGACTACAGATCTGGCCGGATTCTCAAGTTTTGCAGCGTGAATCTTTCTGGATTCACTATGCTGTGCATTATTCCGCAATCTTGTGGTTGGGTCCGGATTCGTAGTCTTTTCTTTGTTTTTTGTTTTTTTTTTGTAGCCCAGGTGGGCGTCGACGACCACCATTTGGTGCACCTTCCGTGACGTCGTCGTGCTTCCTGCGGAAGTCCCACCTTTGGGGCGCCATCTTCAGATTCTTTTTTCCGCCGTTGGGTCTGGATCGTCATCGAGAAGCTCCAGAGTTACAACCGAAGAAAGAAGAAAGAAAAGCGAGTTTCGTCGACAAATACATCGGAGTTTCACAGGAAAGGAGGTTATTTCATCAGCAGCGCGAAGAAAGGAGGTTCAGCGCCCTTTTTTCTTCGACGACCTTGGAGAATGCGCACTCAGAGGCCCTGAGCGCAATGGACAAGACGCCATTCAAGTTCTGCCCAAACTGCCACCACAAATTCGCGCAGAAGGACCAGCATCCGGTCTGCAACCTCTGCCTACCGGTCGAACACCAGAGTAAGGACTGCAACGCCTGCTCAGCCTTCGCGCCGAAGACGCTCAGGGTGAGAGATCGGCAGAGAAGAGCCAACGCCAGCATGGATGGCAAGGGTAAGGCCCCGTCGCTCTACGATCTGGGCCTCTCCTCGGACGACGAGGACAACGTCGCCGGGACAGCCGAAAACTTCACGGTCGTAGAGACCGACAAGAAAAAAGAAGACGAGGTAAGAGAATCGTCGAGCGAAAAACAGAAAGTACCTCAAACACGAGGGTGACTCGAAAAAATCTGAGTAAGTCCACGAAGGGAGCCCTGGCGCCGAAAATTTCGACGACCAAATGGGGAACCATAGACAAGAGGCCGAGCGGATCCTTAGAGAAGGACTCCCTGGTGCCGAAAGACGCCGAAAGGCAAGGGTCGTCTAAGACAACCCAGGGAGCGGCCCGATCGACACTGAAAGAACGGTCGACGCAAGTTTCGACGAAAAGATCCGCGGTCGACGCCGAAAGCATCTCCGAGATGGAGAAAAAGAAGAGGCGGCTCGAGGCCGAAATGGAGAACATCCTTCAAAGGAAGAAGGAGTTCGACGCCAAGATGAAGGAATTCAAGATTCCAACGGTTTCATCGGCGGACGTCGTCGAGGTCGAGGAAGAATTCGACACCGAGGGACTGATGAGGGATCTCGAAGAGGAAGACGAGACCTATTATGAAGAGGAAGCCGAGGAAGAAGACCAACAGTCGGTCTACGGCTCGGCACCATCGACCAGCCACGAGATTGAATGGCAGGATCTCGACACCGAGAACCCGGAGGAGTCCGTGGACACGTACCCTTCGAGGCCTTCGCCACCCGACGACATCGGGGTGTACAATATGGTGGTCAGGAGCGCAGCGACAGCCTTCGGCGTCAAACTCGACGAAGAGAAGCCGAAAGCCGATTTTCTCGTCGAGACCCTGCTCCCCATCCAGACGAGGAGCCAGTTCCTCCCCATGCTTCAAAGCGTGATGAATCAGGGGAGAGAAGCCTTCAAGGAACCAGCGACCTGCCGGTTGATCACCCCCAGGACTGAGAAGAAGTATAAGCACTCTTCCCTGGACCCCCCTTACATCAAGGGTAGCGTGACCGCAGACTCCATCATAGCGTCCACGGCCAGGAGAAGGGCCAACGTACCAGCAACCTCGGGCCCACCACCTGATAAAGAGAGCAGGAGGATAGACCTCACAGGAAGAAAGGTCGAGAGGAACGCCGCTATGCACTGGCGCATGGCGAATTCCAATGCTCTCCTCAATAGACACCAGTACCAGCACTGGGACGAGATGGGAGAGCTAGTAAAGCATCTCCCCGAAGAATACCGCCAGAGAGCCTCACACCTAGTTGATGAAGGCAAAAACATCGCCAACTCCTGCATAAAGACGGCGTTGGACGGGGCAGAAGCTTCAGCAAGACTCATGGCCATAGGGGTCACCGAGAGAAGGCATGCATGGTTAAGAATCTCGGGATTCAAACCGGAGGTGCAGAACAACATCCTTAGCACCCCCTTCAACGGAGAGACACTGTTCGGAGCAACAGTTGACGAGAAGCTCACCCAGCTAAAAAGATAACGAAACGGCGAGGTCCATGGGGGCCCTACAGCAGAGGGGAATGAGGCGAGGCAACCCCTCAAGGAGACCCTACGGTAGGGGAGGAAACCAACAGGGCCCGTCGCACCAGACGTTCCAGCAGGGTCAGCAGGGTGAAGGTCACGGACAGGGTCAGCAGAGGCAAAACTGGCAGTACCAGCCCCGGGGCCAGTCCTTTCGCGGGAGAGGGAACGGACGTGGCCAGAGAAGGAGAGGGGGGAACAGCCCTCATCAAAGTGACTCTGCACGCAGGAGGACGCCTACCCTCGACATGCCCCCAAGGGTGAGGCGCGACACAGTAACATCGAGGGGGAGAGAAGGATCAGAAGCCTACGAGCATACAACACCAGTAGGCGGAAGGCTGAGACTCTACCTTCACGAGTGGCAGCGTATAACCACAGACAAGTGGATACTGAACATCATGCAGTACGGGTACTGCGTAGATTTGGAAAGGAAACCGCCAAACAGGAAGCCAAGGGGAAGGCAAGGATCGGGCCAAGAACTGAGCCGACTCAGAGAAGAAACACGGAAGCTTCTACAAAAGGGAGCCATAGAGCCAGTGCCGTTCAGAGAACGCAACAAGGGGGTCTACTCAAACTACTTCGTGGTCCCGAAGGTAGACGGGAGCCTCAGACCCATCCTAGACCTGCGATACCTAAACAAGTTCGTCAGAACGCAAAGGTTCAAGATGACTTCGCTGCAGGAGGTGCTGCCCCAAATAAGACACGGAGACTTCATGGTCACCGTGGACCTCAAAGATGCCTACCTGCACATCCCAGTAAACAGAAGACACAAGGGACTTCTAAGGTTCAACATCGACCAGGAACACTACCAGTTCACAACCCTGGCATTCGGATTAAAATCAGCACCAAGGGTTTTTACAAAATGCCTGTCGGCGGTCGCGGCCCACCTACGAAAGCAGGGGATACAAGTCTACCCCTACTTAGACTGGCTGGTCAAGGCAAACTCGCGCGAAAAGTGCGCGAGGCACGCAAAACGCGTAACAGACACTCTCACGAACCTGGGGTTCTCGATCCACTGGGGGAACTCGTCGATGGAACCGGAGCAGGTGAAGATTTTCCTGGGAGCAAAAATCAACTCCCTGAGCGGCACCGTGGTGCCCAGCGACAGGAGGACAGATGCCCTACTGAAGGAGACGCGGCTCTACCAGAAGGGGCGAGCTCTGACAGTGAGGGCGGTGAGCAGATTGATGGGGATGATGGCGTCGTGTATCCAGCTAGTGCCGAATGTACGCTTGCACATGAGACCATTCCAGGAATGGCTACAACAGCAATGGTCACAAGCAAACGGAAGTTGGGAGGATCTAGTGGTTGTTACGCACGCAGTGCAGGAGGAGATAACTTGGTGGAACAGAGACAACATGACAGCAGGGAGAAGCCTGACACCACCAAACCCAACAATGACCATTACCACGGACGCATCGCAAAAGGGATGGGGGGCACACATGGACAACCTCAGAGTGAGGGGTCTGTGGGCTCCAGCAGATGCGGTTCGCCATATCAATTACCTCGAGTTGAAGACAATCCTACTAGCCCTGAAGGCATTCCAGAGGCACCTGTACAACCAGAGGGTGTTGGTTCAAACAGACAACACCACGGCAATGTTCTACATCAACAAACAGGGGGGGACACAGTCGTTCCCTCTCTCCTCTCTGGCTCAGGAGATTTGGAGATGGGCCATACCTCTCAGGATAGATCTACTGGCAATTCACCTACCGGGGAAGGACAATGTGGAGGCAGACTGGCTAAGCAGGCAGACCTCTGCATCTCACGAGTGGGAGCTCAATGGCCAGGAAACGAAGAAGCTTTTCCGGAGATGGGGAACTCCCACAATAGACCTATTTGCAACACGCCAAAATGCAAAATGCCAAAGCTTCGCGTCCAGGGAACCAGATCAGCAATCCCAGGGGAATGCCCTATGGATAAGCTGGTCGAGGACATTTGCCTACGCCTTTCCACCGATACCCCTGTTGCACACAGTGCTCAACAAGTGCAGGACCAGCAACATGACTCTAATCCTAGTGGCCCCGCAGTGGGCGAGGCAGACATGGTTCTCACAAATTCAAGAAATGGCGCAAGGCAATCCGTACAGGTTCGAGAGGAGAAAAGACCTGCTCTCAATGCAAAACGGGGAGGTCCTGCACCCAGAGCCAGAGACCCTCAACCTGGCAGCGTGGCTCCTGAAGACCTAGAGTTCGCACACCTAAGGTTGCCTCAGAGCACTATGCGAGTGCTACGGGAGGCAAGGAAACCAACTACAAGGAAATGCTACAGCGCAAAATGGAAAAGATTCACGGTGTGGTGCAGGAAAAAAGGCCTGCAAAACAGAATGACAAGAGACTCAACTGTGCTGAGGTACCTCACACACCTTCTAAAGAGTAACCTCTGCTCGAGCTCCCTAAGGGTACACCTAGCAGCGATCGTTGCCTACACCAGAGGTGAGAAGGGTACAAGTTTCTTCACCTCGCAGGTGGTGAAGAGATTCATGGAGGGAGCCAAAAGAATGGCCCCCCCGAAAAGGTTGCCGCCGCCGGCATGGAATTTAAACGTGGTTCTGACGGAGCTCATGAAGGCGCCGTTTGAACCCATTCACAAGGCCACTCTGCAAATGTTGACTATGAAAACTGCCTTTCTAGTGGCCATAACCTCACTACGCAGGGTGAGCGAGCTTCAAGCACTAACGCTACAGGAACCCTACATTCAAATTCACAAAGACAGGGTAGTCCGGAGGACGGACCCACACTTCATGCCCAAGGTAGTGTCAGCGTTCCACATGAATCAGAGTATCCAGATACCAAGTTTCTTCCAAAACCCGACTACAAACGCAGAAAAGGCCCTGCACACCCTCGATGCCAGAAGAGCGGTGATGCACTACATTGAAAGAACCAAGGAACTCAGGAAGTCGAAGCAGCTGTTTGTGTCCTTTGCTACTACCTTCATGGGTAGACCAGTGACCAAGGGCACCATCGCTAGGTGGATTGCCCTCACTATTCAATTCTGTCACAAACAGGCTGGACAGGAGCTAGCGGAGGGGCCCCAGGCTCACTCCACAAGGAAGAAGGGGGCCACCGTTGCCTTCCTGGCAAACACGCCCATCCAAGACATTTGTCTCGCCGCAACTTGGGCATCTGTGCACACGTTCACAAAACACTACTGCGTGGACATTCAAATGAATAAGGAAGCACAGGTCGGACAGAAGGTGCTACAACACATTTTCAACGACCAACGCTCATCTTCCACCCAGCCACCACAAAATTAGGAAAACCGCTACAAAGTCTATGCACAGCATAGTGAATCCAGAAAGATTCACGCTGCAAAACGAAAAGTTTCTTACCTGTCGGTGTAGTTTTGCAGCTTGAAGATCTTTCTGGATTCACTAGCGAACCCACCCACCTCCGCCAGGAAGATGAGGCTGGAGGAAGAGGGGGTAAAATGGAAGAGATCAAAGAAATGAAAACGTTCAGAAAATGGACAAAAGGATTAAGCAATCGCCTAGGGTAAAAAAAAAAAACAAAGAGGGAAAAAAGAACCCGAAGATGGCGCCCCAAAGGTGGGACTTCCGCAGGAAGCACGACGACGTCACGGAAGGTGCACCAAATGGTGGTCGTCGACGCCCACCTGGGCTACAAAAAAAAAAACAAAGAAAAGACTACGAATCCGGACCCAACCACAAGATCGCGGAATAATGCACAGCATAGTGAATCCAGAAAGATCTTCAAGCTGCAAAACTACACCGACAGGTAAACTTTTCGTTATCCAGTATTAGGGTATCTTTCATAGATTCACATGCCTGAATCATTCCCCGTTGTCAGGATGTGAGTCCCTGGTACATAAAGTAATGTCTCACTAGACATGTAGAGTAATAGGCCGAAGGCCTCACCTTAGTAATATATCCATGTCCTTTTGTAAAAAAGGGCCAAACTTTGGAGGGTAGCCAATCAGTTATCACCACCCTCTAGAACCTTCCTGGAAGGAGCTCTCGTCCCTCAGATTTTCTACCGCATTCGTGGCAAAGGAGGTCGACAAAAAGACGCTGCTCGGTGATAATGACTTCCGACTACCGCCGGTCTCCAACTCCTCTCCGCCCTCCAAGGTTAGAGGAAGAATTTCCCACTTTCTAAAAAATTGGAAGCAAATAACAACGGACCGTTGGGTTCTGCAACTGCTCCAATTCGGACATTCACTAGAATTCATTCAAATTCCTCCCCGTCCTATGCTTCACAAAAATCTGCATGCTCTGCTCCTGGAACTTTCACTTATGCTCCTGAAGGGAGCTATACGAAGAGTTCCTCTGCGTCAAAGGGGGAAGGGATTTTACTCCCGATTTTTCCTAATCCGCAA
Organism: Triturus cristatus; assembly: GCF_964204655.1. NCBI lineage: Eukaryota > Metazoa > Chordata > Amphibia > Caudata > Salamandridae > Triturus > Triturus cristatus. The sequence continues at coordinate 141,145,003 of NC_140586.1, read as the reverse complement.
AAAGGAGAAGAAATGGAGACCGATATTAGATTTGAGAAATCTCAACAAATTCTTGAAAAAGCAGTTGTTTCGTATGGTTACCATCCAGGAAGTACTACAGCTACTCAATACGGACGAATACATGGTGTCTTTAGACCTTCAGGATGCCTATTTTCACATCCCGATCCACCGCAACCACCAAAAATTTGAGATTTGCAGTAGCGGGCAGGCATTACCAATTTCGTGTCCTGCCGTTCGGACTCAAATCGGCGCCACACATTTTTACAAAATGCCTTTCTTCGGTGGCCGCATATCTCGGACAACCCCGCCATCAGGTCTTTCCCTATCTGGACGAATGTCTCGTCAAAGCACCCTCTCTAGAAGGCGCGTCCAGGTCGTCCGACGCCTGTCTAAGGCTTTTCAACTGTTTGGGGCTTACTCTCAAGCAGGACAAGTCTGTCCTTCCTCCTTCCCAGCGCATAACTTTCCTGGGTGCTACTCTCGACACGCTCTAAAAGAAAACGTTTCCTTCACAAGAGCAAAAAGACAAACCTCTTTCCTTGGCGCTTCGCATACGCTCCAAAAAGACTTACTGTGCGCATTTTCAAATCACTGCTCGGGATGATGTCTTTCTGCATTCTACTAGTTCCACACTGTCTCCTTCACATGCGACCTCTTCAAGAAGCGCTTTCAGCTCAATGGGTGCAATGTACGGGGTCATTTGACAATGTCATCCAGGTGACCCCTCTGATGATAAAGGCTCTACGGTGGTGGATTTGCCCTCAGAACCTTTCTCAAGGCTTCCCTTTCTTGATTCCTGCTTCTCCACATATCATCACAACAGATGCGTCCCTGGAAGGTTAGGGAGCCTTCCTCCAAGAACTCCAGATCAGTGGCAAATGGTCCTTTTCTGAAAGAAAACTCCACATAAATCTTCTGGAGCTACGAGCAGTGTATCTTGCTCTTTTGACATTCCTACCGCGAATCAGAAATTCTCTAGTGCTTGTACGGACCGACAATACCATGACAATGCACTATTTAAACAAGCAGGAAGGGACTCTTTCTCTAACACTCTCACGAGTCGCAAAAACTCTGGAACTGGTTGCTCCCTCACAACATTTCTCTTCAAGCAGATTATGTTCCAGGAACACACAACGTTCTGGCCGACTCTTTGAGCAGACAACAGACAGCATGTCATGAGTGGGAGTTGAATCTGCGGACCCTCAACCGCATATTCTCTCAATGGGGCACCCCTCTTCTGGACCTCTTCGCTACCCAGCAGAACGCCAAATGCCAACACTTCGCAAGCTGGCATCCCCAGAAGGGATCTTTAGGGAATGCGTTTTCGATCGCATGGTGCAACGTCTTTGCATACGCTTTTCCACCAATTCCCCTGATTCCCAGGGTGCTCAGGAAATTGAAAGTGGAACCTAGCACGCTCATCCTGATAGCTCCAGCTTGGCCACGCCAACACTGGTTCACGGAGCTTCACCTTCTCTCCCTGGAACCGCCGATCCGGTTGAAACCCTTTCCCTCTCTCCAGGGTCTAGACATCCCTCCGGACTGTAGACTAGTTCTGGCTCGAGCAGATAGTACTACCAAAACGTATTCCTTAAAATGGAAGAGGTTCTGTATCTGGTGCAAGTCAAACAAAATACACCCTCTTTCATCCTCTCCAGAGCAAATACTTATCTACTTCATCTGGCGAAATCTGGTCTCACTCATGCCTCCATTAAAGTCCATCTGGCAGCAATATCTTGTTTCAGGAGATCCTCTGCAGGCCCTTCTCTGTGGTCTCATCGGTTAATTAAACAATTCCTTAAAGGCCTGTTTATTTCTCTACCAATAAGAATGCCTACTACTTGGAAGCGCAGCGGACGAGCGCAGCGGGCGCGCAGCGGGTGCGCCGGCAGCGCGCCTAAGGCAAGCCCGTCTGCACCCGTCCGCGACCAGACCGGGCCAAGCGCGGCCTACTCTGCCCAACTTACCATAAGCCATGGAGCTTCCCCCTCACTTTATTCTCGGGAGACTCTGCTCAATCTGAGTGAGTATGCGTATGAAGGTCTTTCTTTCGCTGACACTGCTCTCCCATTGAATGACTTTGCGATCAGGGGTCTGCTAGTGGGCGGACTTCTTAACGTAAGATCATTGCCGAAGCATGCCACGGAAATTCAACTATTGGTTGAAACTTATCAGTTAGATGCTCTTTTTTGTACCGAGACGTGGACCCACTCTTGATTGTGAAATCGAACTTGAATGGGCGTGCCCGCAGGATTATAAAATCCTGCATCTACCCAGACCCAAAGGTCGGTGGGGTGGGAATTATCTATAGAGCCTCCTGGCACGTTAACATCCTAGATATGGACCCGGTTGTCGGGACCGAGGAGCTCGGCCTCTCAATTAACAGTCACTTAGGAGCTACTTTTACGGTAATTATCTGTTATCGCCCACCGGGGGCCTTCAGTGCCCAGCATCAACAATCGCTACTTACTTCTCTCTCCAATATGGCGACTTCTCACAATAAGCTAATTATTTTAGGGGACTTTAACTTATGGCCGAATGGTCCTTTAGATACTGGACTGCATAATCTTTTGCTCTCTTGTGAGAGCGTTGGGCTGCAACAACTAGTCAGGGAACCCACTCATAAAGCAGGGCATCGACTTGATCTTATTTTTTCCACCCCTCAGCTAGTACACTGGAATGATATCCTGCCCATGGGCTGGACTGACCACTCCCTCCTTAAATTCTACATCAACTGTAAGGGGGCTAAAATGCCGGCACGTAGTACCTCCTCTGAATTCATGTACAGAGACTGGAAAGGCGGAGAACTACTGGTGCCGTAAGTGAAGGACACTTTCTCTCCAAATTGTCCAGTTGAGGATAACTATGAGGCTTTTTGTCTTAGGATATAGACATCTATTGACTCCTTAGTTCCATTAAAGAAATGCAAGTACAAGGGTAGAGTATCCGCTCCTTGGTTTGATTCGTTAAAGGCTCTTAAATTGGCCTGTAAGCAGGCTGAAAGAAAATGGAGACAGGGTTACCTCGATGCTAATAAGCAACTCTGGAAAACCAAACTCTTGGAATATAAAACTGAGATTATGAAATCTAAATCTGCTTACTTTTGTTCTACAATTTGTACAGCCGCCAACAGTTCCAAAAGTGTATTCCAGATTCTGAACAGCCTCACTCACCCTGACTGCGCTAAAAAGTCAATCCCTCCCACACAATCCCTTTGCGACAATCTTGCGCTGTTTTTCAAAGAAAAAATTGAGACGATCATTCGAAACCTGAGCACTTCCCCCACACTGGTCGGCCCAACCAGCCCTGAGGTCGTCATCATTGATTATGGAGTGGTGAGCCCAGGGTCCCAGCCTATGGACTGCTTGTGGGAGTTTCCCTCCATTACTGAGGCGGAATTCAATAAACTGGCTCAAGGGATTTCCTCGGGCTCTCCTCTCGACCCCATTCCCCCTAAAAACTGGAAGACATCCGGAGAGGAACTCTTTCCCACTCTCTGCAGGATCTGCAATCAATCCCTGCGTAGTGGCTTAGTTCCTGCTCCCTGGAAGCAGGCTCTCATTAGGCCACTGTTGAAGAAACCCTCTCTGAACCCTGAGTGTCTACAGAATTATCGACCCATCTCCCTGCTACCATTCCCGGCAAAAATTGCCGAGCGCTGGGTGAGCTCGTGTCTCTCCAAACATCTGGAGCAGAATCATTTCCTGGACGAAATACAATTCGGCTTTCGTCCAGCCCATGGCACCGAAACAGCTCTACTTACTGCCATGGAGGACCTTCGTATGCGTGCAGACAGGGGCCAGGCAGTAGCCTTGATCCTGCTGGACCTGTCTGCCGCATTCGATACGGTCAATCACGTGATTCTATTGGAGAGACTAAGAGGCCGGGGTGGGTGGCACTGCCCTGCATTGGTTTAATTCCTTCCTGCGGGATAGGAAGCAGGCTGTGTCCCTCCCCCCATTTCAATTGGCCTTCTCCCCGGTGATCCATGGGGTGCCTCAAGGCTCGTCCATCAGCCCGATTTTATTTAACGTCTACCTAAAACCACTGATCACGTTAATAAAATCCCACAGGCTAAAAGTAATTAATTACGCCGACGACACTCAGCTCATCCTCTCTTGGGAGGGTGAGGAATCGATTCCTTTGGAATCGTTTCATGTCTGTCTGCGAGACACGGCCGGCTGGCTACACAATAATTCCTTACAGTTCAACGCCTTCAAAACCGAGGTTTTGTTCTGCGCCGGAAGTCTGATTGCCCGCCCGTTCCCGGCGGAGTTTTGGCCCCCTGAAACCTCGGAAAAGCCACAGCCGGTCACCACGGTTCGCAATCTGGGTGTTATGATGGACAACAAACTCAGCATGGAAGCCCAGGTTGCGAAAACAGTGTCCACCTGCTCGGCCCTTATTCGTTCTCTTCGCAAGGTCTTGCCACTCCTTCCCTCACAGGCCCGGGCCTTAATAGTCAGGTGTACCATTCTTAGTCGCCTTGACTATTGCAATGCGCTGTTGCTCGACGTCCCGTCCGTGCTGCTAGACAGACTCCAAAGAGTTCAAACAGCCGCTGCCAAACTGGCCCTGGGTTGGCCTAGGAGATCTTCGGCCACTGCGGCAATGGCCGAGCTTCACTGGCTCCCTATGAAACAGCGAATTGCTTTTAAATCTGTCTTGTTTTTAAAGCTTTACATGGAGTCGGGCCCGGCCCCCTGCAATCTATGTTTGACTGGTAGATTCCAACCAGAGCCCTCCGATCTACTACGGCCTATCTTGTCAAAGTACTAAGATTTAAAAAGGTCAGGACAGGAGGAAGATCTTTCAAGGTTGCAGCAGCTAAACTTTGGAACAGCTTGCCTTTGGATGTCCGTCAAACAAGTGAACTTCTCCCTTTTAGGAAACGGGTCAAAACTTGGCTGTTTCCTAAATGTTAACTGTTCACTATCCTACTGTCATCTCCCAGTGCATCTATTTTAGGAGTTATCTTCAGCACCAGGATACCGGTAAGGTGATGGCTGCGCTATATAAATGTTTTAAATAAATAAATAATTTAGAACATTCCCTCCGGTAAAGACTTTACCTCCTGCATGGCAACTCAACACGGTTCTGGCTCAATTTATGAAACGCCCTTTTGAGCCAATACACAGAGCGGATCTCAAGTATCTCTCCTGGAAAACAGCGCTCCTTCTAGCCCTTACCTCGGCAAGGCGAGTAAGTGAACTTCATGCTTTCTCAATTCAAAGACCCTTTCCTTCAATTCAAACATGACAGGGTCATACTTCGCACGAATCCGAAGTTTATCCCTAAGGTTCCATCAAACTTCCATCTCAATGAGCCTATTGTGTTGCGCTCCTTCTTTCCAAATCCTCAAACGGCGGCAGAAAAAACTCTGCATTCTTTGGACCTTAAACGCTGCCTGAAATTCTACATTGACAAGACAAAGACATTCAGCAAATCCAACCAACTCTTTGTGGCTTAGTCGACCTAGGAAAGGTCCCCCACTCACTAAACAAAGTATCTCTCGCTGGATCTCCGCAGCTATTACTTTTTGTCACCAGCAAGCGGGGCAGCCCCTGCTCTCCACAGTTCAAGCCCATTCCACAAGGGCAATCTACTTCAATGGCACTTTTTGCAGGTGTGCCCATTGCGGACATTTTCAGAGCGGCAACATGGAAAACACCGCATACATTTACCAAGCATTACTGCTTGGATACGGAACTCATGAAAGACGCTGCAGTGGGTCAAGCGGTGCTCCGTCATCGATTTCATTAGAGGTGAGGCCTTCCTTTCATCCCACCATCCTTTCTTCTATACGCACATTTCTCTATTGTGTTTTATGTCTGTTATGTCATTGATTTTTGGTAGTTTCTATTTTCACATTGATATATTATCTGGTGAATTTATATACACTGTACCTTTCGAAATGTGCTCATCATTGCTTACTATTCTGATTCAGGCATGTGAATCTATGAAAGATACCCTAATACTGGATGTTACCTGTAACTGCGGTTATCCAGTATTGTTATCTTTCATAGATTCACATGCAACCCACCCACCTCCCCTGGAAGGACTCTCTTGGGTCTCTCAGTGATACAACTACTTAGCACTGTGCTCACGAAAATCTGAGGGACTAGAGCTCCTTCCCGGAAGGTTCTAGAGGGTGGTGATAGCTGATTGGCTACACTCCAAACTTTGGTCCTTTTTAGGTCTCGCCTGACCCAGCGGATGTGCTTTGATGTTTGATCGCGATCACTTTCACTTTCGCTTGTCTTCCTTCTATGTAAGGGGTTGGTCGGTCCTATCTGTTTCTTTCAGGACCGCACTAATGTAATCTAGGCTAACTCGGGCAGCTTGTCTACCTTGACGTTTTTTTTTTCTCCAGGTTCAACATCTGGCCATGAATGCACTTTGCCAAAAGCCTGTTCAAAATACATTGAGAGGCACAGAATCAATGAATCAAAACCACTAGACCAATCGGATTCCTTCGAGTAACCTATTACGTATGGGGAAATCCGAAACTGCAGTGCATTTCATTTAAGCATTATTATCAATGACAGGGACCTCTCATTCCCTCTTATCGAGCACATATAAAAATTAAGTCCTTTCTGATGCTACTACTTCACTAAAATAACATGGCACCTAATGCATGCACTTTTTCAGTAGATTGAAACAACATTAATTTCATTCATAGATGAGTCCTACTCAGGTGAACGCATTTTTAATAAACACGAGACCAAAATTAAAATTTGACTCCTTTAGAATATGCAGTCAACTTTAAAAAAAAAAATCAAACCAATCCCAGGGCATGTTATTTTGCTGATCTCCAGCACGAAAACAAACCAAGCCACAGGGGTTCTGCCTTTCAGTAACTAAGCACAGTCACAAATGTGTTCAACTATCAGTCTGTGTCATGTGAATTCACATTCCTATATTTTAATTTCCCTCACCCCACATCATGGATCATAACAAATTCCTAATCGACAACTAACAATCGTTTTAGGCAGAATTATTTGTGTTCAAAGTAAAAATACATATGTATTTACAAAAGAGACGATCTGTTGATGTCTGTGGCCAAGATTTAAAAAATGGAAAACTTTCAACAAGCACTTTCAGGACGCTTTAATATGTAATGACGTGCACAAAATGACAATGTTTACATTTAGGAATACATTGGTTATATTTATAAGTTTCTATCAATTGATTTGGTAACTGTCAAGCTGGCGGCCTGTTCTTTCCACAGTACATTAATAAGCCCCCCTCTCCAATATCATGACGTTAATCCTTTTTTATTATGTTTATTTTTTATTTACTTACTCTTGATCTGGATTGTGTATTTCTATTTTCTCTACCTTCAAGTCGGCCCCAGAGATCTGCGCTCGAAGAGCAAGAGTCACTCGCCCAGCACAGTAGGCCCATCTTTGAATCCTTATTGGTCACTCAGGACCCAGGAGCGAGCACCAGCAAAAGGCGGGAATAGTCAGAAGTCCAGAAACCTCAGAATTCTAACCCCGGCTTTCCCTTTATCCTTTTAGATGTATCCTCTTGACACACCCCCTTCAGTACAGGTTGGTATATGGAAAGGGGTATTTCTTTGGCCAGCAAGGAGCAGAGTTGAGCCATGAACCTGTCCATACACAACGGGGACCTGCCTATTTGTCTCTTGCTAGCGTTTCACTTTCACCACAAGGCACCATTCAGTGCATACTTGCAACAATTGTGATAAGGGTCTGTAACATAAAGGCACTGTCCTCTGAGGCAAGATTAGAGGCTCAGCCACCGTGGCTAGGCCATGATTTTAAATCCATTTCAAGGAAACAAGGCTTTTATTACAACGGATCAGGCTGCTAGGGCCGATGCTCATTCCTTGTGTATCTCAGAGGGACAGATTTGAAACTTGTAGAGTCGCGGCCCGGGCTAGGCCTAATCTATAGAGACTCAGAGCCAACACACAAGTTAAGGTAGTGGCCAGCTCTAAAATTGAGCCACGCCCAGAGCCCTGGGCTTTTTATTAGTGCCTTCACGTGGTCTCGGCGTCCGCCGAGCCCACCCTTTGTTGTGCTTTCCAGGGGGGGGGATGAACTGCCGGACCACCCCTTTCATTGCGGGAGACGTGGACTGTTCCACTGTCTCTCGCGACATTACAAAACTCTCAAATACACATTCGCAATTGTAGTCTGAACATTGTCTGCAGACAGCCTTCCCTGCTGTCTAAAATAGAGACTTTTAAAAGTCGCAAGTTGAGCTGAACGGAAGTCTGTTTGACTTTGCTGACTCATCTGGAAAGCACTGTAATTTGACAAACGTAAGATGCTAACTCTTGTCCATACAGACAAGAAATAAAACCAGTAATTCCTTACAATGCGATGTTGTGTTGCTAATTAAATCTCTGTTGCTACGATCGTACTCATTATTTAGCAACAATTACTTCTTCAGATACATATGCTATGTAAATCTTTCCTGCACTCGATAGGTTTCAGACCTCTTTGTTTGGACTCCATTTTGCAAGACCTGTAAAAGGAAACCTATCCACCTGGCCACTTGGACCTCTGTTAGATACTCTAATTGGATTATAGCTATCCACTACTTAACAGTAGCCGATCACTACATCCTTCCCTACAGTACCACCAGTGTGGCCTGTGAGGGTGTGTAGTGGTGCTATCAAAGCTGAAATACAACAAAACCTTTAAAATAAACTAAATTACCACACTCTTTGGACAAGCCTCTGATGTGAAAACATTGTCAAGGGGACTCCTTCCCTCAGGGGCGATAGAGCTGCTACATCCTAATGGCATACTAGTGCAATTGCTAAATTTGAGATCTGTCTGGAATTAAAGTACTGTTTGTAGATTTATTAAACTCTTCTTTGTTGAACAAAACGTGTCTCTGTGAGAACTAAACGCTTACATTAATCAATGTGTTATCAAAAATGTGAGTACAAATATATCAATGCCTTACAACATGGAACCACAGCCATATGTCCATAGAAATAAACATCATTCAATGACTGTTCGGTCCCCCATGTGGGAAGATGCTACGGATAATAAGCAGGATTGTCTATCCGCATGCTTATCTATTCCTCCAAATATTACTGTAGAAATGCCCATGTGAAAGTGCTTCTTTTGAATAATTGTTCTACCATAATTTTAATGGACTTGAACATTCATCAGCTTTTGATACCCCTACTCACCCATCCGTGCTGCCAACAATACATGCCTTCTCCAGGTAACCAACCTTTTCCCAGAACGTGTCTGTTCTCAGTCCCTGCCAGTCACAGCATGAGTAGAGCTGGGCTTTCCACGCCTTTCTACTGGATTTATCTTTCTTTAGCAGTGTTACACAAGTACTTCCGGGGTGTGGACCTGCACCCCTCAGCCAGTTTGCCCTGGAATTCTTCTTCTGACACTGCAAGCACAGTCTTGCTGCAACGCTGATAAGCCTGCAAAATGCAACACCCAGTCCTTGAATAGAGGTGGAGTGTGGTATTGTTTGAGTATATCAAGCATACAGTAAAAATCAAAGAAAATTCCCTCTTGCCTCTTAAGATGCTCGGTCCCCTTATCTATGTAAAACAAGCATTGGCATAGTCAATAGGTCTCGCTTTTGGGAACTTATAAGTGTTTACTGTGAGAAAGTGGCTCTGTATATACTGTTCCCTAATAGGTACAGGGTGTACAGAGTCCACAGTCCCCCAGAGGCTGATAGAGGTCAAAGTTAGGTATGACCTTACTCTCAAAAGTGGTAGCTTGGTCGAGCAGTAAGGCAGTACCAGAGGACAGTGTAAAGCATTTATTGTACACACTCAGTCAGCAAATGGTTTCACACACTCAATAACTGAACTCTAGGCCAATGATTTATATATATAAAATATATGCTTGTTTTATTTTTAGAACCACAAAGGGGATAAAAATATACTTTCTCAGAATGAGAGGTTGCATATAAATACTTTTTATCTTAAGCAATGAGTTTTTGTAAACAGTCACAGTTGGTTGCAATAAACAATCCTATTTCCTAAACATCACAATGCATTGAGCTCAATGGTACATTCAGGTTATTTGTAATAAATTACTTTTCAGATTACTTTTGGAATTCCAGGTCTGGCTCCTAGAACCAGCCTTGGGTCAGTATTCAGAATCAAGTGATGAAAGTCGACTTAATAACTGTAATGATTTTTAAATAATATTTAGCTATTTCAAAAGTTAGCACTTAGAAAATATTTCAAAGAAAACATTCAATGGATCTCTATGGCAAGAAATTCACATTGCAGGTAGAGTACTTTATCGTTACTTTAGTAATCCAGGACTGGGTGCCTGGACCCAGGACTGGGGTCCTTATCAAAAACAGGTAAGTAATTTCGTTTGCAGAAATGGTACGATTTTAAAAGAATATTTCAAATTTGCAAAAATAGACACTTGGAAGAAATTTCACAGAAAAGCAGACAATGGTTTCCTATGGGAGAAAAATGAGTTAGAGGTAAGTATAGTTGTGAGTACTTTTCAGGGTCAGGGCTGGGCGCCAAGATCCAGCACTGGGAGCTCACCCAGGAACAGGTGAGTAAATTCGTTTTTGTCACTTGGCTGATTTTTGGTGAATTTTTACAGTTTTGAAAAGTTCACACTTAGAAGATTTTTGAAGAAAAAGCCAGTCAATGTTACCCTATGAGGAAAATGAAGTTAGCGGTTTAAGGGTAAGTACTCGACTGGCAGAGTTGAAATTCCGGGCATAGACTCAGGGGTCCCCCAGTGTCAGGTAGGTACAGTTGGTTCACCCTCAGCGGTTTCAGGACGGCCGGGTGCAGAGTGAGTTAGGCCCAATGTTATCCTATGAGGGATAGGGGGGCCTTAGTTGGTGGCTGCTGTTTGGCAAGCCACGTGTCTGTGGGAGCTGGGCTCCTGGTCACTTACTCAGGGCAAGTGGGGAAGTAAGTTAGTGTAGAGAGTGCACTGCCAGGGCCACTCGGGCGGCTGGGTGCAGGGTGCTTTTGAGCCTTCGGGCGCTCAATGGAAATCAATGGGAATGTTCCGGTTTGGAAAAAGGCTGCAGGCTCGGGGACGAGGATGTTTCCGGTGCCACCACCACTTCGAGGGGTAAGTTGGGTAGTTGTAGGTTAGGTGGGTACCCCGGGATTGGGCACAGGGGGCCGCAGGGCGCCGGGTGCAGGGGTGCCTTTTGACGTCGGGAATCTTACCCTCTGGTTGATCGCGGCTGGGGTGGCACTCGGTTCTGAGGCTGCAGGCTTCGTCCAGGATGTCGAGGGGGGTCCTTGGGTGCCGGACTCGGGGTCACAGTCGCCGTGGGGTCGTCCTCAGGGTCTTTGTCCACTCCGGCACTGGCCAGGCTTGGCTGGTGCAGAGTGTGTTGGGTCCGCGGTTCCGGGCTGCTGCCAGGAGTTAGGAATAGGTTTCTCGAGTAGAGCCTCTACTCATGGGAGTCCCAGGGAATCAGAGTTCAAAGGTAGCCAGGTCCTCCGGGGTTTTTGAGGTTGCTGGCCACAAGAGATGCCGCGCTGGAGCAGGAGCAGGTTCGAGGGTCGACAGGCCGGTAGGGCTGGGGCCAAAGCAGTTGGTGTCTTCCTCTTTTTAGCAGCTGCAGGGCAGGTCTTTTTTCTTCTTGCTCTTCTTGTAGGTTTCTATCTGGAATCTGGGGAAGGAAGGTTCAGGGGGCCCCTAAATACTAGATTTAGGGGCGTTACAGGTAGGTGAAGGCCAGGGACCAATGGGTCCTTGTCCTGGGGTGGGTACACCCCCTATCCTGCCTCTCTCCTGTGGGAGGAGGGCAGTAGCCTAATCCTGATAGGGTAGGGCCTCCCATCTTCAAGATGGCGAGAGCCCGGAGATGTGCTTCACCTCGCCTCCTACACCTGAGGGGTGGGGTGGGCAGGCTGGCACATCCCCTGTCCTTGTATGGGGTTTCCGGCCAAGCTTCCTGCCAGAGTGGGGGGTTGCAGTGGCCTGGGGAAACTCCAACTGGCGGCATGCCTTTGAAGCTTCCCTTTGCTCATCCTGGGGGAGGAGATTTCTCACCTCACCCAGGATGTGCATTGTTGCAGGCCCGGGAGAGCAGGGGCTCTCCCACCCAGGGGTCCAGCAACGTGTCTGCTGTGTGGCAGCCTGGGCAGCCTCAGAGCAGACGTGGATTGTAGGTTAGCTGTAAGGGGGCATCTCTAAGATGCCCTCTGGGGTGCTTAGTACATTAAATCCCACACTGGCATCAGTGTGGGTTTAATGTGCTGAGAAGTTTGATACCAAACTTCCCAGTCTTCAGTGTTGCCATTATGGTGCTGTGGAGTTCGTGTTTGACGAGCTCTCAGCACAATGTACTTGTAAAAGGCAGCACTGTACTTACAGTGCCCAGGAATGGACCTGGGTACTGTAGGGGCACAGGGCTCCTGCTCCTGTGCCCACACCATAGGCATAAGGCACCCAGCCAGAGGGGTGGCTGACATATGCCTTGGCAGTATAGGTAATGGGCATGGCACACAGAGATGTGTGCCATGTCGACTCTTTGTTTTGTCCTGCACCCAGACACTCAGCCTGCAAAGGCAGTGTGTGTGTGTAAGGGTACAGGGCCTCTAAGGGTGGCACAATGAGTGCTGCAGCCCTTAGAGGCCTTCCCTGGTCACAAGGCCCTGGGTACCTAGGGTACCATTTACCAGGGGCTGACATGTGGCCAGGGTTTGCCAATTGGGAGTTTGTGTGTTTTAAGGAAGGAACATAGGCCCTGGGCACCTGATTGGCAGGAGCCCAGGGCACAACAAGGAAAAGTGCATCAGCTATTAGGCAAAAAAAAAAGGGGGGGTTACTGCAACAGAAACCCACTTTCTCACATTTACCCATGCAACAGTTGATGTTGTTGCACCAAGGATATTGTGCTGCATAACTAAATACTTCTAAGGTCCCAAAAGCGAGACCTATTGGCTATGCCAATGCTTGTTTACAAAAGGACGTGGATATGTTACTACGGTGAGGCCTGAGGCCTACTCTGTCTAGTGAGACCTTACTTTATTTATGTACCGGGGACTCCCATCCCGACGACGGGGAATGATTCAGGCATGTGAATCTATGAAAGATACCAATACTTGATAACCGCAGTTACAGGTAAGTAACTCGTTCCTCCTCACCACTCTGCACCCGAGGCCCACTGCCTGAGTTTGAGTGGCCCAACACCCCAGTGAGGTTACCCCGCCCCAACCCCTCCCCCCTCCGCGCTCTTGATTTGTGATCCAGTGTTGGACGTCCTCCACCGATCTTCTCCTTGATGCCTGCAGCCTAATTCAGACGGGTCACCCACGCGTGGCCGGAACAAGTGAAAAGAACCAGGCACAAAAGGACTCCCCTTCATCCACAGCTTTTGTGACCTTAGATGCCCGACCGGTGTCCAGCAACTCTTCAACTCCATCCTCCAGTCGATGGTAACCTACGTCAAGTCTTCTGGCTCCAGCCTGCATTCCTTTTCCACGACCGACATCCTCCATTTAAACGCATTGGGCTCCCGACACCTACTAAGCACCCGGCTGCCCTTGCCGAGGCACTCTGGACACAGGGGTGGTTTCTTCTCCTGTGAGGGGAGCCAGATACACATTCCAAAGGAGACCGCTTCTTTGAAGCTCGCTGACCCAATAATTCCCGAACAGGCTTTTGTTCTCGGCCTCCCGAGAGCAGAGAACACAATGGCGATTCTCAGAGGAGCAAGAAGTCTGACAACAGCAAAATACTATACCGCCAAATTGAAAGATACTCAAGGTGGGACCTCAAATTTGGCATCTTAAAGAAAAATACAAAAGATGCAACATTACTCCAATATCTCAGACCCACTGGATGACAAACTAACATGCTTTAATGAAGGTACATTTGGCAGAGATAGTGGCCTACACTAGAGTTACTATCAGAAGGGGTTTCTTCAAAACCCCAGTTGTCAAAAGGTTCCTGGAGGGAGCAAAACAAATCTCCACCAAGAAGGGTGCCAGAACCAACATGGAACTTGAATTTGACACTAACACAACTAATGAGTAAACCTTTTGCACCACTTCACAAGGACTCTAAAAATGATCATACTGTGTAGGAAGCTGGCTCTTTATATGATATACCACTAAGTGATTATATTGTATAAAGGGTCCAGTGATTTCCTCCAGACATGTAGAGGGCTCAGCCCAAAGTGCTCAATTTGTGGGAGTTGTCGAGCAGCCTCAGACTTAACACAGAGGAGGGTAAGACATTTGTTATGCACACCGTGATTGATAAATGACACACTGTGAGAACGTGCCTCATGTGATTTTAATTGTAGTGCACTGGGTCCCTGCCAACTAGGTCCCCTCTGCCAGTGTTTCTACCCTAAAACCAATCCACCACTGGTGGTACTTCCTCCTGTAAGACCCTAGTAAGTGGTACTCTAGATCCCTAGGGCCTGGAAGCAGGAGAGGGTCCCCTGGTCCCCCCTCACTAGTACTATGCCACTGCCCTTTCAGCTTGCATGACCTTATGAGGTGAAAAACAGTCGACATTGCACCCTGCCTGGGTGCCATGCCAGCCTGCACTACCTGTAGGTACAGGTAAGTCAGCCCTCTAGCAGGCATTACAGCTCAAAGGCAGGGTGCACTATACCACAGGTGAGGATACATCTGCAGGAGTAGGTATGCCCCTCAATACTCAAGCCAATTCTTGAATATTGTAAGTGCCAAGGAAGTGGTAAGGAGTACGTGGGCGGGAAACTAGACAACTCTATGTTCGAGGCATATGAGCTGCAGATTACACACTGTGCATAGATCGTCATCTGGTGTTGGGCCCAGATGTTGCAGTTGTTTTTCTCCTGGAAAGTCTTTGGAAGTCACGAGGTATGTGACTCCTCCTTTGGATCGTATTGCGCATGGGCTTCGACTCCATCCTCAGATTGTTTTTTTCCGCCATCGGGCTCGGATGTGATCTTCGCGCTCCGGTTCCGAACAGTTTCCAGTTCTCCAATCGACGCGCAATCCTCCCCCCTTTTCGCGGTATTGTTTTCGATCGCGATCTCAACACTCGACATGGCTCATCGATCAAGACCTTAGATTCCAGTCGTCGTCGACGACTGCCTTTGGGCCTACCCAAGCTCCGGTCCTGGCTAATGGAAAGGACTCCTTTCAAGAAGTGCCCTCTATGTGGGTCCAAATTTCCCCACACCGATCTCCACGAAGTATGCAATCTCTGCCTCTCCCCTGAACACGAGACTCGAGACTGTCCGGTGTGCAAATCCTTCCGGTCCAAGAAAACCATTCGAGACCGAAGGGCATGAAGAACTATGGCACACTCGTCGGCGGCGGTCCCAGACGACATCTTCGGAGAATGCGTCGACGCTCCAGAAAAACACACCGACTAGGGCCTCGTCAGCGCCTCCGAAGCAGACGATTCAGATGTGGAGGACATCACTCCGGCACAGAGGGTCATGAGTACCAAAATCCACCCATACTCTCCATGGCATCCAAAAAGGCTTTGGTCACGCCTCCGAGCCTAGGCACGACCAAGAACATTGCTTCTCACACCGCACCTTTGGGGCCAGTAAAGAAGCCTATTAAGCATTCCGGCGGCTCAGGCTCGAGCCAGCCCAACGTCGGTGCCGAGAAACTCCTCCGCACAAACGCCAAAAAAGAAAATGGCCTCCTCCTCAGCACCCAGCTCCATACCGAAGCACTCTGCACCGAAAACCAGCACCAGCTCCTCGGTACCGACACCGTCCTCTGAACCGAGCAAAAACACAAGGCCACCGACACCCATATCTCGAAGTTGAAAACCATCTCGGAGCCGAGTAACCAACCAGCCCTTTCAAAGCCGCATAGTTCAAAACAGCGGACTAGTACAGACTCTAAAACAAAAAAAACCTATGGCCCGATGCCTTCTGCGCCGACACAGACCACTCTCTGAAGAACGTTTTACACCTGATCCATTGCAAAAAAAACACTGATCAAGGATCCTAAAACTGGACATTTGATGCTCAGCAGCAAAAAGACAGCTGGACAAGCCTACCCCAGCTCCACCTCCAAAGAGGAAAGACTTTGCTACCTCCTCCTTGATCAGTTTGGCACGACACACAGGGCCACCTCCATCCTGCCCATGCTCAATGGAGTCATCAAGCACGCGCCGGAGGTCTTTAAAGATCCCGTCAGAGCCAGGGTCATAAACCCTCGCATAGACAAAAAATATAAAGCCGTCCCTACAGATCCCGCCTACATCAGAGTGCCAGCACCACTAGATTCCCTAGTAGTGTCTACAGCACGAAAAAGAGCAAACTCCCAAGCATCAGGCGAGGCACCACCACCTGATAGTCAAAACTCTTGGACGCATCGGGCAAGCGCACTGCATCCCAGGCTGCCAACATATGGCGCATCGCAAATACACAAGCGCTTCTGGCAAGATATGACAGGGCACATTATGACGAACTAGAAGCCATAATGCAACACCTCCCTGACGAATATAAAAATAGAGCCAATGAGTTAATTCAGGAGGGCAAAACAATCCCCAACACCTCCATCCGCTGTGCCCTAGATGCAGTTGACACCGCCTCTAGGGCAATTAACACCAGCATCCTCCGTCGCCATGCCTGGCTAAGGATTTCAGGTTTTAAACCAGAGGTGCAAGCTTCCATTCTGAACCACCCTTTTGACCAGGAACATCTGTTCGGCCCAAAAGTAGATGAGGCCCTGGAAAAAATGAAGAAAGATACGGAAACGGCGGAGTCTATGGGAGCCTTAGCATCACACCCTCCCAGGCGCTCTTTTCGCCGCTCTTCCTTTCGAAGCACATCCAGAGGCTACTCCTCTGACACCGCTTCCACTTCCTATAAAGCCCCCACCCAATCCACCTTTACAAGGGGTTACCAAAGAGGCGGCTACAGATAAAGGCAGAGGCAAGACAAACACCTCCCGCTCTGCCTCCACCCCTTCCCAATGGCTTCCCTCAGCTCCCCCCAGACCATCCCACTCCGGTCGGGGGCAGACTCCACAATTTCCTCCCTACCAACGTAAAAAATATGGGAGTTTACTCCCTATATTTTCTCATACCAAAAAGGGACGAGACGCTAAGGCCCATCCTAGACCTCAGACCCCTCAATCACTCTATACACTCAGACCATTTCCACATGGTCACAATCCAGCAGGTACTTACACTGCTCTCCCAAAACTACTTCCTGGCCACCTTAGACCACAAGGACGCCTATTTCCACATTCCTGTTCACACCTCTCACAGGACGTTTCCCAGATTTGTAGTGGACGGTCAACACTACCAATTCAAGGTGCTCCCCTTCGGAGTCACTACAGCACCACGGGTGTTCACCAAGTGCCTAGCAGTAGTGGCAGCACACCTGCGAAGACAACACATTCATGTCTTCCCATACCTAGACGACTGGCTCATAAAAGCCAGCTCATACAACCAGTGTGCACAACACACTCATGCCACTATCCAACTGCTTCACCACCTGGGCTTCACAGTAAATCACATGAAGTCCCATCTGCAACCATCCCACGTAAAGCAATACCTCGGTGCCACCAAAGACACCGCAAAAGCGCTAGCCTACTCCAGTCCTGCCAGGATAGCAGGCATTCAGGCTCTTCGTGCCAAATTTCAGCCAGAACACTCTCTTCCAGCCCGAGTGTTCATGCAACTTATAGGGATGATGGCCTCTTGCATATTCATAGTTCCTCACGCAAGACTCCAGATGCGTTCTCTCCAAGAGTGCTTAGCGCGCCAATGGAACCAGGCCCAGGGTCAATTGACAGATCTGGTGTTGGTTAACGGTCGTGCCTATTGCTCTCTGCAGTGGTGGACCACCAAAAACCTTTCCAAAGGACGACCGTTCCTGGACCCAGTTCCTCGGATAGTACTAACAGCGGACACATCGTTCTCCGGCTGGGGAGCTCACCTACTACATCACATCACACCATGCAGGGCAGGTGGACACCAACAAAAGTTACTCCACATCAACCATCTGGAGTTACTAGCCATATTCTTAGCCCTAAAGGCTTTTCAAATGCATCTCTCAGGCAAGGCCGTCTTAGTCCGCACCGACAACATGACAGTCATGTACTATATTCAAAAACAAGGCGGCACACACTCTTTGCAGCTCTCAACTAGCACAGAGCATATGGAGATGGGCCATACCCCCCAAAAATCTTCCTCCTAGCCCAACATGTCCCAGGAGCCCAGAACACTATAGCAGATCTGCTCAGCAGACAAACGCAACAAATCCACGAGTAGGAACTCCATCCACAAGTTCTTCACCCGTACTTTCAAATGTGGGGGCATCCACAGATAGACCTCTTCGCCACCCACGAAAACTCCAAATGCCCCAGCTTCGCCGCCAGATTTCCACACCCATTGTCCAAAGGCAATGCGATATGGATGAACTGGTCAGGCAAATTTGCGTACGCTTTTCCGCCTCTCCCACTCATTCCCTTAGTGGTGCGCAAACTACAACACTCCCTCACTCTCATCCTAGTAGCTCCAACTGGGGCCAGACAACCGTAGTACACCACACTGCTGGAACTATCTCTAGTACCGCACCAAAAGTTACACCTCTCTCCAAGCCTCTTAACCCAGAACCATGGAGAGATCAGGCACCCGGACCCAGCTCAGCTCAACCTTGCGATCTGGCTCCTGAAATCCTAGAATTCGGTTACCTGAATCTTCTGCCTCACTGTATGAACGTCATTAAAGAGGCTAGGCGACCCACCACTAGAGCTTGCTACGCCGCCAAGCGGAAACGTTTTGTGGTCTATTGTCACAACAATAACTTCAATCCCCTAGATGTGTCCATTCAACACATCATAGGCTATTTACTACACCTACAAAGATGCAATCTAGCCTACACGTCTATTAGACTGCACCTTGCAGCCATAGAAGCTTACCTACAAAATAGGCAACATCTATCACTCTTTCGAGTACCTGCCATAAAAGCCTTCATGGAAGGCCTCAAAAGAATAATTCCCCCCAGATTGCCACCCTCAACTGTGTGGAGCCTAAACATGGTTCTCACTAGACTAATGGGGCCACCCTTTGAACCTCTACAC
The DNA here is from genome assembly GCF_964204655.1 of Triturus cristatus. Classification (NCBI taxonomy): domain Eukaryota; kingdom Metazoa; phylum Chordata; class Amphibia; order Caudata; family Salamandridae; genus Triturus; species Triturus cristatus. The sequence continues at coordinate 141,125,982 of NC_140586.1, read as the reverse complement.
AAATGTGAACTTCAATTCCTAACATGGAAAACTGCTTTCCTTGTAGCCCTCACTTCTCTCAGAAGGGTCAGTGAGATACAAGCACTCACCATTCAAGAACCCTTTCTGCAAATGCACCATAACAAGGTTGGTCTCCGTACTAATCCAAAATTCCTCCCTAAAGTAATTTCTCCCTTTCACCTAAACCAATCTGTGGAACTACCTGTATTCTTCTCGCAACCACAAACCGTTGCAGAAAGAGCTCTCCACACATTAGATGTCAAACGAGCCTTGCTCTACTACGTCGAGAGAACACAACCCTTTCGTAAGACCAAACAACTGTTTGTTTCCATCTCACCACCACATAAAGGCAACCCCATCTCCAAATCTGGGATAGCTAGGTGGATTGTCAAATGCATTCAGATTTGCTACCACAAAGCAAAACGAACGCTATCTGTTTCCCCTTAAGCCCACTCTCCACGTAAGATAGGGGCTTCCATGGCATTCTTAGGGAACATTTCCTTAGATGATATCTGCAAAGCAGCTACATGGTCAACACCGCACACTTTCACTAAACACTATTGTGTAGATGTGCAGGCTAAGCAACAAGCTAGTGTGGGCAAGGCTGTACTCAAAACATTGTTTCAAACCACTGCAACAGATACTGGTGGTCGCCGCTAGGGATGGGTACTGCTATACAATCTATGCACAGTGTGTAATCTGCAGCTCATATGCCTCGAACGGCAAATGCTACTTACCATTATGCATCTGTTCTTGGTATGTAGAGCCGCAGATCTACACACGCCCACCCACCTTTATCTGTTCCAGTCTATCTTATTTAGATACAACACACATGGGCATCTTCACTGTTATTACTACGCTCCATCTTTCCCTGCTGGCGAAAAACAATCTGAGGATGGAGCCGAAGCCCGTGCGCAATACGATCCAAAGGAGGAGTCACATACCTAGTGACTTCTAAAGACTTTCCAGGAGAAAAACTGCAACATCCGGGCCCAACACCAGATGACGATCTATGCACAGTGTGTAGTTCTGCAGCTCTACATTCCAAGAACAGATGCATACTGGTAAGTAGCATTTGCCTTCCCCAGCACTGTGATGGCTTCACTGAAACAAAGTGTTTGGTACCAAACAGCTCCTTATATTAAATCCACATTGATACCAGTGTGAGATTTATTAAAACATGTACTTAGAGGGCACCACAGAGGTGCCCCCTGAAAATCTACAGACCCTGGTGTGGGCACTGACTGGGTTTAGGCAGCATGCCACACACACACCTGTTTCTGGACCGCTGTGTTGGGAGCCGCTGCTCTCTGGGACTAGAAACAATGCACATCCTGGGCAGAGGTGTCACACCTCCTCCACCAGGATGATACTGTGCCCAAAGGGAAAGCTCCAAAGGCCTGCTGCCTTTGTAATGTGACCCCCAGCCTCTGCTGCTAGCAGCAGATGGCAGCCCCTGGTTCCAACTCGAAGGGCTCAGGATCCAGCTGGAACCGCGACTTCTGCCCACTCTACACCCGATGCCCATGGCCTTAGTCTGAGTGACTCACCGGGGCAGTAAAGTCTCTTCAGCGATCCTGACCTCAAATCCAGAATTGGCTGACCTCTCCTGAACTCCATAACGATGCCTGCAGCTTGAATCAGAGGCTCCCCATGACCTCTACCGGCTTGGTGAGCTGAAATTACCGTGCCCCTCGGACACCCTACATCTCTGCTTACTGCTACGGTCATTGGTCTCCCTCCTGCAGCCTGTTTGTCGAAAGCAGAAACCGCATTGAAAAGCATTGGGCACCTGATGGCCTGCCCTTGTGTCGCTGGCGGTGTATGTTTGTTGCTGCAATAAATGTCTTACACTCATCTGTGTTAAACCCAAGGCTGCTCGAACCATGCTACCACTGATGGAGCCCCTTGGGTTTTAAATTGAGCCCTGTACACTTTTTGGGAAGCCCTGGACTCTGTGCACAGTATAACCACCTAGTTACATTCCATATACAGAGCCAGATCCTACACACTCAACTCAAATAGGAGAGCCAGACTAATTTTATAAAAATAAGCTTCTTTCAAGATTTATTTTAAAACCAAGAAATATGTAAAATATTAATGTTTTTCAGGAAAAATACACTTAAAGTTGACATTTCGTGCAATTTTCAGGCTTTGCAATATTAACCCAATGGAGGAAAGCAAGAGTGCTGTTTGTCAGGTACTAGACTTTCAAATCCAGTCTTTGGTTTCTAGGATCAATACCGGGCAAGGTTCAAATCCGCACCAAGACTGCACCCCCAGTGGTACAGGGTCAGCCTGGTGCAGAGATCATATTTGGCGTCAGGCACCCAATGTTATCAATGGAGATGAGGGTAATCTAAGTCGGGCTGCTCACAGGTGAATAAAGCGGTGTCAGGGGTCGATCTCCTGGAGTCAAGGTAAGTATGGGGGGGGCCACAAGGCAGCACCAAACTTACACCTTCAGCGGCACAGGGGCAGCCGGGTGCAGAATACCAACACAGCGTTTGGCGCCCAATGCGGGGGAGATCGGTCCTGAAGAAAGGCTGCAGGCTAAGGCCGGACAATGGAAATCCACAGCTGCCCAGGTAAGTAGAGATTCTAGGGGACACATGAACACCGTTGGTCAAGTTCCCCAAGGCCCAGGGGCCACAGGGTGTCCTTGTGAATCATAAAAGTTTTACCGGGCAGGTCGCGGTCAGGGGCAGGCATCTAGGTGGAGTCCGGCAGGGGTCAGCACACGGTGGACTTTTGCTCAGAAGCGCTGGGGAAGCTTCACAGGACCGGTGGGTTACTTGGACTCTGGCCGTAGGCGTCTGATGCAGAGGTGGGTACAGCGATGGTTTCATGGTTCCTCAGGACAGAGTTCTTTGAAGTTGATTTCTTCTGGACTGGTCCCCTATGCATGGGAGATCTTAATCTTTGTTGAAGGCAGGCAGTCCTCCCAGGGCTTTGGATTTCACTCGGCAGCAGGACAAATCGTCATTTGGCGCAGGAGACAGGCCAGTAGGTCTGGTTCCAAGTCAGTTGGTGTCTATAGTCTTCTCTTTGGGAGCAATGCTGTAGTGTCCAGCTCTTAGGTCATCAGGAATCTGAATTCAGGGTCTGTGGATGCCACCGATGTACTATATTTAGGTGTTACAGGGGTGTGACATGTATTGACCAAAGGGGTCTCTTACCTGGGGTATCTACATCCACTATTATGCCACCCTCCTGCGGGAGGAAGGCATATCCCTAGCCCCGATTGTATAAGTCCCTCCATCTTCAAGATGGCGGGCACTTAAAAATGTGTCACTTCGCCTCCTGCACCTGAGGGGTGGAGTTGGTGGGTGGCACACCTACTCGTAGATTTTCTTGCCCGTTCTCCCACCAAAAGTGGGAGTTTGATCTGAGAGCTGCCATCTGCTGCTAGCAGCGGAGGATGTAGTCGCATTACGAAGGCGTCAAGGCCTTTGAAGCTTCCTTCTCGAGCACTGTGCACATTCTGGGGGAGAAGGTGTGACCCCTTCGCCTAGGATGTGCTTTGTTTCTGGCTTTCGAGAGCAGGGGCTCATGACCCAGGGGTCCAGAAATGTGTCTGGTGGTGGCAGGCTGCCTAAAGCCAGTCAGACCACACCAGGGTTGGGAGGTTTTCAGGGGACACCACTGAGGTGCCCTCTAGGTACACTTTTCAATAAATCCCACACTGGCATTAGTGTGGGTTTTTTGAGAGGAGAGGTTTAGTAGCAAACACTCCTGGGTTCTGCAAAGCCATCATAGTGCTGGGTAACTCGTTGTCAAGTTTCCAGCCGATGTACTCTATGGCTTCACTGGCACTTACAATATTAATAGGTTTAAATATTGTAGGGACAGATCTGTTCCTGCAGATATGCTCACATCTCTGATATAGTGCACCCTGCCTTAGGGTTTGTAAGGCCTGCAAACGGGTTAACTCTACTGTACCTTAGGCAGTGCTGCTTGGCATGGCACACATGCAGGCTGGAGTAGGGAGCTATCCTCTCTCCCCTTATTTGTTTTGGATATTTTACACAGGCAGTATGCCATGTCGACTTTGTCACAGAAGCTTGCATGTCCTGGTGCAGAATAAAATGACAGTTTGCATGGCATTGGGGACTCTTCAGTCCTAATGCCCAAGGTACCAGGGTACCATTTACTAGGGACTAACAGGGGGCTCTTAAGTGCCAATCGTGGTAAAGTTTTAGGGAAGGAGCTTTGGCACAGAGGGACGCTGTGCACTTTCTTTTGCAACCACATCATTTTCCATGCAAAAAGTTGAGCTCTAAACCGAACAAGAGGCACTTTCTCACATCCTGAAGATGTCCTTTCTTATTACAATGACATCTCTTTGAAGAATAAGTGAATTGCAAAAAGTGCTACTCATGCTAGATGCCAGAAGAGCGATCATGTACTATATGGAGAAAACTAAGTCAATCTGGAGGGGAAAACGGCTGTTTGTTATTTGCAGACAATAACAGGAAAACATGTTACAAAGAGTACCATCTCTACATGGATCACGCAAACTGTCCAAATGTGTCACACAACGGCGTTAATGCAATCACAAACCAAACCTAAGGCAAACTCGACTCTTTGAAAAAGGAGCAACGAAAGCCTTTCTGGCAAATATACCATTGCAGAATACTTGCTTGGCAGCTACTTGGTCTTCATTGCACACGTTCACAAGCTACTACTTTCATAGACTTCCAAATGAACAAGGAAAGCTCAAGTGGGACAAAGGCTATTAAAACATTTATTTACAAGCTCAAACTCTCCTTCATCCTAGTCAACACAAGGATGAAAACCCACTACAAAATCTGTTTGTGCAGCATGTGAATCCAGAAAAGATCCACACTGTTAAACTAAATTGTTTCTTACATGTATGGGTAGTTTTGCAGCTTGAAGAATTTTCTTTAATCATAAGCCACTAATCCACCTCCCAGAAGATCAGAGCAGACCCCCAAAAAAGTCTGAAGATGGCGACCACGAGTGGGAGTTTTCGGGGAGGGTGTATGACATTGGGAGAGGCCTTTTTAGACCCCAAATGGTGAGACAACACCCAACAACATAAAAAACAAGCATTTGCAATGCAATAGGCCTTGCATTTGCGAGAGTTTGAGCTATTGGCATTGTAAATTGACAATGCCTTTTATTTGTGTTTTGAAAACCTGCATGCGGTGCATAAGCACGCACTTAGTAATTGTAGTCCTTTCTTACGAGAAGCAAGGCTGGCAGTAAAAGAGGCGCATTTACTGCCAGCCTTGCTGCTTGTAAGCAACTACTAGAAGCACAAAAGGCAGTGTTTACCCACCACTTGCATGTTTTCATAACTATAAGGCACATTTCATTTACAATGCCAATAGCTCAAACTATCACAATTGAGAGACCTATTGCATTGCAAATACCTGAGCTCTGAGATGTAGGCAGCAGAAGCCATAGGAAGGCAGGGACCGTGACACCAGACCGTGCATTTCAAAAGCAGGAGGAAGGCGGAGGCAGCTGAGGCTAAAACAGACCTCGGTCGTTCAATGCACAGCAAATGTGGCTAATTAAGATCAAGATTTACAGCCCTATTTACAATATAGCTCTGTAAACCACGAGCACTGGTCTTGACTGCTCTTGATTAAAGAAAGATAGTGCTCACAAATTCTGAGTAACAACACTTAACAGAGGCAGTCTTTGAAAATGGGCTGAGCTTTTATATCCCGTAACCTGAATACAGCATGTCTTGCAAAGAAAGCGCAAGCCCTGCCTAGGTGAGACCTACAAATGGAGAATAGAAGAATACAGAAGAGAATTCCAGGCCCAACCACCAGATGGCAGAATAGTGCTGAGCATGTGAATCCAGAAAATTCTTCAAACTGCAAAACTACTCCTACAGGTAAGAAACCATTTCGTTACAATTAGGTAGCCTTTTTGCGTTTACCTACTTCCTCTAACTGAAAACAAACTGTAATGGAGATATAATTATTTTAATCATACTATGTGTTAGTCTGACAGCACGCATGATTATCTGTAAACCCATTAAAGTGTAGTTATTGATCTTTGGGTTTACCATGTTAACTCTGGTTTCCTCCTTTCTTTGACAGTGGTATTACTGAACCAGGCCTGCCCAAGACAAGCCCAAAAAGAGGTAAGAGTTATGACTTGGAGTGATGGAGATACTCTTATGTTAGGAACTTGCTGATCATTCTCTTAAAACGTTTTAGCCAAACTTGGGGAAGAGAATAATTATGTGGTGCTTTGGTTACCTTGGCACATGTGCTTTCATTTACCATCCAGATGTGGTCCTCTTCACATCTTTTCAAACTACAGTTTTAATGACGTTCAACGCACAAACATGTTCTTCATGCTTGCAGTTCTTGTTAAAAGCATACAGCTGTAGAGTGATAGTACAGGGAGTAATCGATGTGTACATGTAAAGTTTAGCAGTGTACTTTTGCTGCTGGTTTAGCAGCAATAAAGGTTTGGGAGATGATGTTGAAGGTATTTGGCATGCTAAACAAATGTTTCTTGGAAAGTAGCAAGCTACTGCAGAGGGTCAATATCTGAAAACCAGATGTAAATACGTTTTATACTATTAATCTTTAATTTCTCACCCCATCCATCTACTCTCTCTTTTTTGCTTGTCTAGTTGATGAGAACAAGTTGGATGGCGTAAGAAGTCCGCAAGGCAATAGAGACGAAAGTGGCCGCAGTTGGGGCGATGGGCGAAACAGAGAGTCTGAAAGGTGAGTTGTGCTGGGGTGTCATGGCATACCACATTCAATTGCCTTCTTTCATCCATCTGTTGCTTACTTCTTGTTAATTGTATGTCCGATGAAAAGTAACAACACTTTCTTGATTATTCCGGGGATATGCATAATAATGGGCTGTGCCTTGTTCCTCCTTGAACTACTAATAGGGGATGAAGTTTGTCTTACATAAAACTACTTAGATGTATGCTATACTAGGTCCTCTGGCTTTGCAGCTGTGCAAGTTTACGCATAATCATGGATTTGCCACGTTTGACACTTAATCATTCTTTGTATAATTTGCATATTTCACTACATTTTGTTTCTAGCACAACGTGATAGTTATTAAAGTAAGCTCCACATGTAGCTCTGGTTAGACGCTGATCCTTTGCAAAGGTTAGTTTACCGCCTTTCAGTGCCTATTACAGCAGTCTGGTGTTAAACTGGTGCTAACGAGATTCATTCTTGTCCAGACAGTATTAAATTGGTAAAATAACTAAATAATACTACTACATAATGTACCACATAATTTGTCTTTTCTTGCTGCATAATTGTCATTCCTGCTGCATAATTCCTTTAGCCTTGGGTACACATGCAATAACCTGAAATGTGAAGGGTCTTGCTGACCTGTTACTTCTAGGCGAATGTGGGGAACCTGCTGAATTATTACTGAAATAAGCGGTTTTACTAATCCTGCCAAGGGATAGAGGAGGCTTTCTGCATTTCTCTTAGGCAGATTACTGCAACGTTTTGAGCTACTGGATGTAGGGGGGGGGGGAAGGTGGGGCATTGCTGGCTAGTATCTGAAAAGCTTTAGTGACTTTTAGTCTTTATTGATAGTATGGAGTATAACAAGTTTAGGATTTTAGGAGGGCCATTGGAATTGTGGCATTGTAGCCCCAAATTATGCTGCTTGTTAATTACATTCTGTGGCAAGTTAAGGCAAATTATGTAGCATAATGCAACATACACTGTTGTAGTATTTCAATTTAATTTCCATTTTAAAGTACAATACAGACTGTAGGAAAGGGGCTCTGTATATACTGTTCCCAAATAGGTACACTGTGCACGGAGTCCACAGTCCCCAGAGGTTTGGCAGAGGCTAAAGTTAGATATAACCTTACTCTCTAAAATGGTAGCTTGGTCGAGCAGTAAGGCAGTATCAGAGGACAGTGTAAAGCATTTGTTGTACTCACTCAGTCAGCAAATGGTCTCACACACTTAAGAACTGAACTCTAGGCCAATGGTTTTATCAAAATGTTTTTTTTTTTATATCTGAAAGAAACACGTTAGTTAGATTCCTCACCTTAGAATATCCCCAGTCGTCAGGCTGGATCCGGAAAGATTTTTCGGCAGCAATACCCTTGCGTGTCGTCTGTGGCTCCGCATCCGTCGGCGTCCTGATCGCCGGGATGACGTCGTCGGAGTACTTAGACGACGCCCTTGCGCGCTGACGTCAGTTCTTCTTCTTTTTTCTGCGCCAGTAAGCGCCGATCCGGGAAGAGCATACCCTTTTAGTCATTTTTTGACTAAACTTTTTGAACTCTTTTGGTTCCCTTCTTCGTCGACCTCTACTCTGGTGCCGATAGGGATGCCTGGCTTCAAAGCTTGTGACACCTGTCACCGACTGATGTCGGTCACGGATCACCACCGCCGGTGCCTCTATTGCCTTGGGGCCGACCACGATGCCGAGTCGTGCCTCGACTGCCGGGCCTTGACGTCGAAGGCTAGGCGCGGGAGCAGTCCTGCAAGCTGCTAGAGTTCCGGAAGTCACCGCTCGTCAGGGTCGAAGTCTTCGCGATCCGGTAAGTCAAAGCATAGCAAGAAGTCGAAGAGGTGACATCGCTCTTCGTGCTCCCCTCGCTGGACGCGTGACTCGGCTGAGGGTTCGGGTGGCACCACCCGCGCGGCTCCGTCGGAGCTGCTGGAGTCCCGTCCGACCCCATTCGCTCCGGTCCCTGGGTCTGACGCGACTCCGGCGGAGGTCAGGGACTTTCTTGCGGCCATGAGGAACCTGGCTCCGCCGTCGACACCTGCCGGCGCACCTTCGGGCACCGCAGGCTTGACTGGGAGGTCTAGCGAGCCGGCGGCTCCGGCCCCAGTGCCATCGTCTACTCCAGTCCAGACGCCGCAGGCCCCCGGGGGATCCAGGCCTCCGGTGCCACCTTTGGACGACGCCGTTCCCCCGGTTTAGTCCCGGTCCGGCGTCAGAGCGGCGCTGCCTCTACCTCCCAGACCTCCTTCCCAACCGCTCCCCCGGATCGGGGATCCAAAATTTTGGAACAGTTGGGGAAGAAACCGTTCTCCTCCCTTAGTTTGGGGTTGCGGTCTATCAAAACCACGTGCCGTTTGGACCGTTACTCCCACTCCCTGTGGGATACGGTGGGGGACGTGCTGCCCCAGTGTCCGGAGGAGGCCCCGACACGGCTTGCCCAGGCTCTTGCCGAGAGGCGGGATGCAGCGCAGCATGGTATCTGATGTGGACTGGACACAACGGACTCGCTAGGCAGGGCAATGGCGACCACGGTGGCGATTCGTCGCCACGCCTGGCTGAGGTCCACGAGTTTCTCCGGGGATGTCCAGAGCACCCTCATGGACATGCCCTTCGATGGCAGTCGCATTTTTGGTAACAAAGCGGTTAATGCGCTGGTGCGCTTTAAGGACTCCAGGGATACGGCCAAGTCCTTGGGCCTCTCAGCCCGCGCCCGCAAACTTCCGCTTTTCGCCCCTTTCGTGGCCAAGGAAGGGGCGCCCCCTCATGTCCGTCTAGCCACAGGCTGCAGAACCAACTTACACACGGTCGTGGATGTGGATTCCGCCGCGGCGGAGCAGGTGGACAGCAAGCCGGTCCGTCCACATCTACCCCAGCAGCATCCGCCTCAAAGCCCTCCTAGTCCGAGCTTTCAGGCCCATTCCACGCCAGTGGGAGGCAGAGTTCACCATCACCTGCTCCGCTGGCGTACCATCACATGGGACAGGTGGGTGCTGCAAATCGTCTGAAGGGGCTACTCCCTCCCCTTTGAGGCGACCCCTCCAGCCATGCCACCGCAGTGCCACCAGATTTTGGGGGATCACTTGCAACTTCTACAGGAGGAAGTTACGGCCCTCTTGGCCAATGGGGCCATCGAGCGCGTTCCTGGTCCAGAAGTAGGTTGTGGTTGTTCACACTACTTTCTGGTTCCCAAGAAGGGCAAAGGGGGCCTACACCCTATCTTGGACCTCGGGCGCGTCAACTCCTTCCTCCGGAAGGAGAAGTTCAAGATGCTCACCTTAGCTCAGGTTCTGGCTGCCCTAGACCCTGGAGACTGGATGGTAGCGTTGGACTTACCGGATGCATATTTCCACATCCCTGTCCTGCCGGCCCACCGGCGTTACCTGCGGTTCACGGTGGGCTAAGAGCTTTTTCAGTTTACCGTGCTCCCCTTCGGCCTCACCAGTGCCCCTCGGGTGTTCACGAAAGTGATGTCTGTGGTCGCAGCTCATCTGCGCAGATTAGGGGTTGCAGTCTTCACCTATCTCGACGTAGGTTGTTGAAGGCGGGCTTGCTCCAGGCAGTAGTCTCCCACCTCCAGACTACGGGCGACCTCTTGCATTTGCTGGGGTTCTCCATCAATGTGCCGAAGTCGCATCTGAGTCCCTCCCAGAAGCTCCTCTTCATCGGAGCGGTTCTGGACTCTGCGCAGTTCCGGGCCTATCCTCTGGAACAGCGGGTCCGGGATATTTAGGCTCTGATTCCCATCTTTCGGCCTCTATCCTGGGTTTCGGTCAGGTTGGTGCTGCGGCTTCTGGGTCTGATGGCCTCCTCCATCCTGTTGGTGCATCACGCCAGATGGCGGATGCGGGCTCTGCAGTGGGACCTGAAGTATCAGTGGGCCCAGCATCGGGGCAACCTGTCCGACCATGTCTTGATCTCGGAGGGCACTGCAAGACAGTTGCAGTGGTGGCTCACGGACTGCGATTGGGTCAGTGGCAGATCCCTCTCCCTACCCCAACCGGAGCACGTAGTAGTGACGTATGCGTCCCTCCTGTGATGGGGGGGCCACATGGGAGAGGCGGAGATCAGAGGCCTCTGGTCTCCGACGGAGTCTCAGCTCCATATCAACCTTCTGGAGCTGAGGGCGATCCGACTTGCACTGAAGGCATTCCTTCCCTCTGTCAGGGGAAGTGTAGTGCAGGTGTTCACGGACAACCCCACCACCATGTGGTACTGCAACAAACAGGGCGGGGTGGGGTCGTGGACCCTTTGTCAGGAGGCTCTGCGCCTCTGGACATGGCTGGAACATCAGGGCATCACCCTGGTGGTTCAACATCTGATGGGCTCTCTGAATGCAAAAGCAGACAAACTCAGCTGCCGGTGCATGATGGATCACGAATGGTGTCTGAACTCGGACGTGGCACAAGGCCTCTTTCGGCAGTGGGGAGAGCCTTGGTTAGATCTATTTGCCACCGTAGAGAACGCACAATGTCAGCAGATCTGCGCGTTGGAGTTTCCAAGGCGGCACTCGCTCGGAGATGCTTTTCGTCGCGAGTGGAGTTGCGGTCTGTTGTACGCCTTTCCGCCTATACCATTTCTGCCCAGAGTGCTGAAGATCAGGCGCGAGGTTTGGTATCAAACTTCTCAGCACATTAAAACCGCACTGATGCCAGTGTGGGATTTAATGTCCCAAGCACCCCAGAGGACATCTTTGAGATGCCCCCTGAAACCTAACCTACAATCCACGTCTGTTCTGAGGCTTCCTAGGCTGCCACACAGCAGACATGTTGCTGGACACCTGAGTAGGAGAGCCCCTGCTCTCCTGGGTCTGCAACAATGCACATCCTGGGCGAGGTGCTAAATCTCCTCCCCCAGGATGGGCAGGGGGAAGCTTCAAAGGCATGCCACCTCTGTGAGCTTCCCCAGGCCCCTGCAACCCCCCACTCTGACGGGAAGCTTGGCCGGAAACCCCAAATAAGGACAGGGGATGTGCCAGCCTGCCAACCCCACCCCTCAGGTGGGGGAGGCGAGGTGAAGCACATCTCCGGGCTCTCGCCATCTTGAAGATGGGAAGCCCTGCCCAATCAGGACTAGGCTACTGCCCCCTCCCACAGGAGAGAGGCAGGATAGGGGGTGTACCCAACCCAGAACAGGGACCCATTGGTCCCTGCCCTTCACCTACCTGTAACGCCCCTAAATCTAGTATTTAGGGGCTCCCTGAACCTTCCTATTCCAGATTCCAAGATCCGAAGAAGAGCTAGAAGAAAGAAGACCTGCCCTGCAGCTGCTAAGAAGAGGAAGACACCAACTGCTTTGGCCCCAGCCCTACCGGCCTGTCGACCCTCGAACCTGCTCCTGCTCCAACCCGGCATCTCTTGTGGCCAGCAACCTCACAAACCCCGGAAGACCTGGCTACCTTTTGACTCTAAGCCCCTGGGACTCCCATGACTAGAGGCTCTACTCAAAATCTACTTTGATTCCCTGGCAGCAGCCCAGAACCGCGAACCCAGCACACTGCACCAGCCAAGCCTGGCCGGTGCTGGTGTGAATAAAGACTACGAGGACGACCCCACGGCGACTGTGACCCCGATTCCGGCACCCAAGGACCTCCCTCGACACTCCTGAAGAAGCCTGCAGCTTCAGAACCAGGTGCCCCCCCAACCGCGATCAACAGAGGGTAAGATTTCCCGACACCAAAAGGCGCCCCGCGGCCCCTGTGCCCAATCCTGGGGTACCTACCTATCCTCCAACTACCCAACTTACCTCTCGATGTGGTGGTGGCACCTGAAGAATCTTCGTCCCCGAGCTTGCAGTCTTTTTCTAAACCGGAGATTTCCCATTGAACTAAATTGAGCGCCCGAAGGCTCAAAAGCACCCTGCACCCAGCCGCCCGAGTGACCCTGGCAGTGCAACCTCTACACCTATCTACTTCCCCACTTGCCCTGAGTAAGTGACCAGGAACCCAGCTCCCACAGCCGCGTGGCCTGCTAGTTGGCAGCCACCAACCAAGGCCCCCGTACCTCTCATAGGATAACATTGGGCCTAACTCTCTCTGCACCGTGCCGCCTTTGTGCCGCTGAGGGTGAACCAACTGTACCTACCTGACCCTGGGAGACCCCTGAGTCTATGCCCAGAACCTCAACTCTGCCAGTCGAGTACTTGCCTTTAAACCGATAACTCCATTTTCTCCATAGGGTAACATTGACTGGCTTTTCCTGAAATTTCTTCTAAGTGTGGACTTTTCAAAACTTAAACTATTCACCAAAAATCAGCCGAGTAATGAAAATGAAAATACTCACCTGCTCTTAGGAGAGCTCCCAGTGCTGGATCTTGGTGCCCAGCACTGACTCTGAAAAATACTTAGAACTGTACTTACCAGTAACCCAATTTTCTCCCATACGAAATCATTGACTGTTTATCTGTGAAATTTCTTCTGTCAATTTCTGCAAACTTTAAATTTTCTCAAAAAATCGTACAATATCTGAAAACTTACCTGTTTTGGATAAAGGTCCCAGTACTGAGTCTAGGCACCCAGTACTGGATTACAAAAGTAACTTGAACATACTATACCTGCAAGTTGAATTCTCTGCCATAGGGAATCATTGACTGTTTTCTATGAAATATTTTCTAAGTGTCAACTTTTAAAATAGCAAAATATTGTCTAAAAATCATCACAGTAATTAAGTCGACTTTCATCACTTGATTCCAAGTACTGACCCAAGACTGAATCTAGGATCCAGTCCTGGACTTCCAAAAGTTATCCTAAAAGTAATCTGTGGCAAATAACGTGAAACTTCCATTGAACTCAATGCATTATTGTGTTTAGAATTGTGTTGCCTATTGCAACCACTTGTAACTTTCTACAAAAGTCAATTGCATATTGCAAAAGTATTTATATAAAGCACCTCATTCTGAGAAAGTATATTTTAATACCTATTGTTGGTTCTAAAATAAAACTAGCATATTTTTTTTTATATATAAACCATTGGCCTAGAGTTAAGTTATTGAGTGTGTGAGACCATTTGCTAGCTGAGGGTGCAACAAATGCTTTACACTGTCCTCTGATACTGCCTTACTGCTCGACCAAGCTACCACTTTAGAGAGTAAGGTTATATCTAACATTACAAACCAACGAAGTCAGTGTAGTGTCAACACGGCACTTACCATCCAAAAGGCACGGGTCTCCAGATTTGGAACCTGCCCAATATGTTATAGGGAGGAACACAGACCTAAGGAGGTAATACAAGTTATGTATGAATCCCTCACTCACCAACCTGGTTGGTGACATGCTTCATCATCGGGCTCCACTGGGTATGGCTGAATGCCATCCCAGTGTGCAGCAACGCCAGGTTACTGCGGAGCGGGATTTTGTGAGGTGACAGTGAATTTAAAATTCCCAATTAAGTCAAAAAAATAATTTAATAGTTTTGCTAATTGGAAAAAATTAAAAAGGAGTGAGGGTCAAAAAAATAACAGACCGGGTTCACTCCATGGCAGTCAACATGTTTCTGCCTTCATGTGTGTTCAACAGGCTTTCATCAGGACCAGAGTGGAAGTGTGGGAGCCCCGGTGGTATGAACGCGCTAAGGTTCACCCTACCGTGGGCTGCTGTGTGAAAAAAATATATACACAGTTCAAAATCCGCCAAGTAATATCGTGGTGGAGAGAAACTAGTTTATTCTATGATGAAAAAAGACATACAAACACAAGACAAAACATAAAAGAATTGTAAATGTGCCTGGTCAGATCATTATGAAGCGCCACAGCTACAGGCTCAAATATAGTGCATGGATGGGGCTGTGCCAATAATAAGTACCTCAGGTGCAAAAAGTTGTGCTGTCCGTGCACCTAGGATTCGCCAGATACTGGTGTCAGGGAAGTAAAACAGGACTTCGCCTGAATAACGTGACTAGTACTGTATATCGAAATATACGTGAAGTCTAGATGCTACGTGAGAATCTAAAACAAATGAGGGCCGGGAAGTCATTGAACGTGGCCCGTGTATCATTCCTGGGAAGTAGAAATGTAGGAGGGTGGAGAAAGATTCTTACTGTGAGGCAAGACCGTTCGTCGCCTCAGGGATCCCGGGGTGGGGGTGCGAGCAATATGGCACACCCTGGAGAGGAAAAGAAAAGAGAAACGGCCACGAGCGGCTGGGTAACTCGCACAATGACCGTAAAGAACTGAAAACAACACAATAAAGAGAAGGGGGGCGGGATGTTCACTTACGCCCTCGCTGCTCGGCACCCGTTAGGAACCTGCAATGCCTCAAGCCACCGGGTCCAGGAAGTGAGGAGACCTGAAGCGGGGCACATATGAGCAAAAAGAAAACCTCAATGGGTAGGGAAAGAAAAGTAAGCCCATCAGTGATAGGGCAAAACATCCAAAGCTGTGCGGTGATTGGCTGGGCCCCAGCCAATAGGATGTGTGGAAAGAGGGAATTAGCCAGGGAGGCTCGACCGCTGATTACTTTAAAAAAGTCTTCAATGAAAACTTTATGCGGTGTTTGGAGAACGAACGTTTTACTCACAGGCGTCACTGGGAACGTGTGCCTGGGTGGATGGAAACTAGATGCAGAGTAAGGGAACGCAGACGGGAAAGCAGTGGAACATGAGCTAAGTGCTCCAATGTGAGAAAAATGTCAATGACAATGCGGGAGACAGAGTGTGCAGGAAACGCTGCATGCAATGTAGGAAACCCCAAGTTGCTAGGCTTAGCTGATCGGGTCGATCCCTGAGGCGACGAACGGTCTTGCCTCACAGTAAGAATCTTTCTCCACCCTCCTACATTTCTACTTCCCAGGAATGATACACGGGCCACGTTCAATGACTTCCCGGCCCTCATTTGTTTTAGATTCTCACGTAGCATCTAGACTCCACGTATATTTCGATATACAGTACTAGTCACGTTATTCAGGCGAAGTCCTGTTTTACTTCCCTGACACCAGTATCTGGCTAATCCTAGGTGCACGGACAGCACAACTTTTTGCACCTGAGGTACTTATTATTGGCACAGCCCCATCCATGCACGATATTTGAGCCTGTAGCTGTGGCGCTTCATAATGATCTGACCACGCACATTTACAATTCTTTTATGTTTTGTCTTGTGTTTGTATGTCTTTTTTCATTATAGAATAAACTCGTTTCTCTCCACCACGATATTACTTGGCGGATTTTGAACTGTGTATATATTTTTTTCACACAGCAGCCCACGGTAGGGTGAACCTTAGCGCGTTCATACCACCGGGGCTCCCACACTTCCACTCTGGTCCTGATGAAAGCCTGTTGAACACACATGAAGGCAGAAACATGTTGACCGCCATGGAGTGAACCTGGTCTGTTATTATTTTTTTGACCCTCACTCCTTTTTAATTTTTTCCAATTAGCAAAACTATTAAATTATTTTTTTGACTTAATTGGGAATTTTAAATTCACGGTCACCTCACAAAATCCAGCTCCGCAGTAACCTGGCGTTGCAGCACACTGGGATGGCATTCGGCCATACCCAGTGGAGCCCGATGATGAAGCATGTCACCAACCAGGTTGGTGAGTGAGGGCTTTCATACATAACTTGTATTACCTCCTTAGGTCTGTGTTCCTCCCTATAACATATTGGGCAGGTTCCGAATCTGGAGACCTGTGCCTTTTGGATGGTAAGTGCCGTGTTGACACTACACTGACTTCGTTGGTTTGTAGCCTTTCCCTTGAGGGGACTAGTCGTGTTATTACCCTTCCTCTTCTGTTGTTGATTTATACCTAACTTTAGCCTCTGCCAAACCTCTGGGGACTTTGAACTCTGTACACCCTGTACCTATTTGGAAACAGTATATTCGAGGCATATGAGCTGCAGATCACACACTTAGGATAGATCGACTACAGTGCGCATGGGCATCCACTCCATCCTCAGATTGTTTTTTTTCCGCCATCGGGTTCGGATGTAACTTGTCCACTCCAGTAGAAAACTTAAAAAACAAGCTTTCGAAGCGAAAAACTTTTCTAAAACTACATCGAGGCACCTTCACTCGACATCGAATTCATCGGACCGGTTCCGGACGTCGACGCAGGCGATTGGACCTATCCGCGCCGTAAGGCCTACGGCTCATGGAAAGGACGCCATTTAAAAAATGCCCCCAGTGTGGAGCAAAATTCCCACACAGTGACCATCATAAGGTCTGCAACCTGTGCCTCTCGCCGGATCACGAGTCCAGCTGTCCAGCCTGCACCGCATTTCGATCCAAAAAGACCATTCGGGATCGAAGAGTTCAACGCCATGTCATGGCACACAGACCAGCCCCGGAACCAGAGAACATCTTCGATGAGGGTCCGGATGTCCCCAAAGAAGATTCTGAGGAACTTCAAATTATCTCAGAAGCAGACGACCCCATTACTCCGGGGCAACGCATGAGTAATACTGCCCCTACCCCAACCCCTCCAAAACCAAAGGCATTGGTCAAGACTTCGCCAGCTGGCCCCAGTCGAGACCTAAAACACCCTTCAGAAGCCCCGCCTTCGGGCTCGGCTCCGAAGAAACACAAGCCTTCCACTGGCTCGGGCCCGAGCAAACCACATATCATTGTGCCATCGGCACTGAAGACACAAGACCTCTCGGCACCGAAACCGGCTCCGGCACCGAAAACACTGAGGCCCATAGACAAGCCAGCACCGAAAGCTCCCAAGCCCAAAGACTCAACTTCGGCACCAAACATTCATCGCCGCCGAAACAACCGGCTAAGGACTATAATACACCTCCTAAAGCCAAAGACTCTACCGATCACCCAAAACCTCGATCGGAACCGAATAAATCTGCGCCAAAGTCTGTTCCTCAAGACCAAGAACTTTTCCACCCAGATCCAACACAAAACTGATCTATATTAATCCAAAAACTGGACATGTCACTGCTGTACTTTGTAGGAAACGGAAACCGGATACAACACCTGCCCCAGTTCCTGTAAAGAAGGACTCTGCATCATCCCGAATTCCTCCTTCCTCTCCTGTTCCACCTCCTACCCCACCCCCCTCTGCCTACACCACCACTACCTCTACCATCTCCATCACATACACCACCCCCACAGGATGATGATGACCTAGTGGGCGGGGGTGATCCGGATGGTCTTAATCCGTTCACAAACCCAGATACTGTACCATCGGACGACTGGGCATACCCTCTCCCAGATATGCCTGACCCTACACCATTTCCCTCCAAACCATCACCTCCAGATGACCACCTGGGGTTTGGACAACTAGTGCACAGAGCAGCGCTTTATCATGGAGTCACCATGCACTCCGATGCACCCGAGGAAGACTTCCTCTTAGACACCTTTGAACAGTCTCAAGTCAGTTCAAATTTTACCCATGATTAAAGGGGTCATAAAACACGCCACAGAGGTTTTTAAAGACCCCGTACGGGCCAGGGTTCTCAACCCAAGAATTGAGAAAAAATATAGACCTGCCCCAGAAGACCCTTGTTACATCAAAGGGCAACTCCCTCTGGATTCCCTGGTAGTTTCCAATGCAAGGAAACGTGCCAACTCCCAAACTACAGGAGATACACCGCCCCCGACAAGGAATCTAAACTATTGGAGGCATTGGGCAAAAGAGTAGCAGCACAAGCCGCTAATCATTTGCGTATCGCCAACACTCAAGCCCTATTGGCAGGCTACGATAGGGCTCACTATGATCAGTTAGAAGACCTGATACAACACCTACCAGACCAATACAAGGCCCAGGCAAATGACCTTATACAAGAGGGAAAACTCATCTCAAATGCCTCAATTAAATGTGCACTTGACGCCGCAGACACTGCCTCTAGGGCAATAAATACAAGTGTACTCCTTAGACGCCATGCATGGCTACGCATTTCAGGCTTCAAGCCAGAGGTACAAACAACCATACTTAGCCAACCATTAAATCACGACCAACTGTTTTGACTAGCAGTAGACACTGCACTTGAAAAAATGAAAAAAGACAGAGACTGCCAAATCCATGAGAGCATTGCAGTCTCCACAACCACGTGGCTCCTCTCGACGCTCCTTCTACAGGGGAGCCTCCAAAAACACTGGAGCAGACACCTCCACATTCAAATCCTCTACACAAACATCCCCCAGTAGAGGATATTTTAGAGGAGGATATAGAGGAAACACCACCAAGGGACGAGGTCGAGGCAGTACCAACACTCGTACCTCTCCCGCCACATAACAATGACTTTCCTCCACTTCTCCCCCCCCCCCCCCCCCCCCCCCGACCATTCCACTCCAGTCGGGGGAAGACTCAAACAGTTCCTACCTGTCTGGAACTCCATCACAACAGACAAGTGGGTAAGACAAATTATCCATTATGGTTACTGCCTGGAACTAACCACTACCCCTCCACACATTCTACCCAAGCAACGCTATGTCACCAGACCATCTTGCGCTCCTCAAACAAGAGGTGCTTTCATTGCTGCAAAAACACACAATAGAACCAGTTCCCTTACAACATCAGGGTACAGGAGTATACTCACTGTACTTCCTAATCCCCAAAAAGGACGAGACGCGCAGACCAATCCTGGACCTCAGACTCCTAAATCAGTACATAAACTCAGATCATTTCCAAATGATCACTCTTCAACAAGTACTCCCACTACTACAACAAGGCGATTTCCTTGCCACATTAGACCTCAAGGACGCCTATTTTCACATCCCCATGCATCCTGCTCACAGGAAGTATCTAAGATTTGTGGTGGACGGACAACACTATCGGTTTACAGTCCTTCCATTCGGGGTAACATCTGCGCCCAGAGTATTCACCAAATGCCTAGCAGTAGTAGCAGCGCATCTCAGGAGACAACAAATTCATGTCTTCCCATATCTAGACGATTGGCTCATAAAAGCCAATTCATTCAACAAGTGTATCCTACACACTCACCAAACTATTTAAATCTTACACAACTTGGGATTCACAAACTTTCCCAAATCTCATCTCCAACCCTGCCACATCCACCAATATCTGGGAGCCACCATAAATACTTCCAAAGCACTAGCATATCCCAACCCAGCCAGGATAGCCAAAATACAAGCTCCGATCGCAAAACTTCAACCCCAACACTCTCTTCCAGCAAGAGGGTTTATGCAACTCATAGGCATGATGGCGTCCTGCATCTTCATTGTGCCTTATGCAAGACTTCAAATGCGTCCCCTGTAAGAATGTCTAGCACGTCGGTGGAATCAGGCTCACGGACAACTGGCAGATCTGGTGTTGGTGGACAGCCGCTCACATCGCTCGCTAAAATGGTGGAACACCATAAACCTGTCCAAAGGCCGGCCGTTCTTAGAGCCTCTTCCACAAATAGTGCTGACAACCGACGCATCTCTCACAGGATGGGGAGCCCACCTCCTAACACACACCACTCAGGGCACATGGACCATTCAACAGAAAGGGCTCCATATCAATTACCTGGAGCTGCTGGCAGTATTCCTAGCATTAAAATCATTCCAATTACATCTCCAGAACAAAACTGTCCTCGTCCGGACGGACAACATGACAGCTGTGTATTATATAAAAAATTAAGGAGGCACACATTCTCTCCAGCTGTCCCAGCTTGCACAGAACATTTGGAGATGGGCCATTCCCCAGAACATATACCTGCTAGCAGAACACCTTCCAGGAGTTCACAATCAGATTGCCGACCTGTTGAGTCGACAAACCCAACAGATCCACGAATGGGAACTACACCCACAAGTCCTACTCCCATTCTTCCAAAAATGGGGCCAAGCAGACAGACCTGTTTGCCACACACAAACTCAAAATGCCCAACCTTCGCCGCCAGGTTTCCCCACCCACAGTCGAAGGGCAATGCAATATGGATTAACTGGTCAGGCAGATTTGTGTACGCTTTTCCGCCTCTCCCACTCATTCCATTCATGGTACGCAAACTCAGGCAACAGTCTCTCAAGCTGATACTAATAGCTCCCACATGGGTGCGTCAACCCTGGTTCACAACACTGCTGGAACTCTCTAGTTCCACACCAAAAACTGCGCCTCTCCCCGTCCTTATTAACCCAGAACCATGGAGAAATCAGACACCCAGATCCACATCAACCGAACCTAGCGATCTGGCTCCTGAAGTCCTAGAGTTCGGTTACCTCAACCTACCACCAGACTGCATGAATATTATAAAAGAGGCCAGACGACCTACTACTAGAGCCTGCTACGCTGCAAAATGCAAAAGATTTGCCATTTACTGCACTAACAATGATATACGTCCACTGGATGCATCCATCCAGAACATCATTTGCTACTTACTACACTTGCAAAGATGTAATTTAGCGTATTCATCCATAAGTCTTCACCTAGCAGCATTAGCTGCCTACTTACAAAATCGACAACACTTGTCATTATTTAGATCAAAGCCTTCATGGAAGGTCTTAAAAGGATTATTCCTCCCAGATTACCACCCTCTCCAGTGTGGAACCTAAATATTGTTCTCATGGGTCCCCCAGTTGTGTGCCCCCACTTTTTGCTGAATGTACTTTGACTGAGTGTGCCCTGGACTCCTGCCAATCAGGTGCCCAGGGCCTATGTTCCTTCCCTAAAACAAACCAAACCCAAATTGGCAAACCCTGGCCACATGTCAGCCCCTGGTAAATGGTACCCTAAGTACCCAGTGCTTTGTGACCAAGGAAGGCCTCTAAGAGCTGCAGCACTCCTTGTGCCACCCTTAGAGGCCCTGTACCCTTACACACACACACACACCCACACACTGCCTTTGCAGGCTGAGTGTTTGGGTGCAAGACAAAAACAAAGTCGACATGGCACACATCCCTGTGTGCCATGCCCATCACCAACACTGCCATGGCATACATCAGTCACCCCTCTAGCTGGGTGCCTTATGCCAATGGTGTGGGCGCAGGAGCCCTGTGCCCCTACAGTGCCCAGGTCCATTCCTGAGCCCTGTAAGTGCAGTGCTGCCATTTAAGAGTACATGGTGCTGAGAGCTCGTCAAACACTAGCTCCACAGCACCATAATGGCAACACTAAAGACTGAAGTTTGGTATCAAACTTCTCGGCACATTAAACCCACACTGATGCCAGTGTGGGATTTAATGTACCCAGCACCAAGAGGGCATCTTAGAGGTGCCCCCTTAAACCTAACCTACAAATCCACGTCTGCTCTGAGGCTGCCTAGGCTGCCACCCAGCAGACATGTTGCTGGACCCCTGGGTAGGAGAGCCCCTGCTCTCCTGGTCCTGCAACAATGCACATCCTGGGCGAGGTGCTAAATCTCCTCCCCCAGGATGGGCAAGGGGAAGCTTCAAAGGCATGCCGCCTCTGTGAGCTTCC
Organism: Triturus cristatus; assembly: GCF_964204655.1. Lineage (NCBI taxonomy): Eukaryota > Metazoa > Chordata > Amphibia > Caudata > Salamandridae > Triturus > Triturus cristatus. The sequence goes on along the minus strand of NC_140586.1, from coordinate 141,103,963 downwards.
CCAGGCCCCTGCAACCCCCCACTCTGGCGGGAAGCTTTGGCTGGAAACCCCAAATAAGGACAGGGGACGTGCCAGCCTGCCAACCCCACCCCTCAGGTGGGGGAGGCGAGGTGAAGCACATCCCCGGGCTCTCGCCATCTTGAAGATGGGGAGCCATACCCTATCAGGACTAGGCTACTGCCCCCCTCCCACAGGAGAGAGGCGGGATAGGGGGTGTACCCACTCCAGGACGGGGACCCATTGGTCCTTGCCCTTCACCTACCTGTAACGCCCCTAAATCTAGTATTTAGGGGCACCCTGAACCTTCCTTCCCCAGATTCCAGATTCAAAGCTACGAAGAGCAAGAAGAAAGACCTGACCTGCAGCTGCTGAAAAGAGGAGGACCCCAACTTCTTTGGCCCCAGCCCTACCGGCCTGTCGACCCTCAAACCTGCTCCTGCTCCAGCCCGGCATCTCTTGTGGCTAGCAACCTCACCAACCCCGGAGGACCTGGCTACCTTTTGGCTCTAAGCCCCTGGGACTCCCATGAGTAGAGGCTCTACTCGAAACCTATCTCTAACCCCTGGCAGCAGCCCGGAACCGCGAACCCAGCACACTCTGCACCAGCCAAGCCTGGCCAGTGCCGGAGTGAACAAAGACCCCGAGGACGACCCCACGGCGACTGTGACCCCGAGTCCAGCACCCAAGGACCTCCCTCGACACTCCTGCAGAAGCCTGCAGCCAAGGAACAAGGTGCCCCCCCCCAACCGCGATCAACAGAGGGTCAGCAGCCACCAACCAAGGCCCCCCTATCCCTCATAGGATAACATGGGGCCTAACTCTCTGCACCCGGCCGCCCTAGAGCCGCTGAGGGTGAACCAACTGTACCCACCTGACCCTGGGAGACCCCGGAGTCTGTGCCCAGAACCTCAACTCTGCCAGTTGAGTACTTACCCTTAAACCGCAAACTATTTTCCTCATAGGGTAACATTGACTGGCTTTTTCCTGAAATTTCTTCTAAGTGTGGACTTTTCAAATCTTAAAATATTCACCAAAAATCAGCCGTGTGACAAACTAATTTACTCACCTGCTCTTGGGTGAGCTCCCAGTGCTGGATCTTGGTGCCCAGCACTGACTCTGAAAAATACTTACAACTGTACTTCCCCTTAACTCAATTTTCTTCCATAGGAAACCATTGACTGTTTTTCTGTGAAATTTCTTCTAAGTGTCGATTTCTGCAATCTTTAAATATTATTCAAAAATCGTATAATATCCGAAAACGTAATTACTTACCTGTTTTGGATAAAGGTCCCAGTACTGAGTCTAGGCACCCAGTACTGGATTACAAAAGTAACGAGAACATACTGTACCTGTAACCTGAATTTTTTTCCATAGGGAATCATTGACTGTTTTCTCTGAAATATTTTCTAAGTGTCAACTTTTAAAATAGCTAAATATTATTTAAAAATCATTACAGTAATTAAGTCGACTTTCATCACTTGATTCTGAGAACTGACCCAGGACTGAATCTAGGATCCAGTCCTGGAATTACAAAAGTAATCTAAAAAGTAATCTGTTGCAAATAACTTGAATTTACCATTGAGCTCAATGTATTGTGTTTAGAAATAGTTGCCTACTGTAACCACTTGTAACTGTTTACAAAAGTCTATTACATATTGCAAAAGTATTTATATGAAACATCTCCTGCTGAGAAAGTATATTTTAAATCCAAGTGTTGGTTCTAAAATAAAACAAGCATATATTTTTTTTATATAGAAACCATTGGCCTAGAGTTCAGTTATTGAGTGTGTGAGACCATTTGCTGACTGAGTGTGTACAACAAATGCTTTACACTGTCCTCCGATACTGCCTTACTGCTCGACCAAGCTACCACTTTAGAGAGTAAGGTTATATCTAACTTTAACATCTGTCAAACCCTGGGGGACTGTGGACTCAGTACACCCTGTACCTATTAAGGAACAGTATATACAGAGCCACTTTCTCACATTGGTGGATCAGCGGTGGGATACAAACTTGCATTTGTTGGACTACTTGGTTACCATCTGATCACACAACAGAACTCTTAAAAATTGCCTTTAGAATTCTGATTGGTCTTTTCTAAAATTACTAAAAGTCTTGCTAGGGCCTTGCTTAAGTCCCATTAGAATTTTAGAAAAATAAGTCACTATAGTCCGTGTAGAGGGTTAGAACTGTCAGGTTAGAATGTCTCAAACAAACCCAGCTGTAGTGACAATAATAACATGGACCTGGTGGAGGAGCTCGACCTCACACCTTACTTACACTTGTCTTTCAAGGAATTGAGGTCCTTATGCAAACTTAAAAATTTACCAATGGGCCTGCATCCAACCAAACTAGGGCTCCAGGAGCTCTTGGCTGAGTATGCTAAGGGCCACCCATCTGAACATGATGGCCAGTCAGATGAGGAAAGGGAAGCAGAGGAGGTTGACAATAACCCCCCCCCCCCCATGCTATTCCCTAGGAAGGAGAGGGCACCCATACCCTCCACTCCAAGGATTAGCATCTGGGCACCTAGAGACTACACAGGTGGCTCTGGTACCAGAGAGAACACTGGGGGACCCACCAGTGAAGAGGACAGCCTTGTGAGGCTGGCCAAATGACTAGAGCTAGAGTCCAGGCTCCTGGCTCTAGAGAAAGAAAGGAGAGAAATGGGTTTAGCACCCATCAATGGTGGCAGCAGTAATAAAAATAAAGATGGAGAGGAAACATCTGACCTTAAGATCCCCAAAGGGATGATCCCTAAATTTGAGGAAGGTGATGATCTCACCAAATGGTTCACAGCCTTTGAGAGGGCTTGTGATATCAGAAAAGTAAGGAAACCTCTCTGGGGGGCACTCCTGTGGGAACTGTTCTCTGGTAACTGCAGAGACAGGCTTCTGACCCTTTCTGGGCCGGAAGCAGGATCCTATGACCTCATGAAGAAAGCTCTGATTGAGGGATTTAGATTCACCACTGAGGAGTATAGAATTAGATTCAGGGGGGCTCACAAAACCCAGACCCAGTCCTGGATTGTTTTTGTAGACTTCTCAGTGAAGACACTGGATGGTTGGTTAGCTGGACATGGTGTGCAGGATTTTACTGGATTGTACAATTTATTCATGAAGGAACATATATTGAGTAACTGCACAAATGAAAAGTTGCATCCGCATTTGGTAGATCTAGGTCTAATTTCTCCAAGAATTGGGAAAGAAGGCAGACCACTGGGTCAAGACTAGGGTGACCAAGACAGCCACTGGGGGTGACCAAAAGAAAGTGGTCCCAAACCCTCCCCAGGGGAAAGGTGGTGAGAATCCCCAAGATAAAAAGTCTGAGTCTTCCAAAGGGCCCCAAAAACCTGTTCAGGTGGGTGGGACCCAAACTACTCCCTATGTGCCCCAACCATATAGGGGGAAGAACTTTGATCCCTTAAAGGCCTGGTGTTTTAACTGTAAGAAGTCAGGACACCTAACTGTAACTTGCCCCCAAGGCACCCAGTACAGCTACTCCTGGGGCAGCAAGCATACAAATGGGATCAGAGGTGTACCCTGAGCAAATCTGGGAACACACTGAAGCAAGTCTAGTCTCCTTGGGAGAAGTGGAGTTTGCCACTGTAAAGAAATAATTACAGTACCCCTGGGTGAATGGAACTAGGGTAGAAGCTCTGAGGGATACAGGTGCCAGTGTCACTATGGTGAAAGACACACTGGTTTCCCCTGAGCAATACTTGATTGTGAAGTCTTACCCAGTCACCAACGCTGACAGTGTCACCACTAGTCATCCCATGGCCATGGTAACATTAGGCGAGGTGGGGGGGGGGGGGTTACTGGTCTGAAACAGGCAGCAGTCTCTCCAAAGTTGCCAGCTGTCTGTCTGCTTGTAAATAATCTGGAAACCTAAAGGTTGAGCTAAAGGCCCATGCAGCCATGCTGGGCATCCCTGAATTGGTGTGTGCGCAAACCAGAGCACAGAGCAAGAGGAAGGGTGAAAAAGTAGGTCTGGAGCCTGAACTAATGGCCCAGCCAACCAAGAGAAAAGGAAAGAAGACTGGGGAACCAGCTTCTACACAGCAAAACATTCAGGACCCCTCTCCCCAGGGAGAGGATGTGGATACCCCTGAGGGAACTGAGTCCATGGAGCTTGACCCTTTCCAGGTTGAACTCTTCGGCCCAGGGGGACCCTCTAGGGAAGAGCTGTGCCAGGGTCAGCGAGACTGTCCCACTCTTGAAAGCCTGAGGCAGCAAGCTGTTTCGGAAGCAAGGGGAGATGTCAGTGGTACTCAGAGCTTATTGGGAAGAGGGATTACTGTATGCTGAGGCAAGAAACCCCACTTCTGGAGCCACCAGGAGGGTGGTAGTGCCACAGAAGTACAGGGAGTTCCTCCTAACTTTGGCTCATGACATCCCCCTAGCTGGACATCTGGGGCAGTCCGAAACTTGGGAAAGGCTAGTGAGTCATTTTTACTGGCCCCAGATGCACCAAAAGGTGAAGGAGTTTGTCAGCTCCTGTGTTACCTGTCAAGCCAGTGGCAAGACAGGTGGCCACCCAAAGGCCCCCCTCATCCCACTACCAGTGGTTGGGGTCCCCTTTGAAAGGGTAGGAGTGGACATTGTGGGTCCACTTGAACCTCCCACTGCCTCAGGAAACACATTTATTCTAGTGGTAGTGGATCATGCCACTAGGTACCCTGAAGCGATTCCACTTAGGACTACTACAGCTCCTGCAGTAGCCAAGGCCCTCCTGGGTGTCTTCACCAGGGTGGGTTTTCCTAAGGAGGTGGTTTCAGACAGAGGTTCCAACTTCATGTCTGCTTACCTAACACACATGTGGAAGGAGTGTGGGGTGCAGTATAAGTTTACTACCCCCTACCACCCACAAACCAATGGCCTTGTTGAGAGATTCAACAAGACATTGAAAGGTATGATCATGGGGCTCCCTGAAAAACTCAAAAGGAGATGGGATGTCCTGTTACCATGCCTGCTTTTCGCTTACAGGGAAGTACCACAGAAGGGAGTAGGTTTCTCACCCTTTGAACTTCTGTTTGGTCATCCTGTAAGGGGACCACTTTGTCTTGTAAAAGAGGGCTGGGAGAGGCCTCTTCAAGAGCCCAAACAAGACATAGTGGACTATGTGCTTGGCCTAAGGTCCAGAATGGCTGAGTACATGGAAAATGCATCCAAGAACCTTGAGGCCAGTCAGGAGCTCCAGAAGCACTGGTATGACCAAAAAGCTGCACTGGTTGAATTTCAACCTGTGCAACAGGTGTGGGTTTTGGAGCCAGTGGCACCAAGGGCTCTCCAAGATAAATGGAGTGGCCCTTACCCTATCCTAGAAAGAAAGAGTGATGTCACCTATCTAGTTGACCTGGGCATTAGCAGGACACCCAAGAGGGTCATCCATGTGAACCGCCTCAAACTCTACAATGACAGGGCTGACATCACCATGCTGATGGTGACTGATGAGGAGCAGAAAGTGAACCTCTCCCTGACCACCTCTCCTACAGCCCAAAAGATGGATCAGTAGATGGTGTGATCTTCTCAGACACCCTCTCTGCCCAACAGCAAACTGACTGCAAGCAAGTCTTGCAGCAGTATGCTAGCCTCTTTTCCCTGACCCCTGGTCTGACAAACTGGTGTACCCATGATGTGGACACTGGTGACAGTGCACCTGTCAAAAACAAAATCTATCGACAGTCAGACCAAGTCAAGGAGAGCATCAAAGCTGAGGTCAGCAAGATGCTGGAGTTAGGGGTCATTGAACCCTCTGAGAGCCCCTGGTCCAGCCCAGTGGTTCTAGTCCCCAAACCTCATCAACAAAGTGAAAAGAGATGAGGTTCTGTGTGGACTATAGAGGGCTCAACTCTGTCACTAAGACAGATGCTCACCCTATCCCAAGAGCAGATGAGCTGATAGATAAATTAGGGGCTGCCCAATTCCTCAGTACCTTTGACTTAACTGCAGGGTACTGGCAGATTGGCATGGCCCCAGGAGCAAAAGAAAAGACAGTATTCTCCACCCCTGATGGGCATTACCAGTTTACTGTGATGCCCTTTGGGTTAAAGAATGCCCCTGCCACTTTCCAGAGGCTGGTGAACCCTGTCCTGGCTGGGCTGGAGTCCTTTAGTGCAGCGTATCTTGATGATATTGCTGTATTTAGCTCCACCTGGCAGGATCACCTGATCCACCTTGGAAAGGTTTTAGAGGCTCTGCACAATGCAGGTCTCACTATCAAGGCATCAAAATGCCAGATAGGGCAGGGCACTGTGGTGTACTTGGGCCACCTTGTAGGTGGAGGCCAGGTACTGCCCTTACAACCCAAGATCCAGGCCATCATGGACTGGATAGCTCCAACAACCCAGACCCAAGTCAGGGCATTCCTTGGCTTGACTGGGTACTACAGGAGCTTTGTGAAGGGGTATGGGTCCATTGTGACCCCCCTCACAGAACTCACCTCCAAGAAAATGCCCAAGAAGGTGAACTGGACAGTTAGTTGCCAAAAGGCTTTTGACACCCTAAAAGAAGCAATGTGCTCAGCACCATTTCTAAAAGCTCCAGATTATGCCAAGCAGTTCATAGTGCAGACTGATGCCTCTGAGCTAGGGATAGGAGCGGTCCTATCCAGACCATTGATGAAGGCCAAGACCAACCTGTTGCTTTTATAAGCAGGAGGCTACTCCCCAGAGAGCAGATGGAGCGCCATTGAGAGGGAGGCCTTTGCTGTGGTTTGGTACTCACTTCCTGGTTCAAACTGACCCCAGACCTCTCAGATGGCTAATGCAGATGAAAGGAGAAAATCCAAAACTACTAAGGTGGTCCATCTCCCTACTGGGAATAGACTTTGAAGTGGAACACAGACCAGGGACTGCCCATGCCAATGCAGATGGACTCTCCAGGTTCTTCCACTTAGACAATGAAGACTCCATAGGACAAGATTAGTCTCATCACCTTTCGTTTGGGGGGGGGGGGGGGGTTGTGTGAGAAAGTGTCATCTTTCTTGCATGGTATGGCCCCACTTTTTGCTGAATTGCTGAATTTACTTTGACTGAGTGTGCCCTGCACTCCTGCCAATCAGGTGCCCAGGGCCAATGTTCCTTCCCTAAAACAAAACAAACCCGAATTGGCAAACCCTGGCCACATGTCAGCCCCTGGTAAATGGTACCCTAAGTACCCAGGGCTTTGTGACCAAGGAATGCCTCTAAGAGCTGCAGTACTCCTTGTGCCACCCTTAGAGGCCCTGTACCCTTACACACACTGTTAGACCTGCCGGCCCTTTGGCTGTCCCCTCCTCATTTTTCTTCCTTTACCCTCTAATTTTTCTGTCCACTAGTGTTTTTTTGGTGTTGACTTAGAAGCTCTGGGTGCCCCATTATCACTAATTGATGGTGTGGTGCAAGGTGCTTCCCTAAAATGGAGGGAGAGTGAGAGCTCCTCTACAAAATGGTGGCCTAAACTATCACCTCAGAGACTGGGCCATAGGCTGACATGAGGAATTCCAGAACCTTCTGGGCCACTCTGAACAGTCAGGGCCCAGGCTATATATAGAGGTGAGGTGCGTCGGCCATTTTGGTGTGAAGTGAGGTAGTCGGGAGTAAGGCACCTGAGTGGTGAGGTAGGTGCGCTGGAGGGGGAAACTGACTGTTCTTAGGGCCTGCTTTCTCCCCCCCTCGGTTGACACTGCCCCCTATCTCGTGACCTGGCCCTGCCGTCAGCCTCTGACCCTGGGATCACGTTAACCTTTCTGTGCTCCCCGCCTAGCCGGACCCCTGAAGAGAACCGGGGAAAGGAGTTAACCCCTACGACCTTATCTTCTACTTCCCTGACTGGGCCTGGGCCCCCCCCCCCTTATCTTGATCTGCCTCTGGCGTGTGGACTGCCACCTCCCAACCCACCTGCCCTGAGCATCGCTGTGAGGAAGAAGGGAGCGCTAGGCGCTGAGAACACCTTAATTTGTGCCACCCCCCGTCGGGGCTGCCTCAGAGGGTAACTTACCGCCGTGGCCCTGGGCTGTCGCCTGTTCCTGCCATCCTTGGGCCCGCGGGGAGGTCCAGGGCCCCGCAGCTGCCGTCGCAGCCTCATCAACGCGGCTCTGTGAGGAGAGGGCCTCCGGAGTTCAACTAAGGCCGCGTAGGCCTGAAGCCGTGATCCACCGTCACGTGACTGGGGCAGACTGCGCGATGCCGTTCCCTCCGCTGCAGGATTCAATCTGTGAGCTGTGCCCCCGCAGGCCGCACTGCCATTGGCTGCTGAGGGCGCGCCTCCGCCGGATCCCTCCCCGATGCGGAGCTGACGGGGAGATCTGCCGGAGTCCCCGCAACGCGGGACTCCCAGCCGACATCTGTGGGCCCGGGCCCGAAGCCTTAGAGACCGGCGCAAGGGCCTGAAAAAGGCCGAAGACACAGGTAATCTCCCGGGAGGAGGGAGGGAGGCCCACGAGGCCCGGAGCACGCCCCTCCCCCGGGGAGATCCAACGTGAGGCCCCCTTCGACCCCAGAGCGTGACTGAACTGGACCACGGTCCCCCTTCACGAGGTGCCCCACGGGGAGAAGGGTCCAGCAGGTGCCTCAAAGACTTGCCATGTGTTAAAGAGCTATTGATTCCTGGATCACTACGTTATGCTGGAGGCCACATCTGACTTGTTATTGATTTCATAATTGAAGTGCGAATGTTCTGCCAGATGCAGCGCTATGTGCGCCACTAAGTCTAAACTCTATTTGAGGTGCTATGAAATCGCTATGTGTAGCGCTAAGTGTAATAACTCTATTTAAGGTGCTATGAAATCGCTATGTGCAGCGCTAAGTGTAATATCTCTATTTAAGGTGCTATGAAATCGCTATGTGCAGCGCTATGTTTAATAACTCTATTTAAGGTGCTATGAAATCGCTATGTGCCGCGCTAAGTTTAATAACTCTATTTAAGGTGCTATGAAATCGCTATGAGCAGCGCTGGTTCGCTTAATTTCATACCAGGTCTAAGATATTTATGCAATGCCAATCTAGTCACGATGAAATGTTTTGACCCTAACGTGATGTAGATAAAAACTTATTGGTTTCATTTGAAGGAAAAGAAAAACATGATAGAAGGAAAGATAAAGCTTTTCTAATTTTTCTAAATTCTCTGGTGTAGTGTCGTTTTTAGTGGTGGTACGCTGGAGTGCTGAGGTGAGTGGGATGCAAGCACGACATGTTACTCTGGAATGAGGCCTTTCCACTTGAGCCAAGCTACCCTAGGACTTTAGGTGCAACACACACACACACTGCCTTTGCAGGCTGAGTTTGGGTGCAAGACAAAAACAAAGTCGACATGGCACACATCCCTGTGTGCCATGCCCATCACCTACACTGCCATGACATACATCAGTCACCCCTCTTGCTGGGTGCCTTATGCCAATGGTGTGGGCGCAGGAGCCCTGTGCCCCGGTCCATTCCTGAGCCCTGTAAGTGCAGTGCTGCCATTTAAGAGTACATGGTGCTGAGAGCTCGTCAAACATGAGCTCCACAGCACCATAATGGCAACACTAAAGACTGAGAAGTTTGGTATCAAACTTCTCAGCACATTAAACCCACACTGATGCCAGTGTGGAATTTAATGTACCCAGCACCCCAGGGCATCTTAGAGGTGCTCCCTTAAACCTAACCTACAAATCCACGTCTGCTCTGAGGCTGCCACCCAGCAGACATGTTGCTGGACCCCTGGGTAGGAGAGCCCCTGCTCTCCTGGTCCTGCAACAATGCACATCCTGGGCGAGGTGCTAAATCTCCTCCCCCAGGATGGGCAGGGGGAAGCTTCAAAGGCATGCCACCTCTGTGAGCTTCCCCAGGCCCCTGCAACCCCCCACGCCCCTGCAACCCCCCACTCTGGCGGGAAGCTTTGGCCGGAAACCCCAAATAAGGACAGGGGATGTGCCAGCCTGCCAACCCCACCCCTCAGGTGGGGGAGGCGAGGTGAAGCACATCTCCGGGCTCTCGCCATCTTGAAGATGGGGAGCCCTACCCTATCAGGACTAGGCTACTGCCCCCCTCCCACAGGAGAGAGGCAGGATAGGGGGTGTACCCACCCCAGGACGGAGACCCATTGGTCCCTGCCCTTCACCTACCTGTAACGCCCCTAAATCTAGTATTTAGGGGCACCCTGAACCTTCCTTCCCCAAATTCCAGATTCAAAACTACGAAGAGCAAGAGGAAAGAAGACCTGCCCTGCAGCTGCTGAAAAGAGGAAGACACCAACTGCTTTGGCCCCAGCTCTACCGGCCTGTCGACCCTCGAACCTGCTCCTGCCCGGCATCTCTTGTGGCTAGCAACCTCACCAACCCCGGAGGACCTGGCTACCTTTTGGCTCCATGCCCCTGGGACTCCCATGAGTAGAGGCTCTACTCGAAACCTATCTCTAAGCCCTGGCAGCAGCCCGGAACCGCGAACCCAGCACACTCTGCACCAGCCGAGCCTGGCCAGTGCCGGAGTGAACAAAGACCCTTAGGACGACCCCACGGCGACTGTGACCCCGAGTCTGGCACCCAAGGACCTCCCTCGACACTCCTGAAGAAGCCTGCAGCCTCAGAACAAGGTGCCCCCCCCCCCCCCCCCCACCGCGATCAACAGAGGGTAAGGTTTCCTGACACCAAAAGGCATCCCTGCACGCTGCGCCCCACGGCCCCCTGTGCCCAATCCCGGGGTACCTACCTATCCTCCAACTTACCTCTTGAAGTGGTGGTGGCGGCACCTGAAGAGTCCTCGTCCCCGAGCTTGCAGACTTTTTCTAAACCGGAGATTTCCCATTGAAATCCATTGAGCGCCCGAAGGCTCAAAAGCCCTCTGCACCCAGCCGCCCGGTTGGCCCTGGCAGTGAAAACACTACACCTACCTACTTCCCCACTTGCCCTGAGTAAGTGACCAGGAGCCCAGCTCCCACAGCCGCGTGGCTTGCCAGTTAGCAGCCACCAACCAAGGCCCCCCATCCCTCATAGGATAACATTGGCCCCAACTCTCTCTGCACCCGGCCGCCCTAGAGCCGCTGAGGGTGAACCAACTGTACCTACCTGACCCTGGGAGACCCCGGAGTCTGTGCCCAGAACCTCAACTCTGCCAGTCGAGTACTTAACCTTAAACCGCAAACTCTATTTTCCTCATAGGGTAACATTGACTGGCTTTTTCCTGAAATTTCTTCTAAGTGTGGACTTTTCAAATCTTAAAATATTCACCAAAAATCAGCCGAGTGACAAACAAATTTACTCACCTGCTCTTAGGTGAGCTCCCAGTGCTGGATCTTGGTGCCCAGCACTGACTCTGAAAAATACTTACAACTGTACTTACCCTTAACTCAATTTTCTTCCATAGGAAACCATTGACTGTTTTTCTGTGAAATTTCTTCAATGTGTCGATTTCTGCAATCTTTAAATATTATTCAAAAATCGTATAATATCCGAAAACGTAATTACTTACCTGTTTTGGATAAAGGTCCCAGTACTGAGTCTAGGCACCCAGTACTGGATTACAAAAGTAACGAGAACATACTGTACCTGTAACCTGAATTTTCTTCCATAGCGAATCATTGACTGTTTTCTCTGAAATATTTTCTAAGTGTCAACTTTTAAAATAGCTAAATATTATTTAAAAATCATTACAGTAATTAAGTCGACTTTCATCACTTGATTCTGAGACCTGACCCAGGACTGAATCTAGGATCCAGTCCTGGAATTACAAAAGTAATCTAAAAAGTAATCTGTTGCAAATAACTTGAATTTACCATTGAGCTCAATGTATTGTTGTGTTTAGAAATAGTTGCCTACTGCAACCACTTGTAACTGTTTACAAAAGTCTGTTGCATATACAAAAGTATTTTTATGAAACCTCTCCTGTCTAGAAAGTATATTTTAATTCCAAGTGTTGGTTCTAAAATAAAACAAGCATATATTTTTTTTATATATAAACCATTGGCCTAGAGTTCAGTTATTGTGTGTGAGACCATTTGCTGGCTGACTGTGTACAACAAATGCTTTACACTGTCCTCTGATACTGCCTTATTGCTCGACCAAGCTACCACTTTAGAGAGTAAGTTTTTATATCTAACTTTAACATCTGTCAAACCCTGGGGGACTGTGGACTCTGTACACCCTGTACCTATTAAGGAACAGTATATACAGAGCCACTTTCTCACAAGTTCCTTACGTGGAAAGTAGCGTTCCTTATTGCTATCACATCCCTTAGAAGGGTAAGTGAGATCCAGGCTTTAACCATACAAGAACCATTTCTACAGCTACACCGTAATAAAGTGGTTCTTAGAACAAATCCTAAATTTCTACCCAAAGTCATTTCCCCGGTCCATCTTAACCAATCAGTCGAGCTACCAGTGTTCTTCCCAAATCCAGACTCTGTAGCTGAAAGAGCTCTTCATACCTCAGACGTTAAAAGAGCCCTACTTTACTACATTGACAGAACCAAACCATTCCGCAAAACCAAACAATTGTTTGTTGCTTTCTCTCCACCACATAAAGGCGACCCCATTTCCAAATCCGGAATAGCCAGGTGGATAGTTAAATGTATCCAAATATGCTACCACAAAGCTAAACGCACTGTAACAGTTCCCCCTAGAGCGCATTCCACACGCAAAATAGGGGCTTCCATGGCATTCCTAGGAAACATCCCCTTAGAAGATATTTGTAAGGCAGCCACATGGTCTACAACACACACCTTCACTAAACACTACTGTGTTGACGTGCAAGCCAAAAAACAAGCTTCTGTGGGTCAGGCTGTCCTTAAAACTTTATTCCAAACTGCTGCAACTGATACAGGTGACCACCGCTAGGGGAGACACTGCTATATAGTCTATCGTAAGTGTGTGATCTGCAGCTCATATGCCTCGAACGGAATATGCTACTTACCAGTATGCATCTGTTCTTGGCATGTAGAGCTGCAGAGCCACACACGACCATCCACCTCCCCGGGACCTGTATCTGTTCCAGCATCGTCTTACTTGGACATTGCACATGGACATCCTTTCTTTATTTTTACAAACTCCATCATGGCGAAAAACAATCTGAGGATGGAGTGGATGCCCATGCGCACTGTAGTCCAAGGGAGGAGTCACCGATCTCGTGACCAAAGACTTCTTCCGAAGACAACAACCTGCAAGCATCCGAGCCCAACACCAGATGGCGATCTATCCTAAGTGTGTGGCTCTGCAGCTCTACATGCCAAGAACAGATGCATACTGGTAAGTAGCATATTCCATACAGAGCCACTTTCTCACAGACGGTCCTCCACCCGAACCTGCCCAGCCTCCACCTCCATGCGGTGAAATTGTGCGGCGACAGTTGATGCCATTTAACTTGCCTCCTGAAGTCTGTAATGTTGTTCTGGCAGCCAGGCGTCCCTCCACAAAATCTGTATACGCCTGCAGGTGGAACAAATTTGTGGCATGGTGCACAGCAAAGGCTGTGGATACCCTTTCCGCCCCTCTTTCTGAGGTTCTCCTGTTTCTTCTTTTCCCTGGCCCAGCAGGGCTCAGCTCTGGGTACCCTTCAGCGATATCTTTCAGCTTTTTCTGCTTACTTACGGCTTCCTGATCAGCCTTCTCGTTTCAAATCCCCTGTTGTCTCTCTAAGGGCATTACTCGCATGTTTCCTCCTGTCCCTTTCGTAATGCCTCAGTGGGATTTGAATCTAGTATTGACATATCTGATGTGCGCTACCTTTGAGCCCCTTCATAATTGTCCCCTTCGTCTTCTGACTCTTAAGACTGCTTTCCTGGTTGCCATCACCTCTGCTAGAAGGGTGAGTGAGCTCCAGGCTCTCTTCTAAGCCTCCTTTCTTTTCCGTCCATCCGGACAAAGTTGTTCTCGGGTCCTGTCCTTCCTTTCTCCCTAAGGTGGTAACTGCCTCTCACATCGGACAGTCTGTTACACTGCCCACCTTCTTTCCACCTCCGCATCCCTCGAAAGTGGAAGAGAGGCTCCACCGTCTGGACCCAAAACGGGCACTGTCCTATCTGGACCGCACCAAACAGTTCCGTGTGGATGACCAACTCTTTGGCTACGTGGGCATTAAGAAGGGGCAGGCGGTTTACAAGCGAACCATCTCTCGGTGGGTCGTTTTGTGTATCAAGGCATGTTATTCCTTTGCTAAAAAGGAACCTCCTGTAGGGCTGAGGGTCCATTCCACTCGGTCCACAGCGGCGACCACTGCTCTGGGCCGGGGAGTCCCCTTGCAGGACATTTGTTAGGCAGCAACGTGGGCCTTGCTGCACACGTTTGCCAAACACTATTGCCTGGACAGCCAAGTCCGGAGAGACAGCTTCTTTGGCCGTTCTGTTCTCCAGGTCTTTCTGGTGTGATCTTGGTTTGCAGACCCACCACCGGGGTTGGTATTGCTGGGGTATCTATTCTAAGGTGAGGAATCTAACTAACGTGTTTCTTTCAGATAAACAAGTTACTTACCTTCGGTAACGATGTATCTGTAAGAAACATTAGTTAGAATCCTCCCCTTAATGCGAACTGATATCTAGGGTTGAGGTCATCCCTTTCAGGGCCCTAGAATTTTTTGGCACCAGTGTCGGTCTCTTGCATGGCTCTGCGTTCCTAGCATGGAAAGCTATGTACAAGAACTGACGTCCGCGCGCGAGGGCGGCGTCTAAGTACTCCGTCATCCCGGCGATCACGACTACGACTACGACTACGGACGCGGAGCCGCAGACGACGCCAAGCGACGCGCAAGGATATTGCTGACGAAAAATCTTTCCGGATCCAGCCTGACGCCTGGGGATATTCTAAGGTGAGGAACCTACCTAACTAATGTTTCTTACAGATATATCGTTACCGAAGGTAAGTAACTTGTTCTTTAGAACCAACAATAGGTATCAAAAATATACTTCCTGAGAACGAGATGCTTTTGTTAAATACTTTTCAATAGGCAATAGACTTTTGAATGCAATAGTTAGTTTGTTGCAATTGGCAACACAATTCAAACACAATTATACATTGAGCTTAATGGGAATTTCTAAGTAAATGTAAGTGATTACTTTTAGGATTAGTTTTCTAACTCCAGGACTGGATCCTAGATTCAGTACTGGGACAGTTTCTGGAAACAGGTGAGTAAATACGGTTTAGTTACTGTTGTGATTTTTAAGCAATATTTTGGTATTTTAAAAGTTGACACTTAGAAACTTTTTCCAATAGCATCATCAATGTTATCCTATGGGAGGAAATTCACTTAGTGAGGTTATTGTTACTTTTTCTAACTCGGTGTTGGAGCCTGGATCCACCACTGGTGCACCACCTGTAAACAGCTGAAAGAATGGGTTTTTGTTATACAGGCGATTTTTAACGAATATTTGTAAGTTTGCAAAATCGACACTTAGAAGAAATTCACAGAAAAACAGTCAATGGTTTCCTATGGAAGAAAATTCAAATTACAGGTAAAGTATGTTCTCGTTACTTTTGTAATCCAGTGCTGGGCTCCTAGGTTCAGCACTGGGGCATCTATCTAAAACAGGTAAGTAATTACGTTTTCACAGTTGGTGCGATTTTTAAAGAATATTTGTAGTTTGCAAAAATCAACAAAAGAAATTTCACAGAAAAATGGTGTTCGAGGCATATGAGCTGCAGATCACACACTTGGGATAGTAGATCACCATCTGGTGTTGGGGGTCGGATGCTTGCAGGTTGTCGTCTTCGAAAGAAGTCTTTGGTCACGACAGTGCGCATGGGCATCAACTCCATCGTTTTTCCGCCATTGGGTTCGGATGCAACTTTTCCGCTCCGGTTGGAAATATCAATTCCAAGCCTTTCGAAGTGAAAAACTTGTCACAAAACATCGAAGCACCTTCATTCTCGACATCGATTACATCGGCTCGATTCCGGACGTCGACGCGGGCTGCTGGGCCTATCCACGCCGTGAGCTCTACGGCTCATGGAAAGGACGCCGTTCAAAAAATGCCCCCAGTGTGGAGCAAAATTTCCGCTCCGTGATCACCACAAAGTCTGCAACCTGTGCCTATCACCGGAACACGACGAATCCAGCTGTCCAGCCTGTGCATCCTTTCGATCCTAAAAGCCCATTCTGGATCGAAGGCCTCGACTCATATCATGGCACAGAAACCAGCTCCGGAACCAGAGGACACATCTTTGATGAAGGCCCCGATGTCCCGGAAGAAGATTCCAAAGATCTACAAATAATTTCCGAAGCAGACGACCCCATCACTCCTGGGCAACGTGTGAGTACTACTGCCACTGCCCTTGCCCCAACCCCACCAAACCCAAAGGCATTGGTTAAGACTTCGCCTGCTGGCCCCAGTCAAGACCGAAAACATCCTTCAGAAGCCCTGCCTCCGGGCTCGGCTCCGAAGAAACGTAACCCTTCCGGTAACTCGGGACCGAGCAAACCGCATGTCATTGTCCAATCGGCACCGAAGACTAAAGACCACGCGGCACCGAAATCGGCCCCGAAAACACCAAGGCCGATAGATACACCGGCACCGAAGGTTCCCAAGCCCACAGATTCACCTTCGGCTCCGAAAACCGCACCGAAACCACCGGCTAAGGACTCTCATACGCCTCCTAAAGCCAACCAAAGCTACCGATCAACCAAAACCTTGATCGGAACCGAAAAAATCGGTAAAAACTGTTCCTGAAGAACAAGAACTTTTTCATCCAGATCCAATCGACCCAAGGCAGAAAAATATTTATATCAACCCCAAGACTGGACATGTCACCATGTAAAAAACGGATAATGGACACACCACCTGCCCCAGTTCCTTTAAACAGGAAGGACTCTTCAACATCCCCTATCCCTCCTTCCTCTCCTATACTGCCTCCCATCCCACCCCCTCTGCCTACACCACCCTTACCTATACCCTCTCCATCACATACACCACCACCACAGGATGATGATTATGACCTAGGGGGTGGGGGTGATCCTAATGATCCCTTCACGGATCCAGACACCTCACCACTGGATGATTGGGCATTCCCTTTACCAGACATGCCTGACCCTCAGCCATATCCCTCAAAACCATCGCCTTCTGACGATCACCTGGGGTTTGGCCAATTATTAAATGGAGCAGCAATATACCACTGCGTCACAATGCACTCAGACGCACCAGAGGAAGACTTCCTATTAGACACTTTCGAACAGTCTCAAAAGTCTGTACAAATTCTGCCCATGATTAAAGGAGTCATAAAACACGCCCCCGAAGACTTTAAAGACCCCGTTCGTGCCAGGGTTCTCAACCCACGGATCTGAAAGAAATATAGGCCTGCCCCGGAAGATCCTAATTACTTCAAAGGGCAACTCCCCTTGGATTCTTTGGTCGTTTCCAATGCTCGAAAACGCGCCAACTCCCAAACCACAGGAGATACACCACCCCCAGACAAAGAATCCAAACTATTGGAAGCCTCTGGCAAGAGTAGCAGCACAAGCCGCTAATCACCAACACCCAAGCCCTACTAGCACGCTATGACAAGGCCCATTACGACCAATTTGAGACTCTCTTACAACACCTGCCAGACCAATATAAAGCCCTGGCAAATGACCTCATTCAAGAGGGAAAGCTCATTTCAAATACAGCAATTAAATGTGCACTTGACGCCGCAGACACCGCCTCTAGAGCAATTAACACAAGTGTGCACCTTCGACATGCATGGCTACGCATTTCGGGCTTCAAGCCAGAAGTACAAACTACTATACTTAGCCATTCAATCAGGAACAGCTTTTTGGGCCAGCAGTAGACGCTGCCCTTGAAAAAAATGAAAAAGGACACCGAGATGTTGAAGTCCATGGGAGCATTACAGTCTCCCCAACCACGTGCCTCCTTTCGGCGCTCCTTCTATAGAGTAGCCTCCAAAAATATTGGAACGGACACCTCCTCTACATTCAAAACCGCCACACTCACATCCCCCAGTCGAGGATATTTTAGAGGCGGATACAGAAGAAACGACAACAAGGGACGAGGTCGAGGTAATAACTCGCACCTCCCCTGCCACAAAACAGTGACTTTCCTCCACTCCCCCCAGACCATTCCACTCCGGTCGGGGGAAGACACAGTTCCTACCTGTCTGGAACTCCATTACAACAGACAAGTGGGTCAAACAAATTATCCAGTATGGTTACTGCCTGAAACTTACAACTACCCCCCCCTCCCACATACCACCCAAACAACGTTCCATGTCACCGGACCATCTTACACTTCTCAAACAAGAGGTTCTCTCATTGCTTCAAATACACGCAATAGAACCAGTTCCCTTAGAACCTCAGGGTACAGGGGTATACTCACTCTACTTCCTAATCCCCAAAAAAAACGGGACTCTAAGACCAATACTCTACCTCAGACCACTAAATCTGTATATCAACTCAGATCATTTCCATATGATCACTCTTCAACAAGTGCTCCCACTACTGCAACAATGCGATTTCCTTACCACCCTAGATCTCAAGGACTCCTACTTCCACATTCCCATACATCCTGCCCACATTAAGTATTTAAGGTTTGTGGTGGACAGACAACACTACCAGTTTACAGTCCTTCCATTCGGGGTAACATCCGCACCCAGAGTATTCACAAAATGTCCAGCAGTAGTAGCAGCACATCTCAGACCGCAACAAATTCATGTCTTCCCGTATCTAGACGACTGGCTAATAAAAGCAAAGTCATTCAACAAGTGTGTTCTACACACTCCCCAAACCATCCAAATCTTACACAACTTGGGATTCACAATAAACTATCCCAAATCTCACCTCCAACCTGCTCTCATACATCAGTATCTAGGGGCCACCATAAACACCTCCACAGCCCTAGCATATCCCAATCCAGCCAGGATAGCCAATATACAAGCTCTTATCGCAAAATTCCAAATCCAACACTCTCTTCCAGCAAGAGTGTTCATGCAACTCATAGGCATGATGGCGTCATGCATCTTCATTGTGCCTTATGCCAGACTTCAAATGTGCTAGACATTCTTGCAAGGGGCGCGTCAGTGGAACCAGGCTCACGGACAACTTACGGATCTGGTGTTGGTGGAAAGCCGCACAAATCGCTCTATCAAATGGTGGAACATAACAAACCTCTCCAAAGGGCGGCCGTTTCTAGAGCCTCTTCCACAGATAGTGCTGACAACCGACGCATCGCTCACAGGATGGGGAGCCCATCTCCTCGGCCACACCACTCAGGGCAAATGGACCAGTCAACAGAAAGTGCTCCATATCCATTACCTGGAACTGCTAGCAGTGTTCCTAGCACTGAAATCATTCCAACTACATCGCCAAAACAAAACTGTCCTCATCCGGACAGACAACATGACAGCCATGTATTACATACAGAAACAAGGGGGCACACATACACTCCAGCTGTCCCAGCTCGCACAGAACATTTGGAGATGGGCCATTCCCCAGAAAATATACCTACTTGCAAAACACCTTCCAGGGGATCACAATCAGATTGCCGATCTGTTAAGTCGACAGAATCAACAGATCCACGAATGGGAACTACATCCCCAAGTCCTAATACCCTTCTTCCAACAATGGGGAATAGATCTGTTCGCCACACACAAACGCAAAATTCCCAACCTTCGCCGCCAGGTTTCCCCACCCGTAGTCAAAGGGCAATGCAATATGGATGAACTGGTCAGGCAGATTTGCGTACGCTTTTCCGCCTCTCCCACTCATTCCATTAGTGGTACGCAAGCTCAGGCAACAGTCTCTCAAACTGATCTTAGTAGCTCCCACATGGGCACGCCAACCGTGGTTCCCAACACTACTGGAACTCTCGCTAGTGCCACACCAAAAACTGCATCTCTCCCCGTCCTTATTACCCCAGAACCATGGAGAAATCAGACTCCCAGATCCAGGTCAATTGAACCTGGCAATCTGGCTCCTGAAGTCCTAGAATTCGGTTATCTCAACCTACCACCAGACTGCATGAATATTATAAGAGAGGCCAGAAGACCTACCACTAGAGCCTGCTACGCTGCAAAATGGAAAAGATTTGCAATTTACTGCACTAACAATCATATAAACCCACTGGATGCATCCATCCAGGACATAATTTGCTACTTACTGCACTTGCAAAGATGTAACTTGGCATACTCATCCATAAGTCTCCACCTAGCAGCATTAGCAGCCTACTTACAAAATAGACAACACTTGTCACTCTTTAGAGTACCTGCGATCAAAGCCTTCATGGAAGGACTAAAAAGAATTATTCCTCCCAGATTACCACCCTCTCCACTGTGGAATCTAAAAAATTTTCTTACAAGGCTCATGGGACCCCCATTTGAACCTCTGCATAAATGCGAACTACAGTTCCTCACATGGAAAGTGGCCTTCCTTATCGCTATCACATCCCTCAGAAGGGTAAGTGAGATCCAGGCTTTAACCATACAAGAACCATTCTTACAATTACACCGTAACAAAGTGGTTCTTAGAACAAATCCGAAATGCCTTCCAAAAGTCACATCTCCGTTCCATCTTAACCAATTAATAGTTACCAGTATTCTTCCCAAATCCAGACTCTGTAGCTGAAAGCTCTTCATACCCTAGACGTTAAGAGCCCTTCTTTACTAAATCGACAGAACCAAATCATTCCACAAAACAAAACAATTGTCGCTTTCTCTCCACCACATAAAGGCAACCCCATTTCCAAATCTGGGATAGCTAGGTGGATAGTTAAATGTATCCAAATATGCTACCACAAGGCTAAACGCACACTAACCGTTCCCCCTAAAGCTCATTCCACACGTAAAATAGGGGCTTCCATGGCATTCTTAGGAAACATTCCCTTAGAAGATATTTGTAAGGCAGCCACATGGTCTACAACACACGCCTTTACCAAACACTATTGTGTTGATGTACAAGCAAAGCAAGTTTCTGTGGGTCAGGCTGTCCTTAAAACTTTGTTTCAAACTGCTGCAACCGATACAGGTGACCACCGCTAGGGGAGATACTGCTATATAGTCTATCGTAAGTGTGTGATCTGCAGCTCATATGCCTCAAACGGAATATGCTACTTACCAGTATGCAACTGTTCTTGGCATGTAGAGCTGCAGAGTCACACACGCCCACCCACCTCCCCGGCACCTGTATCTGTTCCAGCATTGTCTTACTTGGACAACACACATGGACATCTCTCTCTTTTCTACAAACTCCATTTCCCATCGTGGCGAAAAACAATCTAACGATGGAGTTGATGCCCATGCGCACTGTCGTCCAGGGGAGGAGTCACCTATCTCGTAACCAAAGACTTCTTCCGAAGACAACAACCTGCAAGCATCCGAGCCCAACACCAGATGGCGATCTACTATCCTAAGTGTGTGACTCTGCAGCTCTACATGCCAAGAACAGATGCATACTGGCAAGTAGCATATTCCTTCCTATGGAAGTAAATTGAGTTAGCGGTAAGTATGGTTGTAATTATTTTTCAGGGTCAATGCTGGGCACCAATATCCACCACTGGGATCTCTCCTGATAGCAGGAGTATTTTCGTTTTCGTTACTCGATTGATTTTAGGTGAATGTTTTAAAGTTTAGAAACTCCACACTTAGAAGAATTTCCAAGTGAAACCAATCAATGTTACCCCATGGAAGAAAAGTGTTATCGGCTTTTGGGTAAGTACTTGACTGGCAGAGTTAAGGTTCTGGGCATAGACTCAGGTGTCTCCCAGGGTTAGGTAATTACAGTTGTTACACCCTCAGCGGCACAGGAGCAGCTGGGTGCAGAGTGAGTTAGGCCCAATGTTATCCTATGGAAGGCAGGGGGCCTGTGGCTGCTGGCTAGCAGGCCACGCGGCTGTGGGAGCTGGGCTCCTGGTCACTTTCTCAGGGCAAATGGGGAAGTAGGTTAGAATAGAAGTTGCAATGTAGAAGCTCAAGAATTAACAAAGGCTACAAGCTTGGGGACGAAGATTCTTCAGGTGCGACCACCACTTTGAGAGGTAAGTTGGGTAGTTGGAGGATAGGTAGGCACCCAAGAGTTGGTCACAGGGGGCTGCAGGGCGCCGGGTGCAGGGGTGCCTTTTGGCATCTGGAAATCTTACCCTCTGCTGGTCGTGGTTGGAGGGGTCCTTGCTTCTGAGGCTGCAGGCGTAGTCAGGAGTGTCAAGGTGGGTCCTTGGGTGCTGGATTCGGGGTCACAGTCGCCGGGGGGGACGTCCAGGTGGTCTTGGTCCACTCCGGCACAGGCCAGGCTTGGCAGGTGCAGTGTGTGCAAGGTTCGCGGTTCCTGGCTGATGCCAGGGGTCAGTTATTTGCTTTGAGCAGTACCACTGCTCGTGGGAGTCCCAGTTGCTCAGTCACAAGGTAGCCAGGTCCTCCGGGGTTTGTGAGGTTGCTGGCCACTGGAGATGCCGGAGTTTAGCAGGAGCAGGTTCAAGGGTCGACAGGCCGGTAGGACTGGGGCCAAAACAGTTGGTGTCTCTCTTGTTAGCAGCTGCACGGCGGGTCTTCTTGCTTCTTTATCTTCTTTGCTGTTTCGGAATCTGGATCTAAGGAAGGTTCAGGGTGCCCCTAAATACTAGATTTAGGGGCGTTACAGGTAGGTAAAGGGCAGGGACCAATGTTTCCCGGCCTTAGGTTGGTTAAACCCTTATCCTGCCACTCTCCTGTGGGAGGGGGGCAGTAGCCTAGTCCTGATTAGGCAGGGCTTCCCATCTTCAAGATGGCGTGAGGCCGGAGATGTGATTCACCTCGCCTGATTTTTATTTTTTTTTAACAGTTTTGTTTTTATGAAGGTGGAGGTGAAACGGAAGGCCCATGGGTCGCCTTCTTAATAGAATGTGCCTCAGAAACCAGTACTTCCCTCTCCTTTACACCTCGTAGAGGAAATTTGATGGGACTGCGCCTGTCAGACCTATCAGAGCTCTTTTGTAAGGCTTTGGCAGCGGGGTCAGAAGTTGAAGGTGAAGACCTACCCTTTTTTTTTTAGATCTCCTCGAAGTTGTCGCAGAGGAGGCATCATCACTGTCACTAGATACCAGGTCTTTCCTTGACTTTAACTTTTGCAACCAGGTGAGCAAACGTCAATCACGGTCTCGCAAGGTCTTTGAAGAGAAGGTCCGACAGATCTTGCAGTCGGTGGCCTTGTGGTCAGGGTACAAACAAATACAGTACTTATGTTTGTCCTCCAGATAAAGCCTCTTTTTTTGAACAAGTAGCACAGGCTTTGAATAAAGCCTTCTTCTCCTTGGCGGACATCCTGAAGAACGCTGAAGAGAAACAGCTGAAACACAGTTGAAAAAACAGAAGTTGAAGAGAAATCTGAGCAGAGCTCAGTGGAGACTCCCTTGCACAACGTGTGGTAGAAAATCTGAGGTTCTCTCAGGAGGGTTCTATGGGGTGAGGCTAATCTGATTGGTTGTTGTAATATTTTGGTCTCTTTTACAAAGAGGTGGATATGCTACAAAATGAGATGAGGCCTAAGCCTTTCTTTCTCTTTTGTACCTACTGCTATGGTATTTTTAATTTACTGAGGCTCCCATTCCGACGACGGGAAATTATACAAGCTATGGGAATCTATGAAAGTTACCAATACTGGAGAACCAAAGTTACAGGTAAGTAACTTGTTTTCTTCTTTTGGGGGGTTCAACTTTTCTTCCATTTTCTTTCCTGTCTGTGGGTGAAGCATTTGTTGCCAGCGAGGTGAATAGAGTACCAAGGTGCTTCTGGGTTCAGCATACACTTGGGAATATTAATTGTAGTGTGGGTGTTCACATGGTTTTCCAGAAATAAGTAGATCCAATTTAAAACGGTTTTGGCCTTGTACAATGGGTTGTCAGGCAATAGAGTTCAAGCTTTGTTGTTGGACATCTTACATTTCTTGTTCTTGTTAGGACAGCCAGGAGTGTGTAGTATTCTGAGCAGGATGATGGGGATGGTTCGGTGGTCAGTACATCAACCTACATTTAATTGTTGGTGATAT
Source organism: Triturus cristatus (assembly GCF_964204655.1). Classification (NCBI taxonomy): domain Eukaryota; kingdom Metazoa; phylum Chordata; class Amphibia; order Caudata; family Salamandridae; genus Triturus; species Triturus cristatus. The sequence goes on along the minus strand of NC_140586.1, from coordinate 141,080,077 downwards.
TGAGAAGAAAAGGTTGAGGATGTGGCCTTTGTAGTGTTGGATGATGGGCTGTACCACGTTAAGTGTGTTCATGAATTGGAAGGTAATTTTTGTGTTCGAGGCATATGAGCTTGCAGATTACACACTTTTGCATAGATCGCCATCTGGTGTTGGGCCCGCATGTTTGCAGTTTGTTTTTCCTCATGGAAAGTCTTTGGAAGTCACGAGGTCGGTGACTCCTCCCTTGGATCGTATTGTGCATGGGCTTCGGCTCCATCCTCAGATTGGTTTTTTCCGCCATCGGGCTCGGATGTAATACTTCGCGCTCCGGTTCCGAACATTTCCAGTTCGACGATCGAAGCGGAATCCTCGCTCATCGCGGTATTGTTCAGATCCAGATCTCCTCAATCACCTTCTCTTCGACACATCTTCGATTCCAGTCGTCGACGGCGGCCTTCGGGCCTACCCAAGCTCCGGTCCCGGCTGATGGAAAGAACTCCATTCAAGAAGTGCCCTCGATGTGGGTACAAATTCGCCCACACCGATCTTCATGAGGTGTGCAACCTCTGCCTCTCCCCTCAACACGAGGCTCGAGATTGTCCGGCCTGCAAGTCTTTCAGATCGAAAAAGACTATTCGAGATCGAAGAGCCAGACGAAACATGGCGCACTCCTCGACCTCCATTCCAGTCGACATCTTCGGGGACGACGTCTAAGATCCAGGACAGCAGCACACCGAAGAGGACCTAGTCAGTGCTTCCGAAGCCGACGACTCAGATGTGGAGGACATCACCCCGGCGCAGAGGGTCGTGAGTACTATACCTCCTCCCGCGCCAACACCCAAAAAGGCTTAGGTCACGCCTTCGCCTCCGGGCCTAGGCAAGACCAGAGACACTGCTTTAAACACCCCACCTTCGGGACCGGTGAAGAAGCCAAATAAGCCTTCCGGCGGCTCTGGCTCGAGCCAGCCCTTCAGCGGTGCCGAGAAACACACTTCGGCACCGAAAGAGACCTGCTTCTACCTCGACACTGGGCTCCGCACCAAAGTCCTCGGTGTCGAAACCCAGCCTTTTGGTACCGACCAAACCCCGTAAGGCCTTCGGCACCGACACTTCTACGCCGAAGCCCACCTCGGCGCCCACCAAGAAATCGGAGGTTCCCAAGCCCAGTGCTAAGCACGGCACGGACAAGCCTAAAGTCATCGGCCCCGAAACCTTCGGCGCCGACGGGACAAACATTGTCACATGAACGGTTTACACCGGATCCCTTGCAAAAGACTCTTACCAAGGATCCAAAAACTGGACATCTGGCACTCTCTTCTACAAAGAGACATTTGGACAAACCGGCTCCACCTCCACCTCCAAAGAGGAAGGACTCTGCTACCTCCCCTTTCAGAATGCCTTCCTGTGAGAAAGTGCCATCTTTCTTGCATGGTATGCCCCCACTTTTTGCTAAATTGCTGAATGTACTTCGATTGAGTGTACCCTGGGTTCCTGCCAATCAGGTGCCCAGGGCCTATGTTCCTTCCTTAAACCACACAAACTCCAAATTGGCAAACCCTAGCCACATGTCAGCCCCTAGTAAATGGTACCCTAGGTACCCAGGGCCTTGTGACCAGGGAAGGCCTCTAAGGGCTGCAGCACTCATTGTGCCACCCTCAGAGGCCCTGTACCCTTACACACACACACACTGCCCTTGCAGGCTGAGTGTCTGGGTGCAGGACAAAACAAAGAGTCGACATGGCACACATCACTGTGTACCATGCCCATCACCTACACTGCCAAGGCATATGTCAGCCACCCCTCTAGCTGGGTGCATTACGCCTATGGTGTGGGCACAGGAGCAGGAGCCCTGTGCCCCTACAGTACCCGGGTCCATTCCTGGGCACTGTAATTGCAGTGCTGTCATTTAAGAATACATGGTGCTGAGAGCTTGTCAAACACGAACTCCACAGCACCATAATGGCAACACTGAAGACTGGGAAGTTTGGTATCAAACTTCTCAGCACATTAAACCCACACTGATGCCAGTGTGGGATTTAATGTACTAAGCACCCCAGAGGGCATCTTAGAGATGCCCCCTTACAGCTAACCTACAATCCACGTCTGCTCTGAGGCTGCCCAGGCTGCCACACAGCAGACACGTTGCTGGACCCCTGGGTGGGAGAGCCCCTGCTCTCCCGGGCCTGCAACAATGCACATCCTGGGTGAGGTGAGAAATCTCCTCCCCCAGGATGAGCAAAGGGAAGCTTCAAAGGCATGCCGCCAGTTGGAGTTTCCCCAGGCCACTGCAACCCCCCACTCTGGCGGGAAGCTTGGCCGGAAACCCCATACAAGGACAGGGGATGTGCCAGCCTGCCCACCCCACCCCTCAGGTGGGGGAGGCGAGGTGAAGCACATCTCCGGGCTCTCGCCATCTTGAAGATGGGAGGCCCTACCCTATCAGGATTAGGCTACTGCCCCCCTCCCACAGGAGAGAGGCAGGATAGGGGGTGTACCCACCCCAGGACAAGGACCCATTGGTCCCTGGCCTTCACCTACCTGTAACGCCCCTAAATCTAGTATTTAGGGGCCCCCTGAACCTTCCTTCCTGAGATTCCAGATAGAAAACGACAAGAAGAGCAAGAAGAACAAAGACCTGCCCTGCAGCTGCTAAAAAGAGAAGAAGACACCAACTGCTTTGGCCCCAGCCCTACCGGCCTGTCGACTCTCGAACCTGCACCAGCGCGGCATCCCACGTGGCCAGCAACCTTACCAACCCCGGAGGACCTGGCTACCCTTTAGCTCTAAGCCCCTGGGACTCCCACGAGTAGAGGCTCTACTCAAGAAACCTATTTGCTATCCCTGGCACCAGCCCGGGACCGCGGACCCAACACACTCTGCACCAGCCAAGCCTGGCCAGTGCCGGAGTGGACAAAGACCCAGAGGACGACCCCACGGCGACTGTGACCCAGAGTCCGGCACCCAAGGACCCCCCTCGACATCCCGGAAGAAGCCTGCAGCCTCAGAACCAAGTGCCACCCCAGCCGCGATCAACCAGAGGGTAAGATTCCCGACGTCAAAAGGCACCCCGGCGCCCTGCGACCCCCTGTGCCCAATCCCGGGGTACCCACCTAACCTACAACTACCCAACTTACCTCTCGAAGTGGTGGTGGCACCTGAAACATCCTCGTCCCAGAGCCTGCAGCCTCTTTCCAAACCGGAACATTCCCATTGATTTCCATTGAGCGCCCTAGGGCTCAAAAGCACCCTGCACCCAGCCGCCCGAGTGGCCCTGGCAGTGCCCTCTCTACACTAACTTACTTCCCCACTTGCCCTGAGTAAGTGACCAGGAGCCCAGCTCCCACAGCCGCGTGGCTTGCCAGACAGCAGCCACCAACCAAGGCCCCCCTATCCCTCATAGGATAACATTGGGCCCAACTCTCTCTGCACCCGGCCGTCCTGAAACCGCTGAGGGTGAACCAACTGTACCTACCTGACACTGGGGGACCCCTGAGTCCATGCCCGGAATTTCAACACTACCAGTCGAGTACTTACCCTTAAACCGCTAACTTCGTTTTCCTCATAGGGTAACATTGACTGACTTTTTCTTCAAAAATCTTCTAAGTGTGAACTTTTCAAAACTGCAAAAATTCACCAAAAATCAGCCAAGTGACAAAAACGAATTTACTCACCTGCTCCTAGGTGAGCTCCCAGTGCTGGATCTTGGTGCCCAGCCCTGACTCTGAAAAGTGTTCACAACTATACTTACCTCTAACTCAATTTATAATCTTTATTCGGTTCTTAAAAAGACACCATAAAAGCACAAATACAGTATAAATATGCGCAAATTAAAAACACAGCAAGTGATATTCAGTTTAAAAGATATAAATATTAAAATTTCTGTACTCCGGTAGAGGGCCAGGGGATTTGTAGAGATTTAAATGTTCAGATCACTTTTAGGGGCCAATGTCTCTGGTGTTCCTCAGTCTTGTTGCAATTCGAATAAAGTTTATCGTGCAAAACAGGGTGTAAGCGTCCTCCGCTTCCTGTAAGAATCTCAGCGCCAATTTTGCATGTTTGAATTTTAGCTCTTTCAGGATTCCCACCAGGAACTTGCGTCTTGGCATTGTATAGAAAGGACACAGTAAAACGAGATGAAGGGTATCCTGCGGAGATCTAAGATCGCAGCCGCAGGTACCCTTCTCCTCCACTGTGTGGGTGAACCCAGATGGTACTGCAAGGATATGGTGTAACATGTTAAATCTGAAGCGGGTCATGAGGTAGCGATCCTGCGCATTATACATGACCCTCAGATAAGGTTCCATCCCTTGCTTCACAGTGAGGTAGTTGTACAAGTGATTAGTGGTTTTGTGCTTCTCCTTTTCAGCCCTTGATGTCTTCAAATGTGTGAGAAAAAGTTTTTTAACCAGAGTCTTACTCTCCCGGGGCAGAGAGTGTGGGGCTGAGAAGTATTGAGAGCAGCCAATCTCTGTTAGCGACTTCTTAACAAATTTCAGCCAGGGGATTACGTGGCCTTTGTCTCTTTTGAGGCAGTCCTCGATAATTTGTCTCGTAAGGGCCGCCTCAGGGTTGGTCCATACTTTCACCCATGCCAGGAGGGGTTTGGATTTAATTTTATCCTCTAAAAAGGGTTCTCCTACCTCTTCGTGTATAATGTGGGCCGAAACACTCTGTGGGACTTTTAATATTCTTCGTAAGAATTTGTTTTCTTCAGTCTGGAGCGGCTGTAATTTTTTGCCCAGAAAGCCCCACACTTCTGCCCCATAGCTTACTTTCGCACAACAGATGGATCTGTATAAGGTCAGAATTTGTTTGGGGGACCATTTCCCTAATCTTTGCCCATACCCCATGATTGCCCCAACTGCAGCTGCCAGTTTAGTAGAATGCTTCTCGATCAGGGGTTTGAACGATAAGGCGTGATCAAATAACACCCCCAAATACGTAAAAGACTTGACCTGATCTATTTTGTGTGACCCGATGTTGTAGGTGAAAGTTCCTTTTGTGGGTTTCCCAGATGACATAATGTAGGACTTTTCCAGGTTTGTTGCCAGGTCCAGTTTCTCCATGAATTTGACAAACCCGTCAATTAATTTTTGCAGTCCCAAAGGTGTTCTAGAGAGCAGGACCGCGTCATCGGCGTAGAGTAGTACGGGCACTGCTCGATGACCAATTTGGGGTGAGTCAACTTGGAGCTTAAGGAGATCCTTTTCCAATGCGTTGATGTAAATAGAGAAAAGGAAGGGCGCAAGGATGCATTCCTGTCTAACTCCACTATTGCAGGTAAAGGGATCGGTCTTTTTGCCTTCCTGACTGTACCTTACACTTGCAGAGGTGTTCCGGTGTAGGTTTTGTAGAGTGTCGACTAGTGATTGGTCCACACCTAGCTCCTTTAGCATAGCCCAGAGCTTTCTCCTGTTTACGCGATCAAAGGCCGCTGAAAGGTCCATAAACCCCATGTATATAGACCCCCTCCCGGCGATGGTATATTTTGCAATCAGGAGGTATAAATTTAGGCATTGATCGGTGGTAGATCTGCCTTTCCTGAAGCCGTATTGGATTTCTGAGAGGATTTGTTGCTCCTCTGCCCAATCTTGCAATCTCGATAGGATGACTCGCCCCAGGACCTTGGCTGACACGTCGATGAGGGAAATAGGTCGATAGCATTGGGGGTCATCACGGTTGCCTTTTTTATAGATGGGGACTATGGTCGCCGTTGACCAGGACTGGGGGAGGCCTACCTCCCCTGCCTCGTTTAGCACCCTCATAAGTAAAGGAACCCATAGTTCGGGTCTACTTAGGAATAGGTCTGGTGGAGTTCCGTCCGGGCCCGCGGCTTTATTTTTGCTGAGCCCGGTTATTCCTAGTTCGACCTCCTTCAGGGTAAAATTTAGCTTTACGGGCTGGTGGGCCTCCGCTAGCTCCTCCTGGGATTCCTTGTTTGAATGGTTGTATAAGCCCTGGAAGTGTTTCTGCCATTGTTCCGGCAGAATAGTATTCATGATTTTAGGAGCCCCTTGGTCCTGGAAGAAGGGGGCGTTGATCACTTTCCAGAAGGCAATAGAATCTTTTCTTTCTGCGGCGTCCCTTAAGTCTTCCCAGGCCTGGTTTTGTATACTTTGCTTTCGAGCCTTCAGAGCTTTTTTGTATTCAGCTCTGTTCCGTGCCACCTTCATTTTGTCCCTTGGTTGGGCATGAAGGCTATCCTTCAGGTTTTTCAGCGCCTTTGTACAATTTGAATCAAACCAGCGGGGGTTTAGGGGCATTTTGTTCTTAGCTCCTGGGGTGTGTAAGGAGTTATTTACAACCTGTGCGATTTCTTCAAATGCCTTTACCACCTCAGCTCCGGTTACACAGGGGTCAAGACATTTATCAATTGCTGCTGGGGCTTCGAGTAATAGTTTTTTGTGAAAACTGTCCGCATCAATTTTGGCCCATTTAATTCTTCTGCCCTGGTCCACTACTCTTTCCGTAATGGCAGGTCTCTTTTGGAGTGAAAAAACAAAACCTTCCAGTTTAATGATCACCGGATTGTGGTCACTGAAACTACTGGCCTCTATAATGATTGTACTGATGCTTCTTTTTAGATTGGGAGAGACTAGTGCAAAGTCAATGTAAGAGTGACAACCTCTTCCTTTGAATGTTGGAGTTAATTCTCCTTTCTCGTTAAATGTGACAAGGTCTAGGATTTGGATTAGGTTGTACCTTTTCATGAGTCTTTCTAAATCCCAGCCCTCAGTTGAATGGGTAAAGTGAGGGCCTTTCATGATCGTGCATCTTGACCAGTCGTTGTTGAAGGGTATTAGTTTCTCACAAAGGTGACAATTAAAATCTCCCATTAGTATTAAATCCGTGATATTTGGTGTCTTGGATAAAGAGCTCAAACAGTTTTCTAATTCATTTATGGCTATTCCCTTGTCCGTCATAGCCGGTGCATTGTACCAGTTCATAAGCAGGAATGTTAAACTTGGTGAGATGAACCTTAGTACTTGGAGGTTGGGTGTGGCCCATTTGGTGTTGGACCAGGTGCCCTTGATGTCTAGATTGACATAGACCGCGAGCCCCCCACTTGCTCTCCCCGAGGTGGCTTTTTTTGCAGGGACAAAAAAGCTTTTATAGCCTTCCAGGCTATAAGCGTGCGGTTCAGTGGCCCAGGTCTCTTGCAGGCACAAAATATGGAATTTACTTATATAGCTGCGCCAGTCCTGAGATGCGAACTTGGCCGCTAGCCCTGCGATGTTCCAGGTGGCTATTAGTAGATTGTCATGAATCATGACCTTGGGTGTTCTTTTTCCCTCGCCTTGCAAAATCTTTAATTGATTATCCGTTGCGGGTGCAGCAACCCGGCTTAGTTGCGGCCTGTGGGGGGTAGCGATTCTTCTGTGAGTAGAAAGGGAGTTGTCTATTGTGGGATTTATCCCCTCCCCTTTTCCCCAGTTAGTATTCGATGGTGTATTGCTGCCTCCTATGGTGTGCACAGGATCCAGAGCGTCAGTTTGGCCCTGGTCGCCTCCATCTTTTATCCCTGTTGGTGGTAGAGTTGGCTCCTTCCTATATTTGATTTTAGAAGGTGATCGGCCCAATCTCAGTCAGTCCACCCCTTCAAGTGTACTAAACCTGTTCCAGTGGGCGTACTGTGTAATGGAGGAGTCATAAGTTGGAAATACAGGGTTTGGCCTTTGCCATTGCGGTGGGCCAGGTTGGAAACCCAGATGCGATGTTCTGTCGGGGCCAATATTCTGCCTGGGCCTTTGAGGTGCGAAGGGGTAAAAGTAGGATAGACGAACCGGGTGAATTTGAGAACGAGTATGACTCGGGGGGGCATTGCAGATGAAGTTAACAGCCGCCCTGTATCTAAAGTTGACCGTAATGATATCCCCTGCGATGGTCTTAATACCTTTACCAATACACTCCCCCCTTCTCACTGCAAGGATTTCCCCGTGGATATTAGGGGGCAAGGGTCTATGTATTTGCAGCCACTGTATGCATTTATTTTTTAGTTCAATCTGTGATTCCCGTTGACCCTCCTTTAAAGGGGGAATTCCTGTTAGGACGACTACAAGGGGCAGAGCCTCAGGCGGAAGATTGATTGTCCTGAAGCATGTTGCAGTGGTCTTATCGTCAGTGGTTGTCGCGATGGCAAGCCGTGGGGACTTAGAAACCACCTTGTGGGTTGGGGCCTTATGTTTTTCTAACGTTTGTAAAAGTACGGATGGAGGTTTATTATTGCTCGTAGAAGTTTGGTTTTTATTTTTGCCTGCTTGCGGGGTAGAGGCGACCTTTTGTTTTTCCTGGGCTCCTTTCTGCGTGATACTGATATTATTTAGCTTATCCCCCCCATTGATTGCTAGAGAGGCCTTATCTCTTGGTGAACTTCTTGGTGTAGGGTCCTTTAGTTTTATCAAATCCCGTTCCTGCACAGGATAGGTTTTCGGGCTAATCCCCTTGTTATTGACCAGTGAAGTCAGTCTATCTATTTTTGCTATGAGGGGTTTTAGCAGCACCGAGATGGAATGCTCCAGGTCTAATTTAAGATCCGCCACCATGTTGGTTATCCAGCATGGTATTCCCGGTGTAGATGGGTTTATGGGCGTGATCAAGTTGTGATTACTGGGTTTGACATGACCTTTTTTCCTCCCTTGTTTGTGAGCTTTCCTGTGCGGCGTTATTTCCGCAAAGGATATGTCTTTATCATGAGTGTTTATTTGAGTGCTTGTTTGTGCACCATGTCTATCCCTGCTGATTTCGGCGGGTGGCTGGGCACAAGGAAGGTCCACAAAGGATGGTGGGGTTATGGGCCGGCTAGTATCCATCTCCTCTGCCAAGTCTTTTGAAGCTTCTGATAGGTTAATCAATGAATCCTGAGTATCTTGAATGATAGTTACAGGAGGTAAGGACATTCTTCTCTCGGTGTTCGCTATGGCATCGGAAACCGCCCCTATAGTCCGTTTGAGCATTTTGTCGATGGCAGTAAAGGTCGGTAGTGGGGATGGATGATCCGATTTAGTTTTTGTGCTCGATCTTAGGGTAGGCATCCTTGTTTTCTTAGTAGTTTTCCTCATTACGGGGAGTACTATATTGGGTGGTAACGGGCAGATATAGGTTGTGTCGAGGGGATAGCCAGTGGTCCGGCTAACTGTCGTGGGACTATTAGCGGTGTATTATTAGGAGGGCAATTTTAGGGGGCTGGCCCAGCCCAGCCTCTTCTGGCCCCTGAGGGCCACAGAGGGCCCGCCCTTTGCCCGGGCTTCGCTTGGCGTCCCGCTAAGCGTTACCGCGCTTTGTTTGTAGGGGGTGTTGCGGCCGGGGGCGTGGCTTGCTGGGGGTGCGGCCGTGCACACCTGTGCGGCGCAGGGGCTCCTGGTCTCTGTGGTCCCTGCTTCACTCGCCCCCAATTGCCTTACACGGTTGTTTCTTCCTCCCGGGTGCTGGATGCTGGGTGTAGACCTGCTGCCTCGACCCCACACCTGAGCGCCGCGCAGCGGCACCCGCGAAGCGGGTGCTGCAAGCTGTTAACGCGGGCCTCAGGCGGTCAGTCCCTCCTGGGATACAGGGAGGCTGCGGGCGTAAGTGGCGGTTTTCATCGGTGAGTAAGTCCCACTGTGCTTTGGGAGGATTCGCTTTTCTGCAGCGCTTGGACGGCCGGGGGCGTGGCTTGCTGGGGGTGCGGCCGTGCACACCTGTGCGGCGCAGGGGCTCCTGGTCTCTGTGGTCCCTGCTTCACTCGCCCCCAATTGCCTTACACGGTTGTTTCTTTCTCCCGGGTGCTGGATGCTGGGTGTAGACCTGCTGCCTCGACCCCACACCTGAGCGCCGCGCAGCGGCACCCGCGAAGCGGGTGCTGCAAGCTGTTAACGCGGGCCTCAGGCGGTCAGTCCCTCCTGGGATACAGGGAGGCTGCGGGCGTAAGTGGCGGTTTTCATCGGTGAGTAAGTCCCTCTAACTCATTTTTCTCCCATAGGAAACCATTGTCTGCTTTTCTGTGAAATTTCTTCTAAGTGTCTACTTTTGCAAATTTGAAATATTCTTTTAAAATCGTACCATTTCTGCAAACGAAATTACTTACCTGCTTTTGATAAGGACCCCAGTCCTGGGTCTAGGCACCCAGTCCTGGATTACTAAAGTAACGATAAAGTACTCTACCTGCAATTTGAATTTCTTGCCATAGAGATCCATTGAATGTTTTCTGTGAAATATTTTCTAAGTGCTAACTTTTGAAATAGCTAAATATTATTTAAAAATCATTACAGTTATTAAGTCGACTTTCATCACTTGATTCTGAATACTGACCCCAGGCTGGTTCTAGGAGCCAGACCTGGAATTCCAAAAGTAATCTGAAAAGTAATTTATTACAAATAACCTGAATTTACCATTGAGCTCAATGCATTGTTATGTTTAGGAAATAGGATTGTTTATTGCAACCAACTGTGACTGTTTACACAAATTTATTGCTTCAAACAAAAGTATTTATATTCAACCTCTCATTCTGAGAAAGTATATTTTTACCCCCTTTGTGGTTCTAAAAATAAAACAAGCATATATTTTATATATACAAATCATTGGCCTAGAGTTCAGTTATTGAGTGTGTGAAACCATTTGCTGACTGTGTACAATAAATGCTTTACACTGTCCTCTGGTACTGCCTTACTGCTCGACCAAGCTACCACTTTTGAGAGTAAGGTCATACCTAACTTTGACCTCTATCAGCCTCTGGGGGACTGTGGACTCTGTACACCCTGTACCTATTAGGGAACAGTATATACAGAGCCACTTTCTCACATTGGTGGATCAGCGGTGGGATACAAACTTGCATTTGTTGGACTACTTGGTTACCATCTGATCACACGACAGAACTCTTAAAAATTGCCTTTAGAATTCTGATTGGTTTTTCCAAAATTACTAAGTCTTGCTAGGGCCTTGCTTAAGTCCCATTAGAATTTTAGAAAAATAAAAGTCACTATAGTCAGGGTAGAGGGTTAGAACTGTCAGGTTAGAATGTCTCAAACAAACCCAGCTATTAGTGCTAATAATAACATGGACCTGGTGGAGGAGCTCGACCTCACACCTTACTTACACTTGTCTTTCAAGGAATTGAGGTCCTTATGTAAACTCAAAAATTTACAAATGGGTCAGCATCCAACCAAACAAGGGCTCCAGGAGCTCCTGGCTGAGTATGCTAAAGACCACCCATCTGAACATGGTGATGGCCAGTCAGATGAGGAAAGGGAATCAGGGGAGGAGGACAGCAACCTCCCCATACTATTCCCTAGGGAGGAGATGGCACCCATACCCTCCAACTCAAGACATAGCATCTGGGCACCTAGAGACCACACAGGTGGCTCTGGTCCCAGAGACAACACTGGGGGACCCCCCAGTGAAGAGGACAGCCTTGTGAGGCTGGCCAAAAGAATAGATCTAGAGTCCAGGCTCCTGGCTCTAGAAAAGGAAAGGAGAGAGATGGGTTTAGCACCCATCAATGGTGGCAGCAATAATAAAAACAAGGATAGGGAGGAAACTTCTGACCTTAAAATCCCCAAAGGGATTGTCCCTAAATTTGAGGAAGGTGATGATATCACCAAATGGTTCACAGCCTTTGAGAGGGCTTGTGATATCAGGAAAGTAAAGAAACCTCTCTGGGGGCACTCCTGTGGGAACTGTTCTCTGGTAACTGCAGGGACAGGCTTCTGACTCTCTCTGGGCCAGAAGCAGGATCCTATGACCTCATGAAGAAAGCTCTGATTGAGGGATTTGGATTCACCACTGAGGAGTATAGAATTAGATTCAGGGGGGCTCACAAAACCCAGACCCAGTCCTGGATTGATTTTGTAGATTTCTCAGTGAAGACACTGGATGGTTGGTTAGCTTGACATGGTGTGCAGGATTTTACTGGATTGTACAATTTATTCATGAAGGAACATATTTTGAGTAACTGCACAAATGAAAAGTTGCATCAGCATTTGGTAGACCTAGGTCTAATTTCTCCCCAAGAATTGGGAAAGAAGGCAGACCACTGGGTCAAGACTAGGGTGACCAAGACAACCACTGGGGGTGACCAAAAGAAGGTGGTCACAAAACCTCCCCAGGGGAAAGGTGGTGAGAATCCCCAAGATAAAAAGTCTGAGTCTTCCAAAGGGCCCCAAAAACCTGTTCAGGTGGGTGGGACCCAAACTACTCCCTATGTGCCCCAACCATATAGGGGGAAGAACTTTGATCCCTTAAAGGCCTGGTGTAATACCTGTAAGAAGCAGGGACACCTAACTGTATCTTGCCCCCAAAACAAAGCCCCTAAGGCACCCAGTACAGCCACTCCTGGGGCAGCAAGTATACAAATGGGATCAGAGGTGTACCCTGAGCAAATCTGGGAACACACTGAAGCAAGTTTAGTCTCCTTGGGAGAAGTGGAGTTTGCCACTGTGGCTGTGTGGCCCCCCAACTTAAAGAAATACTTACAGTACCCCTGGGTAAATGGAACTAGGGTAGAAGCTCTGAGGGATACAGGTGCCAGTGTCACTATGGTGAAAGACACACTGGTTTCCCCTGAGCAATACTTGATTGGGAAGTCTTACCCAGTCACCAACGCTGACAGTGTCACCACTAGTCATCCCATGGCCATGGTAACATTAGGCTGGGGGGGGGTTACTGGCCTGAAACAGGTAGTGGTCTCTCCAAAGTTGCCAGCTGCATGCCTGCTTGGAAATGATCTGGAAACCTCAGCCTGGGCTGAAGTTGAGTTAAAGGCCCATGCAGCCATGCTGGGCATCCCTGAATTGGTGTGTGTGCAAACCAGAGCACAGAGCAAGAGGAAGGATGAAAAAGTAGGTTTGGAGCCTGGAATAATGGCCCAACCAACCAAGAGGAAGGGCAAGGAGACTGGGGGACCAGCTTCTGTACAGCCAAACACTCAGAACCCCTCTCCCCCTGGAGAGGATGTAGATACCCCTGAGGGAACTGAGTCCATGGAGCTTGACCCTTACCAGGTTGAACTCTTGGGCCCAGGGGGACCCTCTAGGGAAGAGCTGTGCCAGGGCCAGCGAGACTGTCCCACTCTTGAAAGCCTGAGACAACAAGCTGCTTCAGAAGCCAGGGGAGATGTCAGTGGTACCCACAGAGCTTATTGGGAAGAGGGATTACTGTATGCTGAGGCAAGAGACCCCACTCCTGGAGCCACCAGGAGGGTGGTAGTGCCACAGAAGTACAGGGAGTTCCTCCTAACTTTGGCTCATGACATCCCCCTAGCTGGACATCTGGGGCAATCCAAAACTTGGGAAAGGTTAGTGAGTCACTTTTACTGGCCCCAGATGCACCAAAAGGTGAAGGAGTTTGTCAGCTCCTGTGTTACCTGTCAGGCCAGTGGCAAGACAGGTGGCCACCCAAAGGCCCCCCTCATTCCACTACCAGTGGTGGGGGTCCCCTTTGAAAGGGTAGGTGTGGACATTGTGGGTCCACTTGAACCTCCCACAGCCTCAGGGAACAAATTCATTCTAGTAGTAGTGGATCATGCTACTAGGTACCCTGAAGCAATTCCACTTAGGACTACTACAGCTCCTGCAGTAGCCAAGGCCCTCCTGGGTGTCTTCACCAGGGTGGGTTTTCCTAAGGAGGTGGTTTCAGACAGAGGTTCCAACTTCATGTCTGCTTACCTAACACACATGTGGAAAGAGTGTGGAGTGCAGTACAAGTTTACTACACCCTACCACCCACAAACCAATGGCCTTGTTGAGAGGTTCAACAAGACATTGAAAGGTATGATCATGGGACTCCCTGAAAAACTCAAAAGGAGGTGGGATGTCCTGTTACCATGCTTGCTTTTCGCTTACAGGGAAGTGCCACAGAAGGGAGTAGGTTTCTCACCCTTTGAACTTCTGTTTGGTCATCCTGTAAGGGGACCACTATGTCTTGTAAAAGAGGGCTGGGAGAGGCCTCTTCAGGAACCCAAACAAGACATAGTGGACTATGTACTTGGCCTAAGTTCCAGAATGGCTGAGTATATGGAAAAGGCATCCAAGAACCTTGAGGCCAGCCAGGAGCTCCAGAAGCACTGGTATGACCAAAAAGCTGCACTGGTTGAATTTCAACCAGGGCAACAGGTGTGGGTTTTGGAGCCAGTGGCACCAAGGGCTCTCCAAGACAAATGGAGTGGCCCTTACCCTATCCTAGAGAGAAAGAGTGAGGTCACCTATCTAGTTGACCTGGGCACTAGCAGGACACCCAAAAGGGTCATCCATGTGAACCGCCTTAAACTCTACAATGATAGGGCTGACATCACCATGCTGATGGTGACTGATGAAGAACAGGAAGCAGAGAGTGAGCCACTCCCTGACCTCCTATCCTACAGCCCAAAAGATGGGTCAGTAGATGGTGTGATTTTCTCAGACACCCTCTCTGCCCAACAGCATACTGACTGCAAGCAAGTCTTGCAACAATATGCTAGCCTCTTTTCCCTGACCCCTGGTCTGACAAGCTGGTGTACCCATGATGTGGACACTGGTGACAGTGCACCTGTCAAGAACGAAAGCATCAAAGCTGAGGTCAGCAAGATGCTGGAGTTAGGGGTCATTGAGCCTTCAGAGAGCCCCTGGGCTAGCCCAGTGGTTCTGGTCCCCAAACCTCATCAACAGGGTGAAAAGAGAGAGATGAGGTTCTGTGTGGACTATAGAGGGCTCAACTCTGTCACCAAGACAGATGCTCACCCTATCCCAAGAGCAGATGAACTGGTAGACAAATTGGGGGCTGCCAAATTTCTCAGTACCTTTGACTTAACTGCAGGGTACTGGCAGATTGGCATGGCCCCAGGAGCAAAAGAAAAGACCGCATTCTCCACCCCTGATGGGCATTATCAGTTTACTGTGATGCCCTTTGGGTTAAAGAATGCCCCTGCCACCTTCCAGAGGTTGGTGAACCATGTCCTGGCTGGGTTGGAGTCCTTTAGTGCAGCTTATCTTGATGATATTGCTGTCTTTAGCTCCACCTGGCAGGATCACCTGATCCACCTTGGGAAGGTTTTAGAGGCTCTGCAGAGTGCAGGTCTCACTATCAAGGCATCCAAATGCCAGATAGGGCAGGGCACTGTGGTGTACTTGGGCCACCTTGTAGGTGGAGGCCAGGTACAGCCCTTACAACCCAAAATCCAGGCCATCATGGACTGGATAGCTCCAACAACCCAGACCCAAGTCAGGGCATTCCTTGGCTTGACTGGGTACTACAGGAGGTTTGTGAAGGGGTATGGGTCCATTGTGACCCCCCTCACAGAACTCCCCTCCAAGAAAATGCCCAAGAAAGTTAACTGGACAGTTAGTTGTCAAAAGGCTTTTGACACCCTAAAAGAAGCAATGTGCTCAGCACCAATTCTAAAAGCTCCAGATTATGCCAAACAGTTCATAGTGCAGACTGATGCCTCTGAGCTAGGGATAGGAGCGGTCCTATCCCAGACCAATGATGAAGGCCAAGACCAACCTGTTGCTTTTATAAGCAGAAGACTACTCCCTAGAGAGCAGCGTTGGAGTGCCATTGAGAGGGAGGCCTTTGCTGTGGTTTGGTCCCTGAAGAAGCTGAGGCCATACTTGTTTGGCACTCACTTCCTAGTTCAAACTGACCACAGACCTCTCAGATGGCTAATGCAGATGAAAGGGGAAAATCCAAAACTACTGAGGTGGTCCATCTCCCTACAGGGAATGGACTTTGAAGTGGAACACAGACCAGGGACTGCCCATGCCAATGCAGATGGACTTTCCAGGTTCTTCCACTTAGACAATGAAGACTCCATAGGACAAGGTTAGTCTCATCACCTTTCGTTTGGGGGGGGGGGGTTGTGTGAGAAAGTGCCATCTTTCTTGCATGGTATGCCCCCACTTTTTGCTAAATTGCTGAATGTACTTCGATTGAGTGTACCCTGGGTTCCTGCCAATCAGGTGCCCAGGGCCTATGTTCCTTCCTTAAACCACACAAACTCCAAATTGGCAAACCCTAGCCACATGTCAGCCCCTAGTAAATGGTACCCTAGGTACCCAGGGCCTTGTGACCAGGGAAGGCCTCTAAGGGCTGCAGCACTCATTGTGCCACCCTCAGAGGCCCTGTACCCTTACACACACACACACTGCCCTTGCAGGCTGAGTGTCTGGGTGCAGGACAAAACAAAGAGTCGACATGGCACACATCACTGTGTACCATGCCCATCACCTACACTGCCAAGGCATATGTCAGCCACCCCTCTAGCTGGGTGCATTACGCCTATGGTGTGGGCACAGGAGCAGGAGCCCTGTGCCCCTACAGTACCCGGGTCCATTCCTGGGCACTGTAATTGCAGTGCTGTCATTTAAGAATACATGGTGCTGAGAGCTTGTCAAACACGAGCTCCACAGCACCATATTGGCAACACTGAAGCCTGGGAAGTTTGGTATCAAACTTCTCAGCACATTGAACCCACACTGATGCCAGTGTAGGATTTAATGTACTAAGCACCCCAGAGGGCATCTTAGAAGATGCCCCCTTACAGCTAACTTACAATCCACGTCTGCTCTGAGGCTGCCCAGGCTGCCACACAGCAGACACGTTGCTGGACCCCTGGGTGGGAGAGCCCCTGCTCTCCCGGGCCTGCAACAATGCACATCCTGGGTGAGGTGAGAAATCTCCTCCCCCAGGATGAGCAAAGGGAAGCTTCAAAGGCATGCCGCCAGTTGGAGTTTCCCCAGGCCACTGCAACCCCCCACTCTGGCGGGAAGCTTGGCCGGAAACCCCATACAAGGACAGGGGATGTGCCAGCCTGCCCACCCCACCCCTCAGGTGGGGGAGGCGAGGTGAAGCACATCTCCGGGCTCTCGCCATCTTGAAGATGGGAGGCCCTACCCTATCAGGATTAGGCTACTGCCCCCCTCCCACAGGAGAGAGGCAGGATAGGGGGTGTACCCACCCCAGGACAAGGACCCATTGGTCCCTGGCCTTCACCTACCTGTAACGCCCCTAAATCTAGTATTTAGGGGCCCCCTGAACCTTCCTTCCTGAGATTCCAGATAGAAAACGACAAGAAGAGCAAGAAGAACAAAGACCTGCCCTGCAGCTGCTAAAAAGAGAAGAAGACACCAACTGCTTTGGCCCCAGCCCTACCGGCCTGTCGACTCTCGAACCTGCACCAGCGCGGCATCCCACGTGGCCAGCAACCTCACCAACCCCGGAGGACCTGGCTACCCTTTAGCTCTAAGCCCCTGGGACTCCCACGAGTAGAGGCTCTACTCAAGAAACCTATTTGCTATCCCTGGCACCAGCCCGGGACCGCGGACCCAACACACTCTGCACCAGCCAAGCCTGGCCAGTGCCGGAGTGGACAAAGACCCAGAGGACGACCCCACGGCGACTGTGACCCAGAGTCCGGCACCCAAGGACCCCCCTCGACATCCCGGAAGAAGCCTGCAGCCTCAGAACCAAGTGCCACCCCAGCCGCGATCAACCAGAGGGTAAGATTCCCGACGTCAAAAGGCACCCCTGCACCCGGCGCCCTGCGACCCCCTGTGCCCAATCCCGGGGTACCCACCTAACCTACAACTACCCAACTTACCTCTCGAAGTGGTGGTGGCACCTGAAACATCCTCGTCCCAGAGCCTGCAGCCTCTTTCCAAACCGGAACATTTCCATTGAGCGCCCTAGGGCTCAAAAGCACCCTGCACCCAGCCGCCCGAGTGGCCCTGGCAGTGCCCTCTCTACACTAACTTACTTCCCCACTTGCCCTGAGTAAGTGACCAGGAGCCCAGCTCCCACAGCCGCGTGGCTTGCCAGACAGCAGCCACCAACCAAGGCCCCCCTATCCCTCATAGGATAACATTGGGCCCAACTCTCTCTGCACCCGGCCGTCCTGAAACCGCTGAGGGTGAACCAACTGTACCTACCTGACACTGGGGGACCCCTGAGTCCATGCCCGGAATTTCAACACTACCAGTCGAGTACTTACCCTTAAACCGCTAACTTCGTTTTCCTCATAGGGTAACATTGACTGACTTTTTCTTCAAAAATCTTCTAAGTGTGAACTTTTCAAAACTGCAAAAATTCACCAAAAATCAGCCAAGTGACAAAAACGAATTTACTCACCTGCTCCTAGGTGAGCTCCCAGTGCTGGATCTTGGTGCCCAGCCCTGACTCTGAAAAGTGTTCACAACTATACTTACCTCTAACTCATTTTTCTCCCATAGGAAACCATTGTCTGCTTTTCTGTGAAATTTCTTTTAAGTGTCTACTTTTGCAAATTTGAAATATTCTTTTAAAATCGTACCATTTCTGCAAACGAAATTACTTACCTGCTTTTGATAAGGACCCCAGTCCTGGGTCTAGGCACCCAGTCCTGGATTACTAAAGTAACGATAAAGTACTCTACCTGCAATTTGAATTTCTTGCCATAGAGATCCATTGAATGTTTTCTGTGAAATATTTTCTAAGTGCTAACTTTTGAAATAGCTAAATATTATTTAAAAATCATTACAGTTATTAAGTCGACTTTCATCACTTGATTCTGAATACTGACCCCAGGCTGGTTCTAGGAGCCAGACCTGGAATTCCAAAAGTAATCTGAAAAGTAATTTATTACAAATAACCTGAATTTACCATTGAGCTCAATGCATTGTTATGTTTAGGAAATAGGATTGTTTATTGCAACCAACTGTGACTGTTTACACAAATTTATTGCTTAAAACAAAAGTATTTATATTCAACCTCTCATTCTGAGAAAGTATATTTTTACCCCCTTTGTGGTTCTAAAAATAAAACAAGCATATATTTTATATATACAAATCATTGGCCTAGAGTTCAGTTATTGAGTGTGTGAAACCATTTGCTGACTGTGTACAATAAATGCTTTACACTGTCCTCTGGTACTGCCTTACTGCTCGACCAAGCTACCACTTTTGAGAGTAAGGTCATACCTAACTTTGACCTCTATCAGCCTCTGGGGGACTGTGGACTCTGTACACCCTGTACCTATTAGGGAACAGTATATACAGAGCCACTTTCTCACACTTCCCCACCCTCTCCACCTCCGCCTTCTCCACCCCCACCTCATCGCTCCCCGACCCCGTCTCCAGACGATGATGATCAGGGGGACCCATATTACGATCCAGGGGATGTGCCCCAAGACCCCACCCCTACAGGATCCCCAGACCCATGGGACAACTACAATAATCCAGACATTCCAGACGTCCCACAAGATGACCTTTACCCTTCCAGGCCACCTCCACCGGAAGACTCATTAGGTTTCCACCACCTATTTCAGAGGGCGGCACATTATCACGGGGTAGAGCTAAACACTGACCCAGTAGAGGAGGATTTCCTCCTCGACACCTTTGATACCGCACATAGGTCTACTTCCGTACTACCTATGCTCAAAGGGGTGATAAAACATGCGCCAGAGGTTTTTAAGGACCCAGTCAGGGCTAGGGTCATTAACCCACGCATAGAGAAAGTACAAAGCTGCCCCCACAGATCCTGCCTATATCAAAGGGCCAGCGCCACTGGATTCCCTAGTGGTTTCCACTGCACGGAAAAAGTCAAACTCCCAGGCGTCAGGCGAAGCACCACCACCTGACCAAGAGTCAAAGCTACTGGACGCGTCAGGAAAGCGCACTGCGTCACAGGCAGCCAATATATGGCGTATCGCCAACACTCCAGCGCTATTGGCCAGATACGATAGAGCGCATTATGAGGAATTAGAAACCATAATGCACCACCTCCCAGAAAGATTCAAAAATAGGGCCAATGAATTAATTCAAGAGGGTAAGACTATAACACCTCCATACGCCTTAGACGCAGCAGACACAGCCTCCAGGGCCATTAACACTAGCGTCCTCCTCCGTCGCCATGCTTGGCTGAGAGTATCCGGCTTCAGACCTGAAGTACAGGCCTCCATCCTAAATCATCCCTTTGACCAAGAACACCTATTCGGCCCAAAGGTAGATGAGGCCCTCGAGAAAATGAAGGACACGGATACGGCGAAATCTATGGGAGCCCTGCAGTCACACCCTCCTAGGCGCTCCTTTCGCCGCTCTTCCTTTCGGGGTAGTGCTAGAGGCTACTCCTCAGATAGCGCTTCCACTTCCTACAAATCCCCTGCTCAGTCCACCTTCACAAGGGGTTATCAAAGAGGCGGCTATAGGGGCAATAACAAAGGCAGAGGCAAAACAAATACCGCCCGCTCTGCCACACCGCCTACCCAGTGACTCCCCCATTAACCCCCCCCCCCCCCCCCCCCCCCCCCCCGGGGTACCTCCAGACCATCCCACTCCGGTCGGAGTGGGATGGTCTGGAGGTGACTGGCAATACGTCCTATAAATCCCTTAAAATGCACACATAAGAGTGTTGCATTCGGTGCAGGTAGCCACAGAGCAGTTTATGAAGTCAATAGACTTCTACTCATGTCACATGGCTGGGGCGGCATAATGTTTGTGCATAGCCCACAAAGATACAGCATGCAGAATAAATGCATGTGTTTCAACGGTGTCATGCAATCGAACCAATGCAGTTGTCTCATAAAGACTATTTAAACGCAGCCAACCTATATAACTAAAAAGATTAAGGACTTGCAGTGCTTACCCTGACAGGGAGTAGTCTGTTGACCCAGGATGCCGCATGCAGGGAAGTAAGTGCAAATCTGTTTTTAAAGTGCAAGTTTCCATAGAAGCGAACCAATGGATGCATCTCATAAAAGCAAATTAAAAGCAGCCAGCCTACTAAAAAGCAATAGAAACAGTTGAGACCGTACAATATGAGCCCTAGCAAGCAGTGATCTGCCGACAGGATGCAGCATTCGATGCTGGTATGTGCAAATATGTTCTAAGGTTAAGATACTCCTGGGATAGAAATGGGCATTAAAAGGCCAATGGAAGCAACATCATATAGTCCCCGACGATAAACTTTGCAAGTCTGCAGGCTCATTGTTTGAGTTCGTTCAAGTTCATGGATGCAACCTTGTGTGTACTCTCATGTGAGCAATGATCCTTCAGTATCTTTCCAAATGCTTCAAATAACTTGCCAATACGTGCTATTTCCATGTGGACATCAGACTAGAAAATATAAGATGCCGCTTCTTTGCACATTCTTATGCCATGCTGTCAGAACAGAAGCCTTAAAAGGATTCGCCTTTGGGGAAGCAATGCTGGTTAGCATTAATGTGTTATATGGATTCCAGAGGCACAGCCTGCACTGCCTTTGTCTTTAAGGTTTTGTTTTCCAGTGGGCTCTGGATTCCCATATAGGTAGTGTGAGGAGTCTGGTCAACAATATATTTCTCAGGGCTTTGTCTTCCCATGGCGGCTCAAGGATGCTTAACAGTAAGCCTCTTTATGGGATTTTGCAAGGTCCCGGGTGCCCGGGGCGTGTCTGTTTTTGTTTAGATCCTATTTTTTTGACAGATACTTGCACTGTTTCTTTAGAATGCTCTTCATATGATGCAGCGTAACAGCTGGGTTGATGAAGCATTCTGGGCTAACGTTTAATGTAGTTATGGCGCTGTTGAGGTACCTTGCCTACTCACATCGTCCTAAAATAATATTCGTAGGGCTCCTTTCAGGGAGTCTGCGTCTGCCTTGACCACTCATTGATGGTATTTGATTACATCCTTTTTACATTCAATGTCCATGTTAAACCAGCCCAAGTTACAGTTTGATCAGTGCGCAACTTGTTGCTTTAGGGAGACCGAACATTTTCCTGTATGCAGCAACATGAAAATGCTCTAATATTGAACTGAAACGGACTACTCCATTAAAGTTAGCTTTATTCATGGCCTTTTTAACCATTAAAGACGGTCACCATTTATTTTCAATTTTTTGGTATAAGTCATCACACAAAATACTATTCTTAAATGTTGTTCACAGAGAAACAAATTAAAAAAAATTAAATCCCACAATTGTATTGCTTTGCCCACCTTCCAAGAAAACGATCAACACAACAGTGGCTACAGAAAGAAATTCACAAATGAAGTTGAAAAATCATACAAAACAGAAATACAAAAAGTACAATGAAAAATTGCCAGTTATTTTTCAGAAGTCCAGAACGGGAACATAGAATGATTGACAAATAGCATCATAAACACAATAGTTTAAATGAATACTTGTTGTTCCATTATCAATGGACAAGGCACCTCTAGAAAAACGTAACTTCTGAAGCCTGGTTACTAAATTTATATAAAAGTCGATAACTCTTGATAGTTTATCCAGTATTGGGGTTTCTTTCATAAATGTACATGCCTGAATCATTCTTCTTTGTCAAGATGGGAGTCCCACTGTAAAATATCCAAGCAGTGCCTTAAATCCTTCATAGGCTATAATGGCCCAAGGCCATCTAAACAGTAGCCTATCTGTCCTTTTTAAAAAAGGACTAAATGTTGTCATCCAGCCAGTTGGCTGTTCGCACCCTCTAGAACACTCCCAGCAGAGGCTAGTTCTTCTCAGATATTCATTGCACGTCGTGTGGAAGGGAGTCTCCCTGAGTGCTTATCAGTTCTTCTATTCAGGAAATCTGGACATCATGTCAGACAAAGGCCTTTTCCGCCCTTGTAAGACCTGTGGGAAGAAAAGGATCCATGTGTATGATCCAGACAAGGAATGTATTTATTGCCTTTATCCCAAGCATGAGGTGAGAGATTGTAAAATCTGCCACGCCTTCTCTAACAAGACCCTCAAGGGCAGAGAGGGACGATGGTTATCCAGTATTGGGGTATCTTTCATAGATTCACATGCCTGAATCATTCCCCGTCGCCGAGGCGGGAGTCCCCGGTAAATAAAAAAGTAGTGCCAAAACATTAGTAGTAGTAGTAGGCCCAAAGAAAAGGCCTAAGGCCTAGATCTTAGTAGCCTGTCTACCTCATTATGCAAAAGAAACCAAGAATTTGGTAACAACCAATCAGACACCAGCACCCTTCTAGAACCCTCTCAGCAGAGCCAGTTCTCCTCAGATTTTCACCGCACGTCGTGTGGAAGGGAGTCTCCCTTAGTGCCTCTGTTTTCAACTTGCTAGAGCATGTCTGACAAGAAGGCCTTGTTTAAATCCTGCAGGACCTGCGCCAAGAAGAGGGTCCATGTTGATGATCAACATTTGGACTGCATCTACTGCCTCTATCCTAAACATGAGGCAAGAGATTGCAAGATTTGCCGCACCTTCCCTACCAAGACTCTTAGGGATAGGGAGGCGAGTGCTTTTGTGGCTCAAATCCTCTTCGGCTGAGGAGGATGACAGAGCCTCTACTTCTAGCAAAAGAGCTAGATCACAGGACAGCTCTTCCAGTGAGGGGAAGAAGCGCCAGAAATCTCACCATTCTACTTCTGGTTCTGTTCCGAGAAGTCCCAAAATTTCCTCTGAATCAGCGCACTCTCCTCAGCATTCTACGATCAAGGCTACGACGCAAACTGTGAGTAAAAGCCTTTCAAAATCTCTGGCTTTCTCTCCACCTGCGATTTCTGTCACCTCATCTGCTCCTTCATTGACTGAAACCATCTCGACGACGGCCATTACCTCACCTATTCGGTCTACGAGGATTACTATCCTCTCAAAAAAGCCCGTCGTCGACGTGTCGTCGACTAAGCCAACATTGACTATGCCAACGACGAGCTTTTCATCGTCAAAGAAGCGTCGACGAAGGTCCCGTCGACGACGATCCCTTCGAAGATCTTGTCGTCGAAGAACCTGTCGACGACCCCATCGGCGTCGAGCTCGTCTAAGAAGACCCCGTCGACGCCGAAGACCCCGTCGACGCCGAAGACCCCGTCGACGCCGAAGACCCCGTCGCCGACGATCCAATCTACAAGTCCGTCGACGGTAGCCCCGTCGACGACGACCTCGTCGACGATGGACACTAAAAATCTACTACCATCGCCTGGAGATTTACCGGCTCAGACTCTTGTAATTGCGCCCGCTCATTCCACTCCTATTTCCACCAGGAGTTTTCAGCTAAAGACTTTTCAACGACAGGAATGTAGTGATATGTCACCGCTTACCCCCTCACATCTCCTAGAAACATATGTGCAGGGTGAGGATGAGGATGACTAGGATGAAGGGCCCTTTGGGATCGCTCGCCATCCTTCTGAACTGCACATCAAGTGTCAAGATGACGATGATGAAGAAGAGGAGGACAATTATCAGGGGCATTACTATCAAGAAGATATAGTCATTCCGCATCATAGACCTTCCTACAGACAACCTCGTCAGAGTGAGATGTCACATCTGCCTCCGACTTTAATTCAGGACTTGCAAGCAATGCTTGCAGATTATAAGCAGCGTTTTCCATCGCAGCCAGCCACTCCACAGGTTCCGCGGACTGCGCCGCAGCCGGACCCATTGCCTTTGCCTGAGGATCCAGCTCCAACACCTCAACTGCCTGACCTTCCATAGTACCCGCGTCAGGGTCAAGATTCAACCTCTGAAGAGGAATTCGAAGAGGGCGAGCTACCAGACCCAGCAGACCCTTGGGATTCTTATATCATCCCAATGCCTTCGCCACCCACCCCTCTACCATCTGATTCGCCCCCAGAGGATATAGGGGGATTCCATAACCTAATGCAGCGCGCTGCGACCAGGTTCCACTTGCCGGTTACCATTGAACAGTGACTGTTTTCTTCACGATTTTAAAGAGGAGTCAAGGAAGGTTACGAGGGCTATCCCTATCATTGACTACATTTGGAAGGAAGGAGTTAAGATCATGAAAAACCCAGCATCCGTGCCAGCGGTGCTTCCACGGATTGACAAAAAATACTGTGCTCCTGCCGACAGTCCTTCCTGTCTCATTGGCCAACCTCGGCCAGATTCGGTTATCTCACAGGCAGCCCAACAAAAATCTAAAAATCCGGCAGCACCTGTCACTACACCGCCGGATAGGGAAGGACGACGCCTGGATTTGATTGGCAAAAAATTTTCAACGATGGCAGCTGCATCCATCAGGGCAGCCAACTCGTTGGCCATAATAGGGCGTTATGACCGCCAGATGTGGTCAGAAATGGCAAGCTTTATTGATCTCCTCCCAGAGGACAACCGACAAGATGCCCGGAAGATTTTGTTGGAGGGTGAGCGTGCAGCATCAGAGACTATCGACTGCGCTCTGGATATTGTAAATACTCATTTCCGTCAGTTGGCTGGTGCAGCTGTTCTTAGACGCCAGGGTTGGCTTAAGGCTACCACGTTCAGACCAGAAGTCCAAACAAAAATATTGGATATGGCCTATGATGGCGAGTCATTGTTTGGAAAGCATATAGATGACGCACTCCAAGCAATAAGGACCGATTCTGATACCGCAAGATCATTGGGCTCCTTGCAGTACAAACGAGGTACCTTCAGAGGCGCAAGAGGCCGTGGATTTTCATCCAGAGGAGGTTATCACACCCAACAAAATAGGTACCAGCCTCCGTATCAACAGTCATATCAATCTTCCTACAGACAAACCAACACATCTAGTTTCTCTCGTCAAGGCGGACGAAAAAGATCGCAGAATCAGGGAAGAGACACCACAAGAAAGCAATGATTTCTGCAGGGCGCCTTCCACCCCCTTTTCCCTTCCTGTGGGTGCAAAAATTTCAACTTTTGTGAACAAGTGGCAGGAGATTACGTCGGACCAGTGGGTTCTGGACCTGGTTCTCAACGGTCATACCTTAGTTTGTCACCAAGCCACCCAACACACCACTCAAGGGACCCCCTCCCCCTCGTCTTCACTTACTATTCAAAGAAGCTTTAACGATGCTCCTCAAGAATGCAATCGAAGGTTCCTACATTTCAAAAAGGGACGGGTTTCTATTCCCGCTTTTTTTCTCATCAAGAAGAAATCAGGGGAGTGGCGTCCGATCTTAGACCTTCGCAATCTGAACAGATTCCTCAAAAAGCAGGGATTTCGCATGGTCACTCTGCAAGAAATTCTAGGTTGCCTCAACGAGGAAGATTTTCTAGCTTCTTTAGATATGGAAGACGCTTACTTTCACATCCCAATACAACCGAAGCATCGCAAGTATCTTCGCTTCAGTGGCAGGCGCCCATTACCAGTTCAAAGTGCTCCCGTTTGGGCTAAAATCTGCACCAAGGATATTTACGAAGTGCCTAGCCCCGGTGGCAGCAGCGTTACGATCCCAAGGAATCCAAGTCTTCCCGTATTTAGACGACTGGCTGATAAAAGGTCCTTCGGAAAGCTCGGTCAAGGCTGCCGTGACATCTCTTCGTCTGTTCCACTCTCTGGGGCTTACGGTGAACAGGAGCAAATCTCAATTACATCCAAACCAGATACTTCCTTTTCTGGGAGCTTTACTAGACACCGTCCGCTGCAAAGCATTCTTATCTCACGAACGGCAGGTTCGTCTTCAAGAGTTAGCAATCCTGATTTCCAAAAGAAAGTCAGTTTCTGTCCGGATGTTCGCGTCGCTCCTAGGGATGTGCTCCTCTGCAATACACCTCGTCCCTCTGGCTCGGCTCCGGATGCGACCCTTGCAGGAGGAATTACACCTTCAGTGGCAGCAGGCGACGGGTTCCTTCGACATACTTAAAGTCACTTCAGGCATGAAGAGCGCTCTAAGTTGGTGGTCCCACATACCCAACTTAGCAGAAGGGCTCACTTTCATACAGAAGATTCCAGACTTTGTACTCACTACGGATGCTTCCATGGAAGGATGGGGAGGTCATCTCCAAGACTTACAGATACAGGGGAAGTGGTCTCCAGAGTACAAGAACAAACACATCAACAGTCTGGAATTGCGAGCAATTTTCCTGTCTCTTCAAGTTTTCCTTCTAAGGATTGCAGGTTCTTCGGTTCTGGTTCGTACCGACAATACCACCAGCATGTTTTACGTGAACAAACAAGGAGGAACAAGATCAGCAACTCTGTCCACAGAGGCTCAGGAGTTGTGGGAATGGGTCACACTCCACAACATATCCCTCAGAGCAGAGCATGTCAGAGGTCTCTGCAATACATTAGCGGACACGCTCAGCAGATCCCAATCGGATTGCCACGAATGGGAGCTGGAGCAAGCTCAAGTGCTCAGAGTATTCAGAGCTTGGGGAACACCGACACTGGATTTGTTCGCCACAAAAGAGAACAAGAAATGCCGCTTTTATGCCAGCAGATACCCTCAACAGTGATCAAGGGGGAATGCCCTGTCCATGCGATGGTCAGGGATTTGTGCTTACGCTTTTCCCCCGATACCTCTAATACCGAGGGTCATACGCAAAATGAAGTTGGGAGGGCTGTCGTCTCATCTTGATTGCACCCAGATGGCCACGCCAATACTGGTTTCAGGAGCTTCTATTACTATCTCAGGACCAGCCGATTCGTCTTCTCCCGACGCCCACAATGCTGTCAAGGAACAGAGGTCAGGTTCTCCACCCAGACCCTCAATCCCTACATTTACACGCATGGCTCCTGACTTCTTAGAATTCAAGGACCTAAATATCCCTCAAGACTGTAGGGATATATTAACAAAATCACGAGCTCACAGCACGATAAAAACTTACCGTCTAAAATGGAAACGATTTTGCTGTTGGTGTGAAACCAACCATGTGCACCCGGTGGACGCTCCTGCAGAACAGGTCCTCCCTTATTTGTTACACCTGGCAAGATCTGGACTTTCTTTCCCTTCAGTCAAAGTCCACTTGGCTGCACTTTCCAGATTCAGAAAGGGTGCTCATGGCCCTTCCCTTTGTTCATCCTCTTTAGTTAAGCAGTTTATGAAAGGACTCTTCCGGGAGTTTCCTCCAGTCAAGCTTCCGCCACCGGAATGGGAACTCAACACAGTCTTAATGCAATTAATGAAGCATTCATTCGAGCCTATCCACAAGGCTGACCTCAAATTCCTTACCTGGAAGGTTGCTTTACTTTTGGCTTTAACATCAGCTCGTCGAGTAAGTGAAATTCAGGCGTTTACTATAAAGGAACCTTTTCTACACTTCACTCAAGATTACGTGCACCTCCGAACGAATCCAACATTTATCCCTAAGGTGCCGTCACAGTTTCATCTTAATGAACCAGTGAGGTTAAAAACTTTCTTTCCTAATCCGTCTACTCCAGTGGAACAAGCTTTACATTCTCTCGATATCAAGATGTCTCAAATTCTATCTTCAAAAAACAAAGAACCTTAGAAAGTCCGACCAATTGTTTGTGGCTTATGGCCAAACTACCCTGGGAAGAGCGGTGACAAAATCCACCATTGCCAGATGGATAGCATCTACAATCCTTTTCTGCCATGACAAAGCTCACAGGCCATTGTTACGAAAACCCAAGGCCCATTCCACGAGGACTATAGCAGCGTCTACAGCATTGTTTGCTGGAGTGACTCTGGAGAATATCTGCCGTGCTGCGACATGGAAAAATGTCCACACTTTTACGAGACATTACTGCCTCCAATCTACGCATCGAGACGATGCAGCAGTCGGACAAGCTGTCCTGCGACATCTATTTCTTTGAGATGTTTTCAGGTACCTTTTTCAAACTTTTAACATGTAAGATGTTTATCTTTTGGTATGACAATGCAATGTTTTACAATAATGATTTGCTTTCATTTTAATGTTATTGCTTTACATGGTTTTTCTCTTTATAGATTGCATGTTTCGAATTTTAAGATCTTTTCTTATACCTCTTGTTAACAAGCTGTGGATGCAATTAGGGAGTATCAGCACTAGTCTCCCGCCATCCCCAAACGACTGTATACTTGGTATACTGTTCGCTATTCTGATTTAGGCATGTGAATCTATGAAAGATACCCCAATACTGGATAAGAAAACAAGTTACTTACCTGTAACTACAGTTATCCAGTATTGGTATCTTTCATAGATTCACATGCACCCACCCTCCTCCCCGTAGAGTCAGTTCTATATAATTTGGGACGTTACTCCCCACTTGTGCTACGAAAATCTGAGGAGAACTGGCTCTGCTGAGAGGGTTCTAGAAGGGTGCTGGTGTCTGATTGGTTGTTACCAAATTCTTGGTTTCTTTTGCATAATGAGGTAGATAGGCTACTAAGATCTAGGCCTTAGGCCTTTTCTTTGGGCCTACTACTACTTATGTTTTGGCACTACTTTTTTATTTACCGGGGACTCCCGCCTCGGCGACGGGGAATGATTCAGGCATGTGAATCTATGAAAGATACCAATACTGGATAACTGTAGTTACAGGTAAGTAACTTGTTTTCTTATTGTTGCTCCAAACCACAAAACAGCAATCTCGTTCTTCTGATTAAGATGATGGTGTAGCTTCAACATGCCACAAGAGGGCTAGATCCCAGGACAGATCCTCCGGTGAGGGAAGGAAACATTTTAAACCTTCCCAGGAAAGTAAGGAGCTGGTCTCTTCCCCGCACTCCTTACCTGATAGTAGATCCTGTTGTGTGCTGCCACACTGCTTCAAAGGGCCTCCATTTGCTCAACTTTTCTGGTGAGCTGAAACTCCAGGATATTGGAATGAACAAAGCCCTTGTGTGATCAGTTCATACGAAGGCACTCCTGACTTGGCGGTTTTAATTGTCATAGGTAGTTTAAATGAAGGCAAATATCCCACTTGCTGGTTAGAGTATGACATTGTGTGCTGTTGCAGTAATGATTCATTAATCCATTTAAATGGGGCACTATCGTTTTGAAAGTATATCGTTCAAATGAGCAGGTAGAATTGAGGCTCAGTTTACCAGAACTCACTGGCAAACTCCTGATGAATGGCCATAATGCACTTGGAATTCCAGACTTGTAGTGGGGTTTAGTAAAGCACGGACATCAAGGATTGTAGGTTGGTTTCAAGATAGTGCACTTTGACTAATTGTGCAGATTGCAGTTGCATGTATCTTTAGTAATGTACGTGTGGTTTTTTTTTTTCTTTTTGCAGGAATGAAGGCATGAATGAACAAGACTTTGGACCATCAGCTGAGCCAAAGAGACTGCAGGATGTGCCTGGAGAGGTATGGTCTATTCATGGCTTTTTTGTTTTCAGGGTTAGTCTATCAATACCGGAGTGTGGCAATGATAGTGTTCTCCTGCATTGGGAACAGGCTGATGTGCTATTCCTTTATGCAAGTAGAGTTGCTTAGTAATTGTCTGTAAAATAGGTTGAATACCAAATTAGATGTCAAGTCTCCTCACTTGATAGTTCTGATGACGTGCACCATAACCGCTTCAACATAACATAAGAAAAGCAGGCTAGTAATTCTCACGTTTTCACCAATCATTAACCATTACTTTTTTAGCAATGCATGAAATTATTCATGTTGAAGTTTTAGATCTGAAAGACTATTAGTTATGGATTCCTTACCTTCGAATTACCCCCAGGCGTCACACTGGATCCGGAGAATTTTTCTTCAGCAGTGCCCCTGCTCGTCAGTAGGTGGTGTCAGTCGACTCCACATTGCATCGTTGACGACGTGATAACCGGAATGACGTTGCGGTATCTACTTAGACGCCGCCCCCGCGGACTGACGTCAGTTCTTTCTTTTTCCTTGCCAGCCAGCGCAGATCCGGAGAGAGCAGTACCTCTAGTCATTTTTTGACTTGTCTTTTTTTTTACTTTTGTCGACTTCTTTTTCAAGTAGTTTGACTCCTGGTGCACAGGGATGTCACATCGGCAGACTGGCTTCAAGTCTTTTGGCTCCTGCCACAAGCTGATGTGGGTGACGGACCCACATCTTGTGTGCTTCAGGTGTCTGGAGCGCGACCATGACCTAAAGTTGTGCTCCAACTGTGGGGCCATGGCCCGAAGTCCTTGCAGGAGCGGTCCCGACAGTTTCTGGAGACCTGGCAGTCTGCTCTGCACTGCTCGAGGTCCAGGTCAAAAGGGAGGTCGCGAGACCGGTCGCCGAGCCATCACCACCACTCCTCGCCGAAGGCTTCGTGTAAGTCAAAGCACAAAAAGGCGAAGAACCACCGTCGCGCTTCGCGTTCTCCCTGTTCGTCGGCCGATGCAATGCGGGTTGCGGAAGGTAGTTGTCGGACTCCGCCCACTGAGCCTGTTGGGTCGACTCCGAGCCTTCCTGGGAGCCGGAGCGACCCCTGCCCAACTTCGTAGCTTTTACAAAGCCTCCATTCCATCTTTGGGCAGCCCAACTCCACCGGCTTGTCTTCGGGCCCTGCGGAGTCGGCTGGGGGTTCTAGGCCTTTGAAGCCGGCACCACAGGGATCCAGGCCTGGATCCAGATTGGTGCTGGTTGGCCTTACGACACCTCCGGCGTCTAATCCATTTTTAACACCTCCGCCCCTTCCAACGCTTGTTGTGTCCCCAACCAACGTCGATCCGGGCCTCCCCCTCGACATGAACACGGAGCCGAACCGAAGCCGGTACTTTTGTGCTCTTCTACCGTGGTGTTCCCTATTGCCCTGAGTGGCAACCAGGTGAGGTTGAGGAGGACTGGGAGGGGTCTGTGGACCCTCTGTATTGTAACTGGAATTTCTAAAGTGCGGCTATTACTCCGATGGAGTATCTTGGCGCTGTGCAGAAATAGTTGAAGAAAGGTACCAGGTGGTCCGAGTTGCCTTGAGGAGACTGATAGTGTTAAACGTGAGAGAAGCATAGTCGAGGGCTCCGTATTGTATTGTAACTGGAATTTCTGAAGCGTGACTGTCAGTTTGAAGAATCGGACTGGAGAGAGGAGTTGGTTGAGGCAAGTGGTCTGGACACTTCTCCAGACCTTGGCATGCTTTCTCCCCCTACCGTGGCTACGGAGGAGGGTGCATCATACGCAGTGGTGTTGCATAGGGCAGGTGAGGCCTTGAACCTCTAGCTTCCTACAGTGGCGGTCAGGGCTGACCTCCTGACAGAGGTGCTTCAACCGGCAGTGGCCTCTTCGGAACCCCTGCTACCGTTCAATGAGGCTCTCACGGACATCCTTCTGGGCACAAGGGCCCCTGTGGACAGGATGATTGCCAGACGCCACCGCCCTGCCCCGGGTGACCCTATTTTCCTCTCCCAACACCCTACCCCTGAGAGCTAGCTTGGTAGTCAAAGCCTCTACTTCCAAGAGCGCATTCCCTACTGCTCCACCTGATGTAGAACCCAAGAAGCTGGATCACCTTTGGCAAGATGTTTTTTTCCGCCAGCTTAGGACTGCAGTCGGTGAACACCGCATTTCTCCTTGGCCGTTACACCCACTCTGTGTGGGACATGGTCGCACAGGTGCTGCCACAGTGCCCGGAGGAGGCCCGGGCTGTGCTCTCCCATGCGGTTACTATGGGGAGAGATGCAGCAAAGTACGTTATACGTTGTGGGTTGGACACAGCCGACTCGCTAGGTAGGACAATTTCAACATCAGTAGCCGGAGACTTTACGCCTGGCTGAGGTCCACTGGCTTTTCAGGCGATGTCCAATCGACTCTTTTGGGCATGCCTTTTAGATTAGATTAGTGATTTATAGAGCGTGTAGCTGCCAGAGTACTTCCAAGTGCTAAGAGACTGATGCTAAATGAAGGCTAGAGGAAGGTTCGTGATACTGATTAAACAGCCATGTTTTGATCGACGTCCGGAATACTGATTCCTTTGTTAGCATTCGAAATTCCCGTGGTAATGAGTTCCACAACTTGGGTGCAAGGTGAGAGAAGAATCTGTCTCCCCACCAGGCTCTCCTGATTCTTGTCGTTTTTACCAATGGTTCGGAGCCAGATCTCAGGCTCCTGTTTAGGACATAAAGGGTCAACAGGTTCCTAACCTTACTTGGGCCCTTGTTGTGTTATAGAGGTCTGAGTCATGACAAGTGAATTTGAGTCTGGCCTCCACTGGAAGCCAATGGAGTGCTTTGAGATGCTTCCTAGCTGACTCCCGGATTGAGGCTTTGCACAGTAGTATGCTGCTGCGTTCTGTACCACCTGAAGTCTGTTGATCACGAGTTTAGGAGCCCCTAGGAAAAGTGAATTTCTGTAGTCCATGCGTGACGTGACCAGGGAATGGACTACTGTCTTCCTAAGCTGTATTGAAATATGCTCCAGGATTTTGCGAAGCATTCTAAGTAGTCTGAAACATGTACTTGCCAGATTCTTCTTCACTTGGGTCACCATTGTTAGGTGATTTTCCAGCCAGAAACCCAGATTTTTAATAGATTCTTCCGTAGTGGGTGGGTTACCTAGGCATTTGGCCAGCTGATTAAAGGCCTAGGGACTGCCTTATTCCTGAGGACCATTAGCTCCGTTTTATCCCCATCCAATTTTAAACAGCTGTTGGTCATCCAACCCACCACTCATTCCATACAGGGAGCTAGACTGTCGGAGTCCCTGTTGGTTCTGGGGTCTAAGGTAATCACCAACTGGGTGTAGTAGGCATAGGATGTCATGAAAACATCAAACTCTTGGGCTATCCGTGATAATGGCTCCATATAGACATTGAACAGCGAGGAGTCCTGAGGCACCCCGCAGGTCAGAGGCATTGTACTGGAAAGAAGGTTGTTTTCCATAACTTGGAAGGTTCTCCCTTCCAGAAACACAACCAGCCACTGAAGAGTGTTACCTTGGACACCAATGGCCATCAGTCTATTTTGCAAAATATGGTGGTCCACCGTGTCGAACGCTGAGCTCCAGTCCAGAAGTACTGGAGCTTTCCGGGTCAAGAGACATTTTGATTTCCTCTGTTAATAATGCTCGTTCCGTGCTGTGCTGCGTGGGAAATCCCATCTGCGTGGGCTGGAGGCATTGGTTTGCTTCCAGAAACTGTCCGCTCTGTTTACGTGTTTCTCCCTTTGATGGCCATCGCTGGTTTGGCGACAAATCGGAGAATGCGCTTGAGCGCTTTAAGGATTCTAGGGCTACCACCTCTCGCCCCGCGCAATCTGCTTTTCGCCCCTTTTGTGGCTACGGAAGGGGTGCCCACCACTTTCTGCCCAGGGCCACATGCCTGCCCAAACTGTTCAGCCTCTGCGCGGCCGGTGTCATGGGACCCAGCATTGTGGGTCAGGGTGCCAGCGGGCGGGCCAGACTACCAGTGCCTCCTCTGCATCAGCCTCCAAACCTTCCTGGTCCGACTCTCCAGGGCCACCAGTTGCCAGTGGGCCGCAGGATTTGCCATCACCTCCCCCACTGGCAGAACGTCACGTCGGACAGTTGGGTTTTGCAAATAGTCCAAAGGGGCTACTCCTTCTCCTTCGAGACTACCCCTCCAGCCATGCCACCTACAATCCATCGCATGTCAGAGGATCACTTGGCCCTTCTCTGCCAGGAAGTTACGGCTCTCTTGGCCAAGGGAGCCATTGAGCGAGTCCCTGTGCCAGAAGTAGGTCGTGGTTGCTACTCCCACTACGTTCTGTTTCCCAAGAAGTACAAAGGCCTGCATCCTATCTTCGATCTCGGACGTCAACAACTTCCTCCAGAAGGAGAAGTTCAAGATGTTTGCATTGGCTCAGGTTCTGTCTGCTCTTGACCCTGGAGACTGGATGGTAGCGTTTGGACTTGCAGGACGCCTGTTTCCACATTCCCGTCTTGCAGGCCCACAGACGTTCCCTACAGTTCACGGTAGGCCACAAGCATTTTCAATTTATTGTGCTCCCCTTTGGCCTTACAAGCGCCCCTCGGGTGTTCACGAAAATGATGGAAGCGGTTGCAGCTCATCTGCGCAGATCAGGGGTTCCAGTCATCCTTTATCTCGATGACTCACTGTTGAAGGCGGGCTCGCCCCAGGGTGTTGTCTCCCAACTCCAGACTTTGTCGGACTTCCTGCATTTGCTGGGGTTCACTATCAACGTGCCGAAGTAACACCTGATTCCCTCTCAGAAGCTCCTTTTCATCGGAGCGGTTCTGGATACAATGCAGTTTAAGGCTTATCCTCCCAAACAGCGAGTCCAGGATATTTGGGCTATGATTCCAATCTTTCAACCTCTATACCGGCTTTCGATCAGAATGACCCTGCGGCTTCTGGGCCTCATGGCCTACTGCATCCCTCTGGTGGATCATGCCAGGTGGCATATGCAGGCTCTGCAGTGGGACCTGAACTTCTAGTGGGCACAGCATCAGGGGAATCTTTCCGAAACCGTCCAAATTTAAGAGGGCACTGCACACCAACTGCAGTGATGGCTAACAAACCAGGATTGGGTCAATGGCAGATCCTTCTCTCTTCCCCAACCAGAGTTCACAGTGGTGACAGATGCATCACTTCTGGAGTGGGGCGGCCACATGGGAGAGGCCGTGATCAGAGGTCTCTGGTCTCCGGTGGAGTCCAGGCTCCACATCAATGTTCTGGAGCTCCGGGCGATTCGTCTTGCACTGAAGGCATTCCTTTCCTATGTCCAGGGAAGAGTGGTGCAGGTGTTAACGGACAACACCATCACCATGTAGTACTGCAACAAACAAGGTGGGGTCGGGTCTTGGACCCTATGTCAAGAGGCTCTCTGCCGTTGGACATGGCTGGAACAGCAGGGCATATCCCTGGTGGTTCAACACCTGGCAGGTTCACTGAACGCCAGGGTGGACAATCTCAGCCGCAGGTGCATGATGGATCATGAATGTTGTCTTCACTCTGATGTGGTGCAAGATCTTTCAGCAGTGGGGAGAGCCTTGGTTAGATCTATTTGCCACCGAAGAAAACACTGTCAGCAGTTCCGCACCTTGGAATTTTCCAAAGCAGCACTCTCGGCGAAGCTTTTCGTTGCGAGTGGAACTGACTTCTAGGGTAAGGGACTTCCTTTCAGGGCCCTAGTTTTGTGCACCAGTGATCAGTGTCTTGCATGGCTCTGTGCTTTTGGCATGGAATGTCGTGTAAAGAACTGACAGCGCGCAGGGGCAGCGTCTAAGTAGATACCGCGGCGTCATTCCGGCGATCACGACGGCAACCACGAATGCGGAGTCAACCGACGCCACCTATTGACGCGCAGTGGTATTGCCGAAGAAAAATTCTCCGAATCCAGTCTGACGCCTTGGGGAAATTCTTTGGTAGGAATCCATAACTAATGTCTCTTACATATATATCGTTACCGAAGGTAAGTAATTTGTTCATTAAAGGTGGCTGGGTGTGGGGAAATAGGTGCTGTAATTAATGCCATTTTAACTGCTGTATTTCTGTAAAGTGGCGGGTCCCAATTGTCTGCAATTGAGTCATTAGTAAGAAGGGATTTGACCTGGCATATTACATTGGATTCTATTACATCTTAGTTCTGTGGACATATTGCATGGGAGCACAAGCTAAGGTTCTAGATGCTTTAACCAGTCCAGCTGTAGTTCTAATTTTGTGATTCTCTTCCTTTTTGAAAATATTTGTAACCCTACAGAGTCATCTAAATTGCATTGATCTGTCAGTATTCATTATCCCTTCACCTCAGACAGATTTATTCTGTTCAGAAGCAGCGTTTCTGGATTGGAGTGAAAAGATGACATTTGAGCTACCTAAGCTGACTGGCCATTATTTTTATTTATTTTTTTGCAGAAGTTCAGCCATGCAAGCAAGTATGCTGCTTTAGCGGTTGATGGAGAAGATGACGAAGGGTTCCCCGAGTGACACCTTTCCAAAGAAGTTCCACTTTCTCTTAGCCTGTTGCTTTTCCTGAACATTTGGAGAGCAGAAACAATCTTCAGTCAAAGATGAGAAAAAATGAAATACAAAATACTCAAAATTAACACCTCCGGGAGACCTTTCTTAATTTTAAACAGAACCCATTCTTCTCTTGCATGCTGCTGCAGCCTTTAAAGTATTGACCGAACTAGAAACATTTTCAACGTTTTATTAAGAGGGAAGTGCAGAATTTTAAAGAAATGAAAGGCCCATTTTTTGGGAGTGCCTGCACGCTGTTATCCAGTGTGACATAGAGCCTTCTCTTTAAAGTGAAAATTACAAAGCATGCATTCTGCACTGCTTTTTGGGTTGGTTTTAAAAGGACTTTGCAGTTCTGATATGGGTATGAGGGTAGAAAGCAGTATATGGGTACATGAAAGGATTTCCGGGGAAGCAGTGTAGACTGCCTCCCTAGTCTTACCATAGCCTGTTGCAATTTATATGAAGTCTGAATCATTACCTAAATAAATAAACTTCAAGTATCCTCTTAAAGATAGGGTCTCACTTCATGTTTTTAGTGTCACTTTTCAACCCTCTGCCCATATTTCTTCTGAAACCTGTTGTAATGCAGATTCTATTTATTAAGGAGGGGCTTGCCAAACTGTATTGTGATAGGGAAGAGTCATTAAAGATTCCTCTTCATCTTTCATCTAAGTCTGGCGTTAATTTGCTGCTACGGAGCACATGCTGCGATTAGCCTGAAGTTTGGCTGATACTGAAGCATGACTTTCTCGGCTTAGGATGTTCTTGATGGTATGTACTCTGAAGCCTATGGTGTTAGTGTGGTCTGCCCTCGAACAAGGGATGGATCGTCCTTACCAACCATTCATTATTGGCTAGTAAATTTCTTCAAAGGCTTACACTGAAACGTCTCTCTTAAGGACATTGAGCAGTCCTGCTTAACTCCTACATGTGGAGAGGGAGGAATAGGAGGTAAAGAGGGGCAACTTTGCATGTGTGATCCTTGTAACAATTTGCTTGACTCCTGTAATTTGGCAAAGCCTTGTCTGTTGTCCTTCCAGCAATAGTTAGGGGAGTCATTGCATTAATTTCTTAGGAATTCTAAGAAATGTGCTTTCAGTCAGTTGTGCTGCATAGCAAACCTGTTGTGCAGCCCCAGGGGAGAATTTCTTTCCACCTCGGACTGATGCTTGTTTTGCAACATCCATGTTGAGAAGCATAGATTTTGGGTTATTTGGGTTTAATTTGCCGTTGGCTAAGAGGGCCTCACCAGTCCTTGCTTTAGGCATTCCAGAATCACTACCTGATGCATAGTATTGAGGTCATCTCTTGGAAGAGGCCGAGGTGCGCAGTTTTTAGGAAGCCTCAGTCTCTGCTATCAAGAATCTTGTTTTGTTAGATGAAAATAACTGCAGGCTGCAGCAGTAACCATCAGGTGGAGGCAAATTTGGCAGACTTTCTTAACCCTCAGACATCCAGTTGTGTCCTGACTGGGAAAGTATTGGAGCGCATCTGTAGTATGAGCTGAAAGTGTCTGGACTTCATGCCTAATTTCAAACTATATGTGCTCCCCTACTCTCGTGGCACAGTGACTGCCAACTTGCTACTAGTTTCACTGGCACCTTTCCTCTGTGTGGAATTGCTTTGGTTAAAAGCTGAATTTTGCCTCTTCCCATTCCTGACTTCCTGTTAGGGGAGTACAGTTCACTAGTAAGCGTTTACACATTCTGGAGACGTGTACAAATTTGTATAAAAACCTATGAAAATAAACTGTAATTTCAGCTATCCGGGAGATGTCTTATCATGTGACCCATCCTTAACTTTATTTTTTTCATTTCATTGGTTTTTCTTCTCCCCTTCCAAATAAACTAATCTTTAAAATAATGCCTTCTTGGATGTTGTTTTTAACTGCCTGCTGTATGTGTGCTTAGTCTTTAAGACTGAGCTCTCGAGTTAGACATGCAGTAATCAAGACTACAAAGCGTTGTGATTATCTTTTGTCCTGGCCAAAACCTTAGCATTGGAGCACTCTGCTTCCAGCAAAGAATTTTGAGCAATAGAAATAAAGCAAGCACCTATTGGCATAGGTAGCATCACTGCAACTGAGCAAGTAGTTTTACTTATTCGGTAAATCTGACAGAATGACCATAACAGAAAAAGATCAGGAAATAGGGCACATTATTGAACATCAGACACAAAAGTCCAGCAAAAAAGACTGTACATGACAGTGCAGTATAAGGATTACTGCCTGAGATTATAAATAAGTGCTGAGAATATGAATGACTTGCTCTGCACGGTCTGTCACAAAGTACATGTGAAGCGGGCCTGTTATGCAGTTGTACTGGGACTTTGATCGGCAAGCCAGGCACTATCCAGGATTCCAGTAACTGAGTAGGAGACGCTAAAGTTGGCACCATATGCAAGTGTACAAAGTGGTAAACGTTGCCCTGAAAACAATTTTTTTTTGTTTTCTGACATATTTCTAACCTCAGATTCTTCACCTTTAAACAGTGGTTTTTAGCCTTTTTATTTTGTGGACCCCCACTTAATCATTACTGGAACTTGGGGGTCCCCAGTGAATTATTGGAATCTGGGGACCTTCACAACGTCCTTACTGGAAGCTAGGGGCCCAGCTTTAGCATTTTCGATGATTTGAACCACAAAAAATTACAGAAGCAAGCATTCATCAAACAAGTACACAAATTATGGCATATTTGTAATTCACAAAATATTTTTTTGAAATCTAACTTTTAATGGAAAGGTTTGAGCTTTTCTGAATTAAATTGAGGCCACTTATCGTTCATACTATATTCTGTGTGATGCATTTCCACTGCTCTCAAATCTATCTGAGGATGCAAACTTAGTTTTGAGCCTCCAATTTCAAATTCCTGCACGTTTACAAAACATCTAAAAAATTTATTTTTACATTTTGCTACTTTTTTTATATATAAACACTGAAATAATCTGCCAATATAAATTTTCTAAGCAGGTGTGGAACCCCCGAGTAGGCTTTGTGAACCTCCAAGGGTCTGAGGACCACAGGTTAAGAACCACTGCCCTAGGTACTAGACAGTGTTCAGAAACCTTTTACAACAAGTCTCATGAGCACCGCTAGGTGGCATTGTGTGGCTTCATGCTAGTTCCATACCGCTCCGGAAGTGAAAGAGCAGCATATAAGCGCCAACCCTGCACAGGTGAGCTGACATAAGTTCCTTTCTCGCTGCCCATTCTGTTATGGATCCAGAGCGCCGCTGCCCACGTTGGGTTTTCTGATGACTTTTGAACTATTTTAAACAACTGTGCTATGGAACAGATTTCCCCAAGCAAAACAGAACTGCACAAGTTTTCTGGGCCAAGATGCTTTTAGTAGTACGACAAGTGCACCCCGTGCATCTGAAGACTATCCAAAACTGAGAGATGAAGCTGTATGTCGCTGAAACAAAGCGGCTGCCACCATGCAGGTCATGCTCACAATCCAAGTCATGGGCGTGGGTCCAGTCCTGAGGCTGTTCCCACAACTGTTCAGCTCAAAGTTCTCCAGTAAGGCCAAGCAGAAGCGCAACAAAGCGAAGCAGGACTCAACCTCATTCCATCACTGTGACTGCAAACAGAAGAGTCAAGGTGTTAAGTTACACCCCCTCATGTCCTTTGGCCAAGTGACTGATTCCTCAACTAGTCCAGATGTTCCCTGAATGGCTTGCTCCCCCTCACTATACAAATGTTTGTTACATTAAATTGCAGAATGCAAGTCGACTTTACACTTTGGCTGAGAAACAACTTGACTCGCCAGTTGGCCCATCAACGGAAGAGTGCCTCATTTGAGCTCCAAAGGGCAGCTGAGGCACTAGAATTGGAGCTATCCTCTGAGACCAAAACAAATGTCCTGACTGAGATCTTACTGTCTGGGCCAGCTACCTTTGAGCCCTTGCTTCCTTTTAATTAAGCCCTCACTGATTATTTGATGGCTCCTTGGTCAAAGCCTTGTTCCTCCCCACTTATGACTAGGCTAGTGGCTAGACGTCTTGGCACTGCAATGGTGATCTGGATTTTCTCACCAAGCAACCCACTCAGAGCCTTATTGTGATGGCCTCGACCACTAAGGCCTAGCCTAACTCCAAC
The DNA here is from genome assembly GCF_964204655.1 of Triturus cristatus. Classification (NCBI taxonomy): domain Eukaryota; kingdom Metazoa; phylum Chordata; class Amphibia; order Caudata; family Salamandridae; genus Triturus; species Triturus cristatus. The sequence continues at coordinate 141,039,592 of NC_140586.1, read as the reverse complement.
TTCTGCTCTGGACCTGGAGTCCAAGGGCATTGATGCATTTAGCAAGTGTTTTCTTCTGCCAGCCTAGGAATGCAATCTGTAAATGCAGTTTGTTTGCTAGGTCTCTCCACACGTACCTTCCGATGGATAAATCCGCCTGTGGATTCCTCGACTTTTGAGTTCTCAATGTGCAGCATTCCCTGAAAATGTTTCTCCTAAGCTCTCCCACGTCGATGAGGATGTCACAATGTAACAGCTCTGTATGCGACTGCATCACGTCATTGGAGCCATAAGAAAAGATCTCATCAGCGCGCTGACGTCTGTTCCCTTTTTACCGCGCTGTCGACTCGTAATGGTTTTTTCAGAGTTTCCATTTCTGGGAGATTTCTTAGATCCTGTTGCTGCGACTTTGTAGCCTCTGAAGAGGTCTCCTCCTGGGAAGTCGTAATTCAAGCCAAGCAGGGAATGTAGAGGTCAGGTGTCCATCACTGATCCGCATGAAGATCTATGGTGCTTGTCTTCAGATCACGATGTTGGGACATATTCATCGTGCAAACAGATTCCGAAGCCCTTGAAGGAGAGGAATGCCAAGTTATTCATGGCCAAAGCCAGGAAGCTGAAGAGGGGGCGTAGGTCTAGAATCCAGTCGAAGTCAGACTCCTCACACTTGAAGGTTGTCCAAGTAGCACAAGAAAAAGCAGTGCTGTGGTTCTCGGCATTGCTCCTCGAAGGACGAGTCTCTGAATTTGGTGTCTAGGAGACATCGTAGAGATGAGGTGTCTCCAACACCTACTCGGGGGGGGGGGGGGGGGGGGATGTCTCCAGCTCCCTCTCTGGTACCAAGGGCTGTTACTCCTCTGAGACGTGTTATTCTGCGACTGGCACCAAGGTCTACGACTCTACTTCTGGCTCCGAGAACTCAGGCTCCACAGCTGGAGCCAGATTTCATGCCTCCACATACAACTTTAGAGCCCTTTAATCCGTATCGGACGTATCCAGCATTCCCGACTTCGGGATCAGATCCATTTCACTTCAATGCAATGTTTAGCATTTTTAGATGGTTTGCTACTCCATCTGGTGCACTTGCTGGCCCCATGGGTCCACTTGCAAACTCTTGGAGGGTTTCCACCTAATTTTTCGCAGGCACCTTTCATGCCCTTTATTTGAGTCTGGGAAAATGAGCTCCCCTAGCACCAAGACTACAGACAGTTTACTTTTATAAATGGATGTGGCCCATTGAATTTATCCTCTCCAGTGCAATCTTGATCTGGTGCCGGCTCGTCCTCAACTGGCTCCATTACCTATACCTTTGGATGCTTCTGCGACACAGGCTCCGAATTCACTGGTGCTGTCAATACCGAGAGTAAGATCTCGTAGAGTGCCAAAAAGGCTTTTGTAAGAAGAGTACAGAGAGGAGCATGAGTGAGTTGAAGGAGGGCAAATTGTGGATCTTTACCCCAATTGTGAAGGCTTACAATAGGCAAGTGGTTTGGGTTCCTCCCCAGTGCGGGAATTGGCGTCACCTAAAGGTTTACCACCTCCTTAGGTAACTTCCTATCATGCAGTAATTGCAAGGCTGCAGATTTATTGGAGGTGCCACTTCCCTCAGCTGAACCGAAACATAACATCCTCAGAGGTTCTCCATTCATCAGCTTCTGCATCAGAGCCCATTGTTGTCATTCAATGAGGCTTTAACTGAGCCTATTTTGGAAGTCTGGCAGAAGCCAGTGTCCTCTGCGGTAGTCTCTCGGACAGTAGCTAGAAGGTCTAAAGTGGCTCCAGGGGATTCGGCTTGTTTGTCTTCCCATTCCTCGCTGGATAGCCTAGTTGTTCAGGCTTCTTGCTCTTCTAAATTATCAGCAGGTTCTTTTCCAAACACGCCTGTTGATAGAGAATCTGAAAGAATGGAGCAGTCGGCCAGGAAGGTCTTTTCGTCAGGAAGTATGGCCTTGAAGTCCACAAATGCCACTTGTCTTGGGCCGCTACATTCACCCGCTCATAGATTCAGCTAAAGAGGTCGTCCCGAAATTGCCTACAGAGATCCATGGGTACTTTCAGAGCCTTTGACGGATGCTCAGGCCGCTGTCCAAGCAATTAATTCAGTCTCTGTAGTAAGGGCAATGGGGTCTTCGGTGGCAACGAGAAGGCATGCCTGGTTAAAGGGGTGCAGGTTTTTTGCCAGACGTTCAGGCTACATTGTTGGACTTGCCCTTGGATGGTTTTCGCTTGTTTGGAGCCAAGGTAGACTGCACTGCAACATTGAGGACAGCAAGGCAACTGCAAGTTCCTTAGGACTTCAATCTCAACACGGGGACTATAGACAGTTCTGCAGGTTTCAGGGCTTTTCTAGAAACCCATCATTTTGTGGGAGACAGCAGCAGACAAATCCTCTGTACAAATCCTACAGGGGAAGGGGCACAGGTCGCCTGCAGGGTTTGGTCTATCAGCAAGTCTCCTCCTCCAACTGTCCAACCATTGTTGCAGGAAAGCAGCTGTAGCTAAGCCATCTTTAAGCAAGCTTGCCCTGTGAGCGGACCGGTGACTTATTTTCTACCTCACTGGATGTCTATCACTACAGACCTCTGTGTTTTGAACATCATAAAGAATGGGTATGCCCTGCCCGTCCAGGTGTTTTCCCTCCCCATCAAGGCCTTTGCTCGGAAGAGCATCTTCTGTTTCTCCAGCTAGAAGTTCGAACATTGCTTCAAAAGGGTGCAATAGAAATAGTTCCAGAGCAGGAAAGGGGTCAGGGGTGCTATTCCTGGTACTTCCTGATTCCCAAAAAGGCTGGTTGTTTAGTGCCGATCCTCGACCTCTTGATTTTTAATTTCTACCTCAAACAAGAGAAACTCAAAATGTTGCGCCTGGCAGATTCTTCTTGCAGGAAGACTGGATGGTGTCAATCGATTTACAGGATGTGTATTTTCACATTCCCATTAGGATGTCTCATCAGAAGTATCCCTGTTTTATGGTGGGGACTCATTTTGCAGTCCTTTCCGTTCGTTCTTACTTCCGCACCTTGGGTCTTCACAAAGGTGATGGCAGTGGCGGTAGCACACCTCAGAAGGTCGAGGAATCCTGTGTTCACATATCTGGATGACTGGCTGCTCAAAGCAGTCGCTAGAGATGGTTCTGCATTAATTGCAGTTGACAATGCAGCTGTTAAATTTAAGATTTTCAATCAATGTTCCCAAATCTCACCTGGAGTCCTCTTAGTGCAGCCTGTTCATAGGGGCAGTACTGGACACGACAGTGAGTCGTAACTTCCCGCCTCCAGAGAGGATTAAAGACCTCGGATATGATTCTGCTGTTTCATAACGGAGTGTTTGTTCCACTCCTGAAGGTCTTGCACCGGCTAGGTCGGTTTGCTTCCTGCATTTTGTTGGTCAGCCATGCTCACTGCCATATGAGGGCCCTCAAGTGGTTTTCTCTGCAGGCAGTGGTTTCAACACAACGGAGATCTCAAGGAATTAGTCACTCTCCACAGAAACTGCAGAGGATCTGCAATGTTGGAGTGTTCCAGGCAACTTGTGAACATCGTGATAATGGATGCCTCCACTCTATGAAGGGGAGCTCATCTGGGCCATCTGGAGCTCAAAGGTCTTTGGTCTCCAGAGGAAAGTTTGTTTCATATCAATCTTTTGAAATTTCGGGCAATACTTTTGGCTCTCAAGGCCTTCCTTTCTTCCCTTGTCAGTCAGTCCAGGTCTTTACAGACAACACTACCACAACGTAGTGGTACATCAACAAACCGGGAGGAGTAGGTTTGTATTTTCTCTGCAGAGAAACTCTGGCCCTGGGCTCAGGACCATCAGATTCGCGTTTGTGGGCAAGATGGAGCAAGGTTGTCCACAAAAGAAGGCTGTCCAGGTGAATATTCCTGTGCATCAAGATTTGCTATGCCATGGCCAAGAAGGAGCCTCCTGTAGGTATTTGTGCTTATTCTACCAGATCTAAGTAGTCTTCTTTGGCGTTGGCTAGAGGTGTTCCTGTGGTTGCCATCTGTAAAGCGGCAACTTGGGCCTCCCTCCACACTTTTGCAAAGCATTATTGCTTAGATTTGGAAGTTAGGAGGTGCAACCATTTTGGTCATTCTGTGTTACAGGAGTTTTTGGTGCAGGCAGGTACCTTCAGACGAGTGCAGGACTGCTTGGGGATACAATTCAAACGGTGAGGAATCCACAGCCAGATGTATCAGAAGAACAAGTTACTTCTCTTTGGTAACACTTTTACTGGTAGATACACTGTCTGTGGATTCCTGGTGACCCACCGCGCCTCCGTTGCTTGTCTGCTTATACCAAAAATCCAAGAATTGTATCATTCATACATATGTTGTGATTTTTTTTTTTTGTATGTATCCTGAAGTTACTAGGATTTGGGAAATATCTATGGTGTGGTATTTGCTTATTTGGTTGTGTTTTGTATACTCGAGGAAATTTTGTTTACCCATTTCGCCTCGAAGGCACAGAAAAAATGGGTGGAACTGATAGCACGCCAACGAAGTCTTCTTATGACTCCGATGACGTCACAGTGAGTGAGTCGCGTGCAGTGCCGTTCCATTATGATGTCCTCGTCGACATGGGAGAGTGGAGGTGAAACATTTCCCTGGAATGCTGCACATTGGGTTGATTCAAAAGGTGAGGAATCCACAACTGATACTGTATACACCAGAAAAAGCGTTATAGAAGTTAAGTAACTTGTTCGTCTGGGACGTGGCCAAAGATCTTGAGTCTCGCAGAAGGACTTATCCTTTTGAGGTGAATAGATGTCCACCTCAAAAGATAAGGCCACCAACTGCTGGATGTCATAGAAATTAAATTAAATAAACCTGTGCTCCATACCCGGTTACTTGACAAAGAGCACTCCGGCTTGATGGCAATGTTTAAAGTATTTAAGCATTGCATGTACCGTAGAATGTCACATAAAACAGAATAAATCTCCACAGCCAACTTAAAAAAAAAAAAAAATGAATGATTAGAATTAGGAAAAACTACCAACATCCAATAAGGGGAACTAGAGTTAAGAATTTTGTAAAGATTTGTGTGAAAATAGCGCCAAAAAGTGCAAAGCACCAATGATAGGCTATGGAAGCGGTAGACTGGGACCTAGGAGTGGCTTAAGACAGACTGCGATGGATCCCTGGTAGCAGGCATCAAGTGGATTGGTCCTGGTGAAGGTCTAGAAGTTAAAAACAAAAATGGAAAGGTTTTAAAGTCCAAATCCAAAAAGGGGCTTTTGGTTTTTGGGACGAAAACATCTTCCCGCGGGACAATTCTGAAATAGTAGCCACCACAATGAACTGCCCGTCTGATACCTGCCACAGATTGGTTCCGCAAACCTCTCTGGTAACTGGGAGAGGTGTAGTACAGCGGCCAGGGCGGCTGACTCCAGAGTATGGGGCTCACGGTTCAAGGTGGCAGATCAGCTCATCATTGTGTGACTCTGGGCAGTAGCTCACTTAATCTCTTCGACGGCCACCAGCGCCTTGAGACCCTTGCAGGTGATTAGTGTTCGAGGCATGTGAGCCGTAGATCACATGCTTTGCATAGCCTGCCCTCTAGTGTTGGGTCCAGATGTTTGCACTTTGTTTTTCTTAGAAGTAGTCCTTTCCAGTCGCGAGGTAGGTGACTCCACCTTTCGGTGATAGTGCGCATGGGCATCAACTCCATTGTTAGATTTTTTTTTTTTTTTTTTTTTTTCCACCATCTGGTTCGGATGTGCATTGCAGTGCTCCGGTTCGACATTGTTTTTTGGGTTCCCCTATATGCACAATCCACTACCCTCAACGGTATTGTTTGTGATCACGTTTCCAATTCTCTGCGTATCGTTTCTAGTCAAATTCTTGGATATGAAGATTCATGGAGGGCCGATGGTCCTACACTCGTCGGGCTTGCTAGCAGTTGATGGAACAGACTCCTCTAAAATTCTGTCCTTGGTGTCGCACTAAGTTTCTGCGCACCGACTTGCACTAAGTGTGCAATCACGGTCTATCTCCGGAACATGCTGAACAAGACTGCGACACATGCTGATCCTTTCGATCCAAGAAGACACACTGTGACTGTTGGGCTCGATGTCGCGAAATGCACCGAAAAAGCGGCTCTGCACCGGACATCTTCGGTGAAGATTCCGACCAGAAACACATCTCCGTGTCCATAGCCGACAACGACATGGAAGAAGAGCAAGTGACACCAGGTCAGTGTACCGCGAGTACAGACACCCCCCTTCCCCAACATTTGTCGAAGATAAATGCTCCAGTCCTTCCTCTGCCCTCAGGCCAAGTTTGACACAGGAAAGGTTTGACGCCCCACCCTCTGGCCCGGCACCGAAACCCAAATCCATGCTGTGAGAAAGTGGCTCTCTATATACTGTTCCCAAAAAGGTACAGTGTGCAGTCTACAGTCCCCAGAGGTTTGGCAGAGGCTAAAGTTAGATATAACCTTACTCTCTAAAGTGATAGCTTGGTCGAGCAGTAAGGCAGTATCAGAGGACAGTGTAAAGCATTTGTACACCCTCAGTCAGCAAATGGTCTCACACACTCAATAACTGAACTCTAGGCCAATGGTTTATATAAAAAATATATGCGTTTTATTTTAGAACCAACAATAGGTATTAAAATGTACTTTCTCAAGATGAGGCTTTAGTTAAATACGTTTGCAACATGCAATTGACTATTGTAGATAGTTACAGGTTGTTGCAATAGGCAACACAATTTCAAACACAATAATATATTGAGCTCAATGGAAACTAAGTTATTTGCAATAGATTACTTTCAGGATTACTTTGCTAACTCCAGGACTGGATCCTAGATTCAGTCCTGGGACAGTTCTTGGAAACAAGTGAGTAAAGTCGACTTAATTACTGTTGTGATTTTTAGGCAATATTTTACAAGTTGACACTTAGAAGAAATGTCATAGAAAAACAGTCAATGATTCCCTATGGGAGAAAATTCAAGTTACAGGTATTGTATGTTCTCGTTACTTTTGTAATCCAGTACTGGGCTCCTAGGCTCAGTACTGGGACACTAGGCTCAGTACTGGGACTTCAGTCTAAAACAGGTAAGCAATTACGTTTTCAGAGTTGATACGATTTTTAAAGAATATTTGTAGTTTGCAAAAATCGACACTTGGAAGAAATTTCACAGAAAAACAGTCAATGATTTCCTATGGAAGAAATTTGGGTTTATGGTAAGTAAGGTTTTGACTACTTTTCAGGGTCAGTGCTGGGCACCAAGATCCAGCACTGGGATCTCTCCTAATAGCAGGTGAGTATTTTAGTTTTTGTTACTCGGTTGATTTTAGGTGAAAATTTTAAGTTTTGGAAACTCCACACTTTGAAGAAATTTCAGAAGAAACCAGTCAGTGTTACCCTATGGAGGAAAATTGGGTTATCTGTTTTCAACTCGACTGGATGAGTTAAGGTTCTGGGCATTGACTCTGGGGTCTCCCAGGGTCAGGCAAGTACAGTTGTTACACCCTCAGCGGCACAGGGGCAGCCGGTGCAGAGGGATTTAGGCCCAATTTTATCCTAAGGGAGGCAGGGGGGCCTTGGTTGGTGGCTGCTGACTAGCAGGCCACGCGGCTGTGGGAGATGGGCACCTGGTCACTTGCTCAGGGCAAATGGGGAAGTAGATAGGTGTAGAGGTTACACTGCCAGGGCCACTCGGGTGGCAGGGTGCTTTTGAGCCTTCGGGCGCTCAATGGATTTCAATGGGAAAGCTCCTGGTTGAACAAAGGCTGCAAGCTCGGGGACGAAGATTCTTCAGGTGCCGCCACCATTTCGAGAGGTAAGTTGGGTAGTTGGAGGATAGGTAGGTACCCAGGAGTTGGGCGCAGGGCGCCGGGTGCAGGGGTGCCTTTTGGTGTCGGGAAATCTTACCCTCTTTTAATCGCGGTTTGGGGGGGGGGGTGGTACCTGGTTCTGAGGCTGCAGGCGTCGGGAGCGTCGAGGTGAGACCTTGGGTGCCGGACTCTGGGTCAGTCGCCGGGGGGGGACGTCCTCTGGGTCTTTGTTCACTCCGGCACAGGCCAGGCTTGGCGGGTGCAGAGTGCGTAGGGTTCGCGGTTCCGGGCTGATGCCAGGAGTTAGAAGCTCGTTTTGAGCAGAGCCTCTGCTCATGGGAGTCCCAGGTGCTTAGAGCCAAAAGGTAGCCAGGTCCTCCGGGGTTTGTAAGGTTGCTGGCCACAAGAGGTGCCGGGATGTAGCAGGTTCGAGGGTCGACAGGCTGGTAGGGCTGGGGCCAAAGCAGTTGGTGTCTTCCTCTTCTTAGCAGCTGCACGGCAGGTCTTCTTTCTTCTTGCTCTTTGTTTTTCGGAATCTGGAATCTCAGGAAGGAAGGTTCAGGGTGCCCCTAAATACTAGATTTAGGGGTGTTGCAGGTAGGTAAAGGGCAGGGACCAATGGGTTCCTGCCCTGGGGTGGGTATACCCCCTATCCTGCCACTCTTGTGGCAGGGGGGCAGTAGCCTAGTCCTGATTGGGCAGGGCCTCGATCTTCAAGATGGCGATTGCCCGAAGATGTGCTTCACCTCGCCTCCCCCACCTGAGGGGTGGGGTTGGCAGGCTGGCACATCCCCTGTCCTTATTTGGGGTTTCCGGCCAAAGCTTCCCGCCAGAGTGGGGGGTTGCAGGGGCCTGGGGAAGCTCACAGAGGCGGCATGCCTTTGAAGCTTCCCCCTGCCCATCCTGGGGGAGGAGACCTAGCACCTCGCCCAGGATGTGCATTGTTGCAGGCCCAGGAGAGCGGTGGCTCTCCTACCCAGGGGTCCAGCAACATGTCTGCTGTGTGGCAGCCTCCCAGACCAGACGTGGATTGTAAGTTAGGTTTCAGGGGGCATCTCTAAGATGCCCTCTGTGGTGCTTTGTACATTAAATCTCACACTGGCATCAGTGCGGGTTTAATGTGCTGAGAAGTTTGATACCAAACTTCTCAGTCTTCAGTGTTGCCATTATGGTGCTGTGGAGTTCGTGTTTGAGCTCTCGGCACCATGTACTCTTAAATGGCAGCACTGCACTTACAGTGCCCAGGAATGGACCTGGGTACTGTAGGGGCACAGGGCTCATGTGTGAGAAAGTGCCATCTTTCTTGCATGGTAAGGCCCCACTTTTTGCTGAATTGCTGAATGTACTTTGACTGAGTGTGCCCTGGACTCCCGCCAATCAGGTGCCCAGGGCCTATGTTCCTTCCCTAAAACAAACCAAACCCAAATTGGCAAACCCTGGCCACATGTCAGCCCCTGGTAAATGGTATCCTAAGTACCCAGGGCTTTGTGACCAAGGAAGGCCTTTAAGAGGTGCAGCACTCCTTGTGCCACCCTTAGAGGCCCTGTACCCTTACACACACACACACTGCCTTTGCAGGCTGAGTGTTTGGGTGCAAGACAAAAACAAAGTCGACATGGCACACATCCCTGTGTGCCATGCCCATCACCTACACTGCCATGGCATACATCAGTCACCCCTCTAGCTGGGTGCCTTATGCCAATGGTGTGGGCGCAGGAGCCCTGTGCCCCTACAGTGCCCAGGTCCATTCCTGAGCCCTGTAAGTGCAGTGCTGCCATTTAAGAGTACATGGTGCTGAGAGCTCGTCAAACATGAGCTCCACAGCACCATAATGGCAACACTAAAGACTGAGAAGTTTGGTATCAAACTTCTCAGCACATTAAACCCACACTGATGCCAGTGTGGGATTTAATGTACCCAGCACCCCAGAGGGCATCTTAGAGGTGTCCCCTTAAACCTAACCTACAAATCCACGTCTGCTCTGAGGCTGCCACCCAGCAGACATGTTGCTGGACCCCTGGGTAGGAGAGCCCCTGCTCTCCTGGTCCTGCAACAATGCACATCCTGGGCGAGGTGCGAAATCTCCTCCCCCAGGATGGGCAGGGGGAAGCTTCAAAGGCATGCCGCCTCTGTGAGCTTCCCCAGGCCCCTGCAACCCCCCACTCTGGCGGGAAGCTTTGGCCGGAAACCCCAAATAAGGACAGGTGATGTGCCAGCCTGCCAACCCCACCCCTCAGGTGGGGGAGGCGAGGTGAAGCACATCTCCAGGCTCTCGCCATCTTGAAGATGGGGAGCCCTACCCTATCAGGACTAGGCTACTGCCCCCCTCCCACAGGAGAGAGGCAGGATAGGGGGTGTACCTACCCCAGGACGGGTACCCATTGGTCCCTGCCCTTCACCTACCGGTAACGCCCCTAAATCTAGTATTTAGGGGCACCCTGAACCTTCCTTCCCCAGATTCCAGATTCAAAACTACGAAGAGCAAGAAAAGAAGACCTGCCCTGCAGCTGCTGAATAGAGGAAGACACCAACTGCTTTGGCCCCAGCTCTACCGGCCTGTCGACCCTCGAACCTGCTCCTGCTCCAGCCCGGCATCTCTTGTGGCTAGTAACCGCACCAATCCCGGAGGACCTGGCTACCTTTTGGCTCCATGCCCCTGGGACTCCCATGAGTAGAGGCTCTACTCGAAACCTATCTCTGACCCCTGGCAGCAGCCCGGAACCGCGAACCCAGCACACTCTGCACCAGCCGAGCCTGGCCAGTGCCGGAGTGAACAAAGACCCTGAGGACGACCCCACGGCGACTGTGACCCCGAGTCCGGCACCCAAGGACCTTCCTCGACACTCCTGAAGAAGCCTGCCGCCTCAGAACAAGGTGCCCCCCAACCGTGATCAACAGAGGGTAAGATTTCCCGACACCAAAAGGCACCTCTGCACGCGGCGCCCCACGGCCCCCTGTGCCCAATCCCGGGTTACCTACCTATCCTCCAACTACCCAACTTACCTCTCGAAGTGGTCGTGGCACCTGAAGAGTCCTCGTCCCCGAGCTTGCAGTCTTTTTCTAAAGCGGAGATTTCCCATTGAAATCCATTGAGCGCCCGAAGGCTCAAAAGCCCTCTGCACCCAGCCGCCCGAGTGGCCCTGGCAGTGAAAACTCCCCCACTTGCCCTGAGTAAGTGACCAGGAGCCCAGCTCCCACAGCCGCGTGGCTTGCCAGTCAGCAGCCACCAACCAAGGCCCCCCTATCCCTCATAGGATAACATTGAGCCTAACTCTCTCTGCACCCGGCCGCCCTAGAGCCGCTGAGGGTGAACCAACTGTACCTACCTGACCCTGGGAGACCCCTGAGTCTGTGCCCAGAACCTCAACTCTGCCAGTCGAGTTCTTACCCTTAAACCGCAAACTCTATTTTCCTCATAGGGTAACATTGGCTGGCTTTTTCCTGAAATTTCTTCTAAGTGTGGACTTTTCAAATCTTAAAATATTCACCAAAAATCGAATTTACTCACTTGCTCTTAGGTGAGCTCCCAGTGCTGGATCTTGGTGCCCAGCACTGACTCTGAAAAATACTTACAACTGTACTTACCCTTAACTCAATTTTCTTCCATAGGAAACCATTGACTGTTTTTCTGTGAAATTTCTTTTAAGTGTAGATTTCTGCAATCTGTAAATATTCTTCAAAGATCGTATAATATCTGAAAACGGAATTACTTACCTGTTTTGGATAAAGGTCCCAGTACTGAGTCTAGGCACCCAGTACTGGATTACAAAAGTAACGAGAACATACTGTACCTGTAACCTGAATTTTCTTCCATAGGGAATCATTGACTGTTTTCTCTGAAATATTTTCTAAGTGTCAACTTTTAAAATAGCTATATATTATTTAAAAATCATTACAGTAATTAAGTCGACTTTCATCACTTGATTCTGAGAACTGACCCAGGACTGCATCTAGGATCCAGTCCTGGAATTACAAAAGTAATCTAAAAAGTAATCTGTTGCAAATAACTTGAATTTACCATTGAGCTCAATGTATTGTTGTGTTTAGAAATAGAGTTGCCTACTGCAACCACTTGTAACTGTTTACAAAAGTCTATTGCGTATTGCAAAAGTATTTATATGAAACATCTCCTGCTGAGAAAGTATATTTTAAATCCAAGTGTTGGTTCTAAAATAAAACAAGCATATATTTTTTTATATATAAACCATTGGCCTAGAGTTCAGTTATTGAGTGTGTGAGACCATTTGCTGACTGAGTGTGTACAACAAATGCTTTACACTGTCCTCTGATACTGCCTGACTGCTCGACCAAGCTACCACTTTAGTGAGTAAGGTTATATCTGAAAGAAACACGTTAGTTAGATTCCTCACCTTAGAATATCCCCAGGCGTCAGACTGGATCCGGAAAGATTTTCGTAGCAATACCCCTTGCGCATCGCTAGGCGTCGTCTGCGGCTCCGCGTCCGTCGTTGGCATCGTGCGCCGGAATGACATCGTCGGAGTACTTAGACGCCGCCCTCGCACGCTGACGTCAGTTCTTCTTTTTTCCGCGCCGATCCGGGAAGAGCTTACCCCTAGTCACTTTTTGACTAACTTTTTTACCTCTTTTGGTTACTCGACTCGACATCTGGTGCCGGTAGGATGCCTGGATTCAAGCATTGTGACGCCTGTCACAGACTGATGTCTGTCACGGATCACCATCGCCGGTGCCTGGGGGCCGACCATGACGCGGAGTCGTGCCCAGACTGTCAGGCCTTGACGTCGAAGGCTAGGCGGGATCGGTCCCGTAAGCTGCTCGAGCTTCGACACTCTGCTCCACGTCGCTCTCGGTCCCGGTCCAGGAGGAGATCCAAGGACCGTTCGCGGAGCCGCAGCCATCGACATCGCTCGTCGGGATCTTCGGGTAAGTCCAGTCACTCCAAACATTCTAAGAAGTCCAAGCGGCACCCATGCTCTTAGGACTCCCCTCGCCGGTCACGCGACCTGGCCGAGGGTCTGGGTGGTTCCACCCCCGCGGCTACGTCGGAGCCGCAGGAGCCGCGCTCGTCCCCATACGCTTCAGTCCCTGGGATTGACGCGACTCCGGCGGAGGTCAGTGCCTTTCTCTCGGCCATGAGGAATCTGGCTCCGCCGTCCATGCCTGCCGGCACGCCTTCGGGCCCCGCAGGGTTGACTGGGCGACCTCGCGTGCCGGCGGCTCCGGCCCCGACGCCGCAGGTCCCCGAGGGATTCAGGCCTGGATCTCTGCCGGCGCCGGTCGACCTCACGACGCCTCCTCTGCAGGCGCCGACACCGGTTCTGCCCCCGACGCAGTCGTCGCACGGCGTCGAGCCTCAGTTTGTCCCTATTCCGGACCCGGTGCCGTCCGACGCCGTTACCGGCGCCGATGGGTGACCGCTTCATCCACCGTCCGGCTCCGATCATTCCTCCTGTCTACCAGGAATCGGATGATGAGGGCGACTGGGAGGGGTCTCAGGACCCTCTGGCCGAACAGGCCCAATTGTCTCAGGACTGGGCAGAGGAATTGGGGGACGCCAGCGGTTTGGATACCTCTCCAGACGCTGGCTTAATCTCTCCTCCGACTGTGGCCTCGGAGGAAGGTGCAGCCTTTTCTGTGGTGCTGCATAAGGTGGCCGAAGCCCTAGGGTTCGAGTTGCCTGCTGTGGCTGTGAGGACTAACGTCCTCACCGAGGTCCTTCAACCGACAGCAAGCTCCACTGAGCCTCTGCTGCAGTTTAATGAGGCCCTCATTGACGTTCTCCAGGGAACTTGGTCCAAGCCCTCCACAGTCCCTCCTGTGGACAGGAACGTTGCCTGGCGCCACCGCCCTGCTCCGGGGGACCCCACATTCCTCTCCCACCACCCCACCCCCGAGAGCCTGGTTATCCAGGCCTCAACCTCCCAATCCTCCTTCCCGTCCGCTCCTCCGGATCGGGAATCCAAGAGGTTGGAGCAGTTTGGCAAGAAACTGTTCTCGTCCCTGAGTTTGGGATTGCGGTCCTTAAATACCGCTTGCCTTTTGGACCGTTATTCCCACTCGCTGTGGGATACGGTGGAGGAAGTGCTGCCCTTGGGCCCGGAGGAGGGCCGGGAGCAACTCACCCAGACACTTGCTAACGGGCGAGATGCAGCGCGGCACGCCATTAGATGTGGACTAGACACCACGGACTCGCTGGGTCAGGCGATTTCCACCACTGTGGCGCTTCGGCGTCACGCCTGGCTGAGGTCCACGTCGTTCTCAGGGGATGTCCAAAGCTCCCTCATGGACATGCCCTTCGATGGCACTCGCCTTTTTGGCGAGAAGGCGGACAGTGCGCTGGCCCGGTTCAAGGACTCGCGGGCCACGGCCAAGTCCTTGGGTCTTTCGGCCCCGCGGCCGCAAACTTCCGCCTTTCATGGCCAAGGAAGGGGCACCTCCTCACGTCCGCCCAGCCACCGGCCGCAGAACCATCCTGCACGCGGACGTGGCTTCCGCCGAGGCGGTTCTGGAGGATAACGTGCCGGTTAGTCCACATCCACCCCGGCAGCATCCGCCTCAAAGCCCTCCTAGTCCGAGCTTTCAGGCCCATTCAACGCCAGTGGGGGGCAGAGTTCGCCATCACCTGCTCCACTGGCGCTCCATCACTTCGGACAGGTGGGTGCTGCAAATAGTCCGCAGGGGCTACTCCCTCCCCTTCGAGACGACCCCTCCAGCCATGCCACCGCAGAACCACCGTATGTCGGGGGATCATTTGCATCTTCTCCGGGAGGAGGTTTCGGCCCTCTTGGCCAAAGAGGCCGTCGAGCGCGTTCCTGGTCCAGAAGTAGGTTGTGGTTGCTATTCCCACTACTTTCTGGTTACCAAGAAGGGCAAAGGGGGCATACGCCCGATCTTGGATCTCAGAAGCGTGAACGCCTTCCTCCGAAAGGAACGGTTCAAGATGCTAACTTTAGCTCAGGTTCTTGCTGCCCTAGACCCTGGCGACTGGATGGTAGCGTTGGACTTGCAGGACGCTTATTTCCACATCCCCGTCCTGCCGGCCCACCGGCGTTACCTGCGGTTCACGGTTCGTCAGGAGCACTTTCAGTTCACCGTGCTCCCCTTCGGCCTCACCAGTGCCCCTTGGGTGTTCACGAAAATGATGGCGGTGGTCGCAGCTCATCTGCGCAGATCAGGGGTCCCAGTCTTCACCTATCTCGATGACTGGCTGTTGAAGGCGGGCTCGCCCCAGCAAGTCATCTCCCACCTCCAGACTACGGCAGACCTCCTGCATTCGCTGGGGTTCTCCATCAATGTGCCGAAGTCGCACCTGAGTCCCTCCCAAAAGCTCCTTTTCATAGGGGCGGTTCTCGATTCGGCGCAGTTCCGGGTCTATCCGCCGGAACTGCGGGTCCTGGACATTCGAGCACTGATTCCCATCTTCCGGCCTCTGTCCTGGATTTCGGTCAGGTTGGTGCTGCGGCTTCTGGGGCTGATGGCCTCCTGCATCCTGTTAGTTCCTCACGCCATATGGCGGATGCGGGCTCTGCAGTGGGACCTGAAGTATCAGTGGGCCCAGCATCGAGGCAACCTGTCCAACCACGTCTTGATCTCGGAGGGCACTGCGAAACAGCTGCAGTGGTGGCTCACGAATCGCGATTGGGTCAGCGGCAGATCCCTCTCCCTTCCCCATCCGGAGCACGTGGTAGTGACGGATGCGTCCCTCCTAGGATGGGGGGCGCCATATGGGAGAGGCGGAGATCAGAGGCCTCTGGTCTCCAGCGGAGACTCTGCTCCATATCAATCTTTTGGAGCTGAGGGCGATCCGACTTGCACTGAAAGCCTTCCTTCCCTCTGTCCGGGGAAGTGTCGTGCAAGTGTTCACAGACAACACCACCGCCATGTGGTATTGCAACAAACAGGGCGGGTTAGGGTTGTGGACCCTTTGTCAGGAGGCCCTGCGCCTCTGGACATGGCTGGAACACCAGGGCATCACCCTAGAGGTTAAACATCTGGCGGGCTCTCTGAACGCCAGAGCGGACGAACTCAGCCGCCGGTGCATGATGGATCACGAGTGGCGTCTGAACTCTGACGTGGCGCAAGGTCTCTTTCTGCAGTGGGGAGAGCCTTGGTTAGATCTATTCGCCACCGAAGAGAACGCGCCATGTCAGCAGTTCTGTGCGTTGGAATTTCCAAGGCTGCACTCGTTCGGAAGCTTTTCGTCGCGAGTGGAGTTGCGGTCTGTTGTACGCCTTTCCGCCTACACCACTTCTGCCCAGAGTGCTGAAGATCAGGCGCGACCGGGCCCAAGTCATCTTGGTGGCTCCGGATTGGGCACGAAGGTACTGGTATCCCGAGCTACTCAGTATGTCCATCGATCCCCCGATACGACTGCCTCTTCAGGAGGATCTTCTGTCGCAGCAGCAGGGGACGGTCCTCCACCTGAACCTGTCCAGCCTCCACCTTCATGCGTGGAGATTGAGCGGCGGCAGTTGATGCCATTTGACTTGCCTCCTGAAGTCTGTGATGTCATTCTGGCAGCCAGGCGTCCCTCCATAAAGACGGTATACGCCTGCCGGTGGAACAAATTTGTGGCATGGTGCACAGCAAAGGCTGTGGATCCCCTTTTCGCCCCTCTTTCTGAGGTTCTCTTCTTTCTTCTTTCTTTGGCCCAGCAGGGCTCAGCTCTGGGCACCTTGAAAAGTTATCTTGCTGCAATCTCTGCCTTCTTACGGCTTCCTGATCAGCCTTCTCTTTTCAAGTCCCCTGTTGTCTCCCGTTTTCTCAAGGGCATTACTCATCTGTACCCTCCTGTTCCTTTCGTAATGCCTCAGTGGGACTTGAACCTTGTTCTCACTTTTCTGATGTGCGCTCCCTATGAGCCCCTTCATAACTGTCCCATCCGTCTTTTGACTTTGAAAACTGCTTTCTTGGTAGCAATCACCTCCGCTAGGCGGGTGAGTGAGCTCCAGGCTTTGTCATCTAAGCCTCCCTTCCTTTCAGTTCATCCGGACAAAGTTGTCCTCCGGACACGTCCTTCTTTCCTGCCTAAATTCGTGACTCCCTTTCACATCGGGCAATCTGTCACGCTGCCCACCTTCTTTCCGCCTCCGCATCCTTCAAAAGATGAAGAGAGGCTCCACCGTCTGGACCCAAAACGTGCGCTATCCTTTTATTTGGACCGCACAAGACAGTTCCGGGTGGACGACCAACTTTTTGTTGGATACGTAGGGGCTAAGAAGGGTAAAGCTGTACACAAGCGGTCCATCTCTCGGTGGGTCGTGTTGTGTATTAAGACCTGCTATTCTTTGGCGAAAAAGGTTCCTCCTGTTGGGCTGCGGGCCCATTCTACTCTGGCCACAGCGGCCACGACTGTACTGGGACGGGGAGTCCCCTTGCAAGACATCTGTCAGGCGGCGACGTGGGCTTCGCTGCACACGTTTGCGAGACATTACTTCCTGGACAGCCAAGTCCGGAGGGATGGCCACTTTGGCCGTTCTGTTCTCCAGGACTTTCTGGTGTGATCTTGGCTCGCAGACCCACCACCGGGGTTGGTATTGCTGGGGTATCTATTCTAAGGTGAGGAATCGAACTAACGTGTTTCTTTCAGATGAACAAGTTACTTACCTTCGGTAACGATGTATCTGTAAGAAACATTAGTTAGATTCCTCACCGACCCACCCAGCCTCCCCGTTCTGCGAACCGACATCTAGGGTTTAAGGTTCTCCCTTTCAGGGCCCTAGATTTTTTGGCATCCGTGTCGGTCTCTTGCATGGCTCAGCGTCCCTGGCGCGGAAAGCTATGTACAAGAACTGACGTCAGCGCGCGAGGGCGGCGTCTAAGTACTCCGATGTCATTCCGGCGCACGACGCCAACGACGGACGCGGTGCTGCAGACGACGCCTAGTGACGCGCAAGGGGTATTGCTACGAAAATCTTTCCGGATCCAGTCTGACGCCTGGTGATATTCTAAGGTGGGGAATCTAACTAATGTTTCTTACAGATACATCGTTACCGAAGGTAAGTAAATTGTTCATCTAACTTTAACCTCTGTCAAACCCTGGGGGACTGTGGACTCAGTACACCCTGTACCTATTAAGGAACAGTATATACAGAGCCACTTTCTCACATTGGTTGATCAGCGGTGGGATACAAACTTGCATTTGTTGGACTACTTGGTTACCATCTGATCACACGACAGAACTCTTAAAAATTGCCTTTAGAATTCTGATTGGTCTTTTCCAAAATTACTAAAAGTCTTGCTAGGGCCTTGCTTAAGTCCCATTAGAATTTTAGAAAAATAAAAGTCACTATAGTCAGGGTAGAGGGTTAGAACTGTCCGGTTAGAATGTCTCAAACAAACCCAGCTGTTAGTGATAATAATAACATGGACCTGGTGGAGGAGCTCGACCTCACACCTTACACTTGTCTTTCAAGGAATTGAGGTCCTTATGCAAACTTAAAAATTTACCAATGGGCCTACATCCAACCAAACTAGGGCTCCAGGAGCTCTTGGCTGAGTATGCTAAGGACCACCCATCTGAACATGGTGATGGCCAGTCAGATGAGGAAAGGGAAGCAAAGGAGGTTGACAATAACACCCCCCCCCCCCCTCATGCTATTCCCTAGGGAGGAGAGGGCACCCATACCCTCCAATCCAAGGATTAGCATCTGGGCACCTAGAGACTACACAGTTGGCTCTGGTACCAGAGAGAACACTGGGGGACCCACCAGTGAAGAAGACAGCCTTGTGAGGCTGGCCAAAAGACTAGAGCTAGAGTCCAGGCTCCTGGCTCTAGAAAAAGAAAGGAGAGATGGGTTTAGCACCCATCAATGGTGGCAGCAATAATAAAAATAAGGATAGAGAGGAAACTTCTGACCTTAAAATCCCCAAAGGGATGGTCCCTAAGTTTGAGGAAGGTGGTGATATCACCAAATGGTTCACAGCCTTTGAGAGGGCTTGTGATATCAGAAAAATAAGGAAACCTCTCTGGGGGGCACTCCTGTGGGAACTGTTCTCTGGTAACTGCAGAGACAGGCTTCTGACCCTTTCTGGGCCGGAAGCAGGATCCTATGACCTCATGAAGAAAGCTCTGATTGAGGGGTTTTGATTCACCACTGAGGAGTATAGAATTAGATTCAGGGGGGCTCACAAAACCCAGACCCAGTCCTGGTTTGATTTTGTAGACTTCTCAGTGAAGACACTGGATGGTTGGTTAGCTGGACATGGTGTGCAGGATTTTACTGGATTGTACAATTTATTCATGAAGGAACATATATTGAGTAACTGCACAAATGAAAAGTTGCATCAGCATTTGGTAGACCTAGGTCTAATTTCTCCCCAAGAATTGGGAAAGAAGGCAGACCACTGGGTCAAGACTAGGGTGACCAAGACAGCCACTGGGGGTGACCAAAAGAAAGTGGTCCCAAAACCTCCCCAGGGGAAAGGTGGTGAGAATCCCCAAGATAAAAAATCTGAGTCTTCCAAAGGGCCCCAAAAACCTGTTCAGGTGGGTGGGACCCAAACTACTCCCCATGTGCCCCAACCATATAGTGGGAAGAACTTTGATCCCTTAAAGGCCTGGTGTAATAACTGTAAGAAGTCAGGACACCTAACTGTAACTTGCCCCCAAAACAAAGCCCCTAAGGCACACAGTACAGCTACTCCTGGGGCAGCAAGCATACAAATGGGATCAGAGGTGTACCCTGAGCAAATCTGGGAACACACTGAAGCAAGTCTAGTCTCCTTGGGAGAAGTGGAGTTTGCCACTGTAGCTGTGTGGCCCCCCAACTTAAATAAATACTTACAGTACCCCTGGGTGAATGGAACTAGGGTAGAAGCTCTGAGGGATAAAGGTGCCAGTGTCACTATGGTGAAAGACACACTGGTTTCCCCTGAGCAATACTTGATTGGGAAGTCTTACCCAGTCACCAACGCTGACAATGTCAGCACTAGTCATCCCATGGCCATGGTAACATTAGGCGGTGGGGGGGTGTTACTGGTCTGAAACAGGTAGTGGTCTCTCCAAAGTTGCCAGCTGCCTGTCTGCTTGGAAATGATCTGGAAACCTCAACCTGGGCTGAGGTTGATCTAAAGGCCCATGCAGCCATGCTGGGCATCCCTGAATTGGTGTGTGTGCAAATCGGAGCAAGAGGAAGGGTGAAAAAGTAGGTCTGGAGCCTGAAATAATGGCTCAGCCAACCAAGAGAAAAGGAAAGAAGACTGGGGAACCAGCTTCTACACAGCAAAACATTCAGGACCCCTCTCCCCAGGGAGAGGGTTTGGATACCCCTGAGGGAACTGAGTCCATGGAGCTTGACCCTTACCAGGTTGAACTCTTGGGCCCAGGGGGACCCTCTAGGGAAGAGCTGTGCCAGGGTCAGCGAGACTGTCCCACTCTTGAAAGCCTGAGGCAGCAAGCTGTTTCGGAAGCAAGGGGAGATGTCAGTGGTACTCAGAGCTTATTGGGAAGAGGGATTGCTGTATGCTGAGGCAAGAAACCCCACTCCTGGAGCCACCAGGAGGGTGGTAGTGCCACAGAAGTACAGGGAGTTCCTCCTAACTTTGGCTCATGACATCCCCCTAGCTGGACATCTGGGGCAATCCAAAACTTGGGAAAGGCTAGTGAGTCACTTTTACTGGCCCCAGATGCACCAAAAGGTGAAGGAGTTTGTCAGCTCCTGTGTTACCTGGCAAGACAGGTGGCCACCCAAAGGCCCCCCTCATCCCACTACCAGTGGTGGGGGTCCCCTTTGAAAGGGTAGGAGTGGACATTGTGGGTCCACTTGAACCTCCCACAGCCTCAGGAAACAAATTTATTCTAGTGGTAGTGGATCATGCCACTAGGTACCCTGAAGCAATTCCACTTAGGACTACCACAGCTCCTGCAGTAGCCAAGGCCCTCCTGGGTGTCTTCACCAGGGTGGGTTTTCCTAAGGAGGTGGTTTCAGACAGAGGTTCCAACTTCATGTCTGCTTACCTAACACACATGTGGAAAGAGAGTGGGGTGCAGTATAAGTTTACTACCCCCTACCACCCACAAATCAATGGCCTTGTTGAGAGATTCAACAAGACATTGAAAGGTATGATCATGGGGCTCCCTGAAAAACTCAAAAGGAGATGGGATGTCCTCTTACCATGCCTGCTTTTCGCTTTCAGGGAAGTACCACAGAAGGGAGTAGGTTTCTCACCCTTTGAACTTCTGTTTGGTCATCCTGTAAGGGGACCACTTTGTCTTGTAAAAGAGGGCTGGGAGAGGCCTCTTCAAGAGCCCAAACAAGACATAGTGGACTATGTGCTTGGCCTAAGGTCCAGAATGGCTGCGTACATGGAAAAAGCATCCAAGAACCTTGAGGCCAGCCAGGAGCTCCAGAAGCACTGGTATGACCAAAAAGCTGCACTGGTTGAATTTCAACCTGGGCAACAGGTGTGGGTTTTGGAGCCAGTGGCACCAAGGGCTCTCCAAGATAAATGGAGTGGCCCTTACCCTATCCTAGAAAGAGAGAGTGAGGTCACCTATCTAGTTGACCTGGGCACTAGCAGGACACCCAAGAGGGTCATCCATGTGAACCACCTCAAACTCTACAATGACAGGGCTGACATCACCATGCTGATGGTGACTGATGAGGAGCAGGAAGCAGAAAGTGAACCTCTCCCTGACCTCCTCTCCTACAGCCCAAAAGATGAATCAGTAGATGGTGTGATCTTCTCAGACACCCTCTCTGCCCAACAGCAAACTGACTGCAAGCAAGTCTTGCAGCAGTATGCTAGCCTCTTTTCCCTGACCCCTGGTCTGACAAACTGGTGTACCCATGATGTGGACACTGGTGACAGTGCACCTGTCAAAAACAAAATCTATCGACAGTCAGACCAAGTCAAGGAGAGCATCAAAGCTGAGGTCAGCAAGATGCTGGAGTTAGGGGTCATTGAACCCTCTGAGAGCCCCTGGGCCAGCCCAGTGGTTCTAGTCCCCAAACCTCATCAACAAGGTGAAAAGAGAGATGAGGTTCTGTGTGGACTATAGAGGGCTCAACTCTGTCACTAAGACAGATGCTCACCCTATCCCAAGAGCAGATGAGCTGGTAGATAAATTAGGGGCTGCCCAATTCCTCAGTACCTTTGACTTAACTGCAGGGTACTGGCAGATTGGCATGGCCCAGGAGCAAAAGAAAAGACCGCATTCTCCACCCCTGATGGGCATTACCAGTTTACTGCGATGCCCTTTGGGTTAAAGAATGCCCCTGCCACTTTCCAGAGGCTGGTGAACCATGTCCTGGCTGGGCTGGAGTCCTTTAGTGCAGCTTATCTTGATGATATTGCTGTATTTAGCTCCACCTGGCAGGATCACCTGATCCACCTTGGAAAAGTTTTAGAGGCTCTGCACAATGCAGGTCTCACTATCAAGGCATCAAAATGCCAGATAGGGCAGGGCACTGTGGTGTACTTGGGCCACCTTGTAGGTGGATGCCAGGTACACCACAGTGCAACTGGCCTCCACCTACAAGGTGGAGGCCAGGTACACTGTGGTGTACAACCCAAGATCCAGGCCATCATGGACTGGATAGCCCCAACAACCCAGACCCAAGTCAGGTCATTCCTTGGCTGGACTGGGTACTACAGGAGGTTTGTGAAGGAGTATGGGTCCATTGTGACTCCCCTCACAGAACTCACCTCCAAGAAAATGCCCAAGAAGGTGAACTGGACAGTTAGTTGCCAAAAGGCTTTTGACACCCTAAAAGAAGCAATGTGCTCAGCACCAATTCTAAAAGCTCCAGATTATGCCAAGCAGTTCATAGTGCAGACTGATGCCTCTGAGCTAGGGATAGGAGCGGTCCTATCCCAGACCAATGATGAAGGCCAAGACTAACCTGTTGCTTTTATAAGCAGGAGGCTACTCCCCAGAGAGCAGCGTTGGTGTGCCATTGAGAGGGAGGCCTTTGCTGTAGTTTGGTCCCTGAAGAAGTTGAGGCCATACCTGTTTGGTACTCACTTCCTGGTTCAAACTGACCACAGACCTCTCAGATGGCTAATGCAGATGAAAGGGGAAAATCCAAAACTACTAAGGTGGTCCATCTCCCTACAGGGAATGGACTTTGAAGTGGAACACAGACCAGGGACTGCCCATGCCAATGCAGATGGACTTTCCAGGTTCTTCCACTTAGACAATGAAGACTCCATAGGACAAGGTTAGTCTCATCGCCTTTCGTTTGGGGTGGGGGGGGGGGGGGTTGTGTGAGAAAGTGTCATCTTTCTTGCATGGTATGCCCCCACTTTTTGCTGAATGTACTTTGACTGAGTGTGCCCTGGACTCCTGCCAATCGGGTGCCCAGGGCCTATGTTCCTTCCCTAAAACAAAACAAACCCAAATTGGCAAACCCTGGCCACATGTCAGCCCCTGGTAAATGGTACCCTAAGTACCCAGGGCTTTGTGACCAAGGAAGGCCTCTAAGAGCTGCAGCACTCCTTGTGCCACCCTTAGAGGCCCTGTACCCTTACACACACACACTGCCTTTGCAGGCTGAGTGTTTGGGTGCAAGACAAAAACACAGTCGATATGGCACACATCCCTGTGTGCCATGCCCATCACCTACACTGCCATGGCATACATCAGTCACCCCTCTAGCTGGGTGCCTTATGCCAATGGTGTGGGCGCAGGAGCCCTGTGCCCCTACAGTGCCCACGTCCATTCCTGAGCCCTGTAAGTGCAGTGCTGCCATTTAAGAGTACATGGTGCTGAGAGCTCGTCAAACACGAGCTCCACAGCACCATAATGGCAACACTAAAGACTGAGAAGTTTGGTATCAAACTTCTCAGCACATTAAATCCACACTGATGCCAGTGTGGGATTTAATGTATCAAGCACCCCAGGGGGCATCTTAGAGGTGCCCCCTTAAACCTAACCTACAAATCCACGTCTGCTCTGAGGCTGCCTAGGCTGCCACCCAGCAGACATGTTGCTGGACCCCTGGGTAGAGAGCCCCTGCTCTCCTAGTCCTGCAACAATGCACATCCTGGGTGAGGTGCGAAATCTCCTCCCCCAGGATGGGCAGGGGGAAGCTTCAAAGGCATTCCGCCTATGTGAGCTTCCCCAGGCCCCTGCAACCCCCCACTCTGGCGGGAAGCTTTGGCCGGAAACCCCAAATAAGGACAGGGGATGTGCCAGCCTGCCAACCCCACTCCTCAGGTGGGGGAGGCGAGGTGAAGCACATCTCCGGGCTCTCGCCATCTTGAAGATGGGGAGCTCTACCCTATCAGGACTAGGCTACTGTTCCCCTCCCACACGAGAGAGGCAGGCTAGGGGGTGTACACACCCCCGGACAGGGACCCATTGGTCCCTGCCCTTCACCTACCTGTAACGCCCCTAAATCTAGTATTTAGGGGCACCCTGAACCTTCCTGCCCGAGATTCCAGATTCAAAACTACGAAGAGCAAGAAGAAAGAAGACCTGCCCTGCAGCTGCTGAAAAGAGGAAGACACCAACTGCTTTGGCCCCAGCCCTACCGGCCTGCCGACCCTCGAACCTGCTCCTGCTCCAGCCCGGCATCTCTTGTGGCTAGCAACCTCACCAACCCCGGAGGACCTGGCTACCTTTTGGCACTAAGCCCCTGGGACTCCCATGAGTAGAGGCTCTACTCGAAACCTATCTCTAACCCCTGGCAGCAGCCCGGAACCGCGAACCCAGCGCACTCTGCACCAGCCGAGCCTGGCCAGTGCCGGAGTGAACAAAGACCCTGAGGACGACCCCACGGAGACTGTGACCCCGAGTCCGGCACCCAAGGACCTCCCTCGACACTCCTGAAGAAGCCTGCCGCCTCAGAACAAGGTGCCCCCCAAACGGGATCAACAGAGGGTAAGATTTCCCGACACCAAAAGGCACCCCTGCACGCGGCGCCCCACGGCCCCCTGTGCCCAATCCCGGGTTACCTACCTATCCTCCAACTACCCAACTTACCTCTCGAAGTGGTGGTGGCACCTGAAGAGTCCTCGTCCCCGAGCTTGCAGTCTTTTTCTAAGCCGGAGATTTCCCCATTGAAATCCATTGAGCGCCCGAAGGCTCAAAAGCCCTCTGCATCCAGCCGCCCGAGTGGCCCTGGCAGTGAAAACTCTACACCTACCTACTTCCCCACTTGCCCTTAGTAAGTGACCGGGAGCCCAGCTCCCACAGCCGCGTGGCTTGCCAGTCAGCAGCCACCAACCAAGGCCCCCCTATCCCTCATAGGATAACATTGAGCCTAACTCTCTCTGCACCCGGCCGCCCTAGAGCCGCTGAGGTTGAAGCAACTGTACCTACCTGACCCTGGGAGACCCCTGAGTCTCTGCCCAGAACCTCAACTCTGCCAGTCGAGTACTTACCCTTAAACTGCAAACTCTATTTTCATCATAGGGTAACATTGGCTGGCGTTTTCCTGAAATTTCTTCTAAGTGTGGACTTTTCAAATCTTAAAATGTTCACCAAAAATCAGCCGAGTGACAAAAACGAATTTACTCACCTGCTCTTAGGTGAGCTCCCAGTGCTGGATCTTGGTGCCCAGCACTGACTCTGAAAAATACTTACAACTGTACTTACCCTTAACTCAATTTTCTTCCATAGGAAACCATTGACTGCTTTTCTGTGAAATTTCTTCTAAGTGTCGATTTCTGCAATCTTTAAATATTCTTCAAAAATCGTATAATATCTGAAAACGTAATTACTTACCTGTTTTGGATAAAGGTCCCAGTACTGAGTCTAGGCACCCAGTACTGGATTACAAAAGTAACAAGAACATACTGTACCTGTAACCTGAATTTTCTTCCTTGGGAATCATTGACTGTTTTCTCTGAAATATTTTTCAAGTGTCAACTTTTAAAATAGCTAAATATTATTTAAAAATCATTACAGTAATTAAGTCGACTTTCATCACTTGATTCTGAGAACTGACCCAGGACTGAATCTAGGATCCAGTCCTGGAATTACAAAAGTAATCGTTGCAAATAACTTGAATTTACCATTGAGCTCAATGTATTGTTGTGTTTAGAAATAGTTGCCTACTGCAACCACTTGTAACTGTTAACAAAAGTCTATTGCATATTGCAAAAGTATTTATATGAAACCTCTCCTGCTGAGAAAGTATATTTTAAGTCCAAGTGTTGGTTCTAAAATAAAACAAGCATATATTTTTTTATATATAAACCATTGGCCTAGAGTTCAGTTATGGAGTGTGTGAGACCATTTGCTGACTGTGTACAACAAATGCTTTACACTGTCCTCTGATACTGCCTTACTGCTCGACCAAGCTACCACTTTGGAGAGTAAGGTATTTAACCTCTGTCAAACCCTGGAGGACTGTGGACTATTAAGGAACAGTATGTACAGAGCCACTTTCTCACATCATGCTCCTGTGCCCACACCACTGGCATAGGGCACCCAGATAGAGGGGTGGCTGATGTATGCCAGGGCAGTGTAAGTGGTGGGCATGGCACACAGGGATGTGTGTCATGTCGACTCTTTGTTTGGTCTTGTACTCAAACACTCAGCCTGCAAGGGCAGTGTGTGTGTCAGGGTACAGGGCCTCTAAGGGTGGCACAATGAGTGCTGCAACCCTTAGAGGCCTAACCTGTTCAAAATGCCCTGGGTACCTAGGGTACCATCTACCAGGGGCTGACATGTGGCCAGGGTTTGCCAATTGTGGGTTTGAGGTTTTTAGGGAAGGAACATAGGCCCTGGGCACCTGATTGGCAGGAGTCCAGGGCATGCTCAGTCAAAGTACATTCAGCAAAAAGTGGGGGCATACCATTCAAGAAAGATGGCACTTTCGCACACATGCCTTCCGGCTAGGTTCGAGTCGGCCCCATGTCGATGCCGAACCGAAACTGTCGGCATCGAAATCTAAGCACGTCGTTGTGTCCATTCCCTCGCTACCGAAGAGATAATCTTCGGAGCCGAAAGCTAGGGAGCCGAAACTTTGTACGCCGCCAAAAAGGAAAACTACTGTTCCATCTAAAGACCCTTGTTTCAATGTTCCGCCTGCAAACACGGATCCAAAACAAAAAGGGTTCTCCATCCAGATACTGGATATATTGATGTGAAAATCCCAGAGAAAAGGAAAATGGACTTATTAGAGGACTACCACATTCCTTTGAAACACAAGAATGTGGGTACTAACCCTTCTCCTCCTCCTATTACACCTCCTTCACCCATTGACCCAAATTTGCTCATCATACCCACAAATTCCCCACAACCTCAATGACCCTTGGGGGGGGGGACTATAATACAGATCTGATCAGACAACGATCCGGATCTATACTCCTCTAAATCCTCACCACCGGATGACAACAAAGGGTATATAGAGCTACTTAATAGGGCTGCTCAATACCATGGGGTGGAATTACATAGAGGCTCTTGAAGAGGATTTTCTATTTGAGACCTTAATTTCCTCTCCGAGATCAACACACACTACCTATGCTTAAGGGAATGCTTAAACATACTGATGAGATTTTTAAAGACCCTGTGTGGGCAAAAATGATCACACCCAAAATTGAGAAAGTAGAAGCCAGCACCTACTGACGCCACTTGCATCAGGGATCCACTTCCATTAGACTCCTGTGTAGTCTCCAACGCTGGCAAAAGAGCAAACTGCAGGTGATGCCCCTCCTCCTGAAAAGGAGTCAAAATTAATTGATGCCTCTGGCAAAATAATAGCATCGCTAGCAGCCAATCACTGGTGCATTACAAATGCGCACAAGTCTCTTAGCTTGCTACGACAGAGCTCATTATGATGAGCTAGAAAAATGAATGCAGTTTTTACCCGTCTGGCACAAAACCAAAGCCGATGACCTAATTCAGGAGGGGAAATTAATTACCAATACTTCTATTTGTTGCGCCTTGTACGCAACAGGCACGGCAGCCCGCACAGTCAACACCAGTGTGTTGCTACGCAGACATGCTTGGGTCAGAATTTCGGGGTTCAAACCCGAGGTCCAAGCCTCTATTCTAAACTAACCCTTTGATAAAGAGCACCTATTTGGCCCTACAGTGGACACTTCTTTAGAATAGATGAAAAAAGACGCCAACTTCGTGAAATCCATGAGGGCTTTGCAACTCACTTCAAATCGGGGATCCTTTTGTCGCTCTTTACAGGGGTGGCTCCAAAAACACTTAGTCAGAGAATCCCTCCTCCTCTTACAAGGGCAATAATCAATCGGCCTCATCAAGAGGTTACTTTAGAGGAGGATATTTGGAGGGAACAACGGCAAGGGAAGAGGCAGAGGCAACTCAACACGCACTTCCCCTGCAAACACCAAACCGTGACTTCCTTCCTCTACCCCCATCATTTCACTCCTGTCTGGGGACGTCGCTCCCTATTTCTACCCGTTTGGAATAGTCCCCTCAGATGGGTTTTGCAAATTATCCAATATGGTTATTGCCTGTAACTTAGACACTCCCCCAAACATTCCTCCAAGATCACACGCAATGACACAAGAACACCTCAACCTTCTCAAACAAGAAGTTCTCTCTATTACAAAAAGGAGCTATAGAACCAGTCCATATGCAATATCATGGGGCAGGTGTATACTCCCTATACTTCTTAATTCCCATAAAGGACTGCTCTCTCAGACCTATACTGGACCTCCGAGACCTGAATCTAAACATCCAATTGGATCACTTTCATATGGTGACACTCCAACAAGTACTCCCACTCCTTCAGCAAGACGACTTTCTGTCAATTTCAGATTTAAAGGACTCCTACTTCCACATCCCGATACACCCCGCTCACCACAAATACCTCCGGTGTGTGGTTTGGGGGGGGGGGGGGGCAACATTACCAATTTAAAGTACTCCCATTCAGAGTCACTACTGCTCCCAGGGTTTTCACCAAATGCCTGGCAGTAGTCGCAGCTCATCTACGAAGACAAAACGTTCACGTCTTCCCATATTTAGAGTACTGGCTCATAGAAGCAAGCTTGCAAGCCAACTGAGTACGACATACGCCCAAAACAGTGCAACTGCTCCATGATCTTGGATTCTCAGTGAATCTGTCCAAGTCCCATCTCCAACCCGCCCAACATGAAGCGTACTTGGGAGCCACTATAGATACACAAAAAGCTCTGGCCTATCCCAATCCAGCCAGAATCTGCAACATTCAAACTCTACTTTGCCAGTTCCAGCCTCAACACTCATCGCCAGCTCGAGTGTTCATGCAGTTACAAGGAATGATGGCGTATTGCATCCTAATAGTCCCTTATGCAAGACTTCAAATGCGCCCCCTTCAAGAATGCTTAGCACATCAGTGGAATCCGTCTCAGGGTAAATTATGTCTAGTGTTGGTAGACCGCCGCACTCCTCGCTCTCTGCAGTGGTGAAATCCACAAAACCTTTCCAAAGGGCGGCCCTTCATCGACCCGGTTCCACAGACCGTGCTAACAGCAGACGCATCACTCACTGGTTGGGGAGCTCATCTCCAAACTCACACAATTCAGGGCATGTGAAGCCTGCATCAAAAGTAGCTTCACATAAATCATCTAGAGCTTCTAGCGATATTTCTAGCTCTGAAAGCCTTTCAAATTCACCTGGTACGCAAAGCTGTCCTGATACGCCCAGATAACATGACAGCAATGTATTACATACAGAAACTGGGGGGACACTCCAACTGTCACAATTAGCACAGACCATCTGGAGGTGGGCAATACGTCACAAAATGTATCTCCTCGCTGAACGCCCTCCAAGAGTAGACAATCAAAGTGCCTATCTGCTCAGCAGACAAAGACAACAGGTCCACGAGTGGGAACTCCACACTAGAGTGCTCCTCCCGTTCTTTCAGATGTGGGGCTTCCCAGACATAGATCTGTGCGCCCAAGCTTCGCATCCAGGTATCCACACCCTTTATCCAGAGGCAATGCACTATGGATGAATTGGTCAGGGATATTTGCCTACGCTTTTCCGCCTCTCCCACTCATTCCACTAGTGGTTTGGAAGCTCAGGGAGGCATCCTTGACAGTAATCTTAGTTGCTCCCACGTGGGCCGGTCAACTGTGGTTCACCACCCTGATGGAGCGCTCAGTGGTCCCTCACCAAAAACTACATCTTACACACAATCTCCTCACGGAGAGCCGTGAAGAGATGAGACAGTCAGATCTCGGTCATCTCAACCTTGCGATCTGGCACCTGAAGTCAGTTTGGCTACCTCAATCTTCCGCCAGACTGCATGAACATTATCAAAGTGGCTAGACGTCCCACTACAAGAGCTTGCTATGCTGCAAAGTGGAAACGGTTTGTGATTTATTGTAATAACAAGCAAGTCAACCCGCTTGATGCTTCTATTCTAAACATCTGCTATTTACTGCATACAGCTTTCAAATTTAGCGTACACATCCATATGCTTACATCTTGCTGCAATAGCCGCATACCTTTAAAATAGATATGTCTCTTCAGAGTGCCTGTTTTTAAGGGATTTATGGAAGGACTCCAGAGTAATTCCCCCAAGACTTCCACCTGCCCCAGTGTGGAATCTCAATATTGTCCTCACCAGACTGATGGGTCCACCCTTTGAACCATTGCACAAATGTGAGCTGCAATTTCTCACTTGGAAAGTCGCTTTCCTCATAGGTATTACATCACTGAGGAGAGTAGGTGAGCTCCAGGCACTAACCATACAGGAACCATTTTTACAAGGACACCAAGGACTAATTCTACATTTTTACCCAAGGTGACTTCTGCCTTCCATATCAACCAATCTGTTGAGTTGCCTGTGTTCTTCTCTCAACCAGATTCTGTAGCAGATCGTGCTCTACATACCTTAGACGTTAAGAGCATTACTCTACTACATAGCAAGGACAAAACCTTTCCATAAAATGAAACGACTGTGGCTTTTGCTCCACCTCATAAAGAGAATCCCATCTCAAAATCAGGTATTGCACGGTAGATAGTCAAATGCTTTCAGACATGCTATGCAAAAGCGAAACTAACATTAACAATTCCCCCTAGAGCGCACTCCACTCGCAAACTAGGGGCTTCTATGGCTTTCTTAGGAAACATACCCATAGATGACCTCTGCAAAACTGCAACATGGTCTACACCACACAGTCACAAAACACTATTGTGTAGATGTGTTAGCAAGACAGCAAGCTAGTGTGGGCCAGGCAGTTCTATGTACTCTTTCAAACCACTGCAACAGCTACAGGTTAGTTACACTTTGGGAGATTTCTGCTATATAGTCTATGCAAAGCATGTGATCTACATCTCACATGCCTGAACGGGAAATGCTACTTACTCAGTATGCATCTGTTCTTGACGTGTAGAGCTGTAGATGCACATGCGCCCACCTGCATCCCTGGGTACTTATACCTGTTGGACTGATATCTTACTTAGATACATTCACGTGGACATCTCTATTCTACTACTCTTACTAACTCAATTATCACCCTCTGCGGGAAAACAATCTAACAATGGAGTCGATGCCCATGCCAACTATCACTAATGGGAATCTCCTACCTTGTGACTGGAAAAGACTTCATAGAAAAACAAAGTGCAAACATCCGGATCCAACACTTGATGGCAGGCTATGCAAAGCATGGGAATCTACAGCTATACATTCCAAGAAGAGATGCATACTGGGTAAGTAGCATTTGCCTGGCACTTTAGAAATACCGGGTTATTTAAGACTTTTACTTGAAAAAGTTTCTAAGACCAAAACAGAAAGGGACTTTGGTGTTTTTCTCAGAGATGGCGGAGCATTTCTGAGTGGACAAATCAAAAATTCAGTCAGGTGTTGTGGTGCTGCTGTACTTATTACAGTAAATCCACTATGCTCAGAAGTTCCCAATTTTGTTTCCTGGTGCCCAAGCAACCACAAGAGTTCATCTCTAAAAACCGCCCAAGACCTCAAGGCAAAGAGGGGGGGGCACGTAGATTCTCAGGGTGCCTCTCTGCAGTTACCAGCCAAGTCCAGTCCAGGTTCCAATTGCCAGTGCGTCTGGTAACTGTAGGGAAAAGCCCTCTTGCAGCATTTTGTGTTCCTGACTCCACACAGGTCAGCCAACTGACCATTTCTTTGTCCTGGGTACAAGGGAGAGCATGTCCAGTCGTTAAGAATTCCTCACGAGTCACAGACTGGTTCGGAAAGTGTTCTGAAGAAGACTATGCGAGTGTCCAGCTTTGTAGGATTTACTAGTCTCTGGGTGGGTAAGACTCCTGACCACTCATTAACCAATTTGATAAAAGTTCCTAGGGGTGACCCTACCCACTTTTCAGCAGTTCCAGTATGCACTACAGCAAACAGGCCCAAATTGCCATGTGCCAGTCTATTTTTAAGATGGCAAAACTCTTAGGCCACACTAAACTTGGGCTCTAATGGTTGTGGGTGTTTAGGAGAGTGCACTGTTAATCCCCTAGTGTCGTCCCATGTCTAAAACTATGCTTCATTTTGAAGCAGGCGCTGTACCCACAACAAACTAGGACACACAAGTTTGATAGGACAAGGGCTGTTCTATTCTTGGAAGGTATCCGCCTTCTTGGAGTAAGTGTTGCTTGTAAACCTGTTATTTCACCACTCGCCACCATGCACTTTAGCAACACCATTAGGACAATGCTGCACCATCCAACGTAGGGTAGATCGGACACAAAACGTAAAAGGCTTACTTGTGAGGGCAGAAAATCAGCTGTGATTGAACCAGAGTCTGCGGGGTGCAACCTCTCTCCACCAGAAAATAAGACCATAGCAATGGAGGATGTGAAGCTTGTATTGCTCGAACTGAAACAAACCCTTTAAGCCATTTATCAAACAATATACTTTGTGACTCTGTGCGGAGACCAAAAAAAAAGCACCTGAACACGCAGAGTGCACAAGATCAGATGAAGCTGTTTAGTGCATCACCGGCATCCAAGGTGGGACAAAAACTGAATGGCTTGTTTGCCTTACTTGAGAAACTGGTGACCACATCAAGCGCAAAATTTGAGGACCTTGAAGCATGCTCAAGGGGCAACAATATTCATACTATTGGTAAGAACTAAATCTAAAGGCTTTGCTAAACCTGAACACAATGAAAATGCTCCTCTCTGACATCTTTGGAGAACTCTTTTTTTTTTGCAATTCTTTGTCGTGGAGAAAGCACACAGTTTCCTGGTGCCGAGATCACCGCTGGCAGCTCCTGCTCACTAAATCTTCACCTGCCTCAACCTTAAGGACCATGGACTAATACTGAAAATGACCAGAGATAAGAAACTTCTTGAATTCTAAGTATCTAAAATCTTTTTCCTGATTTTAAGTTTGCTGTGGAGATGGCAAGAAGGGCCTTAACAGAGGCAAAAAAGGCATTACGTGCTGCCACCCTTGTCTGTTCAAAGTTATACCTTGCCAAACTACATGTAACTGTAGGGGGGCACTCCCACTCTTTACTAAGCCTGAAGAGTAGTTTGAATTCCATCAAAGAAAAAATCTGTCAAGAACAGCAGCCTCCTATGACACTCCTCTAATGCAGTTGGCTCTCGTCCAATGATGAGTGATATTGAATATATGGTGTGGGGGATATTTCCATAGCCAGGATATGAAATATTAGCTACAGTCTTGTAGAAAAGTAGTTGGAGAGAAAAACGGAATGGTACGCTAGCTGTCAATGTGAGATCTATACACAGGTTGCCCTTAAAATTCTCCTCATTGCACAAACCTGATACAGATACATGAGGGTGGCTGGGAGTGGCATACACCTCTTGGTGCAATTCACATTTAGTGTTTAGAAGCAGTTTAAAAGATTGTGGGAGTCATGGATTTCTACTGTTGGGGTATACGTTGGGGGTGGGGTGCGGTCATTGTACTGTTATAATCTGTGGTTAAGCAGTCAAACGTGCTAGATACCTAGCTTGCCATGGTATAGTCTCATTAGACCACATTGCTTAAAATCACACTTAGCGTTGATTTATTTCAAAGCTGGTCAAGCTTAAATTGCAACTTTGGAACATCCAAGGCCTAAACACCAAAAGGGTAAGTCTTGTTTTAGTTTATCTGGATAGATTTAAGATTGATATATTTCTCCTACAGGAGATGCATCTTGACACTGTGTCCATTTCAATTTGCTCTAAGGTGGGACCTTTTAAATACTTATAATCTTTCAGCTTCTATCGTAGTGGTGTGGCTATCCTCATTTGATCTTTCTGTTTTCACTCCAGTCAACTTAGATATTGACCCTGAAGGTAGAATCCTAGTGGTCAAAGGATTGCTGTGTGGTCAAAAATTTACCATTTTAAAATAGATCCCCACCCCCTTAATATAGAGTTGCCTCGGTTTTCTGAGAACCTAGTTTTGCAGCGTGAATCTTTTCTGGATTCACATCCTGTGCATTATTCCACCATCTGGTGGTTGGGTCTGGAATTGTAGTATTTTTTTGTTTTGTTTTTGGTTGGCATCAACATACCATCATTTGTTGTCCGCCTGTGACATCGACGGGCTTGCTCCGGAAGTTCCCACCTTTGGTTGTCATCTTCAGATTCTTTTTTTCTGCCATTGGGTCTGGATCGCTACGGAAGAAGCTCCTGAAATTTGGAGAGAAGAATCAACGAAGAAAACAAGTCTTTGGCCTCTCCAACGAAGAGAAAGACCACGTCGCCGAAGGGCCTGAAGTCGAAGTGGACACAGACGACCCAGTCGTAGAGGTAGATAAAAAGACTCCAAAGGACGTAAGAGAACTGTCTACCTCAAAAAAGATAAGTGAGCCACGAAGAAGTGACTCATTCTTCAAAAGGAGCCTCTTTGTCGAAACACTTGACCACAAGCGAAAGACGTTCACAAAGTACACTTTGATGTCGAAGAGAGAGGTCAAAATAAGTTTCGACAGCTCCATCGGCGTGGTCAAGCACAAAAAGAAAGACGGATGGTCTTGATGCTGAAAATCTCGCATTCGATGGAAAAGAAGAAAGACTAGAGGCACAAATGGCAAGCATCTTGCAACGCATGAACATTTTTGACAAAAAAAAATTAACCCATTCAAGATTTCGCTATACGTTTCGACCGACGTCGAAAAAGAGGTAGAGGAACTGCAGCCGCCTACAACTCCCGAACCACTCTACAAACTGGCAGAAGAGGAATACTTCTTCAAAGACGATGAGGGGGACCAAGAGGAACAAACCTATGAGGGTTCAGCGACCTCAGAGGCTCAAGACCTGCAATGGCAAGATCTCGACGCCGAATCACCATATTCAGCGAGGCCTTCATCACCAGATGACAATGGAATTTACAACCAAAGCAGCAGACACTTATAGAGTGCAATTGGAGGAAGAAAACCCCCAATCATGTTTTCTATTAGAAACCTTGCTGCCCGGCCAAACAAGGAGCCAATTCCTACTCATGTTGCCAAGTGTATTGAATCAAGGTAAGCAAGCTTTTAAGGAGGCTGCCAAATGCAGGGCAGTCACCCCAATAGGGGAGAAAAAATACAAGCATTCCTCTTAGGACCCTATGTACATCAAGGGGTCAGTGCCAGCTGACTCAATTATAACTTCAACTGCTCGGAAGAGAGCTAATGTACCAACTAATGTAGGCCCATTACCAGACAGAGAGCAAAGGGATGGATCTCATTTGCAGGAAAGTTGAGAGAAGTGCCGCAATTCAGTGGCGCATAACTAACTCAAATGCATTGATCAACAGGCATGCATATCAACATTGGGAGGAGGTAGGAGAGCTTCTAAAACATCTGCCAGACCAGTTCCAAAGAAGAGCAAGCCACTTAGTGGAAGAGGGCAAAACCATGATAACACATGTTTAAAATCAGCCCTAGATGCTGCAGAGACATCTAGCCGACACATGATGATTGGTATCGCCAAAAGAAGACAGGCATGGCTGTGAATCTCCGGTTTCAAGCCAGAGGTGGGGAACAACTGTTTGGAAGTGTTGTAGATGAAAAATCAAACCAACTAAAGGAGGACAATGAAATAGCAAGGTCCATGGGGGCACTGCAATTCAGAGGCATGCGTAGAGGCACCCCCTCACAGAGACCAGCGGGCAGAGGTAACTATCAATCTGCTACCTCTCATCAAACTTTTCAACAGACTAACCAAGGAGTAAGCCAAGGACAACAAGGAGAGCAACAGAATTGGCAATACCAACAGGGTAGGCAATCCTTTCGAGGGTGCCCTCTGGAAGAAGCCAGCTGCAGAGGGGAGGACCACAACCAAGTGACTGCACTCCAATGCTTGTACACCCTCCAAAGACATCACAGAGGGTACTACAGAAAAGAAAGATCAAACAAAAAGAAAAACCTATAAGCAAACAGTTCCTCCTACATATTACACTTGTAGGAGGCAGGTTAACATACTTCCTCCAAGAGTGGAAGAAAATTATTTCAGACAAATGAATATTAAACTTAATACAGTACGGTTACTGCATAGAGCTAGTAAAGCGACCTCCAAACAAAAGACCGAAAAACAAGGTACATTCGATAAGTTCTCAATTACTCCAAGAAGTGCAAGAACTTCAAAACAAGGATGTAATAGAGCAGGTACCACACAAAGAAAGGAACAAGGGCATTTACTCCACATACTTCCTCAATCCAACGGTAGAGGAACTTTATGCCCAATGTTGGACTGCAGGTTCCTCAACAAATTCATAGACTCAAAGATTCAAAATGACAACACTGCAACAGGTAATACCTCCACTGCAAACAGGAGACTACATGGCAACCATAGACTTAAAGGATGCATATTTGCACATTCCCATGAAGAAAAGACAGAAGAGTTTATTAAGATTTGTGGTCAACAAAACACACTTCCAATTCAAGGTGCTAGCATTCGGACTGAAATCAGCACCAAGAGTCTTCACAAAAGGCCAAGCGGCAGTAGGCGCCCATCTGAGAAGACAAATTAATGTTTACCCATACCTAGTCGACTGGTTAGTAAGAGCAAGCTCCTACAATCTCTGAAAATGACATGTACAGTAAGTAATAGAAACACTAGTTCAACTCGGTTTCTCAATACATTGGGACAAATCATCACCCGAGCCAGAACAAGAAAAAGTGTTCCTAGGGGCAGAAATCAATACAATATTAGGAAAAGTATTCCCAAGCAAGAAGAGAACATTAGCACTGATGAAAGAGACGTCTATACCACAAGGGGCAAGCTCTGACAGTGGGGAAACCGCTAGGAAGGATGGCTTCATACATCCATTTAGTCCCCAACATTTGACTACACATGATAGCGTTCCAGGAATGGCTTCAAGAACAATGGTCACAGGCAACAGGGAGTTAGGAAGTTCTAGTGGTTGTCACACAGTTCATCAAGAGATGGCATGGTGGCACAAAACAAATGTAGCACAGGGCAGACTTCACATAACCAACTCCAACAGTGACCATAACAACCGATGCTTCCCAGATAGGATGGGGAGCACACATGAAGAACCTCAAAGTAAGGGGATTGTGGACGCAATAGGATGCAGTAAAACATCAACTTCCTGGAGTTTAAGACTGTGTTCCTAGCCTTAAAAGACTTTCAGAAAAAGCACTACGGAGAAAAGGTGTTGCATACAAACCGACAACACAACCACCATGTTTTACATAAACAAGCAAGGAGGGACACAGTCTTTAGCACTATCAACTCTAGCACAACAATTATGGAGATGGTTGATCCCAAGGAAAATAGACCCATCTGCCAATAAAGGACTATGTAGAAG
Organism: Triturus cristatus; assembly: GCF_964204655.1. NCBI lineage: Eukaryota > Metazoa > Chordata > Amphibia > Caudata > Salamandridae > Triturus > Triturus cristatus. The sequence goes on along the minus strand of NC_140586.1, from coordinate 141,002,250 downwards.
CAGACATATTGAGCAGACAAACTTCAACATCCCACGAGTGGGAATTGAATCAGTAAGAAATCCACATGAGATTCAAAGTGGGCATCTCCACAAGTTGACCTATTTGCAACTTCCCACAATGCAAAATGCCAACACTTTGCATCCAGATGACCTTGCAAGCAGTCCCTAGGGAATGCGCTATGGATAGACTGGTTAGGGATATTTTCCTACGCTTTTCCCCCAATACCACTACTGAACAGGGTGATTGTTAGAATCCGGGTTCTCTGGTTGGCACAGGTATGTACTTGTGACAAGCAGGGAACCTTTCCTCCAGTCAGGATGAGGGGTTACACTACTAAAACAACCCCATGCTCACCCTCTAGGTAGCTTGGCGCGAGCAGACAAGGCTTATCTCCGAGCGTTATAGGTTAAGCATTTGTTAACACATACAGTAACCAAGTGACAACACTGCAAATGGACACCACACAGGTATTTATATTAAAAATAAGGATTCTTTATATAGGATTATCACAAGACCATTAAACGATTAAAAATACACAATACGGTTGCTTAGTTGGTAGAAGATTGCTTAGTTTCTCTTAAGTTCTTAAATGCGACACTTTAAGTCAATGTACCTTAGATGCGACACGCAGGGCAACGAAAGTGTTGCAGCGATGCAGATGCGTTGAAGTTCTTGGTGCAAAAGAAATAAAGACGGGATCTCCCAGATGCGTTACGCTTCTCCGATGTTGCGAGAAGGCTCGACTCGATGCGTCGGCTACAGCGGCGTCACCCTTGACGAGATGTGACGACAGCGGCCTTGGCAGCGGCCCTTTCCTCAGACGTTGCGAGACGCTTCCGCTCGATGCGATGCTGCAGCGTCGACACCCCTTCTGCGAGATGCGACGACAGCGGCTCCGACGGCGGCACGCTTCTCCGTGGATGCGAGACGCTTTTCTGGATGCGGTGCAATGCGACAACTACGATGGCTGCGATGGCGACACGCTTCCTCCTTGATGCGAGACACTTCCAGAATGATGCGAGACGCTTCCGCTCGATGCGATGCTGCAGCGGCGACACCCTTTGCGAGGTGCGACGACAGCGGCTCCGACGGCGGCACGCTTCTCTCCCTTGCGTCGCGCTTCCAGCTCCTTGCGACACGCAGTCCCTCAGAAGGCCCAACAACAGCAGCAGGCACTTCCAAAAGACTCTGGGGAGCTGGGGATGAAGTCCACTGGTCCTGGGACTTCGTTCAGGGGGCAAGCTCAGTTCAAGCCCTTGGAGATCTTTAAGCACAAGTTGAAATAAGTCTTTGTAGTCTTTTCTCCTCTCCTTCAGCAGCAAGGCAACCACTGCAGGCCTATCCCCCAGGTCAGGGACAGTTACTCTTCCTACAGCTTTCCCAGTTCCTTCTCTTCTGACAGAGGTTCTTCTTGTTTCAGCAGGATCTGATCTAATTTCTTGGGAGCAGGGTCCCAATACTTATACCCCTAATTCCTTTGTTCCTCTGGGGTTGAGGGGCCTTTGCCCTGTCCAAACCAGTTCTTGAGCACTCTGTTGACATGACTCTGCCTTTCTATTCAGGGTGCAGGGCAGAGACATCAGCCGCTCCGCAGGAGGTGGAGCCAGCATTGTGGTGGCAGAGCACAACCCTATTCAGAGCCCAGGTGTACTCCTCCCACCCATCTGACTGCCAATCTTCCTATTCACCACCAGGCTGCCTAGCCCTGCCCCTCTGGGTTTCCCCAGCCCTGTCACTCACACAACCAGACAGGCAGATACACATCACAGCAGAGGCGGGCTGAAATGGTCAAGCAAGCAAATACCAACTTTCTAAAAGTGGTATTTGCAAACACAGAATATTAAAATAAACTTTACTAAAAGATGTATTTTATTATTCCGAGTTCAGGCATACTAAACTCGAATTTCTACCATGTTCCCTGGGTCTGTTAGGATCATAGAATGTAACAATTCTGGCCTATGGAGAACAGGTAGCCTTACAATAGTGAAAAACGAAAATGGCTGTAATTCACTATTAGGACATGCCATACACATCAGGGCTTGTCCTACCTTATGCTTACAATGCACCCTGCCCTAGGGCCTACCATAGGGGTGACTGATATGAAGTTAAGGGATGGTTTAGGGACTGGGAAGTGGGTGCACTTGCCCAGTCAGCATGACAGTACCAGACTGCACGCAGGTTCTGCAATGGCAGACCTTAGACACATCTTACTAGGCCGCTTCTGTGGGTGGCACAACCAGTGCTGCAAGCCCACCAGCAGCATTTGTATTTACAAGCCCTGGGCACTCCTGGTGCACTTTACTGGGGTCTGACAGTAAACCAAATAAGCCAATCATGGAATCCAACCGACATATACATTTTAAATAGGGAGTACTTGCACTGTGGCACTGGTTGGCAGTGGCACAGTGCTCTGAGCGGCCAACACCATAAAAACACATGAGGCACAGCGACAAAATGTGGAAGGGAGACTCACGCCAAGGTGCCGGGTCTAACAATGATCAACAAATGCAGAATCAGCCACATGACAGTGATACTCATAGCACCACAGTGGGCCAAGCAGACTTGGTTCTCACAGATAAGGGAGATAACTCCAGGGACAATGCAAAGGTTTCCAAAAAGGAAAGACCTCTTGACAATGCAAAACAGAAAGGTACAACACCCAGAACCAGAAAGCCTAAGCCTGGCGGCATGGCTCCTGATGACTTAGAATTTGCTCACCTCAAGCTACCAGAGAGCACAATGGCAGTGCTCAGAGAAGCTAGGAAACCAACAAGAAAATGTTACACAGCAAAATGGAAAAGATACTCTCAATGGTGCCTTAAAGAATATCTTCCCAAAAAGATCACAAGGGAATCAACAGTTCTAAAATACTTAACGCATTTACTACACAATCACCTAAGCTCCACATCCATAAAGGTACACTTAGCGGCAATTGTAGCATATTCAAGAGGTGGAACGGGGAAATGTTTTTCACATCCCACGTGGTCAAAGGGTTCCTAGAAGGAGCAAAAAGAAAATAACCTCTAAAAAGGATGCCAGCACCCACATGGAACCTCAATGTAGTGCTCGCACAACTAATGAAAGCACCTTTTGAACCACTACACAAAGCAACGCTACAGATGCACACACTAAAAACTGCGTTTTAGTAGCAATTACATCGCTACGTAGAGTAAGTGAATTGCAAGCACTAACACTACAAGAGCCCTACTTCCAAATACATAGTGACAGAATCGTCATGAGAACAGATCCACACTTTATGCCATAGGTGATATCAGAGTTCCAAATAAACCAAACCATACAAATACCAAGCTTCTTTCAAAAGCCAAAGTCTCAAGCAGAAAGAGCATTACACACTCTTGACGCCAGAAGGGCAGTCATGTATTACATGGATTACATGGAACGGACCAAAGAATACAGGAAAACAGTCATTATTTGTGTCTTTTGCCAATAGTTTCCTTGGATGACCAGTGACCAAAAACACCATTGCAAGATGGATTGCACAAACCATACAGTTATGCCACAAACAGTCAAGTCAAACATTACAAGGAGCCCCAAGGGCTCACTCAAAAAGGAAGAAGGGATCAACAGTCACTTTTTTAGCAAATATCCCATCCACGACATTTGCCTAGTAGCAACATGGTATTGAGTGCATACGTTCACTGTGCATTACTATGTGGACATTCAATTGAATAAGGAAGCACAAGTAGAACAAAAGGTCTCACCATGTATTCACCAACCAGCGCTCCTCTTCCACCCAACCACCACAAAACTATCAAACCGCTACAAAGTCTATGCACAGCATGTGAATCCAGAAAAGATTTGCGCTGCAAAACTTAGTTTCTTACAGGTTGGTGTAGTTTTGGAGCTTGAAGAATTTTCTGGATTTACTAGCAAACCCACTCTCCTCCACCAGAAAGATGAGACCGGAGAAGAAAGAAAAATATAATCGGAAGATGGCGACCAAAGGTGGGAGCTTCCGCTTCCGGAGGAAGCACATCGGAGAAAAATACTACAATTCCGGACCCAACCACTAGACGGCGAAATAATGCACAGCATGTGAATCCAGAAAATTCTTCAAGCTGCAAAACTACACCGACCGGTAAGAAACCTCTACGGTATCTTAATTCATAAATACGACTGCTTTAGGCTGGTATGCAGGATGACTTTACCTTGGTTGTTGTCCCTCTGATCGACAGATAGGGCCCTTCAGCTGCTGGGTATACTAGACTTGTCAAACTGCTAAACTCTATTCTGGATGAGCATGGTCTGTCTAAAACTTAGATGACCTTGAGAGGGATGGAGAAAGTGTTTTCTTTCTACTCCACTTTCCAAGATAGCCTTTCGAGATTGGACGTCTGTTTTCTTGCCGGGGAGGCTACTCATCGCTCTCAGACAATTTCCCAGTGATACTGAAACCTGACATTCCAGTTTCTCTGACCTACTGGTTAGACTAGAGTTCCCTTCCAGGGCTTTACAAAATAGTGTTCTGTGAAGAAATGTGGGCCCTGATTTAAACATTTAGATACTTATCTGGGTTCAGAGGTGCAATACACTATTTCTTGAGACCCTTTTATGGTTTATATACGAGGGATGGCTATTGCTAAACTCTTGGCATTTAAAAGAAATAGAGCTGCTGTGACAAAAATATGAGAATCAGCTTGTAGTGTTGGAGTGGGAGTTCAGGGAAACAATCTATACTGATGAAACTTGGAAAAAGTATTAGACTCCAGATGGACTACAGAGAAGGTGCAGATAGGTGAAATACCTCAGCAAATACATGTTAGCCCAATCACTGTTTGAAGTGAAAGGCCTCGTTTGATTGGTGTAACACTCTGTCAGGCGCCTTCAGCGACAAAATATTGGCTATTCAGGCATCTTTTCCCCCCCACGCACGTGTCTCGCCTGACTTGCTGCCGGTGCGCCCGGTTCCCTATACCGTGTTGTCCGCTTTTTCTCCAGTGTACCCGTTGGATAGTCTGAAAATCCTCAGAGGTCTCAAATCGGGGTCCCCGGCTGATGCCTGCCCGGCTCGACTTCTTGCAGCAGTTGCAGATAACATCTATTTAGAAGTTAATCTCATTGTTAACCTCTCCCTTCAGACTATGGTGGTTCCCCAAGTCTGGAAAGAGGCTAAGATTCTGCCGCTACTCAAAAAACCTACTTTGGACCCGCGTGACCCCGTCAACTACCGTCCCATTTCCCTTCTGCCAGCGATGGCTAAGATTTGTGAGAAGGCGGTGCTTAAACAATTGTCGGATTTTGTGGAGGCCGAGGGTCTTCTTCACCCATCACAATCTGGGTTCCGGTCGGGCCATTGCACGGAGACAGTTCTTGTCGAGGTTGTGGAGGCCATCCAGACATGCCTTGATGCGGGGGGTAGGACCGCCTTGATTCTATTGGATCTCTCGGCGGCCTTTGATACGGTCCCACATGATCTTTTGCTGTCCCGCCTTGCTGAGATCGGTGTGTCTGGGGCCGTGTGGGGTTGGCTTAGGTCTTTCCTTGAGGAAAGGGTCGAGCAGATTTGGCTCCCGCCTTGCCATTCCTCCCCTCGCCCGGTCTCTACAGGTGTCCCGCAGGGCTCTTCCCTGAGCCCTTTGCTTTTCAACATTTATGTCACGCCTCTGATTCACCTGGCTGAAGCACTAGGTGCCAAGGTGATGGCCTACGCTGACGACACTCAGCTGCTTTTTACCTGGGATAAAGCTGTCAGCTCAGCGCTGGGTGCTCAACAGTGTCTGCGTTCCATCTTCACCTGGCTGGCAGGGGCGCAGCTTAAGTGTAATGACCAAAAATCGGAAATTTTGCTCTTCGGCCCTTTTCCCTCTGATTTCCGGCTTCAGCTTTGGCCTCAGGAGCTCCCCCTCCCCTCGTCTGAGGGTCCGCCCTCCAAGAACCTGGGCGTTTGGTTTGAGGAGAGTCTGCTGTTTTCCACCCAGGTTAAGAAAACTGCTGGCTGCTGCTTTGGACTCATTAAAACGTTGAGAAAGTTCTTTCCTCTCCTTCCACAGGCAGCCAGAGTTACAGTTACCTGCGCCTTGATTCTTTCCCGGCTTGACTATGCCAACTCCCTCTACATCGGCTCTCCGGGATACCTCATCAAGAAATTGCAGGTAGTCCAGAACACTGCTGCCAGACTGTTACTGGGCCTTTCCTCTAGGATGAGTGTTTCTTCTCATCTGATTGCCCTACATTGGCTTCCAGTAGCGGCCAGAATCAAATACAAAGCATTGGTTCTGGCTCACTGTGCTCTCCATGGTCAGGGTCCTCTCTACCTCCAGAAACGTTTCTCTTTTTACACCCCTGCACGGGCCTTGCGCTCGGCCTCTCTGGGCTTGGCCCTGGTTCCCAGATTCAGACTTCAGAGGATGGGAGGTTGTTCTTTGGTGGTCAGAGCTAGCAAGGCCTGGAATGCCCTCCCCCCTGCTCTTCGTCTTACCCAGGAGCCCGCTGCCTTTAAAAGGAAGCTGAAAACATTTCTCTTTGTCTGATATCCTTTGTCTGTCTCAGGTTTCGCGCCGGGATACTCATGAGTAGCCGAGCGCGTTATAAATGGAATATAACATAACATAACAAAGGCCTGGAAATCCCCTAGCACAAATTGACACAGTGTAGGGCCCCAACTGGGGTAGTCCTTCACTGTAAAGAGAAGTGTTCCATCAAGGGAAGAGATTTTTACTGAGTTTTTTTTTTATTTCACTGACCTATACACAACCACGCCTGTTCTGGGACCAGAAGATATATCTGCCTGCTTAGAGGAGGTTGCCCTTGCTTGGTTTGGGGTGTAATTGAGAGACCCTTTGTTAGCCCCAATAGATGTTAAGGAAGTAATAAATGATGAGTTATATAAAACTTACAAGGATACCCTGGCCCCACATCACCTGAATGTGTATAGTGAAGCACTTGAGCTGGGACAATTGCCCTCTACTCTTCTTGAACCTATAATTACTGTCCTCCCAATGCCTGGTAAAGATGCGTCCAAATGTCACAAGTCAAATCAGCTTTATTCGGAATATGTTTTACAGCCATAAAAGCATTCAACAAATGCACTAATCAATTTAAAAATAGCAATTTCAAATATTTACAATGTTAAAAGTACCAGTAGTTCATGTCATTCTATTTATCAGATTAAACATATACACGTTCTTAAAATTCCCCATGTGCAAAAAGAGTACATAATAATCATTTTAAATGATTTAATTAAATTCGATCACTGAGGTCTTCGTATGTTAAGGCATCTAAGTGAGACAAATCTTTTCTAATCCTAATTGCCCTTTGTATAAAAGAAATTACAGAATACACCGTTTTTACATTTTCCAATTTACATAGATAGTAAAAAGCACATTTATACTGGTAAATTCGATTAGTCAGAAATAGTGGTTTTAGAAATGTTTTCCTGAACTCAGTATAAAAACTGTAGAACAATAGAAAATGCAAAGTGGTCTGTGAGGTTTTTCCGTCACACGGGCAATTTGGAAATTCATAGGACCACTTTTCCATGCTTGGAAACGCTACTATATAATGCAATGTACCAAGTCTAAGCCTTGTTAAATAAAATCTGTGTTTGGTATTGCTTACCAGGAACAGATATGTTTGCATACCCAATACAGAATGTTTTTGCAGTAGTTAACAACACTTTGTTTTTTACTTATATTTTTCATTCTATCATGTTCCTTTGTGGAGGCATAATTCAACTTTAAATAAGTTTTGCGAACATCCTGAATTAGCTCAGGATTCGCATTATCAAAATCTATCTTGCAGTATGATAGCAAATTGAGGTTATACTCTATCCATGGGATTTTTCTTCCGCGGTCCGGTGACTAACAGTCCCTTATTAGGTCCTTAGTTAACTTGGTTTCTTCTTTCATCCATATTCCTCTCCAAAAGGTAAGCCTGCTGTATTAATAAAATCGCTTATATATGGTACAGACAACTCTTTATGCACTATATATTTAGCTGTAGACTTTGGAACTGCCAACACTCTTTAGGAATGTATGTTCGAGGCATATGAGCTGCAGATTACACACTTGTGCATAGATCGCCATCTGGTGTTGGGCCCGGATGTTTGCAGTTTGTTTTTCCTCTTTGGAAGTCACGAGGTCAGTGACTCCTTTGGATCGTATTGCGCATGGGCTTCGGCTCCATCCTCAGATTGTTTTTTTTCTACCATCGGGCTCGGATGTAATCTTCGCGCTCCGGTTCCGAACAGCTTCCAGATCGACGCGTAATCCTCACCCCAATTCGCGGTATTGTTTTGATCGCGATCTCCCCACTCGACGCGCCTCTCATCGGCAACACCTTCGGTTCCAGTCGACGGCGGCCTTCGGGCCTACCCAAGCTCCGGTCCTAGCTAATGAAAAGGACTCCATTTAAAAAGTGCCCTCGATGTGTGTCCAAATTCCCCCACACCGATCTCCACGAGGTGTGCAATCTCTGCCTCTCCCCTGAACACGAGGCTCTAGACTGTCCGGCGTGTAAATCCTTCTGGTCCAAGAAAACTATTCGGGACCGAGAGCCAGAAGAACCATGGCATACTCTTCGACTGCGATCCCGGATGACATCTTCGGGGAAGGCGTTGACGCTCCAGAACAACAGATCGACGAGGGACTCGTCAGCACATCCAAAGCCGACGATTCAGATGTGGAGGACATCACTCTGGCACAGAGGGTCATGAGTACTACTCTACCCCCCCTCCCCCCCCCCCCCCCCCCCCCCCCCCCCACACACCCTCGCCGGCACCGAAAAAGGCTTCGGTCACGCCTTCGCCTTCGGGCCTAAGCAAGACCAAAGACACTGCTTCCCACACTGTTCCTTCGGGACCGGTAAAGAAGCCAAGTAAGCCTTCGGGCGGCTCGGGCTCGAGCCAGCCCACCGTCGGAGCCGATAAACACTTCGGCACCGAAAAAGTAACCGGCCTCCATCTCGACACCGAGCCCCACACCGAAACCGACCCAGCTCCTCGGCACCGACCCCATCTTCGGTACCGACAAAAGCACACAAGGCCACCGGCACCGACACTTCGAAACCGAAATCCATCTCGGCGCCTACTAAACAATCGGAGCTTTCCAAGCATGGTTCCAAACAACGAACCAGCACCAACAAACCTAAGAAACCAACGGCCCGACGCCTTCGGCGCCGACGGACCAACCAACCTCTCCAGAGCTATTCACACTGGATCCCTTACAGAAAACACTCACTAAGGATCCCAAAACTGGAGATTTGATGCTCTCTATCAAAAAGAGAGTTAGAGAAACCTGCTCCGCCTCCACCTCCAAAAAGGAAGGACTCTGCTACCTCCCCTTTCAAAATACCTTCCCCACCTCCTCCACCTCCCCCCCCCCCCCCACCTCCTCCACCCCCACCTCATCATTCCCCGACCCCGGATGATGATCAAGGGGATCCAAACGATGACATAGGGGATGTGCCCCAAGATATATCTAGAAGAGGCCCCACTCCCACAGGATCCCCAGACCCATGGGACGATTATAATATCCCTGATATCCCTAACGTCCCACAAGACGAGCTTTACCCTTCCAGACCTTCTCTACCAGAAGACTCCTTGGGGATCAACCATTACTGCAAAGGGCGGCACACTACCATGGGGTAGATTTTACATACCGACCCAGTGGAGGAGGATTTCCTTCTAGATACATAGGACCACCTCCATATTGCCTATGCTTAAAGGTGTTATAAAACCTGCACCGGAGATCTTGCAGGACCCAGTTAGGGCCAGGCTCATTAACCCGTGCATTGAAAAGAAGTATAAAGCCGCCCCAACAGATCTCTCCTACATCAGAGGGCCAGCGCCACTAGATTCCCTGGTAGTATACACAGCACGGAAAAGGGCCAACTTCCAAGCGTCAGGTGACGCACCACCGCCGGACAAAGAGTCTAAACTCTTGGAAGCATCAGGCAAGCGTACTGCATCTCAAGCGGCCAATATATGGCGTATCGCCAATACACAAGCACTACTAGTGAGGTATGACAGGGCCCATTATGACGAGCTAGAAGCCATAATGCACCATCTCCCTGATAAATAAAAAGCTAGGGCCAATGAACTAATTCAGGAGGCAAAACAATTACTAACACCGCCATACGTTGTGCCTTAGATGCAGCAGACACAGCCTCTAGGGCCATCAATACTAGTGTCGTCCTCCGTCGCCATGCCTGGCTAAGGATATCCGGTTTTAAACCGGAGGTACAAGCCTCCATCCTCAAGCATCCCTTTGACCAGGAACATTTGTTTGGCCCAAAAGTGGATGACTCCCTAGAGAAAATGAAAAAGGACACTGACACGGCAAAATCTATGGGAGCCTTACAATCTCACCCTCCCAGACGCTCCTTTCGCCTCTCTTCCTTTCGGAGCACATCCAGAGGCTACTCCTCAGACACCGCTTCCACTTCATACAAATCCCCTACTCAGTCCACCTTCACAAGGGGTTACCAAAGGGGCGGCTACAGGGGCAACAATAACAAAGGCAGAGGCAAAACAAACACCTCCCGCTCTGCCACCGTGCCTACCCAATGACTTCCCTCCACTTCCCCCAGACCATCCCCCGGCTGAGGAGCTCATCTATTACATCTCACTGTGCAGGGCACATGGACACCTCAACAAAAGTTACTCCACATCACCCATCTGGAGTTACTAGCAATCTTCTTAGCCCTAAAATCTTTTCAAATACAGATTTCAGGCAAGGCAGTCCTAATCCGCACAGACAACATGACAGCCATGTACTATATTCAAAAATAAGGCGGCACACACTCTCCACAGCCCTCTCAGCTAGCACAGAGCATATGGAGATGGGCCATACCCCCGAAAATCTTTGTCCTAGCTCAGCATGTCCCAGGAGTCCAAAACACTATGGCAGATCTGCTCAGCAGACAAACACAACAAATCCACGAGTGGGAACTCCACCCACAAGTTCTACACCCGTGCTTTCAGATGTGAGGGCATCCACAGATAGACCTCTTCGCCACCCACGAAAACACCAAATGCCCAAACTTCGCCGCCAGATATCCACACCCATTGTCCAAAGGAAATGCGATATGGATGAACTAGTCAGGCAGATTTGCGTACGCTTTTCCGCCTCTCCCACTCATTCCACAAGTGGTGCGCAAACTACAGCAACACTCCCTCACACTAATCCTAGTAGCTCCAACTTGGGCCAGACAACCGTGGTACACCACACTGCTGGAACTATCTGTAGTACCGCACCAAAAATTACACCTCTCTCCACACCTCTTAACCCAGAACCATGGAGAGATCAGACACCTGGACCCATCTCAGCTCAACCTTGCGATCTGGCTCCTGAAGTCCTAGAATTCAGTTATCTAAATCTTCCCCCTGACTGTATGAACGTCATCAAGGAAGCTAGGTGACCCACTACTAGAGCGTGCTACGCCGCCAAGTGGAAACTTTTTGTTGTCTGTCACAACAGCACCATCCATCCCCTAGACGTCTCCATTCAACACATCATAGGCTACTTACGCCACCTACAAAGGTGTAATCTAGCCTATACGTCCATTCGCCTGCACCCCGCAGCTATAGCAGCTTACCTACAAAACAGGCAACATCTATCACTTTTTAGAGTACTTGCCATTAAAGCCTTCATGGAAGGCCTTAAAAGAATAATTCCCCCCAGAGTGCCACCCTCACCTGTATGGAACCTAAATATCGTTCTCACCAGAATAATGGGGCCTCCCTTCGAACCATTGCACAAATGTGAACTCCAATTTTTAACCTGGAAAACCGCTTTTCTCGTAGCCATCACTTCCCTCAGAAGGGTCAGTGAGATACAAGCATTTACCATTCAAGAACAGTTTCTGCAAATGCACCATAACAAAGTTGTTCTCCGTACCAACCCAAAATTCCTCCCTAAAGTCATTTCTCCTTTCACCTAAACCAATCTGTAGAACTACCAGTATTCTCGCAACCACAAACTGTTGCAGAAGGAGCTCTCCACACACTAGATGTCAAACGAGCCTTACTCTACTACATCGAGAGAACACAACCTTTCTGTAAGACCAAACAACTGTTTGTCTTTCTCTCCACCACACAAGGGCAACCCCATCTCCAAGTTGGGGATAGCTAGGTGGATTGTCAAATGCATTCAGATTTGCTACCACAAAGCAAAACTAATGCTATCCGTTCCCCCTAAAGCCCATTCTACACGTAAAATAGGGGCTTCAATGGCTTTTCTAGGAAACATCCCATTAGATGATATCTGCAAAGCAGCTACATGGTCAACATCGCACACTTTCACCAAACACTATTGTGTAAATGTGCAAACTAAGCAACAAGCTAGTGTGGGCCAGGCTGTACTCAAAACATTGTTTCAAACCACTGCAACAGATACGGGTGGTCGCCGCTAACGGTGGGTACTGCTATATAATCTATGCACAAGTGTGTAATCTGCAGCTCATATGCCTCGAACGGAATATGCTACTTACCAATATGCATCTGTTCTTGGCATGTAGAGCTGCAGATCTACACACGCCTCCCCGGCTACCTGCATCTGTTCCAGTTTATCTTATTTAGATAACACACACATGGGCATCTTGGCTGTTATTACTACGCTCCATCTTTCCCTGCTGGCGAAAAACAATCTGAGGATGGAGCCGAAGCCCATGCGCAATACGATCCAAAGGAGGAGTCACAAACCTCATGACTTCCAAAGACTTTCCAAGAGGAAAACAAACTGCAAACATCCGGGCCCAACACCAGATGGCGATCTATGCACAAGTGTGTAGATCTGCAGCTCTACATGCCAAGAACAGAGGCATACTGGTAAGTAGCATATTCCTTTCTGTGCTTTGTAAGGACACAGAATTTGTCCTCCCCCATATAGCTGCCCCATAGCAGGTTCCTGTCACACATTTACTTCTATATAAGGTAAGAATTTCCCTAATGGGCTTATTTCCTAACTTCGCTGAGAATCTAAAAATGCTCTTAACGATTCTTAAGAATTTTAATTCACAGGATTTAATGTGTGTATCCCAGGTACCTTTTCTATTAAAAAGTAAACCCAAATAAAAGGTTGGAACTCTACTTTTCCCTACTCCTCCCACGTGATGGAATTTATGTTATTCTCATCAGCCCATTGTTTTAATCTTCCCAGCATGATTCTCCGCATCAATTTGTAGGAAGAGTCAAGAAGGGATATGGGTCGGTAACAGTTCGCCTTCCCTCTGTCCCCTTTTTTAAATATGGGGACAATGATACTTTCCACCCAGGAGACTCGCAATACCCCCCCTAGAGCAGCATTAAAAACATTTACTAAGATGGGGATCCAAAAATCAATGTTGCATTTAAATACATCTATGGGTACCCCATCCGGGCCAGCTGCTTTTCCATTACTACTTTTTTGTAGAGCAGATTTAATTTCCTCCGGCATAACTACTGATGTGTTTACTGGGTGTACTAATATAAAATTATTATTCTTTGCATTAGTGACTAAAACAGCGTTAGGGTTAAAAATGCACTCAAAATGTGTGATCCAATCTTCAGGGGAACTGCATATTCAATTTTCGCTGTTGAGTTTTCTTTAAAGTAGTGGTGATCAATTATCCAAAATAATGTTGCGTTTCTTGTTTCTGCAGCCTGCACTAAAATCTCCCAAGCATCCTCACGAATTTCATTTTTTCTCTAGGTCAAGCCAGGTCAAGGTATTTGTATATTCTTTCCTCAGGGTGCTGATTTTCTCACCTTTTCTAGGTTTTACTTTTAATGCTGTTTTCAGTTCCTATTCAGCCTGGAGCATTCCCGGTTAAACCATTTTGGATTATTTTCGTGGTTCGATTTTGTGTTTTTTTTTTTTTTTTTTTTTTTTTTTTTTTTTTAGACTGTTAGGTCCCCTGCAATTTCTACCATGATATTACTAAAAGCAGTTATAATTGACTAATCTATTAAGGAGCTATCCATACAGATGTCATTATCTTTGGGGTTTTTCTCTCAAATTTTCCATGAAAATTATTGGATTTACATCGGACCATTCGATGGTGGCTCCCTTTAACACTCATATCATCCGCTTTCGATTATCAACATGGAAAGAAATACTTTCTAAAATTGTTGCAACTCTGCTTGCCCCATTTATGGTCCGACTGGTCCTCCATGAGCAGGCTAATATAGGTTCTGATAGAGCTGTGACACACAACTTGTGTACTCTCTTTGTAATGATTCAGCAGATTCATGCAGAAGTCTTAGCAGTTGCTGCCTTTTCAACGCAGAGAAGGCTTTTGACTCTTTATAGTGGATTTTCAAATTGCGGTATTGGAGCAGATGGGAATAGGTAATCACATCATTGGGCTGGTATGCTTGCTATATCGTGACTCCTGTGACAAAGTTCATGTAAATAATGAACATGTTGCATATCTTAAGTAAAGCTTTGTTTGTGGCATGTGTAGCTGTAGATATACATACTCTGCATACTCCTGCCATCCAGTATTGGGCTGATCGATCTCTGGGTTGATGCCTTTTGATGTTTGCTAGACTTCTCAGGACTGTTCTCTCCCATTGGCACGGTAACTCTTCATTAGCAGTCTGTTTCCCCTCATTTTGATGTCCATCCGGCTCGGCAACCAGGTTTCCACTCAACGCCATTTGTGGGGCTTTCTGCATCATCTTCTGCTTTATTTTCCTCTCCAATGACAACTACTCAGAAATGGAAAAGACTCCTTTTCAATACTGTCCTCCATGTCATTCCAAGTGCCCATGGACCAACCACCACCAGGTTTGCAACCTCTGCCTGTTGGTGAAACACCACAAGGCTGCTAGTTCTGCATTGCCTTGTGTCCCAAGAAGACATTATGGTATTAGCGACTTGCTCAATGGCGAGTGGAGCACCCACAGGAAGACTACACCCCAGATAGCAGGGAATGGGACACTGGCAGAACGGGAGGCCAGACCCTCGAGAAAGGACCTAGAAGCACACCAAGGTGTCAAGCTGAGAACTCGGAGTACACCCATCCAGTTGCACACTGACATCATGCACAGGCTGATAACCGCAAGTCCTAAAGCCCAACAAGCTTCAAGTCTGACACTGCTTGAAGGCCATGGTCGGCACTGACAGAGTACCAAGCCATCCGACAGCAGGCAAAATACAGCACCACCCACAGGCTCATTTGTTGCAGATATGCCATAAGACTCCCTCGCGGTCAAGGCGTCCGACACACAAATCCCTATCATCTGTGGTGTCTGAGTATCTGGAGCAGCCCATCTTCCAGTGTCTCCAATAAGAGCATGATGCTAAACTATTCATCCATCGCCAAAACTTGGAAGATCTCTACTAAACCACTTTTAGGTCCAAAACGCTCTTTCCAGAAAGAGGAAATTGGCCTTCGAGGAGCAGCTAGCGGTGTAGCCCCTATTACCTCCTAAGCAGAAGAGACACCAGGACACAGGAACTAGCCCATTACCATTTTATCCCTCTCCTCCACCACCACACAAGCCACTTGGACCAGAGGGTTCTTCACACATCTTACGAGTGCACTACCTTTCCTACCCTATAGATCCTTACAGAGTTCCATATGATCCTGTACCTAGAGGTCCCATGGTACGACTACTCTGTTGATCCCCGAGGTACACAGTTCCAGATTTCTACCTAGCCAAACCCTCCCCTCTAGATTACACCACCTCTTACCATCAGGTCATCCATAAAGCAGCCACCTTTCATAAGGTCTATTAACACACCGTTAAGGTAGATGACTTCTGATAGAGACTTTGTCCACCAATCATCGTCTCGTGCATTTTCTGCCCATGCTGAAAGGCATGCTCAGAACTACGCCTTACACCTTCAAGGAGCCAGTGAAGGCCAGAATGGTTACACTAAGGGTAGATAAGAACTACAAACCCTCACCCACTGAACTGCCCTACTTCAGGGCAACTTCCACCAGACCCTATTAGTTCTCACTGTGCACAAGGGACTAGTGATGCCAGATAAAGAGTAAGAAAACTGATGCAGGGGGCAAGAGTTGCAGCGCAATCAGCCACGGTTGCTAACTCAATTGGCTTACTCTCTTGTTAAAATAGGGCCCACTCGGATGAGATGGAGGAACTCCTACAGCAACTCCCAAAGTAATATAGGCAGTGTGGCCACAAGTTTGTCTCGGAGTGGGTTTCCTGACTGGTAACCACCAGCCTGCCACCACTAGTCATGTTTCTGGACTCCTGTGGTAGGAGCCTTCGCTCCCTGGTCACAGAAACAAAGCCTTTACTGGGTGGAGGTGGTCACACCTCCCCCAGGTGAGGAAGAGCCATCTGTGGCAGGGGAGCTTCAAAGGCTTTGATTCCTTTGTCACACAATCCCCAGCCTCTCCTGCTATCAGGAGAAGGCCGCCTTCATTTCTCACCCCCTTTTCTGCTGGAAGACAGACAGGAAATATTCGAATAGCCCAGAAGGTGTGCCCACCTCTGCCAACCCAACCCCTTATGTAGGGGAGGCAAGGTGAAGCCCACTATTCAGTGCCTGCCATCTTGCAAATGGCAGGCCCTCTCCAATCAATGTTAGGGATTGTGCTCGCTCCCCCACCTGGGGTGAGCACAACAAGGGTGTGGTCACCCTAAGGTCAGTTGCCCATTGGCTACTACCTTGAGAGCCCTAAAGCGCCCCCTAAATATAGTATTTAGGGGGAAGCCCTGAACCTAGAAGTCAGATTCCCACGAAAGATGATGCCCAGCAGATGAGACTCCAGAGAAGAACTGACTTGGCCCCGGCCCTACGGGCCCGCCTGCAGTTTCCAGAGATTCTGCACCAAAAGTTGCCTGTCTTAAGAAAAATGTACTTACTTTTTATCTAGGAAATGTCCCTGTGTGATATCTAGGCATATCGCTCGGAGTAGAAAACGTAATCTGAAAGGTATTTGCGAAGCAACTGAATAGTAATTTCAACTGTCTCTGAATATTTGACCTACCTGTGACTACATTCAAATGCATTATATTAGAAAAGTATTATTTTACTTACCTGCACCAAGTCTGGCTTGGTTCTAGAAATAAAATACAGCAAATAAATATTTTTATACAAAACAATTGGACAGAGTTCAGTCTGAGTGTGTGAAATAATTTCTTGCCTGAGTGTGTACAATAAATGCTTAACACTAACCTCTGATAAAGCCTTACTTCTCGCCCACACTACCACAAATATAGAGTAAGGTATTCTCTACTTTAACCTCTTTAAGCCTTTGTGGATCCCCTGGACTCTGTGCACACTAAACCTTACTTTGGTAGAGTATATACAGAGCCAGCTTCCTACACTAAACCAACTTTTCTTCCTAAGGTGGTATCCCACTTCCACCTTAGTCAATCCATTGAGCTTCAGGTATTCTTTCCACAGCCAGGCTCAGTAGCGTAAAGTACCTTCCACACACTAGATGTCAAATGGGCCCTTATGTACTACATTGACAGGACTCTGTCATCTCTCAAACCTCAACTTTGTTGCGTTCACTAAATAACACAATGACCAGGCTGTCTCTTAAGGCAGGCATAGTAATATGGCTTGTCCAGGGTATTCAAACTTGTTCGGCTAAAGCCAGAAGACAATAGCCCACCCTAAACAAGGTCCCATTGTACCTGTTAGAAAGGGGCATTGATGACCCTTCCTCCCAGTCACATTGATACCCAGACGTGGGTCCCTTGCTTGCTGCACCACTAAATTCAAGCTAGCCTGACAGATGAGGGTGATAACCCGAAACGGGTCCCAGGATGCTTGTTTATAGTCCAGGGAGGACCTGGCCTGGCAGTTCGGGCTGGACTGTTCCCATGGGGAGCAAGGTCAACACGGATTTGCAATGGCTGGGTCCAAACTAGAGTGACATGGCGAGCAAAATAATGATGGATTAAACCCAGATCAGTGGCTAGGGTTAAAAGTTCGAAAAGTTTCAACGCTCTATCCATAATTTTATTTTGTGATGTTGCTATGCGCTTTACCAGTCATAGCAGGTGTCGCTATACCTCAGTGCATTATCATTCATAGGAGGAGTCACTATACCTTGTGATTCAAAAGACTTCTGTGAAGAAAAACAACTTGCACACGTCTGAGCCCAACTCTAGATGTCAGGAGTATGCAGAGCATGTGATCACTGCAGTATTGGCACTTTCATAGATTCACATGCTTGAATCATTCCTAGTCGTCGAGATGGGAGTCCCCGGTACCATATTATAATAATACAATGTTAAAGATAGTGCATGAAGGCCCTAGGCCCTTCAATTTTACAACTGGTCATAGTCTTTAAAAAAGAGACTAAACTTATCCTACAGCCAATCCGGCTCCTCTGCCCTCTAGAGCACTCATGAGATAGTTCCATTCTCTCAGATTTTCTACCCCATGTCAAGGTAGGGAATCTCCACTGATCTCTGCTCAGTTATTTTTCTATTTGGATATTTTCCCAATATATTTCTCATACTTTGGTGCTCTGGTAGTATACCTGTTACCACATAGTCAGACCATAAGAAGAAAAATCTCTTCAGGTCTTGCAATACCTGTGGTAAGAAGTGACTTCACTGCAGATCTGCACCAAGATTGCATCTACCGCCTCTACCTGGATCGTTTTCTACTACCTTTTCAACCAAGACTTCAAAGAATAGAAAAAGAAGGCTGCTAATCTGGCTTTGTTGTATTCCGCTTTAGGTGTCCGTATATAGGTTTTCCTGAATCATGTCCTTATATAGGCACAATTTGCATTGCCCTTATATAGGCATAAGATCCCAGTCCTTATTTAGGTATTAGCCATGCTATCCAAATACAGGCATGGTCAACTACATCCGTCCACCCCAACGTCACCCTTTAGCTGTTGGGAGTTTCCTTAGCCCAGGATTATTGATTTCTCCAAG
This sequence comes from Triturus cristatus, assembly GCF_964204655.1. NCBI lineage: Eukaryota > Metazoa > Chordata > Amphibia > Caudata > Salamandridae > Triturus > Triturus cristatus. The sequence goes on along the minus strand of NC_140586.1, from coordinate 140,983,426 downwards.
AACTCATATATTATGCATGAACCGCTATTCCTTTAAGGTTCATTCATGACTTCTTCCTCTGCCCGACTTTCCGTCAATGCAAACATTCCTAAGCACCTTCCAGGTATAAATATACCTTCCCTGGCCACGGCAAGGTCGGAGGAGACCTCGACTTTAGAGGAGCCCGTGTCCCAGCCTGACGCATTGACAAGAGACGCTGTCATCCCTGCTCACAGAGAATCCAGCTTCCAGTGTTCTGACTCCCTTCGCAGGGTGTTAGAGTTCGAGACCCGGAAAGAGATTCCCACCTCTCATTTTCAAGGTATGGAGCTGACTAGAACCTAGAGGGACTCTTGGCATACTATACTAAACTATAGAATAACATTCTATAGAATACAGCACCTACTTCTTACATAGTACTACACTTAGGTTAGGTACACTGGGGTAGAACTAGTTAGAGAAGCATCTCATGAGTACTCGCATTTTTAGCCCATGTTATTTATGTATATGATTATATGTGTCATAGCTAAAAGATAATGCTAGTGCAATATTATTTCTTTCTACTGCTTACGCTGTACATAATATATCTCGCATACTGTCTTGTGATTACAACAGCTCATATCTCTTACACAAGAAACAAGACGGTTCAATAAATCCTTTTATTGAAACGTCCGTCTATTCTTTCTGTGTAACTCTGAAGAAACTAAGCATGCACGATTAGCTGAGTGAAACTGTTATCTATTGTTTCCACGATTTTGAGAGTGTTCCGATTCTAAAGGGAAACAAAGTTGTCATGTTTATGCAGTTGCCAGAAACTACTCCCTTTTTGTTTACGAGGAATTTCTTATGGCCTCGGAGTTAGCTGGTACAAATTAAGTTTAATATACTCGATAGGGGCATACTGACCTCAGTCCTATGACCAATCTATATGGTATATTATTCCAATGCGCAGAGCCTATTAAGGAAATAGGAACTACACTACATGCCGCCCAAACGTTTGGTAAGGCACTAATTTACCACTAGATACTGAGTAACTGTCGTGCTTTTTCCTCAGAGACCCCTACTCACACACTCCATAAGACGTCTGGAGTGGGTAGGGTTAAGTATCCGCCCAAGCTGAATAGGACAAAAATCCTATATATTAGCTGTTTGGTTTGTTCAACGTTGAAGGTTACAGTGTTCTAAAAATATTGTGCACCTTATCTTTGTTTCCTTGAAACTTGTTCTATATTCTTTCAAAAACAATGTCCCTTAACAGGGATAATGTTGAGACTGATCCAGTTGTAGCAGCTTTTAATCTTACAGGTTTAAATGAAACCGATGAGGGTGTTATAAACATCCCTCCAAACTTAAGCAGAGCCATCACTCTAAAACTTATAAAACACGTCGTAACACCAAGAGGTGGTAGAGCAGTTTTTGTGATAGAGGCACACGAATCTTTTCAGACAGAGTTATTCTATTCATGGATTGTATTCCCAGAATCAAATCCAGTAACAACTATTTCACTTCTTTAAAGAAGATGAACCACCAGAGGAATATATTCTTTTTGAGGATATTGAAATTCCATTCACATACCAGGAGCATACTCTCTGGTTTAAAGGCGCCCTAAAAACATTACCAGGCTTGGTCGACTAGGTAGACCAGGAGCAACATGGCCGATTTTAGCCGGCTACACACCTCATCCTGACATCGAAGAGATGTCAGACGAGGAATTACTTACTCAACTACAAGAGTTAATAAAAATGTACAATTAGTCCAATATGTCATGCGGACTTTCACAGTCCAACCACCAATAACTATTCCAAATCAAACCCCTCAACAAGGGTATACACTAAAAATTAATCCACAGACTTTACACGCAGTCATGGGTTAAATGCCCACAAAACGTGAACAAATTCTATTCTGGATAGCTCCAAAAAATTACTCAAATCGAAGCAGTATTTCCTAATACTAGCCCTTATGAGAAACGCAGAATCCTAACAATCTGTTTGCCAATGGGGATCACACCACAACTTGAAGACTGCACCGCTTGGGGCACAGTCTTTGCTGCCATCTATACTAAAAAACACATGGTGTTCCGTCAATTGCAGTAATACCAGATGTCCTGAAACAAATTCAAAACGAATACAGGGCAGAGCCTGCTCTGAATTTAGGTATGAACTTACTGAAAAACTTCGACCAGGTCTCAACAATAATATTATCTAATATTAAAGGGGAGGCAGCATCAGTGGCGATCCTCCAACGCTTAAGGGAATTTGATGTAACAGAACATCAACATGGACTACCCAGAATAATAGAAACTCCTATGCAGAATTAGGTATAGACAGTTTGGGTGGAAAACCTTTGAAGCCAAAACTGTCTTAAGGTCCTGAGAAGGACTCTAATATTCAAAATCCTACATCTTCTAAAAAGAAGTGGGAAACTAAAACAAAATTCAAAAGAGAAACGTTCTCAATTCCGAGGTAGGTCTCCTCAAAAGGAGCCCTCTGAAAGGAGGTACAACCTCAGGAATAGGGATACTTTAAGAAAACCTGACTGGTATCAAGATACTGTTACACGTTTCTCTCGTACCTTTCAGATACTGACAAAGTTGGGTAAATATTCGTTCTTAGGAGGAAAGGTAATCAGTTTTCAATGGGAGTTGGTTGCGGGGGTCTGGCTCGTACCCAGCTGAGGTATGGCGAGGACAAACTAATCGGCTTAGCAACGGCATCGTGCAGTATTCAGTCAGTCCTGAGAGAGTGCTGGGTCTTCAGTTTATGGAACAAGAGTGCTGTGTCTTGTGTCGAAGTAGATTAGGTGCCAACTGAGTACTGATTAAGGGGTGGGGGGAGTATGCGTGAGGGGTGAGAGAGTGACACGAGAAACAGAAGGGAGAGAAATAGAGCGAGCGTGTGGAGAGAGAGAGGGGAAAGGATTGGAAGGGGGAGAGAAAAGTGTGAACACTTGGAGGAAAGAAATGTATGGAAAGAGACCGGGAGATACAGAGAGAAAGTAGAAGACAGCCGCAAGAAAGGACAAGCCCGGCAGGGAGTGGTGCACGCGCTCGTGTTGCTGGTAACTGCATGGAAGGAACAAGCCCGGGAGTGGTGGGGGTGTGTGCGCACAGTCTGCTCATTTTCAAGCACTGCACTTGTGCTTGTGGCGTGCTTGTGGCACGCCCCTGCTCACTCCTGCAAGGTGGATGCCGCCACAAGCACAAGTGTGGGCTTGAAAATGAGCAGAGCGACGGCTAAAGGTTCTCCTATGCAGCGCATGCACGCTGCATACACGAGACCTTAAAATCCTGTAGGATGGGATGGGGACTCACCTCACCACAAAATGCAGCTAAAAAATCAACCTACTGCACAAAGGTAGTACCCAATAAAGCAAGAAGCTAAAAAAAAAAGCAGGTCAGGGAGATCTTAGATCAACTTGAATAGCAAGGGGTGATTGAAACATGCACCTCCTAAATGAACAATCCTTTGTTTTCTGTATCCAAACCAGACAATACATATCGTCTAGTTTTGGATTACAGACACTTGAACAATTGTTCCAAAACATTTGCAGTGTAAAATGCACATACTGCAGCATTAATGAATAACATTATGCGTGAAAAAAATATAAAACCACATTGGACATTTCAAATGGTTTCTTTTGTCAAAACATAGCACCTGAAAGCAGGTACTTAACAGCTTTCTCAATAATGGGAACTCAACGTCAATTTTGTAGACTCCCACAAGGGTTCAAAAACAGCCCGGGGTTATTCTCAGCAAGGGTAACCTAGTTACTACAAATTTATGATGACTAGGCATTGTCATATGTCGATGGCAGCATTCTGACAGACGACGACCTAGATAGGCACTTGAACAGGGTGAATACCATTATACTGGGCTACGCCTCTGAGGGCTATAAATTCAACTTTAAGAAATCCAGAATTGCCCATTTCAATGTCCTTTTCCTAGGATATGAGCTTTCAAGTGAAGGCAAGAGCCTGGCAGCTAACTTTTTAGAAAGGTGTGCGCTGCTTCAACCTCCAAAAACGCTGAAAAACTTTCAATCCATCTTGGGTTTCTTAAATTTTGGAAGAACTTACATTCTAAATTACGCAGAAAGGGTTAAACCTCTCTATGAATTAATCAAACCTGATTTTTCAACAAAACATTGGACACAGGAACACACAGACATCCTACGTTCACTCCAAGCTAACACGTTAGCAACAAATCACTTACAAACACATGTAAATAAACGCAATTTAGTGATCCGAATAATTTTGGGTCAATGCGGATTCACCTATTTAACATTTAATGAGGGTGAAAAAGTACCAATAGCATACAAATCACATTTGTATACACAAGCAGAAATGTACTTCACTTCAACAGAAAAGATACTGGCAGCAGTTCAAACCGCTGTACCAAAAGAAAGCGCTCTAGCTCAGGGGAAACGCATTATTGTCGTGACTCCAGTACCAGCCTTAGAGGCGGTTACAAAAGCGAGCATTCCAAATGCAAAAGCTTTACATCCTAGATGGATACAATGGGTTAATTCTCTTGCTGCAACAGATGTTGAATATGTTTTTGATCCTGATTTAAAAACACAAGCGTTCCTGCAATATGAACATGAATGTCCTCTGCCCACTGAAATTCTGCCTCTCAAAGTACTAATTTATACTGACGGATCAGCACAACCCGCTACAGGGAGTAAGCAAGCTTACAGTGCAGCGTGCACTATTGTTAAAGGTCGCATGTGCGATTGTATCTTCAGACCAATGGTCACAAAAACTCAATCTCTAGGAGATTTTACCGCTCTGCGAGCTGAACTACAAGCATTCAAACTGGCACTTGAGAATACAGATCGCGAATTCCCCACACTTATAGTGTGCGATTCCTTTTACTGTGTCCAGTCATATAATGAATATTTACAGAATTGGCTTCAAAACGGATTCAAAGATGCAAAAGGTGGCACAAAAAAGCATAAAACGCTTTAGGAACAAGTAGTTTAGTTGAGAAACGAACTACCAAAAGCTCACGTGATACACACACTGAGTCATCAACGTGATGGCATTCACTTTGCAGGGAATTCATTGGCTGATGAAGCCACAAAGAGGGCTGTTCAGACGGCTTCCGTAGCTGCGATCACTCGTTCAAAAACGAAAATAGACAGTGTGATATTGTTGTCTGTCAATGCTTCGAGCAAAGGCAGTGGTGCAGCGTTACCAAAGAAATTTCCACTCAAGTACTCATATGTAATTGATGCAAACAATGTTCCTTTTGCTTGAATCCCTGGAGTGGGGGATAGGGTGATTCCAAACATGGAACGTAGATTAGGACTGATCCTAGCAGCACATGAAGGGATAGCCTCTGCCCATGCAGGTGTTTCTGCAACAGTGTCTTTACTAAAGCAAATGTATTGGTGGCCTGGCATTAGGAAACAGACCAAAGACTATGTTTTGGAATGTGAAATATGCCAACAGATGAAAGTCTCCACAGTGAAACGTCCTGCGCAGACACCCCTGTTGATTTCAGACAAACCATTAGCTTGTGTTTACCTGGATCACTGCGGTCCCTTACAAAGGGACGGTAACTATAAATACATAATGGTTGCAGTGGATTTGTGCTCAAGGTTCCTCTGGATGTGGCTTCAGCGCTTGGCTGACGCTCGAACTGTTATAAAAGATTTGCGAGTCTTTATGGACACATACACAATTGGCACACTACATTCTGACCAGGGCCCTGCGTTTAGTTCTCTGGCTTTCAAAGAAGCCATGGCCAGTTTGGGCGTTGCATTGCAGTACTCCTCTCCATTCCATCCTGAGGGAAATTCGGTTGTGGAAAGGAAAAACTGGGACATAAAGCAGTCTAAAACAGAACAGAAGAGGCGGATTTCCGGCATATGCTGTGGTCCTGCCCGAATCTGACTGCGTATTGGGAAGACGTGATTGTGAAGTTGGAGCTGGCAACAGAGCGCACACTTAATAAAGATATGGCGGTGGGTTTGTTGCACTGGTTCCCGCGGACGAAACGCAATAAGGTGACCAGCAAATTCGTAGATTTGGGGCTGATACTAGCCAAAAGGGAAATAACCAGCCACTGGAAGCATAGCCAGGGACCTAGATTGCAGAGGTGGAGACACGAATTCCTTAAGTGGGCGGCGAGTGAAAGTGTGATCAAGCTACGACTGGCGCATAGGTACCAGAAAGAGACTATGTTGGAAGTGGTGCGAGCCTGGGAGGCGCTAGTTGAAGCATTACGCAGGTCTGGAGGAGACCAAGAAGATGAGCCTGCCCACAGCTAGACCACAGGTAGTAAACAGCGCAAGGGAGGCTGAGAGGACTGAAAGCACAACCGGAGTGGAGGGAGATGGGTGGCAAGGGGAGAGAAGCTGAGCAATGGCAAAGGCGCACAGAGAGCATACACCTATAGATCAAGACACCTTGAGATTAACGGCTGTTGGGGGAGCACACTGGTGGGGAGGGGAGGGGTGGGTAGGAATAGAAGTTATGGAGTTGGGGAAGATTAAGGGGAATAGAGATTAAGGAGGGTGTTAGGGCAGAAGTTGGCGAATGATAGGCAACGAGAGTGTGGGTACTGTAAACTTTTGTGGTTGCATAATATGACAACTATGTAGGGGTGAAGGGAGGAGCACAGTACTCCTGAGTATTGAATTGTGAAAGAGATGATGCTGAGATGGAAATGGAAAATAATAAAAAAAAATTGTTACAAAAAAAATAAAGCAGTCTAAAACAGCTAGAGTACTAGGTTCGGGTGATGGGCGGGTCAAACATCTTTATGGGGTCCAACTGTCATTAAATAATTTGCCAAGAAGTTCTCGGGGGGAGGGGGTCACTCCATATGAGGTCCTATTTGGGACAAGAATGTGGGTTCCTTATCTCGAATGTAGAGGCACATTGGTGGAAAATAAACCCTTTGATATCAAAGATTGTTTGGCTGTTTTACAGGATCTAAATGAACTAAGATCGAAACAAAGCAACGTGTTCCTGAAGCCAACCACCACTGGGGAAAATCCAGCTATCCCAGCAAGGCCTGTCTGGATCCCAAAAGTTAGGGATCTAGTCAGAGAGAAGATTGCAGACAAGAAGGAATTTGGTCCTTCTTACAGATAACCAGTACCTGTCCTAGCCAGCCACGTAACAAGACAGTACTTCTGCCGCCCCTTGCTGGAAAAAAGGAGAAAAGATTTGTGTCAATCAACCTCATGAAACCACACTATGTGGCCAATACTAAGCAGTAGGCCTTGTGGACTCCGACCAAGTAGCAGACGCACTCCTCTCGCTACTATCCAAGAGGTTCAGACTGAAAGACTCATCACCATTGAGCATTCAGCAGTAAAAAAATGAAGGACTAAGCAACAATGCAATGGAACTCATCCCTCTTGAAACTCAAGTAACAGTTTGTCTAGATACACCTGTCTACACCAATGTAATTCATGATCAACTGGTTCCAGTGATTTCAATGAATTCTGATGCAATTCCAACAATTGACCGAACTGCTTCTGGCTATTTCATTAACTTGGATACGTTTTCTGAAGATCCAAGCAAGCCTGAAACGATGCCAGCCCAAAGAACTTTAAAAGATCAAGTACAAGACTTTTTTCATTTCCTGGAAAAAAACTTATCTGGTTTCACCATGGATTGAACTATGGATAATTGCTGGAATATTTTTCTTTCTGCTTTGGCTAGCTTTAGTAATGACTCTTAGCGTGCTGATAAATGGAAGATCTATTTATTTGGACACTGAAAATAACAATGTGAACTTACTTTTGAAACCACACAAATCATCCCATCGTGAAGCAAGAGACTCGTCAGCAGTGAACATCACAGCCATTCCTATACAAGATGGTATAGTTTGGGGCAAAACAGATTATTATATATTTGGCCCGTCTGAACTTTTGAAGATTCCACACTTATTTAAAATTTCATTAAGTGACTTTATTACCTCCAGTACACATTCTGATGATTGGGACTTTGAGACTGTTAATAACATGATGTCTAATCTAGAAAGGTCTGCTGCATTCTCTAGCAATGAAAACTTAGAGGGTTCATCAGACTATGAACAGCTTTATTGTTAGAACCAGTATGGTCATCATTTCTTGCATAAAACTGCAACACCTAGAAATGTAAATCTGGCTGGGGTTCAAAAGATTGGCAAGTGCAGGGGATAGAAGCTTTGTTTAGACAATTTATTTAAGCAAAAAGAGAGGGTTTGGGGCAAAGCACAACCGCACCTATCCCTAGTGGAATTATATAAAGGTATGGTGCTAGTGACCGGAGATCCAAAACCCCTAAATCTCCTGAAGCTCCACGTATATACAGAAATGTAAATAAACGACATGCTTTAGGAATATAGTATAAAACTGTTCCTTTTTAACATTGAAATCAGCAGAGTGATTATGATCCTATATAAGATGAATAGAAATGGGTAATAAGAAGGAACCAAATTAGAGGCCTCTTGCCTTATTTTTACATGTTAAAAGAATTGTTGAATTACTGTTTTGCTAGAAGGAATTAAGAAACTTGAAACAACATGGTTTATTTATTTTATAAAACAAGCTGTAATGATTGTCTATATTGTATAAAGTGTATTATAAAAAGAAAATCTTTTTGTAAATAATGTATATTAATGTTATGAATATATATGTATTGTTTATAGCCCTGAAGAAGTCCGCGAGGATGAAACGCGTTGGCTATGGTCTGTTTTAACATGTTTGAAAGAAAATTTCTGAATAAAGGATCAAAAGAAAAAAACAACTCTGCTGAAAGTCCATGTCTTTTTATGGAAGATAATCTGTTGACAATTACTTATGTCATAACAAATGTTTAATACTTGTTGTATTTTGGGTGCTGGACCATTGGATTGTGTTGTAGAAGCTTTGTTTAGAGCCTGCATCATCCCACAGCAAATAATGTTTTTGAATGACACTGTCCAACAAACATTTTGCCTTGGATTAGAAAAGATCAAAGACATAAACACACCTTCTGTACCAAAACCTGCAAGTAATAACACTACACAGGGAGCGGTCACAGTAGAGACAATTCTACAGAACATAAATGGTTGCTCTGGCCCACAGACACTAACATCTGTCAAGAAAGATTCCTGATTAGAATACAGGGTTTTACTATCAATAGGCCAGACCCACGTTCTGTTCAAAGACAGCATCCAGGGGTAGTAACAACATACAGTGTAGGAAAATTGTGCCTTGACTTGTTACAAAAATCTACACTTGAGGATGTGAAACAAGACTTATCTTTACTTAACCCTTTCGATGCGCATGACGGAGCGGTTCCGTCATGCGCATCGGTCGCGCTGTGCGGATGACGGAACCGCTCCGTCACGGCCCCGCCCACGCAACGAACCTTCAGCACGGCGCGGTAATCCGCGCCGCGCTGAAGGGGTTAAAGAAGACGCAGACCTTAGGGATTTCTTGCTAGGTCCAAGAAAACCACGTCAAAAACGTTTCCTATATGCCGGCATCTATGCTGCTTATAATGAAATATGGAAGGTTACACAAGCAGAGGCTGCAGAAAGAATACGTGAAATTGATTGTATTAATTTAGAGATCTCTCGCTGTGGTCGACAATGGGTTAACACTCTGTCATCCAGAATATATTCACGAGGCAGCATTGTATCCTCTGCTATAGACATACTGGAACAAGATTTGGCCATGCTGCAACAAGGCCAATCTCAGTTACGTTCTATTATGTTATTAGGCTGGACGCTGCAATCCTTGCATTCAATCTATGTGCCTTGGCGTTTTATCAACACGTGGTCTCTGTTTTCAGAATACAATCTCACTGAAAAACAGATCGAACGGGCACAAAGGGGAGCGAAGTATACAGTGCTAAGCATTAAAAAACTGGAAAAATTGCAATTTACGGTAGCAGAAAAATCAGCTACAGAATGGATCATTCATGGCAAAATAACTCTGCCTGTCACAACTTTCCATTTTCAGTTTTGCCTCAAACGAATGCCAGCAGGCAAATATGAAAGGTTGGGTAAAGAATACATTAAGATACCCTGGGAATTACCTTACACACACAGATGTTGTAGTGGGGGGTGTGAAGTGTTTCTAAGCGGTACACGCTGTGAAAATGCACTGAGAAGTTAACTCATATGGCGGGACATTTCTTTACATGGGGCTTGTAATGGTTCAGTGGCAAACTTGTCCTGCCACCTGTAAGGTTCACCAGCTGTTTTGATTAATCCAACGTTTGGCCAACTTTCAAATGGGAGCTACCTCATGTTGAATGATCAGAGTTGCTGTGGCATGTTGCCAGGAATCCCATATCTGGTAACGGTTAGTTCCAGGGTTACTTGTTGCATGCAAGTATTGTTCCCCCAAATAGACAGTCAAGGAGTCGCCTCTATGGCCTTCATTGAATGTCTCTTTTATACGTTTTGATATTTTAAGCAGACTGAAAGCCATGCTTTTGAAACAAACCGTGCCTTTGACCTCGGCCAAAGAATCCTATGATCTACAAATTGCAAGGACTTCGGCTGAGATACAAACTCTGTTATGTACAAACTGCCCTATACATTTTGTAGAAATGATGGGACGTATCTTAAACGTGTCTGATACGAGTGGCATTGTACATGTATTTAAGACCATATGTTCAGGACTGTTAACACCTTTTCAGGCAGTGCTCGGAATCATTCCAAACTTCGTGCACTCGGTGTTTGGTGGTCCGCCATTAATTCTAGCACTCGTTGCAGGAATCCTGTTTTTATTCCTACTACTACGCTATGGCAAGCCTATGCACTGGCATCACTCCCAGCAACTTGGAAAAAGCTCTCCTAGAACGGAAGTGCCGTGAGCGCATAGTGCAACTTTTGGGCATACCTAGTCTACGAGAATTAAAAATAACATGGTTTCTGTCATTCAGACCAATCTGGTAGGATTACATCTTACCTGTTCTACGCTGCCTGCCTCGCAGTGAAGAATGCATGCTAGACATCTATCTAACACTCCCATCAGTCATGCCAACGGATATCGATACTCTGCTGGACCAGATAACGGCCCATGCTCTGTGTTGTCTCCAGAGGCTACCAATCCTGATTACGGCATTCGTTGAGATCTTCACATCTATGTCCAGTTAATCTTCTTAACAAGGTATTCCAACTATCACCGACATCGGTAGACGATCTTTTGTCTACAGGAATAGAGGGTTTCATGTTTTCACCAGACCCATACATTGACTTTTGATTCGGCTCACAGTGTACCGGGAAAGCTATGAATTTGGCCTCCATATTTTAAAAACAAAAACAAACCTTGGAACTTTTCCTAAAATGTATGTGTTTTTTTTCCCCTCTAAATTTGAATTTTTTATGGCAATTTAATCTGCTTACAGTAGAACTATTCATATAGAACTGACTTCTTTGGATGCTTCCAGGGACACATTGTCACCTTTATTTACCACACTTTCATTTAAGTACCATGACATGAAATGGCTTTGAGTTTTGAATAATTGTGAACCATTTCATCATATGTATATATTTATGTCCATTCATTTAGCATGTACTGTCAAAATATGCTTACCTTTGCATCTCATGTCTAGCAATAGTTTTTTTAATAGAGAAATTCTTTTAGTATGCTTTTACAAATGTTTTTAGAAACATGTGGTACTCCGTTTTAAATGTTTAGCATTTTATTGTTTAGCATTTAGTACTATCATTCATTCGTAAGTGGAGTGGGTGTTGTATTCCGCTTTAGGTGTCCGTATATAGGTTTCCCTGAATCATGTCCTTATATAGGCACAATTCGCATTGCCCTTATATAGGCATAAGATCCCAGTCCTTATTTAGGCATTAGCCATGCTATCCAAATACAGGCATGGTCACCTACATCCGTCCACCCCAACGTCACGAGTTCTTAGAAACCAGACCGTTAAGATGTTGGGAGTTTCCCTAGCCCAGGATTATTGATTTCTCCAAGAACTCATTTATTATGCATGAACCGCTATTCCGTAAGGGTTCATTCATGACATCTTCCTCTGCCTGACTTTACGTCAATGCAAACATTCCTAAGCACCTTCCAGGTATAAATATACCTTCCCTTGCCACGGCAAGTACAGAGGAGACCTCTACTTTAGAGGTGCCCGTGTCCCGGCCTGACGCACTGACAGACTCTGTCATCCCTGCTCGCAGAGAATCCAGCTTCCAGTGTTCTGACTCCCTTCGCGGGGTGTTAGAGTTTGAGACCCGTAAAGAGATTCCCACCTCTCATTCCCAAGGTATGGAGCGGACTAAAACCTAGAGGGACTCTTGGCATACTATACTAAACTATAGAATAACATCCTATAGAATACAGCACCTACTTCTTGCATAGTACTACACTTAGGTTAGGTACACTGGGGTAGAACTAGTTAGAGAAGCATCTCATGAGTACTCGCATTTTTAGCCTATGTTATTTATGTATATGTGTTATAGATAAAAGATAATGCTAGCGCAGTATTATTTCTTTCTACTGCTTTCGCTGTACATAATGTCTTGCATACTGTCTTGTAATTATAACAGCTCACATCTCTTACATGAGAAACAAGACTGTTCAATAAATCCTTTTATTGAAACGCCCGTCTATTCTTTCTGTGTAACTCTGAAGAAACTAAACATGCACAATTAGCTGAGGGAAAGTGTTATCTATTGTTTCCACGATTCTGAGTGTTCCGATTCTAAAGGGAAACAAAGTTGTCATGTTTATGCGGTTGCCAGAAACTACTCCCTTGTTTACAAGGAGTTTCTAGTGGCCTCTGAGTTAGCTGGTACAAATCAATTAAGTTTAATATACTCGATAGGGGCATACTGACCTCAGTCCTATGCCAAATCTATAGGGTATATTATTCCAATGTGCAGAGCCTATTAGGGAAATAGGAACTACACTACAGCTTCAGAAGCTCAAAACAAAAAAAGAGCCAGTGTCTGACTCAGACAATGAGGACTCCTCTTCATCCTCTAAAAAATCTCATAAAAGGGATAGACCACCCTGTTCTTAATCCTCCTCGGAGCAGACCAGAAAAGCCTAGAAAAAGACCACTCTTGGGTCTTATTAATGCCGTTGTACTTCAAAATCTATTAACAGCTCTAATCTTCAAAACAGAACCTGCTGCCTCCTCACATAATGCTAAAAGGTCTTCTGAGCTGCCTACACCACCTCCTAAGGTCAGTCACACTTAAGAAACCAACCTTTCTCAGCTCCATCAGTGGATTCATTGTCAACAAGACCAAACATGTACTGCAGTGGCATCAACAACAAGAGCAATGATTACTACGCTGTCCACCACCACTTTCTCCTTGACGACATCCTTGTCTACTAAATCTTTGACTAGATCGTTGACGCTGAAGATTTCCCTGACCTTGTTGTGAGAAAGTGGGTTTCTGTTGCAGTAAACCCCCCCCCCCTTTTCTTTTTTTTTTGTTGCCAGACTACTGATGCTCTTTGACTTGATGTGCTCTGGGGCCCTGCCAATTAGGACCCCAGGGCCTGTGTTCCTTCCCCAAAACAAAACCCAATTGACAGCTCTAGCCACAGGTAGGTCCCTGGTAAATGGTACCCCATGATCTGTCCACTACTCTGGTCGTAATTTACCTGCTGCTTTCAGCGTCGGGGCACCCCTGTTTTGGGTAGCTGTCCCGCTTTTATAAGCCCCTGTATTATTATTGTATTATTATGTACCCAGGGCACTGTGACCAGAGAAGGCTCATAAGGGCTGCGGCACTTATTGTGCCACCCTTGGAGACCCTGTACCCTGACACACACACACTGCCTCTGCAGGCGGAGTGTCTTGGTACAGAACAAAAGAGTCGACATGGCACACATCCCAGTGTGCCATGCCCACAAACACACTGCTCTGGCATACATCAGTCACCCCTCTAGATGGGTGCACTATGCCAGTGGTGTGGGTACAGGTGCATGAGCCCTGTACCCCTACAGTACTCAGGTCCATTCCTGGGCACTGTAAGTGCAGTGCTGCCATTAAGAGTATATGGTGCTGGGAGGTTGTCATTACGAACTCCACAGCACCATGATGGCTACACTGAAGACTGACAAGTTTGGTATCAAACTTCTCAGCACATTAAACCCACACTGATGCCTGTGTGGGATTTAATGTAAAATGCACGACCGAGGGCAAATTAGAGTTGCCCCCTGAAACTAACCCACAACCAGTGTCCTGACTGAGAGGCTGCCTAGGCTGCCACCCAGCAGACAGGTTGCTGGCCCACTGGGTAGAGAGCCATCCGCTCTCGTGGGCCTGCTACAATGCACATCCTGGGGTGAGGTGCCAAGCCTCCTCCCCCAGGATGGGCAGGGGAAGCTTCAAAGGCATGAATGCCGCCTTTGTGAGCCTCCCCAGACCACTTGCTGTACTCAGCAAATGGTCCCCACCGGTTCTGACCCCCACTCTGGCTGGAATACTGGTGGGAAAACCCAAGGGGGTGTACCAGCCTCTGCCAACCCCACCCATCAGGTGGGGGAGGCGAGGTGAAGCACAACTCCGGGCTCTTGCCATCTTGAGGATGGGGGGCCCTACCCAATCAGGACTGGGCTCCTGCCCCCCTCCCACTGGAGAGTGGCAGGATAGGTGGTGTACCCACCCCAGGGAAGTGACCCATTGGTCCCTGACCTTTCCCTACCTGTAACGCCCCTAAATTTAGTATTTAGGGGCACCCTGAACCTTCCTTCCTCAGATCCCGATTCAGAAACAAGAAGAAAGAAGACCTGCCGTGCAGCTGCTAACAAGAGGACGACACCAACTGACTTGGCCCAGCCCTACCAGCCTGTCGACCCTCGAACCTGCTCCTGCTAAACCCTGGCGTCTCCAGTGGTCATCAGCCTCAAAAACCCCGGAGGACCTGACTGCCTTGCACCTCTAAAAGACTGGGACTCCCACGAGCAGTGGTTCTGCTCAAACAAGCAACAACCCCTGGTGCCAAGCCAGGAACCGCGAATCCAGCACACTCTGCACCTGCCGAGCCCGGCCTGTGCCTGAGTGAACAAACACCACGAGGACGTCCCCCCGGCGACTGTGACCAAGAATCCAGCACCCAAGGACCCTCCTCGACGCTCCTAACGATGCCTGCAGCCTCAACTCTGGGGACCCCCCCAACTGCGACCAGCAGAGGGTAAGATTTCCCAACGCCAAAAGACACCCCTGCCCCCCGCGCCCTGGCCCCCTATGCCCAACTCCTGGGTGTCTACCTAACCTACAGCTCCCAAACTTACCTCTCGAAGTGGTGGTCGCACCTGAAGAATCTCCGTCTCCGAGCTTGCAGCCTTTGTTCGTCTTTCAGCTTTCCCATTGAAATACATAGAGCGCCCGACGGCTGAAAAGCACCCTGCACCCAGCTGCCCGAGTGCTCCTGGAAGTGCAGCATCTGTTCTATTTTACTACCCCACTTTCCCTGTGTAAGTGACCAGGAGCTCAGCTCCCACAGCCGCGTGGCCTGCCTGCTAGCAGCCACAAACCTAAGGCCCCCTGCCCGCCATAGGCTAACATTGGGCCTACTCACTCTGCACCCGGCTGCCCCTGTGCCACTGAGGGTGTAACAACTGTACCTACCTGACCCTGGGAGACCCCTGAGTCTATCCCCAGAACCTTAAGTCTACCACTCGAGTACTTACCTGAAAGCCGATAACTCACTTTTTCTCCCTAGGGTAACATTGACTGGTTTTCACTTGGAATTTCTTCTAAGTGTCGAGTTTTGAAACATTGAAATATTCACTAAAAATCACCCAATCAAGGAAAATTGAAATCACTCACTTGTTATCAGGAAAGATCCCAGTGCTGGATCTTTGTGCCCAGCACTGACCCTACAAAGCAATTACAACTGTTATTTTCCGATAAGCAAACTTTCCTCCATAGGATAACATTGCCTGGTTTTTGCCAGAAATTCTTCTGTTGATTTTCGAAACATACAAATATTCCTTGAAAAATCGCCTGTGTGGGGGGGGCGTGGCTTGGCAAGCCAAACATGTCGGACGTGTGCTAAGTGAGCTCCGTCCAGCCCACCGAATATCTGTCATATATCCTAACTCCTTTGCTTCTTGAGATGCTATCGTGACGGTCCATCGGCGCTGCACTGCCTCTACCTTCGCCCTGAGTGATTTTTGTGAGCCTACGGAGATCCTTGATGGCGCGATCGGACGGCACCTGGAGGGAGGCCTAACTGCTGGCGGTGGAACTGGGGAGTCGCGTTTGGGGCCACCGAAGACGGTTGGGGGACGAGCGGCATACTGGGCCCACCCACCGACCTACAACCAAGATTGGCGAGCCTTACTGGTGGTGGAGGACCTGGATGACCGGAGTGGGTGTTGGGCACTGCTCCGCTGTCTCGCTGCCTGGCCCGGGACACAGTTGGAGGCGGAGACACGGCCGGATCGGGTGGCGCAGGTGAGGCGAGGGCTGTGAGCCGTGATCGGGACCCCACGGCGGTGAGGGCAGCCGGCGGCAACGAAGATCGCCGAAACGGATTGCAGGATTGTACTATTAATATTGTGCGGGGGATCGGTGGTGCAGCTGGCCCGCGGGGGAGGTGACTGGAGGGTTTGTCACACATATTCTTTTCTTCCCTCCCCATCTGGGCTTGGCAGGGACCAGTGAGACTCCCACATCGGCGATCGGGCGGGCAGCGTGCAGTTGAGGCGAGGGCTGTGAGCCGCGATCAGGCCCCCAAGGCGGTGAGGGGGGCCGGCGGCACTGAAGATCGCCGAAACGGATTGCGGACTTGCGATCTGCGGTGCAGGCCCCCCCTATTGGTACTATTGATATTGTGCAGGGGATCAGCTGTGCAGCTGGCCCGTGGGGTAGGGGACTGGGGGGTTCGTCACACATATTCTTTTCCTCCCTCCCCATCTGGGCTTGGCAGGGGCCAGTGAGACTCCCACATTGGCGGTCGGGTGGGCCGTGTGGGGTTGGCCTGCTGACTGGGGGGCGCCCTCATCTCTCTGGTGGTTCGGTGGGGATCGGCGGCTGAATCGGGCCGCGTGGCAGAGTTCCGGCGATTTCAGTTTGGCTTCTGTTCCCCTCCCCCCGTGCTGGGCCGTCTGAGGTCCAGCCTGGGCTGTGGACGGCTCACTTGCGTCCCCAGGAGTATCTCCCTCCTGAGTGTGTGCTAGTGGTGGCAAAGTCGAGCCACGAGGGGGGGTTCCGGAATTGGCTGACTGGCTTACTACACCTATTCCCCACCCCCCCGAGTTGTGTCAAGATTGAGGGGGTGCCCACATAGGCGGTCGGTCAGGCCGCGTGGGCTCGCATTGGGCCTCAGGGACTGGTAGCTATTCCTACCCCGGGTGGGACTGCATGGCGGGGGTGACTGCGAGCCTCATTGATCAAACTATAGAGACCTTGTCTTGGCAGTTGATTTGAACACCTATACAGGCCCGGGAGTCCCTGGTGAGGTGGGGCCCGCAAAGGTCTTGTAGGCCGGGTGGATTTGCAGCGTCTTCTGGTCGGTTCCCATTCGGCGGTCTGGCCTGACCGCGGGAGCTAGCGGTATCCACGCCTGCGCCCTGCCTGGCTCTTCCTGGGATTGTGCGGGGTTTTCAGGGACAGACATGACAAGGGACAAAAGGGGTGGCGGATTGAACAAGCAGGGTTCCATCGACAAGTTCATGGGTCCGGGGACGGCGGCGGGGGCCCACCGGGATCTATACCAGACAATGCAGCCCTTCTGGCTGCTATCACCCAGTCCAAGGACATGTTGGACGCAAAAATTGGGGCAGTTGGTGCGGACGTCATGCTGTTGTGGCAGGATCTGCGCGCCACGGTGACCCGTATCACGGAGGCTGAGTCCCAGATTTCAGGGGTGGAAGACGATGTTACGTATTAAAGCAGAAGGTTGCTAAGATGGACTGGTCAAAAGGGCCTTACACTTCGAGTGGAAGATGCAGAAGGGAGGGCTCGACGCAACAACCTTCGTTTTGTCGGTTTCCCGGAGGGTTGCGAAGAGGGCAATATGGAACGATTCCTTGCGCACTGGCTGGAGAGCTGGCTTCCCCCTGAGGCCATGTCCCTGTGTTTTGTTGTGGAGCGGGCTCACAGAGCGCTTGTGCAGAAACCTCTGGTGGGGGCTCGCCCGCGGCCAGTTATCGCCAAATTGTTAAATTACCTCGACCGGGACGCTATCCTGAAGCAAGCTAGGGCTAAGGAACCCCTGCACTACAATAATGCCCGCATTCTTATATTTCCTGACTACATGAGACTAGTTCAGCAGCAGCGCCAATGATTCATGGCGGCGAAGGCCCGCCTGCGAGACCTTAAACTTCCATATGCCCTGCTATTTCCGGCGTGCCTTCGGGTGGTATTTCACTCACGCACCCATTTCTTCGACACCCCGGAGGAAGTGTTCAAATGGACAGACGGTGCGGGTGAGGCTGCATACCCCGCCAGAAAGGGAGTCTGACTCGTCGTCGGGTGAGGCGGCTCGGAAGGGCCCTTGGGGTCCACATTGGAAAAACAGCAGAAGATCCAGATCCCGATGGCGCTCCCTGTCCTGCAGCGTCTCCTCTCGGGGGGGGGGGGGCTCTACTTCAGGGCGACAAACTCTTGAACCCTAATATACGACACTAATGGGGCTTTGTGGAGCAGTGGTAGCTGTTTTATTAGGGTGAGTTATGATGTGGGTTGGTCTCTCCACCAAGACCGTATCGGTCGGAGACATGCTCAGAGGACATGGGGTGTGAGTTGGGGATCCATTGGTTGGGGCGGGCTTCATCCCCCTGTTGGGGATTGGGGCCCAGCTCTACTGCGACAGATACTTCAGTGGTTTTGAGGTATGGGGTGGGGGGGTTGTTTAAGTTTTCAGATCGCACTTCCGCTGGTCACTCGCTGTTCTCTGCACCTGCACCACCACGGTTCACTACCTGCTTGGCAGGAACATACGCCACCTCATGGCAGGAGTGCCAGATGATAGCCGAATAGCTCCGGGTAGTCTCCGTATTATCAGTTGGAATGTGCGAGGCGCCCTGGACAAAAACAAACGTGGGACGATACTCCATCAGGCAAAGAGGGCTAGGACTGATGTTCGTATGTTACAGGAAACGCATCTGTTGAGCACAAAGGCCCTTTGCTTGCAACGTTATGGATTTCAGCAGGTCTTCCACGCTGGCTTTACAAGGGGTTCACGGGAGTGGCTATCCTAGTACATCTTAGGGTCCCATATATACACGTACAACAGTCGACCGACACGCAGTGGCGCCATCTATTTATTCGGGGCAGAATTGGGGAGGATTTCCTGACCTTGGGCAATGTCTATGCTCCCCCCTCCCCTGCAATGGAATCTGGTTGAGAAACTGCACTCCTTGTTGGCTGACATGCCAGATGGGTTATCCGTGGTGGGTGGGGGATTGGAACGATGTTATGGACCTGACCAAAGATGGGACCAGAGTTGGGGGTAGCTCCGGGGGTGGTCTTCCCACGAAACTGCACTCGCTAGATATGGGTTTGGACTGGATAGACATATGGCGACGTATGCATGGCGATCGGCGGGGGTTCACGTACCTCTCGGCGGTTCATCACTCACTATCCAGGATTGACTACTTCTTTGTTCCTCGGGCGGCAGTGGATAGGGTGGGGTCGGTTGAAATTTTGCCTCGCGGCCTCTCGGATCACACTCCGGTGTCCCTTGAGCTATATATAGGAAGGGGGAAACAACAGTTTCGATGGAGATTATCAGTTTAGCACTTGCAAAATGCAGAGTATGGGTTCCATATGAGCGAAGCATTTGCCCAGTACCTGATGGATAATGAGGGGTCTGTCTCTGGCGCCGCGACTTTGTGGGAAGCGATGAAGCCCATCTTGCGCGGGGTTGATATATCCTGGTGCACAGCGGTCCGTAGGAAGCGTAGGGAGGAACTGATTTGTGCAGATGTGGAGGCACTTGAGCGCCGGTGTCAGGATACAGGGAGGGAACAGAACTTGCGGCAATTGCTCTATGTACAACAGGCATGTGCCGTCCTGCTGCGGGATGAGGCACGACAGGTCTGGCTGGCGACGCGCAGCAGGGTATACCAATGGGGGGGACAAGTCTAGTAAAATAATGCACCGTCTGTCAGGGTGCCATCCATGCCCTGGCCCTACCGGGAATTCTGGATTCAGCAGGGATGCCGCCTATGGACCCCCCCGGACCCCCCCACCATAGCTGAGAGTTTTGCTGCTTACTTTGCAGAGTTGTACGCTCCACTGGAATGTTTATCAGGATCCACCATCGATAAGTTCCTCGCGGACTTGCCCCCCAAAATGGTGCCAGATGCGGTGCGGGACCAGTTGGAGGCCCCCTTGACAGACTAGGAGTTGGGTGTGGCATTGGGGGAGCTCAATTCTGGCAAGGCACCGGGACCCAACGGGTTTCCTTGCGAATTCTTCCATCGTTACAATATGCAATTAGTCCTGTATTACCAGGTGGTAGGGGAGGAGGCCCGGGAAGGGGGCGTGCTCCCTCCGGATTGGAGGCACGCGGAAGTGGTGGTGTTCCATAAGCCCGGCCGACCCCCAGATCAACATGCCTCATATCGCCCCATTTCCCTTTTAAACGTGGAGGCCAAAATAATGGCTAAGGCGTTGGCTAATCGTCTCCTGCCCCACATTTCTGCCCTAGTGCACCCGGTCCAGGCGGGGTTTATGCCCCAGAGGGTGACCAGATACAACATAAGGAGGGCGCACGTGGCGGTGGCGGCCATACGGCAGACGGGAGAGCTGGCGGCGCTATTCCTGGCAGACATGGACAGGGCGTTTGATTCCCTCAGCTGGGTTTACCTTTTTGCATTGCTATAGAGGCTCAATCTTGGCCCCGCTTCCTCTCCTACATAACGCTCCTCTACACGGAGCTAACCGCGTCGGTTCGGGTGGCTGACGCGTTCTCCCCCACTTTTTCCATAAGGCGAGGCAGGGGTGCCCCCTGTCTCCATACCTCTTCGCCCTAGCCATGGAGCCGCTGGCAGCGTGGGTACGTGATGATGCGCAGGTCCAGGGATTCGAATGGGCCCTGGGTCTGTCCGACCGGATCACGCTATACGCAGATGTTTTATTTTTCCTCACAGAAGTGGACAGGACGGGGCTGCGGCTTCGGTGCATCATGCAGATTTTGGGGGAAACGTCAGGGTTGTACATGAACCCCCGCAAGTCCACCTTGTGGGCCCTGGGAGATCGAACGAGAGTGGGTGCATGGGCATCCTCGGTCCAGTTGTCGGTGGGGGGCCTGAAATACCTGGGGGTGTTCCTTTCAGACATACCTGCAACCTCCTGGGAACGGAACGTGGCTCCGGTGTGGGAGCGAGTTCGCTCAGACCTTAAATCTTGGTCCCGTATGCCTCTCACCCTGTTTGGCAGATCGGCAATTTTCAAGAGGGTAGCACTTCCCCGGCTCCTCTACCAGCTACAGAATAAACCGTACCCGATCCCGCCTAGCTGGTTCCGGCTGGTGAATTCTGTGCTCGGGCAATTTTTGTGGGAGGGGGGTAGGGTGCATGTGGCATTACACACGTGCTTTCTGTCCACCTATTGTGGAGGGCTTGCGACCTCGGACATTCTATCGTACTACCAGGCATCGCACCTGCTGGTTCTTAATGAATGGTGGTAAGGGGATAGGGGAGACCCGGCATATGCGCTGGAACGGCAGCTTATGGGGCGTCACTTATTACACACACTTCTATATTCGGCACCGTTGAGGGGTGCGCTGCGACCGGTCACACGGATAGTGGTCCAGATTTGGAGGCAGACTCTGCGCCGTATGGGATGGTGGAACACCTTGACTCTGGAGACTCCTCTGTGGAACAATGGGCACCTGCCCCAACTAGCGGCCCTACAGGGCTTCAAGGGATGGGACGACATTGGCATTTCAACACTGGGAAACATGATGAGGGGTAGGACACTCAAGCCCTTTCAGGATCTACAGAGGGAGTTCCATATGCCACGGTGGCAATTTTTTCAGTACATCCAGCTTCGTCACACCCTGTCTCCTAGCCTGGAGGGTTTGGAGTCTCTCCCTGAATTTAGCCCACTGAAGGCAAAAGTCTTTATGGGGGACCTAAAAGACAAAAAGATCTCTCGGATATACCAATCCCTGGTCACCCACTGTTCCTCCACACTGCGAAAACTTCGGGGGGACGGAGAGGCTGATGTGGGTGCCCTAGAGGAGGAGGACTGGGCGGAGGCACTGGCAGCTCCGCGGGGCGCGGCAATAGCGATGCGGCTCCATCTGGTCCAGTTCAAATACCTTCACAGGGTCTACTTTACAAGAACATGACTGTGGCGGGCGGGATTGATTGCTTCCCCGGAGCGTCTTCGATGTGGTCGGGAGGAAGGCACTTTCCTGCATACTGTTTGGCAGTGTATGTCCTTAGATCGTTTTTGGAGGGGAGTATTTGCATGCCTCTCAGAGGTACTGGGGTGGGAACTCCCGTGAACACTGCAGCTGGCTATACTTCATGTTAAGGAAGGAATAGGGGGCAATATCTACAAACGACATCTTATGCTGTTCGGGTTTACGCTGGCGAAACAGGATATTGCTAGGGAGTGGAAGGCGACGCGGGCCACTTCAGTGACTGTATGGAAGAATGGATTGGATCTTTGTATGGGGCTGGAGCAGCCCATCTTTGTGGCCAGGGGATGCCCACGCAAACACTTTTTTTTCACAAGATTTGGAAATGGTGGGCGGACTATCGGGGAATATGGTTAGAGCTGCTGGCAGAGGCGGAGACCCATTCATTGGGGTAGTTGCTAGCATGGTCCGGTTGCAGAGGGGGGGGGGCGTGGGGGTGCTAGCTACTAGGGTGGGTCATTTTGCTTGTTTTAGACTGAGAACAAAATTAAGTGGATGTAGTGCGATCACAAGGGAGTTGGGAGAGGGAGGGGGGGAGTTAAGGGTGGGGAAACTAGCTATTATTTAGCATGCCTTTGTCCTACATCTTGATTTTCCATATACAAATGTCGTTTGCTTTTATGTATACGTATGTTTGATTGGGCAGATGTCTCTGGAGTACAGAGCCCTGCGTTGTGATGGTCAATTGACTAAATAAAATATGTTTAAAAAAAAAAAAAGAATCGCCTGTCTAACAAAAACGATTTCTTTCAACTGTTTACAGGAGATGCACCAGGGCTGAATCCAGGATCCAGCCCTGAGTAAGAAAAACCTATGCAAAGTAATTGATATTGCGTTTACTTTAACATTCCCATTGAGCTCAATGTTATAATTGTGTTTAACACGTGTTGCCTATTGCAACAACTGTAACTATTGCAGTTAAGTCTATTGCTTATTGAAAGTATTTAACTAAAGCACCTCATTCTGAGAAAGTATTTTGATACCTACTTGTGGTTCTAAAATAAAACTATATATTTTTATATACAAAACAATTGGCCTAGCGTTCAGTTCTTATGTGTGAGACCATTTGCTGACTGAGTGTGTACAACAAATGCTTTACACTGTCCTCTGATACTGCCTTACTGCTCGACCAAGCTACCACTTTAGAGAGTAAGGTTATATCTAACTTTAACCTCTGCCAAACCTCTGTGGACTGTGGCTCCGTCAAATGTCTCCATAGACATTGAGATCCTCGCTGACTAGGGTAATACTGATGATGACCAACGGCAGATAACAGTTTACCAACACCATCCACGACCTTGTCGACAACAGAAAAAATTGAAAAACAGAGGTAATTAAGTTGGTTAACACCAGCACTTACCTCCAAGCAAGGTGACCTCCCTGATACTAGTACAGGAAGAATCATCTGATGATGGACCCTTTGGGGTTATGCGCAGCCCCTCGGAATTGCATTTGTTATGCTAAGAAGAGTAGGAGGGCTATGATGATTATTCATTCCATGTACAGTATCGGCACCCTTACCAAGAAGAGAAGGTTTGTCTGCCTGGCGCTCTGGTTTCAGATTTGCAGTTTATAGGAAAAGGTTTCCACCTACAGCTGAAGCCCCACAGGCGTCCACGCCTGCCAGATCACCCACTGTTTAACCATCCACTCCAGGACAATGACCTACGTCGTTGTCTGGCCCAGAAAAGGAAGGCATACACCATAGAAAACCATGCTCAGTTTTCCAGATACCTCCGATGAGTGAGAGGAAGGGGCGCTACGTGAGTGCCAAGTGGAATGGGATGGCTATCTCATCCCTACACCATCATCTCCATCACCCACCCCAGTGGACTCCCCACCGGGGGATATTGGGGGGGGTTCCATAATTTGTTAGAAAGGGCAGCAAAAAGATTTGCCCTCCCATGCCCACTAAACAGATGGACTGTTTTTCAAGATTTCGAAAAAGCGATAGGTCCATGCCCATCCATCTACATTAACAGCGGTTCTTCCACTCTTTGACAAGAGGTAGAAAGCCCCTGAAGACAACCCAGCTTGTTTGACCGGCCAGCCTAAACCACACTCCGTAATTACACAGACAGCCCAGAGTAGATCGAGGCATGCCTCCTCTCTGATCTCTGCACCTTGAGACAAGGAGGGCAGACGCTTGGATAATATTGGCAAGTGTTTCTCATCCATGTTAGGTCTGACGGTTAGAGGAGAAAATTTGCTAGCTGTGCTGGGAAAGTATGATTGCCAGCTATGAGCGAACATCACCTCATAGATCAGCTTCCGGAACAGGCAAAAACCGAAGCAAGAAAGACCTTACAGGAGGGGGGAGTGCACATCGGCAGAGATCATAGATTGTGCCATGAATAGCCACTACTGCATTCAGGCAGCTGGCGGGCTCTGCAGCACTCCGAAGGCAAGCTGGCTTGAGGCTACCTCATTTATGCCAGAGGTACAAAATAAAATCTTAGATCTCCTCTTTGACGGAGAGGCCTTGTTTGGCAAGCATGTTGATGAAGCTCTCAGGCAATAAAGACAGGCACAAAGAAAGCTAAATCGCTGGGGACTTTCCAATTCAAAAAGATACCTTTCAAGGTACCAAAAGAAGAAACATGCCTTCATATAGGGGAGGCTACTAGCAATACCGGTATCACTTACAAATCTACCTTCAAGCAGTATCCACAATCTGCCCAGAGGCAACCACCTCAAGCGGCCTACAGCAGGACTCCACCTAAAGGAAGAGTAGCAAGTCAGGGAAAGGACACTGGTCATCGCCGGATACCTAGCTCAGGCTCAGGCTACCCCTCCCTCCTCATCTGTCAGACTAAGAGGAAGAATATCCCAGTTCATCCGACGTTGGCGACAGATAAGATCGGACCAATAGGTCCTAGACCTTGTTCAGTTCGGCTACACTTCAGATTTTGTTAAGATCACACCACTCCTAAACATCTGCACCTGCTCAAATTGGAGTTCAAATCCATGCTCCAGAAGGGTGCAATAGAGTCCCTCATTTGCAGCAAGGAGAAGGATTCTATTCCTGCTTCTTCATGATTCGCAAAAGGTGGATAGAATGATGGGCTACCCTTGACCTCAGATCTCAAATAATATCTAAAACAACAATAATTGTGCATGGTAACGTTACTAGATATTATCTTGCCTCGAATCCACTGTGTTAATATGTCAAACCTCGAATTAGAAGATGCATATTTCTACATCCCTATTCATCTGTCCCACACAAGATTTCAAAGATTGACAGTAGCCAGAAGCCACTTTCATTTCCGGGTTCTTTCTTTCGGTTTCAAGTCTGCCTCCAGTATATTTACAAAGTGTATGGCTCCCAGTGA
Source organism: Triturus cristatus (assembly GCF_964204655.1). NCBI lineage: Eukaryota > Metazoa > Chordata > Amphibia > Caudata > Salamandridae > Triturus > Triturus cristatus. The sequence continues at coordinate 140,957,808 of NC_140586.1, read as the reverse complement.
CAGCCTTCTTAAGAAAACAAAAACATCAAGTATTCCCGTACTTAGACGACTGGCTTGTCAAGGCACATTCCAGTCAAGCAACGCAGACCGCAACAAATGCTTTCATAACCCTCTTCAACTAGCTAGGTCTCACACTCCATTTCAAAAAGTCATGCCCACAACCATCAAGAAACACCATTTTTTTAGGGCAACACTAGATGCTGTAACCAACAAGCGCTGCCGTACATTGGAAAGGCAAGAGAAACTAATGTCGTTGGCAACATCCATTCAAAGAAAAGTCTTTCAGTACGCCTCTACAAATTATTATTGGGGATGATGTAATCATGCATTCCTCTAGTTCCGCACTGCAGGCTAAAGATGTTCTCCATACAGAAAGAACAAGACCTCGAATGGTACAGGTAACAGGTTAGTTCAACAACATCATCACAGTCACTCCAGCCATGATCAAAGCCCTTGCTTGGTGGACTCAACAGACCCACGTCTCAGTCGTCCTTTCATTCCTCCCCGTTGGCTATTACCACAGATGCTTTCTTGGAGGTCTGGGAAGCCTACATTCAAGACCTCCAGGTCAGCGACAAGAGGCAGAAGCCTCATCGGCTTTTTCACATAAATCTGCTCGAGCTCAAGGCAGTACATCTAGCCTTATTTTAATTTTATTTGATAAGTTTTATATAGCGCTGGCTAGACCCGGAGATATCCGAGCGCTTTACATGAGATAGGACATTGTTTCAGTACATTGTTACATAGTTACATCAGTTAGTTACAGTTGCAGTTACCAGTACATGCTTAGGAGAAAAACATGAGCTTGTACAATAATATAAGATATTGGCGCATAGCATATCCAAGACACACGTCTTATGGGGAGTGGAAGGTAGTGGGGGGAAAGGTAAACAGGAGGGGGGAGAGCAAACAGAGTCAGGTAGACCTGAAGTGGGAAATTACTCCAGGGGGAACAAAGTAGTAAAAGCAGTCGAAGAGAGAGACAGATAAAACTGTGAAGATCCGTGAAAAACAATGTCCGATATCCGGCTGGGTAGGTATCAGCCGAGGGGGTGTCCCAGAGCCAAACTCCTCTACAGCTGCATAGGACAGCTCCACCGGGCATCGGCCGAGGGTACTCGGGCTCCGCGGTAAGTACAAATAGTTATAGTTTCAGCCCTTGGGGCATCATCATAGTTCCAAAGAAGGCAAAAGTCCCGGTGTTGCTGGGAGGCGCCGTCCGCCTCATCCTCCAGCTTGGAGGGCGTAGGGAGAGATTACTGGCATCGTCAAAGGGAAAAGGATCCCTAGCGGTGAAAGTAGTGGAAAACGTCTTGCTCAGAGGGGTGTTTTGTATGGAGAGGGAAGGTGCATAGCTGTGGCCAATGACTAAGATTCAGGTGTAGCTACAGGGCATTAAGGCCACAGGAGTGTAATGGGACGCTGGGTTAGCTTCATGGGATCCCACAACACAATGCATCAAATGCTGTAGGAAAGACTGCCGTATGTAAAGTGTGGTCTCAACATGTGTTGGGCGCCATCTTGACACCGAGCACTAGTATTACTCACTTGGGTGTTGTGATCAGGCCGGGTTAGCATACCTACTAATCTCCTTGGTTGTGCGTGAAGAAAGCTGCCCCCGTCACTGCTGTTGCACCCTTTACCCAGCATCTGTGGCTCACCTAGAAAAGCAGCTAGTTTAGGCTTCCGCCATTTTTAGGTCAGGCAGGCCACGTGGTAGCTTCCCTGAGACTCTCGACCTGGTGCTAGGGGTGCTTGCTGGTCTCCTGTGAATAGCCTGAAGATAGCCCCCCGTTGCTGCCGCTACACCCCTGTTCTCCGCCTCTGTAGCTCTCTTGGTTAGGGCTACTTAGTAATAAATCTCTGGCTGCCATTTTAGGTTCAGGCAGGTCGTGTAGTTGATCCCCGGCGAGTCTCTGATGGGTGCGGGGGGCCTGCTGGACTCCTGGGATAAGTTTGCTGATGAGGGCTGCTCCCGTTGCTGTCGCTGCGCCCCTGCCCCTGTAACTCGCGTGGGTGCTGTTTCTCAGTTAGGCTATGCCGGCTGCCATTTTGGGATCAGGCAGGCTGGGTGACAGTGTCCCGGTGAGTGTTTGCTTAAGTCTCTGTGGGGGCAGCAGTTACCTTGTGGGTTGCAGTAGTTTCCTCCGATGCCTTGTGGGTCTGACTCAGCTTAGGCCCTCTGCAAGTGCTGGCAGGGTGTTTCCATGACCTAGATGCTATGGTTACTTCTTATTGTATTTGTGCCTGTAATGGCTCTCCTGGGTAGTCGCCATATAAGAGTCAGGCACTCAATAGTTCAGGGACCCCCCACTCCGGGCCCTCAGATGCCCCGATGCGTGCCGCCTTCTTGTCTTTTGTCTTGTCAGGTGCTTATCTGCCCAGGACACAGCTTCAAGAAAGGGACCCTGACCAAGCAGACATTCTGTCACCACTGCACGGACTTCATCTGGGGGCTGGCAGGCTACCAGTGCAAAGGTAATGCATGATGCTTCTACAGCAGGTCTCGGCAGGCCTGCCAGTTGCTTATTACAGAAATGACCGATGACAGGGGATGTCTCTCTTATCAGGTGGGCTCTCTGCAAAGGTGTAGTGGCCACCGGCGAGGAGGAGGTGGTGGTGGCCTGTGGAGGGTGAGGTGGGGGTGCCGGTAGCTGTTGCTGGGTATGATTTTTGCTTCTCCCAAGCTTTGGGATTGACGCCGGGCTGCGGTGACACAGGTTGCCAAAACGGGACCGAGCTCAGTCTGCCATGTCCTCATCTGCAAGCCCAGGGGTGCAAACTTATATCTGGTACAAATTCCCCTGAGCGGAAGCGACTCTGGGTCTCCAATAAATGAGCAGTAAGAAAGAGGCGGTGTTGCCAGGAGACACAGAGACCAGGCTTGGTGGCTCTACAGGCGGGGCATGAGTCCTCTGAGAGCGGCCTTCAGATAGTTTGAGTAAGCCCGCCCCTGGAGCACTGGCGATCCCTCGGCCTCAGGAGAGGCAATAGGTGCCTGCAGGCTCCCCGGGGAATGCCAGGCGCATTGGTTGCTGCCTCATCCTGGAGGGAAGGCGCTCTGACAGGTCATCATTTCCTTGCAAGATGTAGAACAGGTTTCAAATGACTTTCACTTCCTTTCAAGCGTTGGATCCAAACATCCTATTAAACAAGCACTGGCAAAGAAAATAGCTCTGGTGATTACTCCCAGCCTTTTGGCTTTTGTCATGGTCTTTGGAACACTTTTTTAGGTCTTGTTTATGTTGAAGAAGTGGCCTCGCCAGTACAAACGAAGAAAAAAAAAGACACTGCCTAAAATCAACAAGAAGCACACAAGACGTCAGCGGTTCTTTCATGTAGTTGCTTCCCTGTGAAATGGATCCAAAAAAACACAATCCCGCGAGTGGTGCGCGCGTCACAGCGAGACATGTGGTTTCAATTATCGCGCCCGTGCCTGGGCACGATAGTTGAAACCACATGACGGCCGGTGCGCGTAATAGACACCAATAGGCCGTGGGTGGAGCAATGCGCCCGCCTTTGGCCAATTGCTTGCAGTCTTTCATAAAAAGACAGACGCAATGACCAATAGCGTGCCCCAAAAGGAAAAGCACACACTCGTGTGTGTGTGCGATTCCTAACTCAGTTTCTGAAACCCCCTACAAAATGTCTCGCGCTGCGGGAGCAGGGCTGCGCACTGCAACGCTAGGCGCAAGACCTAAAAAACACCTTTCCAAACCCTTAAACACCAGCTGAAAAACTTAGTGGCTTACAGTGCACCACACAAGGGGAAACCCTTTTCCAAACAGAGCATTGCTAGGTCTGTTGCAATTCACTTCTGTCACCAAGCAGCAGGAAAACCGTTGCAAACTTCTGTGCATGCTCATTCTACAAGGATTATTTCAACCTTCACTGCACTCTTTATGGGTGTGCCTCTCCAGAGCATTTGCTGAGCAGCTACCTGGAAGAATACGCACACCTTTACTCAACACTACCGCCTGGATTCCACTCTTCAAGAGGATGTAGCAGTAGGACAAGTGGTTCTAAAACATCTTTTCCAGTAAAGACGAGCTACCACTTGCTTACCACTAACCTCTTCTTAGTTCTGCACATTGCCTATATCTGATCGTTTTTTTCTCTCTTTACAGTATAAAGAACTTTTTTCAGATGTTGAGCAAAATGGTATAAAATAGGTTAATGTCTGTTTTCGTTTATTCTATGACGAGGGGGATATTTCTGTAGGATTATATCTCTCCCAACTCAGTCCCCTCACTACTGCTTTCTACTGTTATTCAAGCATGTGAATTTATGAAAGTTCTAATACTGGAGTAAGAAAATAAGTTACTTACCTGTAACTGTAGTTCTCCAGTATTGGATTTTTTCACAGATTCACATGCGACCCACCCTCCTCCCGAGAGGCTCACCTTTCCCTCCTTTAAGTGGTTCTCTGACACTCCTGCTATGGAAAGTCTCAGGGAATAGAACTCTTTCTGGAGTGTTCTAAAAGGGAGGGCAACCTGATTGACTGAAGTACAAGTTTGGTCTTTTTTTAAATTGACTGATAGGTTGTAAAATTGAAGGGCCTAGGGCCTTCATGCACTACCTATAACATTGTATATCTGATAGAGACTTCTAGCTGCAGATTTCTTACCTTTCACAGGCATCAGGCTGGATCTGGAAACTTTTGCTGAGCAATACACCTTGAGCGCACCGTCGGGATACCTACATCAGTTATGACATCGCGGTACCTATATAGGCGCCACCCAGGCTTGCGGACGTCAGATCTTTTCTTTCCGCACCAGTTGAGCGCTGATTCGGGAAGAGCTGCCCCTTTGTCGCTTTTTGACAGAATTTTTATTGACTTTTTGTCGAATTCGGATTTTTTTTCATCGTATGGTAGGATGTCTTTGAGGAAGATAGGATTTAAGCCGTGTGGGACCAGTACCCACACGATGTTGGTCACCGATCGCCACCTCGTCTGCCTCTGGTGTCTTGAACGCGACCATGATCCAAAGTCAAGCTCGGACTGTCGGGCCATGGCTCCTAAGACCTTAGAGGAGCGGGCTTTGAAGTTCCTTGCGGGCCGACACTGTCAAGCGAGACTCTGCGGAGGTCCTGATCGAGGAAGAGATGGTGGCGGGACTGCTCTCGGAGTCCAAAGTTCTCTTTGTCCCACTCAAGGTCATCAGGACACTCGGGGAAGAGGCACAAGAAGTCCTAGTGGACTTCATCTTCACCTCAACTGTCGTCCGTCGAGGAAGGAGGTAAGGAGCATCGACACTCTATGCACAGTTCTACAGTGCCGGAGCCAGGGTCGACTTTGCGCCTTCCTCCTTTTCCAGGAGCCAGAGCCGAGTATTTGAGCGCACCAAGTCCTCTGGTGAGCCTTCGGGCCAGCGGAGTTGGAAGGGGCCCACTGGATTCAACCGCGTCTGCTTCGGCCACAGCGCCAGTGGGACCTCAAAGATCCGATCTGGGTCGATGCCAGTCATGCCAATGGCACCTCCCCCCACATTGGACCCGAAGTCAGTGACAGCCCCATCCTTATCCCCGACAACACTGAGTCAGAATGACGTTGCTGAACGCCGATTCCCACGTCGATTGAACCCAGGGATTCTATGTTGTCGCCTGACCACTTAATGGACATGTTAGGCTCGAGCGAGGAATGGGAGGGGGTCTATGGACCCTCTGGAACACCAGGATGACTCTGAAGAACAGTTGGATTGGTATGGGGAACTTCGGGAAGCCAGTGGACTGGATACTTCTCCAGGTACTGGCATGCTTTCTCCGCCAACTGTGGCTATGAAGGAGGGGCATCTTATGCCATGGTGTTCAAGAGGGCAGCCGAGGTCCTTGGACTGGTGCTGCCCTCTTTAGAGGTCAAGACTAATCTCCTGACTGAAGTGCTTCAGCCTGGGGTTTCCACCTCAGAACCTCCTTTGCCCTTTAATGGAGCACTTAATGATGTCCTTCTAGTACATGATCGAGCTTAGCACAGGTGCTCCTGTGAATAGCACAGTTGCACGCCGCCATCGCCCTGCTCCGGGCAACCCAAATATCCTCAGCCAACACCCCACCCTAGAACGTTTGGTGGTGCGGGCCTCTACGTCACAGGGCGCATTCCCTTCCACTCCTCCCGATAGGGAATCCAAGAAGTTGGATTTATTTGGGAAGAAAAAATGTTCTTCTTCCAGCCTGGCATAGTGGTCGGTGAATACCATATGCTTATTGGGCAGTTTCTCCCACTCCCTTTGGGAGACAGTCGCACAAGTGCTGCCACAAGTCCCAGAAGAGTTAGTTAAGGACGGGAGCGATGCAGCAAAATTCACCATAAGGTGTAGCCTTCATATGACTGATTCACTGGGCAGATCAAATCCACAACAGTGGCCTTGAGGCACCACGACTGGCTTTGGACAACTGGCTTCTCAGGTGATGTCCAGGCAAATTTGATGGACATGCCCTTTGATGGAACCTGCCTTTTTGGGGGAAAGGCAGATTTGGCCCCAGTGAGGTTCAAGGACTCTTGAGCTATGGCCAGATCCTTGGGCCTCTCTTCTATTCCTCGTGGCCAGTCTAACTTTCGCCCCTTTCATGGCAATGAAAGAGGTTTCTAGCCATGTCAGCCCTATTGCAGCCACAGTCCAGCGCAGGCTTCCTAAGCTGAGCGGGGACATGGATGTGGTACATTCCGACCTAGGAATGGATGCCAGATGTTGTCTGCCACCCTGCCCTCTGCAGCAGCAGCCTCCAAGCACTCCTAGTCCGGCTCTGCAAGACCACACCGTTCCAGTTGGCGGGAGAATCCATCATCTCCCCCACTGGAGGTCCATAACATCGGACAGGTGGGTCATGCAGATCAATCAAGGGGGCTATTCTCTGCCTTTCCTTTCTTTTCCTCCTCTTATTCTGCCAAATCAGGAACAGCTGATGGAGGTCCATTTAAAATTGCTCAAGGAGGAAGTTTCAGTTCTCTTGGCCAAGGGAGCTATAGAAAGGGTCCCAGGTTGAGAAGTAGGCAGTGGCTGTTATTCCCACTACTTTCTGATTCCAAAGAAGAACAAAGGGTTGCTGCCCATTTTAGATCTTCGGACCGTCAATCTCTTCCTCAAGGAGGAGAAATTCAAGATGCGCACTCTAGCTCAGGTCTTGTTTGCCCTTGACCAAGAAGACTCGATGGTAGCGTTGGACCTGCAGGATGCGTATTTTCACATCCCTATCCTGTCCAGTCCTTCCCTTCGGCCTTACTGTTGCCCTTCGGGTTTTCACCAAGTTGATGGCGTTGGTCACAGCTCATCTGCATAGGTTAGGGGAATCAATCTTTCCCTATCTCAACGACTGGCTGTTAAAGGTGTCCTCGCCACAGGCTCTCGTCTCCCACCTTCAGACTATGGCGACCCTCCTGAATTCGTTGGAGTTGTCTATAAATGTGCCGAAGTCACACCCGACTCCTTCTCAGACGCTCCCTTTCATTGGAGCTGTTATGGACACATTGCAGTTTTGGGTCTATCCTCCTGAGCAGCCAGTCCAGAATATTCAGGTTCTGATTCCGATGTTTCGGCCTCTATCCTGAATTTCTGTGAGACGAGTTAGAGCTCCACATACATTTTTTGGAGCTCCGCGTAATTTGATTGCCATTGCAAGCATTTCTTTCCTCTGTCAAGGGGAAGCTTGTGCAGGTATTCATGGACAACACAACGGCTATGTAGTACTGCAACAAGCAGGGCAGGGTGGGGTCTCCACAGCCCTGCTTCTTTGGACATGGCTGGAACAGCAGAGCAAAACCCTGGTGGTTCAACACCTGGCGGGTTCTCTGAACGCCAGGGTGGACAAAATTATCCATCGATGCATAGCGGATCATGAATGGCTTCTCCAGTCGGAGGTGGCGCAAGGCCTTTTTCATCAGTGGGGAGAACCTTGGTTAGATTTGTTCGCCTCCGAAAAGAACGAGCAGTGTCAGCAATTCTGCGTGCTGGAGTTTCTAAGGTGGCTATCGCTCGGGGACGCCTTTCGTTGCGAGTGGAGCTCAGGCCTGCTGTACACCTTTTTGCCCGTATCATTCCTGCCCAGGGTTCTGAAGAGGATCAGGAGTGACCAAGCCCAAGGCATTCTTGTGGCTCCGGACTGGGTGAGGAGTGTCTGGTATCCAGAGCTTCTGAAGATGAGCATTGATCCTCCGATCAGGCTGCCCCTTCGGGAGGATCTTCTGTTTCAGCAACAGGGTAGGGTTCTCCACCCGAACGTGTCAACTCTGCACCTCTGTGCATGGAGATTGAGCAGTGGCAGTTGATGGCTTTTGACCTTCCTCCCGAATACTTAACATTATTTTGGCGGCCAGGCGGCCCTCCACTAAGACGATATACACCTGCAGTTGGCATACATTTGTATTATACTGTAAAGATAGGTCTGTTGACCCTCTTTCTGCTTCTCTTTCCACTGTTTGTATTCATTCAGAACCTTGTGCAGCAGGGCTCTGCTTTGGAAACTCTTTTTTTTTATTTTTTATTATTCAGCGCGGGCAAAAACGAACAATGTGCCTTATGAACTAAAGAACATTTATATAAAGAGTCTTAATAGGAAGGCTCATTATTGTATGCATATAGTCACTGACCACTTGTTTGAACAAAGGAACCAGCATCATTACAAATGCAGACTACACTACAACAATTGCATATTAACCAAGGCTGGGGGCCAATTAATCATTACACCATCAATATCTGATTTGCATAAAAGTATTCTCTTTAAAGACTCCATGTGTAGGGTGACCGGGTTACCTCATCGATTATGTAAATTCCACATCGAGCTTTGCAGAAGTCGTCAAAAGAAATAAAAAGGGTTGTCTGTTGCAGGCCACTCAATATCCAGTAGCCTTTCACAGTCAGACTACAAAAAGAAAAAAAAGACACAATACACTGTTTACATCTTAAATGGGTTAGAGCTATTCAATTCTTACAGAACTCTAGATTTCTTGCTAGTTGAGTAAAAGTTCCCCGCGGCTGATTTATAAATATGTCTTTGATTTTATAATCTCTTACCAATTTCTGCTAACATGTACCCGCCCAATTGTTGATACCGCAACATTAACTCGAATAATGTAATGTTCCCTTGGAGGGGCTTTTGGTAACTTTGAAAATGCATATGCTTTGTCTTAACTGTGGATTAATCAGAGCGTTCTTTGCTTGAGTAAAGACAAATGCCCCACCAACAGAACAAGGAAACATTGGCAAAGCCAAAAGGTTTGGTTTTAATTTGCTAACACATAGAAATAGCTGTTATGCAGGCCTGGATTTGCATCTGCCTGGACACTGAGGCCAGCTTGAAGTAGAATTGTGGTGAAAAGACTGAACAATACTAAGTCATTATAGTAGTGGAGTCATATGCCTATTGCAAGCGAGGAGTAAAGATGGCAAAACTAAAATGGAAAATGACTTTTTTGTATCTATAGCTCTGCAGAAGTCCCCTTGTACACATGCATCACCCAGTGGTTTGAGTTTCTATTTCAGAGAATTTGTTTGCATTCTGAATTTCTTATTTTTTTTTGATTTTTTTTTTTATTGCCATCAAATAGGTCAGTAAGTAAACACATACATACAGTAGAACAGTGTAAATAGTAATTATCATCTAGCCAAATTAATCAAAAGAACAGACCAAAATAGAGGAAAAGCATAGGCAAGAAAAAGCGTACGCCTTTGACCCAGACATATCAAAACAACAACATAGCATAAAAATGTATACCACAAAGGCCTAAATAACCCTCTTTAATTAAATTCAAAATTCCTTTATTCGATATGTAAAAACATTATCATAAAAGTACAATAAAAATGACATTAAAACATCATAGATTAGATAAAAGGTTAAAAAGAGTGATAGTGAACATATCAGATTCAATTAATGGGGATAGAAAGTATATGGCATAAAAAGGGCAGTTTAATCTTTTATGGCTGCATGGAGGCCCTGGTTATTATGATCTTTTTTAGGTAGAAAGATACCACTGCAACGGCTAATGGGCTATCTAAAGCTTTCATTTTAAGATAGGCTGCCCTGCAGGAGCGTAGTCCCCAGGATTTGAGCAACGGTTTCAAATAAGTGACCCTTGACAGTTGATAGAACTTACAAAATAAAATGCAGTGGATATTAGACTGTGATGACAGCCCGTCACATGGGCATTTCTCCAAGTTTCTCGACCAACAGTTCTGGTTAGGGAATGTCAACAGTCTGAAGAAAGTATCAGTGCGGAAACGGGTCACAAGCATACGGGAAAATGCAGAAGGAATTAAGAAAAGATAATGTTGCATCCCTTCAACAGTAGTGCAGAGTTGATGCTCCAACACAGTATGCTTGGAATTTTCAATGATCCAGCGTCGATTGGCCAGGTGGCTAGTGACCAATCGTTTTAAGGTGACTCTAGAGATATTGTTAAGCATAGCGGGATCAGTGAAAAATTCTGGGTGTCCTAAGTCGTGTAACAGATTTCTGACATAGTTCAGCCATTTAAATCGATCCGCATTGCTCAAGCTGAGACAGTCCATGATGATTTCCCTGTTAAAGTGTGTTTCGGGAGTAGTCCACACTTTGTGCAATCATATAATAGGTGCAGATTTTATCATGTCCGTAATATATGTAAATCCAAGTTCTTTATGCATGACAAAAACAGAAGTACCAGGTGGGGTGGCCAGAAGATAGCGTAGGAATAGGTTCTCAGAGCGTTGTATGGAGGCTGCCTGATCTATTCCCCAAATCCCAGATCCGTATATGCCAGTAGAAACACACTTGGCACGGTAGATCTGTGATAAGGGGATGATCGGCCGTCCCCCTAATTTTTTCGAGAAATTAACAAGTGCTCCTATATCTTTAGAAAAGGCAGCTCCTCTAGCTTGGGTGGCAACCCGCCAGGAGCCCTTCTTCTCGAAGGTAATACCCAAATAGGGGAACCTGTCAACACTTTCAAGCTTGCTACCATTTATAAAGATGGAGCATTTTCTTTTCCCTATTCCCAGGCCACAAGACATGGTAAACGTCTTTGATGCGTTGATTTTTAAGCCTCGGTGTGACATGAATTCTGTAAAATCATTTACTGCGCTTTGGAGGCCCATGCGGGTCTGTGACATAATTGCTGCGTCATCCGCGTAAAGTAGTATGGGTATGGGTTTCCCATTTATGGTGGGGTAATCGTGATAGTTTCTATTAAGATACTGGCCTACAGAATTTATGTAGAGAGTGAAGAGTAAGGGGGCTAAAATACAGCCCTGCCTTACACCTCTTTTAATATAAAACCTGTCTGAACACTCTCCTTGTCTGCCGTATCTAACACGAGCTGATGCTCCCCTATACAGCTCTTTAATAAAGGCGAGAATGGAGGGCTCGATACCAATCTCGACAAGGGATTCCCAGAGGAGCTCGTGGTTGACGCAGTCAAATGCAGAACTAAGGTCTACAAAGGTCACAAAAAGGTTCCCTTTTTTTGCCTGAGTGTATTTGGCAATAATAAGGGTCAAATTCAAACCTTGCTCGATAGTGCCTCTGCCCTGTCTAAAACCATATTGTAAATTTGAAATTATATCTTGTTCACCCAGCCAGTCATGAATCCGATTTAAAATGATACGCCCTGCGACTTTCATAAGGGAGTCTAACAAGGAAATAGGGCGATAATTAGAAGGGTTGTTCCTATCACCTTTCTTAAAAATCGGGACAACGACCGCTTCAGGCCATGTGTCTATAAAACCTGTTTTGTTCAGGGAATTTAGGACATTTGTTAACAAGGGAGCCCATAAGTCCAACTGTGCTTTAAAAACGTCAATAGGTACACAGTCAGGACCGGGAGCCTTCCTAGAAGGGCTTTCTGTCAATGCCATGAGCACCTCAGTGCAGTCAAAAGTGAGGTCTAAGGGAAAGAGAGAGGGAACATTCAACTCTTTATTATGTTTGTAATAATGATCCGAGAAAGCTGTAAGGGCTGTATGGTCATTTATATCATATAATGTTCCAAAGTGATCAACCCAAATATCAGCGGGTATAGCCATCTCGATCTTGGTATCCCGTATGCACTTCAAGAAAGGTGCATTGACAGCTTTCCAGAAGGCGGTGTTATCCCTGTTATTGGAGGCTTCCTGTAAAGCTTGCCATGCCTCTGCTTTTAACTGTTTAGTTCTAGCCACCCGTGCTGCGCGATATTTTTGTCTGGCATCCCTGATTTCCTGCTGGTTACGGGGTTTATTTTTCAGGCTAGTTTTTAGATGTTTCAGAGCTTTTGAACAGGATCTATCAAACCAGCCTATACTGCTCTGTGAAGTTTTCTTTGGTGCTCTAGAGAGTAAATTCTTAATCTCCGATGAAATAACGGAGAAGGCATTTCTAATTGCCTGTGGGCTTTCTAGGGTAGACAAACATGTCTGGATATGCTCGTATGTATTATTAATCAGCGAATTAAGGAACACTGGAGGAACCACTTTGTCCCATTTAAGGTAAAGTCCCATCGTGCATCCCAAGGTAAGGGGCGGGGTGTAAGACGGGTTTACCCTTAAATCGTCATTAGATGTAACAACTGTTTTAATAGACGCCGTTAATGGGTAGTGGTCACTGATTGCACAGTCCAGTGTCTCCCAGTTAGTAATAATCTCTGAATACCTAGAGGATATCAGGATATAATCGATAAAAGTTGGTTTAAAATCCTTCGAGGGGTTACACAATTCATTCGCATACGATAGATTAAAATGCGAAATTAACCCATTCAAAAGGTCACCTAAAGTGGTGTGCAAAAAATGGGAAGTGGTGTCACTTCTAATAGAATCTAGACCACAGGTGCCTCCCATGCTCAATGGACACAGAGAACAGTTAAAGTCCCCTGCCCATATAAGCAACATATCGGTTTGAAGATGGGACTCAACTTTAATTAGATCTGCCTTTAAGCCGTTAAGGACCGTGTCATAGCGGGAGCTAGAAATGTTATTGTAAAAATTAACCAAGGTAATGTTATTATAACGGTTACCTTTTAAGGAAATGATCTGATAATTTTCAGTCCCAATAAAATTAATAGATGATATGCCTGATTCTACAGATATATAAGTCACTAGTCCACCTCTGTTCCTACCATGCGAGCTCGGCAGTGCTGGAGTGTGTAAGGTCTTATATCCTAAGAGATGGAGTTCATCAATAGACCATGTTTCCTGTAAACAGATGATACTAAAAGTGGAGACAATTTGGATCCATGACGGATTCGACAGTTTGTGGAGAGGACCTGCCACATTCCAGGACAAAAGCCTTTCGGCCGAAGGTTGATTATTAGTGCCGGTATTACTACTCATAACACCGTTGGAGTGCTCAGGGGTGTCATTTAACTGACAGGGAACAGATGGGACTGAAGAACATACCATAACGTCAGTCTGATGTTGATTCAGAGATGGATTATTAGTGGGTATTGCTGTATTTATTTCAAGGTTACCAGGACTCATGGGAATGATCTTATGGTGTAAGTAGTCTACCTCTGGAGTGAGTTGGAAAGGGCTTCGTATAGCAGTTTTACTCGGCTCATTATTCAGCTGAGGAAGTCAATTTAAATCATCCAAGCTGGAGAGGATGGCAAATCTATTTGAGGTAGGGAAAGGTGAGTAAAAAGATTGAGTGTTGGGTCTGGGTAAGATGTGTAGATTTGGGGGATTTAACAAAAGGGAGCGCGGGTAAAAGTAACTTAGAGTGTGTGTCGAAATACCTGGGCCATTGGTTGGGATATACCAGTCTACCATATGGCGCAATACCCTACGGTCTCTGAAGTTTACAATGATTACGTCTCCCTTTATGTCCTTTGGCCTAACACCTACCCAATCCAACCTTCTTACATGAAGTATTTCCCCATTGATATCGTTGGGGAGGGTCCTATTTTTAGTGAGCCAATGGACAACCTTATTTTTAAGTTCCTGATAGCTCTCTGATTTGTCCCTGGCAAGTGCAGGAACACCGGCAAGAATCACCACATATGGGGCTGCTTCTGGGGGCAGATCAATGTGGTTGATCATTCCCTCCGGGCCTGACTGAAGTGACTGTGTGTTGGCATTGTAATTATTGGAATCTGCCGAGTTATGCTTTGGGATAGCTGTAGGGTGTTTTCTGACTAGGGCACTATTTTCCTGTATGCGCTTTGCCGGAGATAAAATTACCGTTCTAGATGGTGATGTTACATGAGTTAATTTTGGGTCTGGGAAGGTATGGCCAGCGTTTGATGAATCAGGGGGATTAGTTGGAAGACTGTAGTTAAGATCCCTAGTAAGTGTGGTAAGTGAGGTGACAGTTGTTTCCAGGGATGTAAGCTGGGCAGCAAGATTTTTCATTCTCTCCATTAACGGGGAGAGTAGAGACTTCACCAGATGCTCAATATCGTGTAACAGGTTAGGGGGGTATGGTGGGCATATCTGAATATCATCCTGCACAGATTCTACAAGTGTTGGGGTCTGGTCAATTTGAGGGGTAGGTTTGGGAAGAGGAGCATTGGTATTTTTCTTACGTTTTGTAATTTTAGTACCGATGGATTTGTTCCTAGGAGGATTTTTATTAGCTTTCTTAACGGTTTTAATCGAAATCTGTTCCGTTGTTGAGTTATCAGTTGTATGTAGGATATCGGAGGTGTACCCATTGTTAGTATTGGGGATAATTGATGTATCCGTGGCAGCAAGGGTCTGAGGGATGGGATTCAAATCAGGTGCGGAGGGCACGGCTGGGGTAGAGATAGAGGTGGTTGGAGATGAAGGGACGTTCACAATATGTCCTAGCGACGAGCGTTTTTGAAAAAGAGGCTCTAAGGACAAACGACGTTCAGTAATAGCTATCTCCTGCTCCAGGACGGTGGCAGCCCTAGTAATGAAATGGTCTAGGGTCCCCCTAACTGATCCTCCCACCACAGATTTTCTGCATTGACTTACACGGGTAGTCATGGTATCTCTATAATAAACGGGGCAGAGTGAAATTAAAGGCCAATACAGCAATGGCAAAAGTCAGTGTATTGCAGACAAATAAAAATTAAATGGCCTAGGAGCAGTACTTCACAAACAAAGCTGCAACCAGATGCTGCCAACCATAAACTGTGACCAAGCAGGGTGAGCAAATAACAATCGGAAATTAATGTTTACGAATCCCGTATAGTCCGAATGCAATAACGATGTCGATTAGTCGTCTCATATGACACTCAGGCACAGTCCTGATGAATGATATGGTGCCTTCAATCCAACCCTCTCACAGGCAATTGACAACTGCAGTAATAATCTAATGTTGTAATACAGTACCTCCAGGCCGTTAGCAAGAGATATGGCTCTGCTCTGCTTCTTCCTGCCTCTGAGGGCCACAGAGGGCCCGCCCTTTGCCCGGGCTTAGCCCGGCGCCGACCCGCGTGCGATCCTGCGTCGCGGGGGTTAGCAGTTAAATTATGCGCCTCTGTGCGCAATGCCGATGACGTTGGCGGGCTTCCCCCGCAAGGGTTCTTGGGGACTGTAGTCCCGCTGCACACTGCGGCCGCAAGGGATGAAACTGCGGCAGCGGCAGGGAGACGCTGGAGGTTGCAGGTATGAGCGTGGGTCCAGGAGCACGATCAGAAACACAACCAGGGCACAGGTAGGGTCAAATGTCCACGGGTGACAGAGCACGCCCCTCTTTATCTAACTAGTCTAATGTTGCCATGTCCATGGGACCCCAAATTACTTCAGTTTTAACCATGGAGCGGATACCCCTAGCTTTAGCCAGGGCAGCTTCCAGGAAGAATGTTTCCCTAATGATGGTCCACCATTCCCCAATAGATGGCGGCAACAGTGAAACCCAAGCCTGAGCAATAGCTAATCTAGCGGCGACCATCATAATAGAGAAAAGTCGTGTCAGAGCTGGTTTATCTGCCTTATAACCCAGCATAATTTCAAAGAAAGGAAATGAGGGGCCCAATCCTAATTTAGAATGAAGCACTTGACCGATCTTCTGCCAATAAATCTGCAATTCCGGACATTCTATAAACATATGGATCAGGTTAGCTGGATGCTTCCCGCTTTTGGGGCATTTAGTCTTTTCTCCAAAATTGTCCCCGTCAGCCCATTTAACTATCCTTTCAAGCATATAATAGAGCATACATACTGTGCGGAATTGCTGTAACTGTAAGCTCACAGAATGGACTGAATCACTTATGGTACCCAGGGCCTGTTTAATCGTGCCAGGTGTTACATCTATACTCAGTACTTGGCTCCAGCGTGTTGCTAATTTTTCACATCCATCCAACTTAAAATTGGACAGATGCTTGTACATGTCACCAATTAGAGACTTATTTTTTCCCCCATATAAACAGTCCCAGATCATAGACTGAGATCACATTCGACCCCAAGTTTTTCCCCAAATAGTCCTTAATCTGCAAATATTTAAACAGAAAATGAGCAGGTAGTTTGTGATAAAGTTGTAAAGTTTCGAATAATTTAATTCCCCTCACATCGTACAGGTCCCCCAAACAAGTAATCCCATACTTGGACCAAGATTTAGCCAAATGATCATGAAACACATCAGGAAACATTGGGTTCCCCCACAATGGGAGCTTGTTATGTATTAACAATAGTTTTCTTTTTACAGCCATCGCCCGCCATATAAAAATACTGTCCCTAACTGTCTTGAATCTGACACGTTTAAAGTAGTTTGGGTCAATAGTACGAAATAAAAATAATTGACTGTCATCTCCTAGAATCAGCCGGTATAAAGAATCTGTGGTCGATCCCCAAAAGACTGCGAAAATGCCCGGCGAACGCTGCCCAAAAATAAGTTTTGAAGTCTGATAGGCCTAAACCGCCTTGATTATGAGGGGATTTAAGCAAATCAATCTCGCGTCTAGATTTCCTAAAACCCCATATAAAGCTGCTGAATGCCCCGACCAGTTTTAAAAAAAATGTGTTAGATACACGCAAAGGGATCGATCTAAACAAATATAAAAACGTAGGTAATATTTTTATTTTTATTAAGTTGCATCTCCCTAAGAGTCCTATAGGAAGCTTGTGCCAGTTCTTTAATAATTTAATAGTTTCGTCCAATAGTGGAATATAATTAAGGTTTATAATTTGAGCCACTTTGGCTGAAATCCTAACCCCCAGATACGTAACTGTAGTACATACCCCGAGATTGGAGATTCAGGTTTAAAATTAATGAGCACCTGTTTTATTAATATTTAATTTGTAGTCAGAAATCTGGCCGAAGTCAGATGCGGCTCTCTCTACAGCTGGAATTGCTTCAGCTGAATTAGTAGAAAAGATCGCAAGATCTGCATAAGCCGTGCTCTTAAACCTGCTGGACGCAGCACTTAATGGTTTTATATGTATACAAGCTTGCAGAGTGCAAATAAATGGCTCTATATAAAGAGCAAATAATAATGGGGAGAGGGGACACCCTTGTCTTGTACCGCAAAAGATATCAAATGGAATTGAATATGACCCTGAATATGACAACCTAGCTTGAGGACTATAATATAAGGCTTGCACCCACTGTCTAAACTGCCAACCAAGTCCGAGTGCACTTAATGTGGCCCACAAAAATTCCCACCGACCTTGTCAAAAGCCTTTTCGGCTTTTAAAAGAATCCTACCAAGACCCACCCTCTCTTTTTCAGCATAATCAAATGCCCCAATGGCCATGTTTACATGGGCAGTAGTATCTTTGCCAGGTATAAATCCATGTTGGTTTTCAGACACCAATCCTGGCATCAATGGGGCAAGACGATTTGCCAAAAGTTTCTAAAAGATATTAGCATCCGTATTTATGAGAGAAATGGGTCGGTATGATCCACAGTCGGTGGGTGCCTTTCCTTTTTTAAGAAAAAAAACAATCTGGGTCATATTCCATGATTCAGGCCTCCTCCCACTAGTGCCAACATATTGAATGACAAGGCTAAATGGAATAAGCAGTGCGCTTTTAAAAACTTTATAGAATTCTATGGGTATTGAGTCTACCCCTGCGGCTCTCCCTGAAGGCAATGCCGATATAGCCAATCCTATCTCTTCCAATGACACTGCGCTATCTAATAAAGTTGCATCAACCTCATTCAAGGCTGAGAGATTGTAATCTGTAAGATATTGCGCCATATCCTCTTTGTCGGGTATAAGTGTAGATGAGTAGAGTTTCTGATAAAAAGCTGAGAATTGCTCCAGAATAGCGGAAGTATGAGTATGTTGGGAACTCTCAAGGGTTACCTTTCTGCTCTGTCTGCTTTTTTGTGGCTGCCAGACCAGTCCTCTCTCTTTAAGTTTCCAATTGTACATAGGTTTCTAAAAGGGCTGGATCACTTTTTTCAACCCACGTCCTTTGGTATGCCACAGTGGGACCTTAATTTAGTCCTTACCTACCTAATGAGTGCCTCCTTCGAGCCATTGCATACCTGTCCCCTCCGGCTGTTGACCATCAAAACAGCCTTTTTAGTGGCGATTACATCTGCCCGGAGGGTGAGCGAGTTGTAGGCATTATCTTGGACGCCTCCTTATCTGATGTCTTTTGCAGACAGTGCTGTTTCACACCCGGGCTTCCTTTTTACCATGGGTAGGGAACCCATTCCATTTGGGTCAATCCATCACGTTGCCCACCTTCTGTGCTCCCCACATCTCTCTAAAGAGAAGGCGCGTCTCCACCGGCTGGACCCAAAAAGTGCGTTGTCGTTCTACCTTGACCACACAAAAGAGTTCCGGTTGGACAACCAACTCTTTGTGGGGTACGTGGGAACTAAGAAGGACAGTGCAGAAAAGGACAATCTCTCACTGGGTTGTTCTCCACATTAAGTTCTGCTATGCCCTGGCAAAGAAGCATCTCCCAGAGGGATTAAGGGCCAATTCCACCAAGGGAAAGGCTGCGACTACAGCCTTGGCGCTCAGGGTGTCCTAGTCCTGGACACCTGTCAGACAGCAAAGTGGGCATCTTTGCACACGTTTGCCAAACACTACTGCCTGGACATTCAGGTCCGCAGAGACTGGCATAATGCCCATTCAGTCCTGCAGGACTTCCTAGTTTGAGGAATTGGTCCGCAACCCACCGCCGGGATGGTATGGCTTGGGTAAGGAATCTGCAGCTAGAAGTCTCTATCAGATGAGCAAGTTACTTACCTTCTGTAAAGCATTATCCTGTGAAGACTCTATCTAGCTACAGATTCCCTACAACCCCACCCATGCCTCCCTGCTTTGCTGACTAATGTTGTAGGGCTAGGGTTACTACCTCTTTTCAGGGCCCTAGTTTTGCTCATAACTACATCAGTTACTTCGGGTCTCTGTGCTTCTGGTGTGGAAAAAACAAACATTTCTGATTTCTGCATGCCTGGGGGTGCCTATTTAGGTACCACGGTGTCATACTTGATGCAGACAATGTCACGCGCAGCCAAATGAAGCCACCCAACTGGGCGAGCAAGGGGTATTGCTCAGCAAAAGATTCCGGATCCCGCCTGACGGCTAGGAAATTCAAAGGTAAGGAATCTGCAGCTAGATAGTCTCTATCAGATAATGTGCTACCGAAGGGAAGTAACTTGTTCTACCACTATATGGAATCGGGGACTCCCCTCCACAACTGGTAATGATTCAAGCACAAGAATCTATGAAAGATTCCAATACTGGAGAGCTACAGTTACAGATGGATCTGTTTTTTTCCAGCAATTCCCTCACGTGCAGGTGGGTGTAATCATGCAGATCGGCTCAGCTCCATCACACCTTGAGGTGACATAGTTCCACAATATAACCGGCATCTCTGTGTGTCTGTCAGTTTCTTTTTGATATCTACCTGTCAGGCTGTGCTGAGTCTTAAGGTATCCGATTGTGCCGATTTCCAAGTTGGAATCTTTTTAATGTGGACTAGATGAGTCCATTCCACAGAACTGAAAGGAGGATGAGTCGGTGAGGAATCTGCAGTTAGTGTCCAACAGAAAGAGCTGTACCGAAGGTAACTAACTTGTTCTTTAATAGATACTTCTAACCACAGATTCAGCCCCAGTGGAATGAGACCACAAGCCATCGGAAGGCTGTTTCTTGGCCAGACCCTAAGAGATCTTCATACAAAGAACAATCCAACTAGAGATGGCCTGTTTCTGTGCTGCTCTTCCTTTCTTCACCCCTGAGAAATCCACAAACAGCTCATCATCTACCTGGTGATCCTCGGTGTAGTCAATGTAGATACTTTAAGCCCTCTTAGGGTCTAGGGAATGGGTGACTGTCTTCTTCCTTGGACGAATGAGGAGTGAAGAAGGTCACTGTGGAGAAGTGTGGCTCACTGGTTAGAGTAGGCAGACCTGGAAGCAGAGGTCAGCCTGGGACCAGGGTTCAATTCCTGGCTCGGCTGGGTCTTGAGTCCCTAAAAAATTGTCCATGGACTCGATAAATCTTGCTACAGTGCATACTCGATTCATGGGTTCACACTCTGCGACTCTGGGCAATAGCTTGCTTAATCTCCACAATGGCCCCTCGCGGCGGGATGCCTGGCTTTCACCTTGTGGATGCCCTGCTGGGTTATCTCACAGGGGAATACCAGGACGGGATCCCTAAGCAAGCGCTTAGAGACCGGTTGGTGATTTGCGCTATATAAATATCTGCACATTTACATTTACATTTACAATGGACTGCGCAATTTGAACAGATGTTATTGCAAAGATGAACACTTTGATGTGAGCAATCTCAGGGAGAAGCTGTTCATGGACTTGAATGGAGTGCACGTTAGGAATGTATGAACCTGTTTGAGATACTACTGGGGCATTACAAAGGGTGTTGGC
Source organism: Triturus cristatus (assembly GCF_964204655.1). Classification (NCBI taxonomy): domain Eukaryota; kingdom Metazoa; phylum Chordata; class Amphibia; order Caudata; family Salamandridae; genus Triturus; species Triturus cristatus. The sequence goes on along the minus strand of NC_140586.1, from coordinate 140,937,099 downwards.
GGGAACATGTGGGCCAGTGTTTCAAAAATCATATCACAGCAGGTGACATAACCAAAGATGGCTGATCAGGCAACTGTAGAAAAAGGCCACAAATCAGATAAATAACCTTTAACTGTTAACACAGCAAGGCCTTGCTGGGCTAGCAACAAGGAATAGAAATCAGACAGCTGAGCTTCTAAGTGTTGGATATGCCTAGAAGAATACCAAGCAGCAAACTTCTCCCAGTGGTCTTGGTGGAGGGAATCCTGGGTGCCAGAATTACATTTATTCCCTCAGGAGGAAGTTCAAAAGTCCGCTGTCTCTGCTCTATCTCAAAGCATAAAGGTGTTAAGTTTTCCAGGCTTAGGTACAGGACCCTTCTGTGCTGCTTAAAGAGGAGATCCCCTTAACGAGGCATCTGGTTTGGAGGACAGATCTGTGCCAGAAGTTATGGGTGCCATGCTCCCCTGGCCCAATCCAAAACTTCTAGGATGAGATGGGCATGGTCATTCTTGACGTTCTTTGGAACTTTTGGCAGAAGAGGTAGAGGCGGGAAGACATACAGGCGTCCCAAACTCTAGTCTAGATGAGAAGCATCTCCAAGGGAGAATAGCCTTGAGAATTCCAGGTTTTGACACTGCGCGTTCTCAGCAGTTGGAAAAGATTGTGCCTGTGTTCTCTCATTGCTGAAAGATGCCCTTTGCCACCTCGAAGTGTGACAAAGGTGTCTGTAAAATGTTGTGTCAAGTGAACGAGTTGCTGATCTTTGTGCGAAGGTGTAGAAAAAAAGGATCTATGGAACTTATGACACGTGGAGGTGGCGGGTATATTGTGATCCGGTGTTACTTCTGGAATGGGACAGCCGCATGACGCCACCTACCAGTGAGCAAGGAAATTGCTGAGAAATCTCCAGATTCAGTCTGATGTCTGTGGGTGTTCGCTAGGAGAGTAATCTACAGTTAGTGTCCAGAATATTCTGGTTGCCCCAAACTGGCTGCATGGGGTTTGGTAAGCATAACTGTTAAACTTGTATCTGTGTCCTACTCCTCCTCGTTTCCCATAGGGTGGACTGGTGGGCCAGATCTGCACCACAACCTCCACTGCCTCCCCCTTCATACCTGGATACACAGCGGAGCAATCTGAGTTCTTTTCAACTACCACAGGAGGTGGTGGACGTCATTAAATTGGAGCGCACCCCTCTATGACATCTCTAAAATCTGAATATGGACCAATTTTGTATCATGGTACACAGGTGAGAGCACTTAACCTCTTAAGGTGCATTTGTTGGATGGGTTTTGCTTTGCACTTTCATTAGCTAGGCAAAGATTTTTCACCTGGAAACAGCTCAAGGTTATTTTTCAGATTTGTCAGCCTTTCTTGGTCTACCAGACCAACAATCACTGTTCAAATCCCTGACAGTTGTGAGGTTTCTGAACGGGTTATCTTACATTTCCCCCCTTCTCGATTTATTATGCCTTAGTGGGCACCTAAATTGGTCCTCATATGTCTGATGGGATCTCTGGTTCTGCCCATGTGTAGCTACAAGTTGGGACTGCTGACCATAAAGACGCATTCTTGATTTCCAACATGCCGGCTAATCGTTTGAGTGAATTGCAGGCTTTGTGTATGTGAGCACTCCACTCACATCTTCCTTTCTGGAGAAACAGGCTTCGAGAACAAAAAGTTAATATTTTCCCAAGTTGATTACTCTTTGTATCTAGTTAGTCTGTAATCCTGCCTACATTTTATCCTTTGCCTCATCTCTTTGAGGAAAAGAAGGGACTTCATCATCTGGGTACTCTAAGGTCTGTCAACTAGTACATATTTAGGACCGGGAACTCCTGGTCTGATCATCAGCTGTTCATAGGTTATGTTGATGTCAAAACACCAGGATAGTCCAGAAGAGGGCACTGTCCAGATGTATTGTGCTATGCATCAAGATATGATATTCACTTGCCAAGGATGAACCTCCTCAAGGTGTCTGTGCACAATCCACCAAAGCAAAAGCTACCTCCGCTTTATCAAGAGGTGTCCGTATCTGGGACATATGTCAAGGGGCAACATGGACTTCCGCGCCGATTTCATGCCTCCCTGGAAGTGACATAGCTGAGCACGATATATAAGTGACACGCCACATGCTTAATTTGGTCCCTTTCTTTCTGTGTCTTTTGATGTGGGTCCAGAGCTCCATTCTCTATTTCAGTGGTTTTCCAACCATTCAAACTTTTCAAGTGTGCTGGGAAGTGCTGTCCCAACTCAAAACAGGGCTCAAGCTGTACAGTGACTGCAGGAAAGCAGATGTTGGTCACTGGCCCGCACATGTAGTCGTCATGGCCTTTTCTTGGTTTGTGCTGAAAGTTGCAGGTCTGTTCTTTGTCACAGTTACTTAATTGTTCCCACAATTACTCCACTTCCCGTTCGAAGACCTCCAGTAAGTCCAAGTTCACACGCAAGCATAAACAAAGAGTAGGGCTTTGTTCCATCTCCACAATGACTCCAGACAGAAGGTGCAAGGGTGTCAAAATGTCAGTCGCACTCCATCAAGGTAATTGGCCACAGAGCCAATTGCTCAGCAGGTCCTGATGAAATCACGAGTTTCCTGGTCTGTTTTTCAACTTTGCATCAGATCATGGCCTTCAAATAGATCATGCTTTCAAATTTTCAGTGCACTTCCAGCTCCCTCTGGTGTACCTTCAGGCCTCAATGAAATTCAGGAGCCTCCAGTTGGGCTATCGCCTGCGGGCCCCTCCCAGCTACAGTCTTCACAGAACCCCCTACTGGTCCCATACTGACGCCATCACAGACTTCCACCTCAGCCCTGTGATCAGTGCTGGGTCCTGCCACCCTGGTGGTGCCAGTATATGACCCGGCTTCAAAGCCCATGTCTGATCCCAAACAGACAACTGCTTTAGCTTGAACAATATTGCAATATGAGACAACTTATTGTGCACCCTGGTTCCATCCTTGAGTCTCTAACAGGATTCTGACCCCGTTCCAGAGAAGGGTACCTGCCAGGATATTGATAATGAGGAGAGGACTGCCTTGCTTTCCTCCTCATTATTTTGATTATGCCTCATACCTTGATTCACACAACACCAGTGGGCTTGATATCTCCCTTGAGATGGAGCTTGGCTTGCCACATGAGCCGCCAGTGGAAGAAAGTGCCTCATGCAGTGGTGGCGTGGAGGGCAGTTGCTGTACTATGCTGCAATCCATTTAGACCAAAATGTTTCGATGGAAACTCTACAGCCTGTTCAGGCAACATCTGAATTCTTGCTTACATTTAATGATTACCTCACAGAATCTCTGAGGGTTACCTAATTAAAACCATGCCCTTGCTTATCTGTTAGCAGCCAGGTAGCCAGAAGTCTTAGACCAGCACTTGGTGAGCTGGAATTTCTCACTAAGAAGCCCATTACGGAAAGCCTTAAATGAACCTAACTCATTTTCGTCAAATCCTTCGGCCTGAGAATCTAAAAGGATTGTTGCATTTGGGTAACGTATGTTTTCCTAGGCCAGCTTGGCACTGGTATTTATGAATCTATCTGGGCCAATACACACATGCCCTCTGATCTGGCCGACAAAGCCTATGCCAGCAGTTGTGTAGCTTGAACATGAAATACTTTGAAAGAACAAGAGACAGGAGGGGTTTGGCAAAGTAGGAACAGTTTGTTTAAACAAACTGTACATCTAGGAGAAAAGTTATAGGCCTGTCTCAACTCAAAATTGAATTGACTTTTTTTTTTTTTTTTTACAATTCATTGAATGCTATAGATTAGTTCCAGTTATCTATTTTTTGGTAAGGAATGTGAACCACTGTCTTTCGAGCCATAAATGAATGTATTTGATGACAAATCCAGGTGGGCCTTCGACCTTGCGTTGACATAATGTGACCAGTGGGTAATGTGTTCAGATGTCCGGCATGGGGAGTGTGTGATCTCTGCATGCAGTGTGTGTGCTGTGTCCTAATTGGCTATGCGTTCCTAACTTCATGAGGCATCTGGCTTTGTGGTGTTTTGGGAACACGTGTACCCCTCTGGCCCTGTGTGCTTTTTGGAGTCAATCTCCCAGGTCCATTGTGGTGTCACTGTGCCTATCTATGGGATTGATCTGGGGTTTCCTATTAGCGGGTTTGTCTGCCGAATACCTGTGCCCGTCAATCAGTGATTTCGGGCCTGGGTCTCAGCGCCTTCCTATCTATTTCTGAGTCAGAGTTGACGTGGAGTTCATAATGAGAGAATTAGTCAATAAAGATGAGACTTGGTTTTTATACATGAATGTATTGTTATTCATATTGACATTGACTTATTCAATATTAACATTCCCCCCTCTAGTTGAATTGTCAGCTACACTATCTAACCCATACTTCACAACAGTAACTTTATTGGGGGCCTGTTTTTCGTTGTTGACAGTAACTACTTTCCTAGTTATTTGCATTCTACTTGATTTGAGGACTGCGTTTTTTACAGCAGGAAATCCCCAATTGCACTGAACCACACATAGTTCTTCTCCGGGAATGACCAGGGTCGGGGTGTGTATGTTTACGAAGGAATCTTCCGGGGATGAGCTGAGTGTAGTAAAACTCACCGCACTGCCAGTACATATCCCTCATCGTGGATGTACCCCATTGCGTATCTAGAATGTGCAGGATCGTGCCTCAGTTTTAATTTGTGCCCAGTCAAAGCATTCTGTTACCTCTGAAACATAAGAAATACAGTGTATGTTTCTGTACTATTAGGGGTTACCCCTTACCTTCTAGCCAAGTGTATCCTCCCACCTCACTATACCAGATTTCCTGACATGGAGTGTCTATGCATTTGTTCAGCCCTCCCCTATGAGACTCATTTCCCTTTGTATCATCAAGCTGGATGGCCCTACACAAACTCCATGTCTGTAGTAATCCACTTGTTGTTAAAGAAGACTACCCAGATATGCTAAGTGTCACCCTTGGACCACAAATGGAGGCAGGAGCAGATGCGTTTGTGCATTGAGTTGGGGGTTTTGCTACCTCCAAGAATCTCTTTTCTGGGAAATCTCGGGCCAAATAGCATCATAATCCACCCCTATAGTGCACTTCCTGCACATCCTGTCTAGCTATACGCAGCATTCCACCGAAGCTTTTCTCCTCAGCTCTCTTACGTCGATGAGGACGTCACAATGGAATGGCTCTGCAGGCGAATCTGCATTGACGATCCATAAGAAGACGTCGGCGGTGTGCTGATGTCGGTTCCCTCAAATCCATGCAATCAACGTTTGACGTTTTTTCCACACGCTCTCCATTTCTGGGAGTTTCTTTTTTGCTGTTGTCGCGACTTTGTAGCCGTAGAAGATGACTACTCCGAGGAAGTCGGGTTTCTCCAACTCCTTCACCGGGGGTTACTCTGACCCCATCTCCGGCTCTGAGGGCAGTGACTCCAGCAGCTCTGAGAGATGCAACACCTCCACCATTACCAAAGTCAACTACACCTCTGGCTCCCGGGTCTCCAGTTCCGCAACCAGAGCCAAAGTTGATGCCTCCTCGAACGGCTCCAGAACCTGTGGTACCGGATCCAACATATCCCACTTTCCGGGCTCCGGGATGGGATCCATTGCATTTTTTTAATGTGTTGTTTGACGTGCTTTGCAGTGCTGCAAACCCTATTGGGGCGCCTGTTGGCCCCATGGGTCCGTTGGCATATTCCCTAAGAGGTTTCCCACCTCACTTTCCCCATGCACCGCTCATTCCTTTTATGCCTGTGGCTCCAGGGAGTTTGCCTCTTCCAACACCGAGGTTATTGATGCCTTTGCTGTCTTTGAAGGGTCGAGCTCCTTTAGATGGTTCATCCTTGGCGTCATCTGGTTCCGAACCGGCTCCGACTCGACCTCAGCCGGCTTCGACTCCTGTTCCCATGGACCTCCCTTTGATGCCGATCCCAAATCACTGTCACAGCGCCTGGCGCCGCCGCTGCAGATTCAGAGGACGAGATCTCAGAGAGAGGTTCAAAGGCTGTTGGAGGAAGAATACCAGGAAGTACATGGAGGGGCTGAGGAAGGAGAGATCTTTTATTCTGACCTGGTTTTTGAGGGTTTGCAGGAGGTGGAGAGGTGTGGCTCACTGGTTGTGGAGAGGTGTGGCTCACTGGTTAGAGGCGGCAGACCCGCATGCAGAGAATCGGCCAGGGACCAGGGTTCAATTCCCGACGCGGCAGGGTCGTGGACCAGGGTCAAAACGGACTCGATAATTCTCGCCTCGGTACCTACTCTAACCAGGAACACACTCGGCAACTCTGGGCATTAAGCTTGCCTCATCTCTACAACGGCCCCCCACAGACGCTGGGGATGCCTGGTTTCACCTTGGAGATACCCAGATAGGGACCATCTCACAGGGAAAGCCAGGACGGGTTCCCCAGCGGTCTTCAGCGCCGGGACACTTCCGTTGGAGGTAGCTGCGCGCTTTACAAGCTTCCATAACATAACATAACATAGTGACCCGGATACCTCTCCAGAGTGGGAGCTTACATCACCAAAGGGCCAGCCGACGCCGGAGGTGACCACATATAACAATGTGATCAGGTAGTCTGCGGACCTCTTGGAGGTGTCTCTTCCTACAGCGGAGTTAAAATCAAATATTCTTATAGAGGTTCTTCATTCCTCTTCCTCTATGTCAGAAACTTTGCTTCCTTTCAATGAGCACTGTCCGAGCCCATTCTGGATGTCTGGCAGAAGCCAAAAAACACCAGCGGTTTCCAGGATCGTGACAAGGAGATACAAGGTGGCTCCTGTGGATCCTTCATTTATGTCCACCCATCCTTTGCTGGAAAGTTTGGTGGTCCAAGCTTCGTGCTCTTCAAGGCTGTCAGCAGGTTTCTTCCCATCTATGTCTGCTGATAGGGGGTCAAAGTGATTGAAGCAATCCGCAAAGAAAGTTTTCTCATTGAGGAGTATAGCCCTAAGTCCACAAATGCCACATGTCTTTTGGGTTGTTACATCCATGCCCTCATGGACTCAGCCAAGGAGTCTGCATTAATGTTGCCTGAGGAGATTCAAGCCAGCTCCCAGCTCACAACGACGTATGGGTCGCTCTTGTTCCTTTAAAATATGAGGCGATTCAAGGGCATTTCTCTGAGGTGTTCTCAGAGCAGTGGGATAATCTGTGGCAACCAGGAGGCATGCCTGTTTGCGTGGGGCAGGATTCTCGCCTGATGTTCAGGCTAATTTGCTGGATTTGCCCTTTGATGGGTCCCACTTGTTTGGTACTAAAGTGGATTCTACGCTGCAGCACTTTAAGGACAGCAAAGCTACGGCAAGGTCTTTGGGGCTTCAGACTTGGCCCAGGAGCTTTGTGCAGTTCCACAAGTTTCAGCGATTTGCAAGAAACCTGTTCTTTCGTGCCAAGCAACAACAGCAGGCACAGGAAGATCCCTTGCACAGGTCCTACAGGGGAAAGGGCAGAGGTTGTTTGCGGGGTGCTGCACAACAACAAGTTTCCTCCTCCTCTTCTGCCTCTTCAGCAGTTGTTGCAGGGAAGCAGCTCTAGCTCTGCCATCCTAGAGCATGCTTGTCCAGTTGCAGGGCGGGTGTCACATTTTCTACAGCATTGGAGGTCTGTTACTACAGATCTCTGTGTTTTGAACATTAGAGAATGGGTATGCCCTACCCTTCTGGTAGTTGCCCCCTCCTTTCCCTCCCCATCGGGGGTTTTGCTTTGAAGACCATCTTCTGCTTCTCCAGCAGGAGGTTCTGTCATTGCTTCAAAAGGGTGGAATCGAGGTGGTTCCGGAGCAGAAAAGGGGTCAGCGGTGCTACTCTCAGTACTTCCTGATACCGATCCTCAAACTCAGGGTTTTTAATTTTTACCTTAAACAGGAGAAATTGAAAATGTTGACCCTGAGTAAGGATCTTCTTGCGCTAGAAAAGGAAGACTGGATGCTGTCGAACAATTTACAGGATGCCTATTTTCACATTACCATCTTGAAGTCGCCCTGGTGGGAACCCAATGATGAAGCATGTCACCAACTAGGTTGGTGAGTGAGGGTTCTTTTTAAAAACAGAGGTTTTTTTCTTGCACAATTTTTATTCCTGAGCACTTTTTCTCTGGAATTGTTTCACTCTTTTGCTGATTTCGAGTATATATTACCTCTCTTGTTGTTTGATACATCTTGAAGTCGCATCAGAAGTATCTCTGTTTTACGGTGGGGTCTCAACATTACCACTTTGAGGTCCTTCCATTCGGCCTTACTTTGGCACCTCCGGTCTTCACACAGGTGATGGGGATGGTGGCTGCTCATTTCAGAAGGTTGTGGATTCATGTCTTTCTCTATCTAGATGACTAGCTGCTCAAACCAAAGTTGCCAGAGATGATGCTGCATCATTTGCAGGTAACACAACTGTTGTTCAAGTTAAGGTTTTCGATAAATGTACCCAAATCTCACCTGGTGCCCTCTCAGTGCAACCTGTTTACAAGAGCAGTACTGTACACTACTGTAAGCTATGACTTCCCGCCTCTACAGAGGATTCAAGACATCCAGGCTATGATTCCACTTTTTCAGAATGGAGCAACTGTTCCAGTCCTAAAGGTCTTGCGCCTGCCTGACCTGCTTGGTCTGTTTGCTTCCTACGTACTGTTGGTCAACCATGCATGCTGGCCTATGAGGGTCCTCCAATGGTGCCTCCACAAGCTGTGGTTTCAACACAATGGAGATCTTGAAGGGGTGGTCGTAATCTCCAGAGACACTGCAGCGGATCTGCTATGGTGGTGTTGCAGGCAACCTGTCTCAAGGGAAGCCGTTTCACCCTCATCCGGAGGCCACAGTGATAATGGATGCCTCCACTCTAGGGTGGAGAGCTCATCTGGAGGTGAAGGGTCTTTGGTCTCCAGAGGAAAGATTGTTTCACATCAATCTTTTGGAATTGCGGCCAATACGTTTGGCTGTCAAGGCCTTCCTTCCCTTCACGTTCAGTCAGTTCAGGCCCTAATGGACAACACCACCACAATGTGGTACATCAACAAACGGGGAGGAGTAGGATCGTATCTTCTCTGCAGAGAGGCTCTGCAACACTAGTCCTGGATTCAGGACAATCACATTTGCATGAGCGCAAATTGTCTGGTCGCAGAATTTAATTAGCATGCGGAAAGTCTCAGTCAGCAGTATTTGGCCAATCACAGGTGGCATTTCCATCCGGGGGGTGGTCCTTCACATTTTCAGGATGTGACTGTTTCCTCAGTTGGACCTATTTGCCTCTCACGAGAATGTGCACTGCCCGTCATTCTGCATCCTCCAGTATCTGATGCGGGGAGCGTTGGGGGACACATTTCAGTTGGATTGGGGCTCACAGCTTCTTTACACGTTCCCCCTATACCCTTGAGTCCTTGAGTTCTGAGGAAGATTTGCCAAAACCAGGCCCAAGTCATATTGCTTGCTCCGGATTGCCTGTGATGTGTATGGTACAAAGACCTCTTTTGCCTCTCATCGCACCTTCCGCTATGTCTCCCTCTCAGGGCACACATTCTCTTGCAGTCGCACAGGCAGGTTCTACACCCTCACCTCCAGAGCCTGCACGTTCATGCCTGGAGATTGAACAGGGCAACCCAAGTTCTCTTTCCCACCGCAAGTGGTGGGTGTTATATTATAAGCCAGAAGACACTCCACCTAATCTGTCTATTCTTGTAGGTGGGTCAAATTTGTTAAATGGTGTGGAGAGAAATCGATTGATCCCTTAAGGGACCATTTATCTGATATTCTGAGTTTCTCTCTTTCCCAGCGCAACAGGGTAGTGCAATAGCTACTGTCAAAGGCTACTTATCTGCCTTATCGGCTTTTCTCCATTTACCAGATCAACTCTCGTCGTTTAAATCTCCCATAGTTGTGAGATTCATCAATGGTCTAAAAAATAGGTTTCCTCCCACTCCTTTTATCATTCCTCAGTGGGATTTAAATTTGGTTCTTATATTTTTGATGGGTTCACCCTTTGAACCTTTGCATAGTTGTCCCTTAAGGTTTCTAGTGATTAAAACTATATTTTTGGTGGCAATCACTTCAGCTAGGAGGGTGAGTGAGTTGCAGGCTCTTAGGACCAGAGCTGCTTTCCTGCCTAAGGTGGTCACTCCTTTCCACTTGGGGCAGTCCATCACCTTACCCACTTTCTATCCTCACCCTTCTAAGGAGGAGGAGAGACTCCATTGCCTTGACCCCAAAAGGGCCGTCAGCTTCTACTTGAACAGAACCAAGGACTTCAGGTTGGACGATCAACTCTTCATTTGTTATGTGGGCAAGATGAAGGGTAAGGCTATCCACAAAAGAACTGTCCAGGTGTATTATTCTATCTATAAAGATCTGCTACGCCTTGGCCAAGAAGGAGCCTCCGGAAGGTATTTGTGCTCATTCTACTATAGCTATGTGGTCTTCAGCTTTAGCTGGAGGTGTCCTGTGGTTGACATCTGCAAAGCTGCAACTTGGCCCTCCCTCCACACTTTTGCAAAGCACTATTGTCGCGCCCAGCGGAAAAAGCGTACCATCTGTGTCACGCCCAGCATTCCAAGTGACCAACACCTCTCGCTCCTTTTAGATACAAATAGCGTTGAGACCGGTTGTACTGAGAAAGCCTTTTAGAATAAAAAATAAGATTGAGGTGCTAACTCTGCCAAAACAGGATAGCTTTAGCACAAAAATAGCGTCCTGTGAGCCATAAAGAGCTATACAACGAATATTCACCTTTCCTAGCGTGCGGACTATCGGAAAAAGGTGACTTTGGGATTGCCACCTGACTACTCAGCTAGGACATATAAAATAGGTGATATGACAGATTTCTGTCAGTGGGCTCAGGTTATTCTTTCACGCTTCTCCCTAGTTTGCCGAACTCCACACGAACCTCCACAATGAACCATAGTTCTGATGTAGTCTCTTACCCTCTGTGACAGCTGCTTCACGACAGACCTTTGTCCCACGGATTCAGCAGAACTTCCAATTAATTCCAGTGTCTGTATCTTCCTTGGTGTGCAAATGTGAATACGTCCGGGCGGGGTCTCCTTTCTTTCGATGCAGTCTGGTTCGAGGTTCCAATCAGCTTCTGGTTGACTTGCAAAAATGTTGTGTGAACATGAAATACTTTGAAAAAGCAGGAGATAAGGCGTTTGGCAAACCGGAACAGTTTGTTTAATTAAACAGTGCAGCCGGGAGAACAGTTACAGGCATTGGGTCTGAGGACTGTCTCAACTTTCAATGGATCTGGCATTGGTTTTTATACAATTTATTGAAAGCCATAAAATAGTTCTGGTGATACTTTTTTGGTAAGGAATGTGAACTGCTGTCTTAAATACTAAATAAATTACTGTATTCAATGAGGAATCCAGGTGGGCCCCAACTGTGCGTCGACACAATAGGGCCAGTGGGTAACGTGTCCAGATGTCCGCCATGGGGAGCGTGTACTCACTGCATGTAGTGTGTGTACTGTATCCTGATTAGCTATGTGTTCCTAACTTAATGTGGCATCTGACTTTATGGTGTTTTGGGAATGCGCGTAGCCCTCGGGCCACATGTGCTTTATTGGGGCCAATCCCCCTGGGCCATTGTGGTGTCGCTGCGCCTAACTGTGGTATTGATCTGGAATTTCTTTTTAACACGTTTGTCTACTGGCTACGTGCCACGCCACCTGTGACTTGTCAATCCGTGACCTCTGGCCTGGGTCTCAGTGCCTTCCTGACTATGTATTTCTGTGTCGGGGTTGGTATGGCGTTCATAACGGGCACATTCGACAATAAAGATGCAACTTCCTTTTTTATACATGAATATATCATTATTCATATGACATTGTTTTTTTCAATATTAACAATGGCACCAGTTTTCCTCCTCCTTTTCCCCCTCCTACAACAGGCAACAATCTGCTTTAGTTTGCCTTCAGCAGCACATTCAGTGGGAGCAGGATTCAGCACTCCTCCTGGGTTGGTGATCCATTACATCCGACAGATCTTTCTTGCAAATTGTTCAAACAGGCTATATCCTATCTTTTCTTTGTTCTCCATCCAATATTCCTCCCACACCAGAATGAATTTTAGCAGAGCATCTGTCCATCCTGCTACAGGAGGTACACCTGTTGCTCTCAAAAGGTGCCATAGAAAGGGTACCGGAATCAACCTTCTGTGAGCTATGGGTTATTCATGTGGCCTTGAAGCCCTTATTGTCTGCCATTAACTGGAGACTAAAGCAAGCACAAGGAGAGGATGGACGGAGCGCTGAAACTTTCCAGACACTGACCCCCCAGTCACTATTAGATCTGGGTTGAATCCATCATTGTTTTTTAGCTCACTTTGCCACTCCAGTTCAGACCCAGCAATTAACTGGAGACTCGTACAGGTTTGCAAAGATAATATCATTGCTATGTGGTACCTCAGCAAGCAGGGTGGAGTGGGATCTTAGGTCCTATGCCAGGAGGCTTAGCACCAGAGCATCTTTTTTTGTTCGCCAACCACTGCCAGATGCCAGAGCGGACAAACTGAGGAGATGTTAGCCGGCAGATCACAAGTGGTGTCTACAGCCTGTGGTGGTGAAGGCGGTCTTCCAATGGTGGGTGGGGGAGCTTAGCTGGATATTTCCATAAGAACACTCATTAGCAGACTCATTCTGGCTAGGACAGAGCAAGGGACTCATGTACGCCCTCCCACTTATACCACACCTGCTCTGGGTTCTGAAGAAGATCCAGACCCACTGGGCCATAATCATCCTGGTTGTGCTATATTGTGCCAGGAGGGTGGTACCCAGAGCTCCTCTGCATGAGAATCTGTCCTCTGATCAGGCAACTGCTTCAAGAGGAACCCGTGCCCCGGCAGAAAGGCAGTCCCCCACCTGAATGTGCGCACCTTACACCACCATGCGTGGAGCCAACTTGCTGCCTGAGGTGATAAGGTTATCCTTGCCACCAGACTCTCCTCCATTAAATACATCTCCTCTGAGCACTGAGGCAAGTTTGTAACCCCTTGTGGTGCCTGGGACACTGACCTCTTACAAGGGAGGTAGTTTGACGTTTTGCTTGTTTTGTCTTTAACCCAGTGAGGCCTTGCGGTGGACACTGTCTTGTCTTCCCTATTCAAATCACCTGCGCTTTATTAAAGGTTTGACCCACATGTTGCCTCCTAAACAATGTGTGATGCCACATTGGAACCTTAACTTGGACTTTACATTCTGCATGTTTATGGCTTTTGACCCTATGGATAGCTGCTCACTGTCTCCTCTAACTTTGAAGACTGTTTTCCCCATTGTAATGGTCATTTGTCATATAAATTAGCTCCAGGCTCTGTGTAACCATCCCACATCACATTTCTTACAGACAAATTGGTGCTGAGGACTTGGGTGACCGCATTACCAAAAATCAAGACTCCCTTCCACGTTTCACAACCCATCACTGTACCATCGTTCTTTACCCTCACTCCTTGAGAGAGGAATTGCTCCTTCAGTTGGACCCCAAACAAAGTTTTAATATAGATTGTACCAAGGACAATCCAGTGGACGGTCAACTATTTGTGCGTTTCTCTGAAGCAAAAAATAGGGAAGGCTGTGTAGAAGAGCACCTTGTTGTGGATAGTACTCTGCACTAAGATATACTATGGACTGGCCAAGAAACAGGCCCCGGATAGTGTGAGCCAATTGAGTCAGGCAACCCCTGCTTTGGCATTGGGGGTGGCTGTCCCTGATTTGTCAGATTGCAACGTGGACAATGGTGCTTACCATTCACCAAGTCCTACTGCCTTGATAGCTTGGAAGGTAAGGACACTTTGTCCACTCAGTTCTGCCGAGTGTTTTGGTCTGAGCCCACTCTACAGACCTTTTTCCTTGAAAGTACTACATGGGCATTTTTTCCTAAGGTGAGGGATCTGTTAAAAGTAGACCTCAGAAGGACAAGTTACTTCCCTTTGGCAATATTATTTGTGGTGAATATTCTAACAGCTAATTCCTCACTGTTCCCCCACCTCCCTGTATTGTGAAGTGGCCTCTTTTTAACATATTAAAAGAAAATCCCGTTAGTAATCAGTACATTGTTGCAACAATTTTTTACGCTCCATACTCAGGGCATGGAAAGGAAAAATACAAGATTGTGATGTCAACGCGCAGAGGTTGCACTTTTATGTGGCTCCTCTGTCACTTCCTGTGCAGTATGGTGTCAGTACAGTGTCACCTAGCAGTGTGGGAGAGCACTGCTTCACAAGAGTCTCTGGATACAGGTGGATGCGGGGGGAATATCCTGGAATGAGGAATCAGCGGTTTGTGGATCTTTCAGGAAGAGGATTATGAATGTAAATAACTTGTCTTCTCATCTTAAGGTGTGCAAACAATAGACGAGGAACTGATGCCGGGGCACAAGGATGGTGCCCAGATGGTTCCAATTTTGTCATGTTCAGGGTGGTACTTGAGACAGATGGAGAGGGCTGCCACCTATTGCCGTAGGAGAGATTTCTTATCCAGCCCAGTGGCTGGGCATATTCGAAAGGTGAGGATTCCGAATCTACTAGTAGATAGTTAGGGAAGAGGGGTGGCATAGTGGCCAGAGTGGCTGACTCTGGAACCTGGGTGCTCACGGTTCGGTCCCCGGTGCCAGCGGCAGATCATCCCAGAACCATGTGACTCTGGGCAATAGCTTGCTTAATCTTCCCGACGGCCCCCAGCGCCTTGACACAGTGGCTGACTCTGGAAACCGGGGGCTCACGGTTCGATCCCCGGTGCCGGCGGCAGATCAGCCCAGCACCATGTGACTGGGCAATAGCTTGCTTAATCTTCCCGACGGCCCCCAGCGCCTTGACACTCTCCGGTAATTGTTCGTGCTGTACACATACTGGACATTTACATTTACCAAATGTAAGTATCTTGTTCTTCGTATATTGTTGTCATCCATGACCGATGGTTCCCACTCCTAGAATATGTCTAACCCTAGCAGAATGGTGGTAATTTTTGGCAAATTGTGATGATCAGTAGCATCCTGGTGCCTGTGAGAAAGTGGCTCTGTATGTTCTGTTCCCAAATAGGTACAGTGTGTACAGAGTCCACAGTCCCCAGAGGTTTGGCAGAGGCTAAAGTTCGATATAACCTTACTCTCTAAAGTGGTAGCTTGGTCGAGCAGTAAGGCAGTATCAGAGGACAGTGTAAAGCATTTGTTGTACACACTCAGTCAGCAAATGGTCTCACACACTCAATAACTGAACTCCATGCCAATGGTTTATATAGAAAAATATATGTCTGTTTTATTTTAGAACCAACAATAGGTATTAAAATATACTTTCTCAGAATGAGATGCTTTAGTTAAATACTTTTGCAAGATGCAATTGACTTTTGTAGCTAGTAGTTACAGGTTGTTGCAATAGGCAACACAATTTCAAACACAATAGTACATTGAACTCAATGGAAGTTTTAAGTTATTTACAGTAGATTACTTTCAGGATTACTTTTCTAACTCCAGGACTGGATCCTAGATTCAGTCCGGGGACAGTTCTTGGAAACAAGTGAGTAAAGTCGACTTAGTTACTGTTGTGATTTTTAGGCAATATTTTGCTATTTTAAAAGTTGACACAGAAGAAATTTCATAGAAAAACAGTCAATGATTCACTATGGGAGAAAATTCAAGTTACAGGTATGGTATGTTCTCGTTACTTTTGTAATCCAGTACTGGGCTCCTAGGCTCAGTACTAGGTCCTCAGTCTAAAACAGGTAAGCAATTACGTTTTCAAAGTTGGTACAATTTTTAAAGAATATTTATAGTTTGCAAAAATCGACACTTGGAAGAAATTTCACAGAAAAACAGTCAATTATTTCCTATGGAAGAAAATTGGGTTAATGTTAAGTACTGTTGTGAGTACTTTTCAGGGTCACTGCTGGGCACCAAGATCCAGCACTGGAATCTCTCCTAATTGCAGGTGAGTTTTTTCGTTTTCGTTACTTGGTTGATTTTAGGTGAATATTTTAAGTTTTAGAAACTCCACACTTTGAAGAAATTTCAGAAGAAACCAGTCAATGTTACCCTATGGAGGAAAATTGGGTTATCGGCTTTTGGGTAAGTACTCGACTGGCAGAGTTAAGGTTCTGAGCACAGACTCAGGGGTCTCCCAGGGCCAGGTAAGTACAGTTGTTACACCCTCAGTGGCACAGGGGCAGCCGCGTGCAGAGTGAGTTAGGCCCAAAATTATCCTATGCGAGGCAGGGGGGCCTTGGTTGGTGGCTGCTGACTAGCAGGCCACGCGGCTGTGAGATCTGGGCTCCTGGTCACTTGATCAGGGCAAATGGGGAAGTAGATAGGAGTAGAGGTTACACTGCCTGGGCCACTCGGGCGGCTGGGTGCAGGGTGCTTTTGAGCCTTCGGGCGCTCAAAGGCTGCAAGCTCGGGGACGAAAATTCTTCAGGTGCCACCACCACTTCGAGAGGTAAGTTGGGTAGTTGAAGGATAGGTAGGTACCCAGGAGTTGGGCACAGGGGGCCGCAGGGCGCCGGGTGCAGGGGTGCCTTTTGGTGTCGGGAAATCTTACCCTCTGTTGATCACGGTTGGGGGGGTACCTGGTTCTGAGGCTGCAGGCATCATCAGGAGCGTCGAGGTGAGTCCTTGGGTGCTGGATTCGGGGTCATAGTTGCCGGGGGGACGTCCTCGGGGTCTTTGTTCACTCCGGCACAGGCCAGGATTGGCAGGTGCAGTGTGTGCAGGGTTCGTGGTTCCGGGCTGCCAGGGGTTAGAAGCTGGTTTTGAGCAGAGCCACTGCTCATAGGAGTCCCAGGTGCTCAGAGTCAAAAGGTAGCCAGGTCCTCCGGGGTTTGTGAGGTTGCTGGCCACAAGAGGTGCCGGGATGTAGCAGGAGCAGGTTCGAGGGTCGACAGGTGGGTAGGGCTGGGGCCAAAGCAGTTGGTGTCTTCTTCTTCTTAGCAGCTGCACAGCAGGTCTTCTTTCTTCTTGCGCTTTGTTTTTCGGGAATCTGGAATCTAAGGAAGGAAGGTTCAGGGTGCCCCTAAATACTAGAGTTAGGGGTGTTACAGGTAGGTAAAGGACAGGGACCAATGGGTCCCTGCCCTGGGGTGGATACACCCCCTTTCCTGCCACTCTCCTGTGGGAGGGGGGCAGTAGCCTAGTCCTGATTGGGCAGGGCCTCCCATCTTCAAGATGGCGAGTGCCCGGAGATGTGCTTCCTCACCTCCCCCACCTGAGGGGTGGGGTTGGCAGGCTGGCACATCCCCAGTCCTTATTTGGGGTTTCTGGCCAGTCTTCCCGCCCGAGTGGGGGTTAGAACCGGTGGGGGCCAGTTTGCTGGGTACAGCAAGTGGCCTGGGGAAGCTCACAGAGGCGGCATGCCTTTGAAGCTTCCCCCTGTCCATCCTGGGGGAGGAGACCTAGCATCTCGCCCAGGATGTGCATTGTTGCAGGCCCAGGAGAGCGGGGGCTCTCCTACCCAGGGGTCCAGCAACAAGTCTGCTGTGTGGCAGCCTCCCAGATCAGACGTGGATTGTAGGTTAGGTTTCAGGGGGCATCTCTAAGATGCCCTCTGTGGTGCTTTGTACATTAAATCCCACACTGGCATCAGTGTGGGTTTAATGTGCTGAGAAGTTTGATACCAAACTTCTCAGTCTTCAGTGTTACCATTATGGTGCTGTGGAGTTCGTGTTTGACAAGCTCTCAGCACCATGTACTCTTAAATCGCAGCACTGCACTTACAGTGCCCAGGAATGGACCTAGGTACTGTAGGGGCACAGGGCTCATGCTCCTGTGCCCACACCACTGGCTTAGGGCACCCAACTAGAGGGGTGGCTGATGTATGCCAGGGCAGTGTTGGTGGTGGGCATGGCACACAGGGATGTGTGCCATGTCGACTCTTTGTTTTGTCTTGTACCCAGACACTCAGCCTGCAAGGGCAGTGTGTGTGTGTGTGTGTGTGTGTTAGGGTACTGGGCCTCTAAGGGTGGCACAATGAGTGCTGCAGCCCTTAGAGGCCTTCCCTGGTCACAAGGCCCTGGGTACCTAGGGTACCATTTACCATGTGGCCAGGGTTTGCCAATTTGGGTTTGAGGTTTTTAGGGAAAGAACATAGGCCCTGGGCACCTGATTGGTAGGAGTCCATGGCACACTCAGTCAAAGTACATTCAGCAATAAGTGGGGGCATACCATGCAAGAAAGATGGCACTTTCTCACAGTGCCCACACCTGGTATATTGGTAGCCCTCAAATAATGTTGGTAATTCTTTGTGTATTTGATGGCATCAACGACACAAAGATTGTGATTGGAAAATTCTTGCCATGACATTTGTAATTCTGGGCATTTCTACTAATCCATGAGATAAAGATTCCTACCCATGAAATAATGCTTGCCCTGGCATCATGTTGGTAATTCATTGCAGATTGTTGTCATCTGTGGATGAGTTGATAAATGGGCATGTAAGGCCTAATCTATCTGTGTGGAGCTAGGAAGTGAATACTTGATGCAAATGGATAAACTCCAAGAATCTGTTTAATAAAATTGAAAAGCTGGTATTCCTGGACAGTCAACGTTTTATAAACGATTTTCCTTGATTTGAAGTGTTTAGTTTATATATACAAAATGAAAAGCTTTAATAAGAAAATGTGTCTGTTTTCCATAGACTGAAAAGATGATATTGAGAAATGCATTAATGTTGTTCTCAAACATGTAGTTCCATGTATGTATGCATGTACATGTTTGTGTGTGTATGCATTTCTGCTGGCACGTTCCTCACGTTTTGAATATCCCAGCAGCTCTTCTAAGGCAGTGTCTGAAGCTGCAGCCATCGTGGTGTCTCCGGATCCATAAAGTGCAAACTGGATGTCAGTTACTCCCCACTTTCAATGCTGATTCGAAGCTCCCTCTTCCATTGAATTCTAGTCAGAATTTGTGCTGCAAAATATACCAAAATTGTCGGTGCAGTTATGTTCCCCTCAAACATTGATGGTTTCAGCACTGCAGAATTTGAGCGTCCCGCACAACATATGCCTTGGGTGCCTGGAATCAAGTTAGGTCTCTGGGTCGTCAGAATCATGGTAGGCCAAGCAAGGCAATATAGGAGAGAGAAGCAAAGCCCTTTATAGCCCGAGCCAGGGATAAACAACTGGGTGAGATGCAAGTCCTGAACTCGCTCACGGTCTCCGGGTTCCCCGGCTTTGAAGTCATCGCATCATAAAAAGCCCAAGTTGAGGGGACATAGTGAAAGAAAAGGTAGGTCTACTAGATTTTCTCCTATTCTGAATCGTCTTCGACACCTTGAATTGTTTGAAGTATTGCCTACTGACCTAACTTAATTAGTGGCAGCAGACCCTGACTTCGCGCCGGTATCTTCTCTTCATCCTCCTCTGGATCTTGTTAGTGGGCCCCATAGGCCAACCCGCATGTTTTCAGAAAAGTGGCTACACCCTTGCCCTCCAGTGGTGCACCTTCAGGCTCTAGAGGACCTTTCGGATTCAAGTTGGACTTTCACCGGCATGGCTTCCCTTGTGCCATTTGCACTCTTCCTGCCTCAACTTTTTTTTCTGTAGCACCAACACCTCTAATGCTGGCTCAGATCCAGGAGGACGGTTTAGTTTTGGCTGGAGGAGCAGCGATATCGGGAAGAAAAGGCACACAGCTCTAGCTATAGGAACACCAGTCATGCCCTGTTATACAGTGATTCCACTCCTCTTGATGAACTTAGTATGGATGGATATTGGAGGATGTGGGAATCCATCACCCACCACCACCACCACATCCAGAAGTGTCTTCATACCATATGTGGTTAGGAAAATGGTTGAAATGTTGGTTACCTCTACCCTGTTTAGAAACAAAAGCAAGCATACTAGCAATGGTGCACCAGCCTTTAGCTAAAACAGCAGAACCACACTTGCCTTTCACTGAGGCTTTATTAGATCCCATCATGGTTGCATCCTCTTTTCTGGCAGGAAACAGGGCAAGAGGCAGGCGTTAAAGGCTTGAACCAGTGGCCTAAGTTTTCTTTTGGTCCATCCTTCACCTGAGAGCCTGGTGGTCCAGGCTTTCTGATCTTCAAATCTCTCCCCTACATCCCCAGTGAATAGGGAGTCTAAAAACAGAGGCTGTAGAAGAGAAGGCCTTTGGTGTGCACTTGGCCCTAAAACCCCTTACCACATACCTCCTGGGGTGTTATACCCATGCACTGTGGTACATGGCAAATCTAGTGGTACACAACCTGCTCAGCCATCTGTAGGGGCATTTCTCGTAGCTGGTCATGTTTGAACAGACAGCTTCCTGGCAGAAAAGTCAATCAGGCCTGGACACAGCTAAGCTTGTAGCAGGGACTATGGGCTCTACAGTGGCACTTCTGCCCCTTGTGTGGCTTCGGAAGTCTGGGTTCTCCTCAAATGTCCAGTCTACCTTGAGGGAACCTTGCCTTTGATTGCTCCAGACTGTTTGGTGAGAATGCTGGTTAAGCCCTGGAGTGTTTTAAGGCCAGTAGACCCCCTGCACGATCCTTAGGGCTTCAATTCTCCCAAAATAAAAACTGACAATATTGGAAACTTCAGGGTTTTGCATGTTGGTTCAACTTCAGCCACTTGCTGTAATCGCAGCGGCCACCCCAGAACCCATTGCTTAGACATTATTATATTGTCTGTGGGAAAGGCAGACGCTGATCCGTCTAACGGACTGCCCCTTGCTCCTCCCCCGCTGACCCTCTGTCCCCATGGAATGCAGCTGTAGATCACCTTTCTTGGTGCATGTGAGACTGGTGAGAGGCCGGCTGTTCTCTATTCTAGAGGCTTGGAGGGTCATAACTTCGGACCAGCGAGTCTTTAAAGCTGTAGAGAGGGGCTATGCACAACCCTTCTAGAAGCAGACCTGCCAACTCACACGGCACCGCCATGTGTAATACTGTATCTGCTCCCTTCGAACAGTCACCAGCCAATATTACACGATGGCAGACAACGTGACTTGGAGAGTCCTCCGAGAGCCTTTCCAACTCGGCTTGTGTGAAAGGCTGAGCACAGCTAATGTCTACTACGCCTTTAAGAACCTCCCAGGACATCGCTACTGCGACTTGACTCTCAAACTCAAAAGTGTGCACATAAGGCAACAAGATTAGACGAAACTCTTACTGCACAGTTTTATAAATAACCAATCATAAATGTGTATTGTGTCTAGACATCGATAGAATAAACCATTGGCTCATGCAAGAGTTTAACTAGATAGATAATCCAGACTCCACGCTATGAGTTATCAAGCTTTTGCATAGAGCCAACACGTCTACTCTTGTTGCCATTTGTAGTGCAGTAGCGATGGCTGAAAATTATTCTCCTTTACTTCTGTTTTTAAGGAACAGTTCGTGTTTATGCGCTTAGGACCATGTTAGGGTGTTCACGTTTTACTGGGACCAGTTATTTCTGATTAATCCCGGCCCGTTTTGAGATCTCATTTCTTCTTGGTAAGAGGCAAAATAGATTCTGTAGAGGTCCTGCTTGGTGTTCCACTCAGTATGCATACTTTCACTGCACTGTGGCAGCATGGAGGGTGATATACCTGCCACTTTTGACCACGTCTTAGTAAGTGTAACCTGTTTACACATAATAGGGTTAAGAATGAATACTTTGGGTTTCTTGTGTTTGCACGTTGTGGCACGCACGAATTATGTTTTGATGTTAGGATCCAATTTCACACAAAAAACTTGCTTGGGTGTCTGTCTCTGTCCTGGTCTATAACATCCTTTGTTACCTAATAAGGTTGTCATTGGACACAGATTTTGTTAGTTGTGAAAGTTTTTATATGTATATGATGTGTCTGATCACAGACTGGATTGTTTTTTATATGTATCTATGTTGTTTGTAGTCTTGAAGTCCATAGGACAAAACACGTGTCGGCTGCCAGTGTTTCCTTTTTTGTACGAAAAGATTGGAGATTTGGACTACTTTTGTACAATTTCTATGGTTACGAACCAGTGTCATTGTATGGACTACCTTTGTGTGCCTCAGTACTTGTGTATGTAAATAGGTTTTTCCCTAGAGTTTACTCTAGAATTTACACCCTCCAAGTGGCTGGTGGGTTTGTTACCTTGAGAACTTACTCTTTCTACCCATACTTATTAAAGACATTGTGCTGCACTTCTGGCACAGTACTATAAGCTTGCTGTTTTATTATTTAAACAGCGTCCATTCTGAAGTCAGTGAAAGGTTCTTCACATTCCACTGACGTTATCATGGAAGCTGCCTGAGATGAAGCTCTGCTGTCCCCGGCCTATATGCTGAAAAAGAAGGTAACTGTGCGAGAGATGTGTGCAAACCTGCACACTCGGATGGGTGCATTTGTTAATGCACTTAAGCCAGCATCCTGACACTGTACGAAGGTATGGGGTTCAATTATTCCAACAGGTCTGGCAGATGGGTACTCCCAACATGATCTCTTTAGTATAGAAATATTAGTGAAAGGAATAACATTAACAACATAATGAACAATTGACATGGTTAAATTGTTTGTGTTTTTCACCATTCTAATAATGCTTGTAACAATGTGTCATCTTTCTATTAATCAGAGTTCATGTCTTATTTACAAGGATTAGAGCTTTCAATAAACATTTGAAAATGCATCAGAAATAACTTTTCTTTGCGACATCTTGGGCATGCAAAAGTGACAAACGAAAGGGTTGGGTTGTTTTCACAATTTCCTTGGGAATTAGTCATATTTGAGGATACCAACAACATCTATGACTGTACGGTTAGGGGTTAAAATGTTGTACTGTGAGCTAGCCAAACAAACCAGCATTTACTGATTGTATAAGAAGACTCAATCTCTGTATAGTGAAGTTTTGTTGATCTAAATTCACAGTTCTACAATAATCGTAGGAACCGTATAACAAAATAACATAGTGGGTTTTGGTATATGATGGTAGATATGTTTTCGTAATGTGGTTTGTACGCATGTATACTGCGTCTTTTAGCCTATACGATTGTGGATGTATGATTTTTCTGTGACCAAGATAATGGAATGTAAGTGTAGAGTGTTGATAAATGGTGGTTGTGGGTTCATAGTGGTTGGTGTCTTGACATATTTGATACATGGGTTTATGAATTTAAATGAGTACATATCTGATGGTGGGCGTTGCCAAATATGTTGGGAGGTATGTTTTGTATATGATGGCTCTGTAGATGACGGAAGGGTTGTTGGTATTTGATGGTGGGTGTTTATACACATTGGTGGATATGGGTGTATGAATATGACTATTTGGTTCTGTGGGTGTATGTACATATATTTGGTAGGTGGTACATAAGTGGTGATTTGCCTTATGGTTGGTGGACGCTTGGATGAAAGTGGCATGTAGGCATCTGTGGCTTTGCCCTAGGATTGTGTGGCCATAGAATGGTGGGTGTATTGGTTGTCATCTTATGGTTGGTGTGCTGGCTTATGTCATAAGTTTTCCGTATTTAGAATAGTGGGCACATGGCGTTTGTATGGTAGTCAGTGGCAAATGCTGGGGTGTAGGTAAATGATGGTCAGATGTTGACATGTAATGGTGGGTTTACGATGGTAGATGCATGCATTTATAATGAGATGTGTAAGGCTATACAGTGATAGGTGTGTTGGCATATAATTGCGATGGTGCCTGTAAGGCTTCTATTGTCACTTAGGAAAACTTGAAATGAGGTGATTGATGGTCATTGATTGCTTCCAAGTGTATAAAATGTTTGATTGCATGACTAAGTTATTGGACGTAGAGTGTAAAGATATGAAAATGGTGGTTGTGTGGGTGCATGTTCGCTTGTGTTTGAAGCTGAATGTTCGGGATGTGACGGTGGATGTCTGTCAGATGGTGTGTTAGCTCTGTTGGTGGCTATGTGGATCTATATTGTGTGTGCATGAATTTGATAGTGGGTATACACACATTGGTGGGTATGGGCTTATGAACACGGCTGTGTGGTATAAAAAAATGCCACGTTAAAAATACAAGCTACTAAAAAATGAACAAAACAGGTTTTTTTTAAAGAAAAAAAAAATAAACAATTGGGTTTAAGAGGCACTCAAATTGAAATGTGACATCTCCAACATGCCCACCCCATCCATATCCACAGTGTGGTTGGGGCCCAGGATGGAACCCACATCTGCAAATCAACAAAGGCCTGAAGAACAATATCCAAAGGACAAAGAGTCATCTCCAACCTATTCAGCAGAAGCCCAAAGGCAACAGTGTCAGGAGCACATCCTTCAAAGAGGACCCAGATGCCAGGAAACCCAAAACTGAAGGAACATCCAGCATTGGTGAAGGTGGCTCACAAAAGGCATCTTGTGTTAAAGAAGCATCACTGGACAACATAGCCTGTGTACTGTTCCTTTTGTCCTTATTCTGAGATGGATAACAATATAAAATATACATATTTTGACACATGAACTGGACATTTTAACTTGCTTCTTCAAAACAGCTAAATGTACTTCAACCAAGTGAAGTTAAGAGAAGAGACTAAATGAAACAAGAAAGCTGTACCATAAGTGTCATGACCATTTGTAATACTGAGAGCACATGGCTCTAACAAGAGTGCTTTAGAAAAATATGGTGAGATCTCCTTGGGTCACGGTTTTAATGACCCAGGAGACGTACTGTTTTGTTTATGTTGCTGGGGGGGGGGGGGGCTACTGTACTCCCTGCAGCTCCTACAACATTGCAAACATGTTTGGTGGTGCCCCCCCCTCTTCTATAGGCACCATCACTAAGAAAATATTTAGTAAGAAAATAGCTCTACAGCATTATAGGGTGCTCTGTGCCTGTGCAGTGTATAATAATAAATAAGTGGCTCCTGGCGCTCATTTATTAATCATTTTTCATGTATTTATTTTTTGGGGTTTTCCCGATGCCCACCAGGGACACCCACATCTTTCATTTTCATTGGAGGCTGCAAGTGGGGCTACCCCCAGGGCCACTGCAGCTCCAGCCAGCTCTCAAACCGCCATCTATCGTAGGTGCCGTTATTTTCTCATTAAGTGGGTGCTCAGCTGGAGCACCCCCTTCTCCATTTTTCTTGGGGTATGCAGGCGGAGCCCTACATCCCCGGCTGGCTCCCCTGGCACGAGACATCCATTACATTTTTATTTTATGTGGGTAATCTCGTGCCCATCCGGGGCACCCACAAGGCACATTTCTATGGGGTAGCACCAAGTCCTGCTGGCTCCCTGGCCAACACCAAACTGGGTGCTGAAGGGAGCGAGCACCATTCCTTTGCTCCTGCCCTGGTAGGAGCAGCATTTTTTTATTGCTCCTGCCAGGCAGGAGTCAACAAATGTTCCCTGCCCTGGGAAGTGTAGGCAGGAAACTACAGTGTCCCAAGGGATGGGCTTCCCCGGATACTAAAAATTACTGAGACACAGGGGATGGCTCAGGGAGTGGGACAAGCCCCCTCCCCTATATTTAAAACTCCCCCCGGAGGATGGGCTTCCCAGGGACTCAACAAGACGAGGGGAGGGGACACACACCCCCCTCTCCTTATTTGATTTGGCCAAGAGAATGGGATCTCTGGGACCTGAAGAGGCTCGAGGAGGAGCCCTTGCCTTTAAATGAGTTTCATACCCCAGAGATGGGGTTCTTGGCGCCTTAACGAGGCTAAGGGATGGTCGATTGCTTGATAACGTATGTATTTTGAAACCCACAAATTATATTGCTTTCATCCTTTTTTTTGGGGGGGGGGGGGGGGTCACCTCGCACAACGATAATGTTGGGGATAGATTTTTCATAAAACAGCAACCTCAATATATTGAAAGGCCACATTTATTAAGAAAGGTCTGCTGATAAGTTAATACACAATTTCAAATCGGCCTTACTAATACAAATGACCTACCTCCGCCTCCCTTAAAGCTCCTCCAAAATATCAAAGAATGCCAAAAAACTCACTCACATGGAACACTTACATTTTCTCTCTACCATCTCACATCCGTTATTTTCCACAGCCACCTCACCCACCCAGATCAACCTCAAAGGTATCCCCAACTAGCCATGCTCCAACTTGCATCCAAAAAGTCTAGACCAGCCCCTCACCAGTGCTCCCACTCCTGAGGGGTGGACACAGCTGCTTGCGACTCACATGCCCCATGTGAGAAATTGGGTTACTGGTTGGGGGGGGGGGGGGGGGAAGAAATCTTACTCCAGAATTAACCACAGTTCTTGTCAGGGTGACCGCAGGCGATTCATGTGGTAAGTTGGCACAAAAGCAGTCAGGCTTAACTTAGAGCCAATGTGTGAAGAATTTATTGAGCACTTAAACAGTAATAAAGGAAAAACACTACAAAAGAAAAATCCCACACTGATTCAGAAAAATAGACTGAAATGTAATAAATAATTTGCCACCAACCAAAGTTGCAAATATACAATCCGTAGAACAGGAGATATACAATTTTAAAGGTTAAGGTAGAAATAGTGTTTAAAAGCGCAAAGCGCCAACTGTGGTTATCTGGTCTCATCGAACCAGGACAGAGTTGCAAGTTAAAGCTGACCGTGATGGAGCATGGGTCGGATACAAAAACCCAATTAGTCCTGCTGAGAAATGTCCCTTAAATGGTTGCTGAGCTTTGTGCCACACAGCGGCAGTCCAGAGAAGCAATGCGAGGTGCACATTGAGGATGCTTTGCACAGCGGCTGCTCCGATGAGCTGTGATGCGGACTTGCATCGAGGTTGTGTCTGTTCTAATGAGGAGTGCAAAGACGGCGTTGAGGATGCATGGTGCAGTGGCAGTTCCATTGAGCTGCACAGCAGGCTTGTGTTAAGGCTACGTTGGTTCAATGAGGTGCTGAGAAGAGCTGCATCTGGTTGCGTCAGTTCTAGTAGAGACCACAGCTGGGCTCGCAGAGCACCTTTAGCCCTTACAAAAAAATCGGGAAGGGGTCTAAATGGAGCCTCATCTATCAGGAGTGGAGGAGAGACCATATAAGAAAATAAGGGCCCAAGGGATGTATTCTCCCTAATCAGGTAATTCAACAACAAATGGAGTATCCCTTGTCCTACAAGAGAAGTTCCTATCTCACGTGGGAACCAGGTCAGAGTTTACCTGATATGCTCCTGACTCACCGTGAACCGCAGGTAATACCTGTGGGCATGCAAGACGGGATGTGAAAATGAGTGTGCTTCAGGTCGAACACTATCATCCCGTCGCTAGGGTCCAGAGCAGACAGGACCTGGGCTAACATGAGCCTGTTTAATTTGTCCTTTCACAGAAAGGGGTGAGAGGGTAAAGATCTAAAATAGGACAAAGGCCTCCATTCTTCTTCAGCACAAGGAAATAGCAGGAGTAACACCCAGTTCCTACTTCCTAGGCTGGAACCCTAACTGTGGCCCTTTGGCCAAAAGGGTCTGCACTACCTGCTGTAAGACACAGATGGTCCTCAATCAGCTGCCCTGAAAGCAGTGGAAGGTGCTGTGGGGTAGCAAGAAATGGAAAGCTACCACCCCAATGGACAATTTGGAGGACCCTGCTGTCTGTTATGATGGTCTGCCTCAGTAGAAAATCTCTTTTTTCTGTGTGGTCACTCTGGATTTCTCTCCTTTTGTTGGAGCCTAAATTGATGCAGGCTTTAGAGCTCTGTGCATTTTACCCCCGTTATCCAGTAGTAAGTGCATGTGCTCCCACTTTGAATGTAACTTAATTGGCATATTCCTAATTGATTTATTTACCTTACTTTAAAACCCTAGTGTATGGTAGAAAGTGTACTCGGGGCCATTATGCTCAATGTCACTTGTGGACTTCAGCACCTATTGTGCCATTAACAGTAGTGCCAGTGTAAAACATGACTTCAGGCCTACCAGTGTAGCCTGACTGTAGCAGTGTAAAAAACGCAATTTAGCCTGTCAAAATAAACCCGTTCGACAGGCCAAAACCTCAATTTCAAATATTAATAAGTCGGCCGTATGTAGGCCTTGTCGCCCACAAAGTAGGATGCATAGTACTTAAAAGTTAGACTTGTAGAAATGTAATATTTGAGAGAGACTTCTAGCCGCAGCTTCCTTACCTTAGACTATTCCCCAGGCATCAGTCTGGATCCGGACATTTTTTAGCAATCCCCTTGGATGTCGGTAGGTGGCAAAGTTTGGCTGTCTGTGGCATCGTCCACGCCTGAAGTGACATGCACAGTGCCTTTCTAAGCACCACTTCGGCGCACTGACCTCAGTTCTTTCCGAGCCATCAGCACTGATCTGGACGAGCTCCCCTCAGAGCTTGCTATACCACCAGATTCAAGCTAGCCTGGCTATTGAGGAGTGTTACCCCCAAACCGGTCCTAGGATGCTTGTCCAGGGAAGACCTGGCCTGGCAGTTCGGGCTGGACTGTTCCCATGAGGAAAAGGGTCAAGACTAATTTGCATATGGCTGGGTCTAAACTGGAATGGCGTGGCATGCAAAAAAAGATGGATTTTACCCAGCTCTGTGACAGGGAGTGAATGTTTAACTAATTCAGCATTCCGTTCATCAACTGTTCTTTTTGCATTCATCCATGATTGGGGTCATGAAGCTTCTGGGTGCTCGCCACACAACTCTGGGCTACTCTAGGTCCTGTTCACAAGGAAGGTCTTGGGGCCATTCCCAGTATGGCTTGGGCTGGTAATCGCCATGATTCTGGACTTCTTTGGGTAAGTCCCACAAGAAGAAGTTGAAGCGCTCTTCAACTTCTCCGCATCAGCTTTATTCATCAGACGTCACGAGGGAACAACGCCACAAGTCCAGGCCCTACTCCCAGGTTGCACCTAGAATCCGGCATCTGACACTGGGTCTGCTCCGCCCTTCACCAAGTTTGCCAGAGTGACCCCCGCCCAACTGTGTGAGTTTCATGAGGCCATGAGCCTCATTTTTAGGTGGTCAAATGCCTCTGGAGCACCATTGGCCCCATGGGTTTGGAAAGGACTCACCCTGGGGTTCCGGTTGGGGTTCACACTCAGTGCCAGTCAGGATGCATTGATGGACCTGGATCAGCCATGACTTTGAATCCTCCTCCTGGGACTTCCAGTGGCACCATTCCAGTTGTTGCCAATGCCCATTAGCGGTTCCAAACCCATTGTGTTTCCAGACTCCGATATGCAGCCAGACCAGTGTTGCCTGATGCCCCCCCCCCCCCCGCCCACATGGCCTGAATTGAAGAAGGAGCCCTAGGTGATGACACCTATTATGAGGACATGGCTGATGCCAGTGATCTGGACACCTCACCAGACACAGACCTACTCTCTCCTCCCACAGTGGCTCTAGAGGTAGGAGCTTTCTTCATGGTGGCGGTCCAGAAGGCAGCTGGGGTCCTGGGCATTCAGCTGCCCACTGTTAAGGTCAAGACCAATGTCTTGACAGAGGTGATTCAGCCTTGTGTGTCCCAGTCAGAACCACATATCCCCTTTAATGAAGCCCTCACTGATGTCCTGCTCAGGGTCTGGGCCAAGCCCTGCAAAGGTACTCCTGTGCTCAAGAATTTCTCCTGCCACCAGTGCCCCACGCCTGGGGATCTGTCCTTCCTCACCCAGCATCCCCACCCATTAGAGCTTGGTGATCCAGGCCTCAACTTCCAGGGTGAATCCAGCTTGTTTCCTACCACACCATTGGATAGGGAATCCAAGATGCTGGATAACTTTGGAAAGAGGATTTTCTCCTCCACTAGCTTGTCTTCACAAGAGTCTTCATTGGGCCGTTATTCCCATACTGTATGGAATATGGGTGCACAAGTGCTGCCTGTGGTCTCTGAGAAGGCCTGAGCCAAACTTTTCCAAGCTATTGCTGATGGGAGAGATGCAGCAAAGTTCAACCTCAGATGCGGATTGGATATGACCGACTCGCTGGGCAGTCATCCGTTCCATGTACCGCTCTGACTTCACACCTGGCGGATGACCACTGGCTTTTCAAGGGATGTCCAGGCATCCCTCTTATGGACATGCCCTTCGATGGGATCTTTTGTCTATAAGACGGATTCAGCACTTGAATGATTCAAGGGCAGTCGGGCCTCAGCTAGGTTGCTGGGGCTCACCATGGCCTCATGACATTCGCCTTCCGCCTCTTCTGTGGCTGCGGCAGGGTTACCAGCCGCATCCTTTCCTCTAAGACACCACAGTCAACAGGCATCACAGTCCTTTTGTGGCCACCAATATGGCTTCCACAAGCCTTGTGGGAACTAGAGCCACAGGCCCACCCAATCACCCCCTCGCCAGCTGCAAAATTAAAGCCTCTTTAGTTTGCTCTCCTACCATCATGGGCACCCAGTTGGTGGCAGGATTCGGCACCATCTGTTCCAATGGCAGGACATCACTTCTGGAAAATGGGTGCTTCAGATTGTCCAGCAGGGCTATGCCCTCCAATTTCAACAGACCTCACTATCCTTGCCACTATCCACCAATCGGCTGACAAAGGACTTCTCTTGCTGTTATGACAAGAAGTACTAGCTCGTCTGGCCAAAGAAGCCATCAAGAGTGTGCCGGCACGTGAACTCGTTTGTGAGTGCTATTCCCGCTGCTTTCTGGTACCGAAAAAGGATGGAGACCTCTGTCCAGTTCTGGAGTATTGCCCTCAACTACTTCCTTAAAAAAGAAAAATTCAGGATGCTCACTTTGGCTCAGGTACTGTGTGCCCTCAACCCTGAATAGTAGCACTAGACTTGCAGGATGCCTACTTCCATATCCCTGTTCTGCCTGCCACAGGCGTTACCTGCAGTTGACAGTAGGCCAAGAGCATTATCAGTTCACTGTACTCCACTTTGGCCTTACCAACATCTCTGGGGTGTTCACCAAGGTGATGGCAGTGGTTACCGCACATCTGTGGAGGACAGGTGTTCCAATCTTCCCCTGCCTCGACAACTGGCTGTTAAAGGCGAAATCACCCCAGGCAGTTGTCTCCCTCCTCCAGACTACATTCACTGGGGTTCACTATCAACATGCCAAAATGACTCTCTCTCAGAAACTCCCTTTCACCTGAACTTTTCTGGATACAGTACAGTTTCAGGCTTAAAATCTGGAACAACAGGTCCAGGATATTTGGGCGATGATTCCAATGTTTCAGCCCCTATCCTGGATTTCGATGAGACTGACTCTGAGGCTGCTGGCCCTCATAGCTTCCTGCATCCTGCTGGTAAAACATGCCCGGTGGCATAAGAAGGATCTGCAGTGCGATCTGAAGTCCCAGTAGGCACAGCATCAGGGGAATCATTCTGACCTGGTGCAGATAATGGAGGGAACTGCAAAAGATCTGCTGTGATGGCTCATGGACTGTGATTGGGTCAGGCAGACCTCTCTCTTCCCCGTTCAGAGTTCACAGCAAGTGACAGATGCATCACTTCTGAGTTGGGGTCGGCATCTGAGAGAAGTAAAGATCAGGGAACTTTGGTCTTCGGTGGATTTTGAGCTCCACAACAACATGTTGGAACTGAGTGTTTCACATGGCATTGAAAGCCTTTCTTCCTTCAGTGAAGGGACGGCTGCTTCAGGTGTTCATGGACAACACCACTACCATGTGGTATTGCAACAGGCAGGAAGGCGTGGGGTCATAAACCTGTGTCAAGTGGCCCTGCATCTCTAGATATGGCTGGAAAATCAAGGCATTTTCCTGGTGGTTTAACATCTGGTGGGTTCTCTGAATGCCAGAGCAAACTAATCCATTGATGCCTCACAGATCACAAATGGCTTCTTAATTCATGAGGAGGTGCAAGGTTTCTTCCGAGATTGGGGAAATCCTTGGTTAGATCTATTCGTCACTGTAGAGAACGTGCAATGTCGGCACTTCTGTGTGATGGAGTTTCCCCATAGGTTCTTGCTAGGCGACATATTTTCATTTGAGTGCAGTTCAGGACTCCTGTCCAAAGTTCAAGAAGATCACGAACGATCAAGCCCAAGTTTTCTCAGTGGCCCCAGATTGAATGAGTGGAGTCTGGTATCTCAAACTCATGAGCATCTGTCTTCCAATCACGCTGCCCCTTCGGGAGGCTCTCCTGCCACAGCAACAGGGCAGGGTCCTGCATCTGAACCTCACACTCATCTACATACATGGAGATTGAGCGGTGACAGTTAATGGTGTTTGGTCTCCCTCCCAAAACATGTGATGTCATTCTGGCAGCAAGGCATCCCTCCACTAAAATGATTGACACCTGCCACTGAGATAAATTTGTGGCTTGGTGTACAGCTAAATCCGCTGATCCTCTCTTTGCACCCTTACCTGATCCCTGATGTTTGCTTTATCCTTTGCCTGGCAAGGCCTTGCATTGGACACAGTAAAAGGGTACCTTTCTGTCATTTCAGCCTTCCTGTGGTTGCCAGAACAACCCTCCTTGTTCAAGTCACAGGTTGTGATTGGTTTCAGGAAAGGTTTACGGCAAGTTTCCCTCTACAACTTTCATCATGCCCCAATGGGACCTACATTTAGTCCTCATCTTTTTAATGTGCTTTCCATTCGAGCCTTTGCACAGCTGCCCTCTGAGACTGCTGACCATTAAAACAGTCTTCCTTGTGCCTTTAACCTCTGCCAGGAGAGTTAGCAAATTGCAGAGGTTGCCACTTTTGGTTCAACCCCCTGTACACAAACTTTTCAACAGATAAACTGGTCCTTAGGATCAGCGCCTCCTTTTGCCAAAGGTGGTTACACCTTTTCACATCGGGCAAAATATCACACTGCCTACTTTCTTTGCCTCCTACCCTCCAGCCCCCCCCCCACCTTATCCTACTAAGGAAGAGGAGAGACTACTGTCTGGACCCCAAAAAAGTGCTGTCATTTTACATTGATTGCACCAAGGACTTCTAGGTGAATGAACAACTTTTTGGGGGTTTTACGGGTGCAAAGAAAGGCAAGGCAGTGCACAAGAGAATCATATCTAGATGGATTGACCTCTGTATTAAAATCTGTTACGCAATGGCTAAAAAGCAGCCCCCTGAGGACTTAATAGCTCGTTCAACCAGAGCTAAAGTTCTGACCACTGCGTTAGCTAGAGGAGTCCCAGTGATGGGTTTTTATCAGGTAGCTATGTGGTCATCGCCGCACACGTTTGCCAAACACTACTGCCTAGACAGTCCGGTACGGCTTGATGGGCATTTCGCCCATTCGGTCCGTCAGGATTTCTTAGTGTAACACAGTCCGCAGATCCACCTCTGGTGAAAAATTGCTATGGTATCTGCTCTAAGGTAAGGATTTTGTGGTTAGAAGTCTCTGTCAGATGAACAATTTACTGACCTTTGGTAATGCCTTATCTGGCACAGACTATATAGCTGCAGATTTCTTACTGACCCTCTTATCCTCCCCCTTCTTCGAACAGTATTTCATTTAACATTGAACAGATCCATCAGGACCTCACTTTCACACACTAGTCATTCCGTCCTAGTTTGGCTACGTGCTTCTTGTGTGGAAAAACAGTCAAGCGCTGAAGTCAGCATACTGGGGTGACACCTATAAAGGCACCGCGCACGTCACTTCTGACACCGATGATTCCA
The DNA here is from genome assembly GCF_964204655.1 of Triturus cristatus. NCBI lineage: Eukaryota > Metazoa > Chordata > Amphibia > Caudata > Salamandridae > Triturus > Triturus cristatus. The sequence continues at coordinate 140,903,767 of NC_140586.1, read as the reverse complement.
TGCAGAGCCGAACTATACCACCTATTTCGTGCAAAGGGATATCTTTAAAAATTCCAAATCTAGTCTTATGCCTGAGGAATATTCTGCAGAAAGGAATCTGCAGATAGATAGTGTCTATCAAATAAGGTGGTACTGATAGTAAGTAACTTGTTTAACGTGTCCTTACAGTGACTAACACCCAAATGCTATTTTTCACTGTGGCAGGCCTAGCAGTATAGTACAGATTAAAAATCTTGATACTGTAACTCAGGAATGGGACTAGCTAGAACAATAAACAACTATTTTTAACAGTTATTAAAAATACAATGTAATGGTGAAGTTTGATTTAAAAAAACTTAAAGTAAAGTAACTTTTGGAAAGTTATGTTTTCCCAGCCTGAAGTTTCCGGAGGCTAAGTTTGCATTTGATCTTCCACTTTTGCAAGCCAGTAATTACCATTTGAATAGGTGTGAAAAAGGAGAGAATTGCCTCCCAGGAGCAAGCAATAGGCTGGCCTGAATGGGCAGAGAGGACTCCTCTGTATCTGACAGAATATGCAAAGTGGGGTGACAGTGAGCATCAAATTTGATATTACAATGTCATTCATATTCTAGTTGAACGTCGCATTCTACTTGAAAGTCTGCTGGATTTACATACAACACTTTGGGTGGCACTTGAAAGGAAGGGAAACAGGATGTCAAAACTATTTTTGTGTATTCACTGTCTGTTTGATGAAAAACTCTTCTTTTGTTCTACTAGACTTCTGTCTCTGGGTTTATTGCGGGTACAGTGAGTGCCTCAAACTGGACTGGATTTTAGAGTTCGATATGGGAGAACACTAGAATTACAATAGTATCCTCATCCCCACACACCCAGCCCTCAGGGCCCAAGTTTAGTGTGTCTGAAGACTTCTGCCACCTTAAAAAAAAGCAGGTAGGGTTGGATCCGAATACTTTTAACCCACAGGTTAGGGTGTGCTCATAAGTCATTCTCACCCACCAGCTGGTACCAGGCATAAATGTGGCATCTCCAGGCATCCACTTCAGAACACTCCTGCATCTGAGGAAGATCAAAAGTGGACTGAACCTGCTGTTTGTCACCGGAGAAGAGCCATGAAGCACTGGACCTGCTCTCTTGCATCCAGGACAAAGAGGTAGACTCCAAGGGTCAGTACAAAGTTTATTGTGTAGTTAATTAAAACCATGACAATATAAGACATTTAAAAGACATGTTATGGAAAGGAAAAAAGAATCGGTGGGATCTTGTAATACCCTCTAGTGCCTAAAGTTAAAACTCACAATGTACAGTCGGCTTTAGTTAAGTTTAAGGTAATTTGGCTATTTAAAATCTAATATAGATAAACTGATGTAAAATGTATATGAAAAAAGTAAAAATAGTTTAAATCCACTACAAATTGGGTTAAATACATGACAATTGTTAAAACTCAATTACAAAGAGGTCAGACTTTTCAATGCCTAATGTCCGTTGTGCAGGAAATAGGAGTTATTAATCCGCCGTCATTTCTGCACTTTGTTGAGTATTTTTAAGAAAGTCCTACACTACTTTAAAACATTTGTCAATTCTTGCCAGTTCAAGGGGAACCATGGTGCTAAAAATCCAGTTCATTGCATTGTTACATCTTCTTATGCCATGGATTTAAAAAAGTGGCTTTAATAGTGTTCGCCGGAAGTCGAGCAATGTCGGATAGCAGCAAAATAAGTGTATAAAAGTTTCAGATTTGTAGCCGCATAGTCTACACTTAACAATCTTGGAGAGCAGTGGCCAGTTTGGGTTGATGTCTTTAATTTGTAATGCCAGCATCCTTACTGCCAAAATTTGCGTTTATTTATTTATTTATGGGTTTTATATAGCGCCTCAATCACCCCATACGGGGTATCTCTGCGCTTTGGACTGCTGATAGACCACTGAGGAGAGTACGATTAGAAAAGTTCTGTTTTCAGTAATTTCCTGAAGACCCCTAAGTTGGTACATTGACGTAGATGTAACGGGAGGAGATTCCAATAATGGGGTGCCAGATAGGAGAACGCCTTCCCTCCCATCCGGGCCAATTTGATGCGAGGGGTATGCAGGTATGCAAGTTGGCTGGATCTCAATAGTCTAGAAGGAGTGTATCTAACAAGTTTCCGAGCAAGATAGCCAGGACCCAAGTTGTGCAGGGATTTAAAAACCATGCAACAGATTTTAAATCTGACTCTCTTTTTTATGGGGAGCCAATGAAGGTCGCGAAGCAAAGGGGCTGACGGGGTCCTGGGAAGTGCGTTGTTTACTAATCGGGCTGCGGTATTCTGGACCACCTGTAATTTGTATAAAGATTTTTCTTTAGCTGCAATTAGCAAAGCATTGCAGTAGTCCAATCTACTGATAATCAATGATTGGACCAGGGATTTACGGGTGGAAATAGGAAGAAAGGGACAGACCCTACGCAACATGCGAAGAGTGTGAAAGCATGTGTTGGCGGTGCTGTTGACATGTTCTTCAAGAGTAAGATAGTTGTCCAGGCGCACACCCAAATCCTTTACAACATCTTTAGGGGACGGGGCAGAGCCCAATTCCTCTGGCCACCAACTAGGGGACCATCTTAGTTTTGCCTCTCCAAACAGCATGATTTCTGATTTATCAGAGTTTAGTTGTAAAAAATGTTCCCTCAACCAATGCGCAACACCTTTCATGCCCTCAGAAAAGAAGTCCTGGGTGAGTGGATTTGCTTTGCCAAATGACATCAACAGTTGTGTGTCATCGGCATAGGATATGGGGTCAAATCCAAGCCGTCTAAGGTGTCCTGCCAAGGGGGCTACATAGATATTAAACAATGTAGGGCTCAAACAAGAGCCCTGAGGAACCCCCTTGCTGATACCGGAGGTTGGAGAGCGATAGGGACCAAGATTGACAGTTTGCGTCCTGTTGGTCAGAAAGTCAGTCAACCAACTTAGTGCTTTACCTCTTACACCCATCTCCTCAAGGCGGGTGATAAGAACCTGATGAGATATGGTGTCGAAGGCAGCATACAGGTCAAGCAGGACCAACATCACTGCCTGACCCTTATCTGCTGCCATTCTGATGTTGTCTATGACCTCCACTAATGTAGTCTCCGTACTATGTTTCGGGCGGAAACCGGATTGTGATTCGTCTAAACAGTGGGAGGATTCAATAAACATGGAAAGATGTTTGTTAATGTGTTTTTCGAGGAGTTTACTGAAGAGGGGGAGTAAAGAAATAGGTCTATAGTTGGTAAAGTCCTCAGGTGACAGCTTCATGTTTTTCTTAATGGGAACGACCTGGGCTGCCTTCCATTCAGCCGCAAGGACACCATCCTCCAATGATTTATTAAGGATAGCACAAATAGGACTGGCGAGCGAAGTCGACAGAGTGGCTGCAATTTTGGCAGGCATAGGGTCTAGAGGCGAGCCAGATTTGGTATTTTTTAAAAGAGCAGCAACTTCCGATATAGTGCATAAAGGGAAGGTATCTAGGGTGTGTAGTGTCTCCTTAACAGGGATAGAGTTTAGGGGCTGACTGAGGCAGGGCCCAATGGTCGAGGTAATTTTTTGATATATTTTTTCAATTTTCTGAGACAAATAGTTTGCTATGTTGTCACAGAGGAGTTGTGAGGGAGCAGCATCAGCATTACAAGCTTTTGGATTGATAAATGTATTTAATATTTGGTAAAGCGTGCGGGAAGAATTTTCAGCATTGTCAATCTCAATCGCAATATGCGTTTTTCGAGCAAGCTTCAAATTTTTGTGATAAATTGTCAAAGCATTTTTGAATAAGTCTTTATCAGTTTGATTGTGTGAGAGGCGCCAGGTACGTTCCAACTTTCTACACCGGGATTTCTCTGTTTTCAGAGTAGGTGTGTACCATGGGGCTTGCACATGTTTAAGGGGGTTAAGTTGTAATTTAGATGGCGCTAAATGATTAATGGCTGCCACAAGGTTAGTGTTCAAAGATGCTAATTGGTCCTCTATGTCATCCGACCCTTTAAAGCGTGGGAGGGTAAAGAAATCCTGAAAGGATTGAGGAGTGATTTTATGCCACTGCCTGAATGCTCTGGTGGGTCTGGTTTCATGTCCTCCTAATTCTTGTTTGCTTAGGATTGAGAAGTCCACTAAATAATGGTCAGACCACTCAAGAGGAGTCGTCGCATTGTAGCGGATATCCAAGGAGTTGGTTAAAATAAGGTCGAGCATGTGCCCTGCCTGATGAGTCGTATTAGTGTTTATGATACTTAAATTTAAAGTAGATAGGTCTGCTAGTAAGGAGTAAGTTTCCTTGTTGCTAAGATTTTCTCCCTGGACATTAAAGTCCCCAAGTAGTAGAAAGTTATTGGTGGAAATCGCATGCGGAGAGATTATTTCCAGTAGGCGACCTGAAAAGTTAGATGAAGGCCCCGGTGGTCGGTAGACCAAGGCGCCTTTCCAACAAAATTGCGGATGTAAGTCAATTCTGAAAATCAGTATCTCCATCAAGTTAGTGCAATGCTGTTCGATGATAGTTACTTTAATAGGGTCCTTGAATATAATTGCCAGACCTCCGCCTGTCCTGATAGGCCTGTCTTGCCTTTGAATGCTATAGCCCTCAGGGAGAGCGATGGCAATATTGAGATTGGAATGAGGCTTTGTCCACGTCTCGGTTAAAAACCAAATATGGGGATGGTTAGAAGCCAACAAATCCCAAATATTAGTAGCATGTTTGGGTAATGAGCGCACATTGGCCAGGAAGCAATTCCAGGTTAGTATAGGTTTCTGTAACGCATTTGGAGGCTTTAGTTGGGAAGGTAGTATCTTCAAATTGGTGCTATTGTAAGCTAAGCATTGAAATCTGCAGTGTCTGCAGGAGACGGGACCTTCAAGGACAGCTGGGAACGAACATGCAGATCTATGAGGATTACTTTGATAGCTCCGAAGTCTGATGGCTTTGAGCTCAGATTTGGAATATTTTATAAGTGCCGGAGTATTTAGATGCGGTTCAAAGGTAGCGTTAATAGGGGTACTGGCCACTAGCCGCGTCCTGGCGCGGACGGGCCTGCCTTAGGCGCGACGCCGGCGCGCCCGCTGCGCGCGTCCGCTGCGCGTTCGCCAGGCCATTGATTTTAACCCCAATGCCCCGGAAGTGGTGGGGGAGGGGGAGGAGTCAGGCCCAAGGTCCACCGTCCGTGCAATCGGCACTTGCCGTGACGGACCGGGTTCAGGGCAGCTCCTGAGAAACAACAAGTAAGCGATTTTCAAAATGAGTAAAACAATTAGAACATGTGCAAAAATGCAAAGTAGGCGTGACTGGTGTTCCGATCCGCACCTCAGCAGCACTCAACTATGTCCGCTGCGCGTTCGCCAGGCCATTGATTTTAACCCCAATGCCCCGGAAGTGGTGGGGGGAGGGGGAGGAGTCAGGCCCAAGGTCCACCCTCCGTGCAATCGGCACTTGCCGTGACGGACCGGGGTGCAGGGCAGCTCCTGAGAAACAACAAGTAAGCGATTTTTAAAATGAGTAAAACAATTAGAACATGTGCAAAAATGCAAAGTAGGCGTGACTGGTGTTCCGATCCGCACCTCAGCAGCACTCAACTATGTCCGCTGCGCGTTCGCCAGGCCATTGATTTTAACCCCAATGCCCCGGAAGTGGTGGGGGGAGGGGGAGGAGTCAGGCCCAAGGTCCACCCTCCGTGCAATCGGCACTTGCCGTGACGGACCGGGGTGCAGGGCAGCTCCTGAGAAACAACAAGTAAGCGATTTTTAAAATGAGTAAAACAATTAGAACATGTGCAAAAATGCAAAGTAGGCGTGACTGGTATTCCGATCCGCACCTCAGCAGCACTCAACTATGTCCGCTGCGCGTTCGCCAGGCCATTGATTTTAACCCCAATGCCCCGGAAGTGGTGGGGGGAGGGGGAGGAGTCAGGCCCAAGGTCCACCCTCCGTGCAATCGGCACCTGCCGTGACGCACCGGGGTGCAGGGCAGCTCCTGAGAAACAACAAGTAAGCGATTTTTAAAATGAGTAAAACAATTAGAACATGTGCAAAAATGCAAAGTAGGCGTGACTGGTGTTCCGATCCGCACCTCAGCAGCACTCAACTATGTCCCGTTAGGCGAGCTTTCCCGATTGTGCACTTAAGGTAAGATTGTGCCTGAGGGCCAGTGTGGCTGTCGTTTTTTAGGTCTCGCTTGGCTATCGCGTAAGCGATCGCCAAGCGAGACTTATTTAGGGGCTTCATAAAATGCTCCCAAAGGCTTCCCAGGCGGATCGGGTGGCGGTTATGCGCACAACCACGCGCATTCCATTTGCCACCAGCTACTTCCTGCGCGTGCGCCGCCTCACGCATTCAGAGAGATTTAGTAAGGGGCACAAGACCTTAGGAATGCGGTTTATGGCCAGTGCATGTGAGGCATTCAAGCGCGAAGCTGGCATCGGACTTGAAAGCAGCAGACTGCTTTCGCCAGCGCGCGCTCGGCCTCACTTCCTGCATCCCCTCTTACAACAATTAACTTTCGTTATAACTCAAACCCCATATGCTCGTTCCCTCCCACCCTTCCTTTGATGTCCGCTTTTCTTGTTGTTTACAAACCACGCCACACACTGCTGCATGCCACACACTGCTGCATTACACACTGCTGCACGCCGCACACTGCTGCACGCCGCACACTGCTGCATGCCGCACACTGCTGCACGCCTCACACTGCTACACGAAACACTGCTGCATGCTTCACACTGCTGCACGCCACACACACTGCTGCACGCCACACACCACACACTGCTGCATGCCACACACTGCTGAACGCCGCACACTGCTGCATGCCGCACACTACCGCATGCCACACACTGCTGCATTACAGACTGCTGCATTACACACTGCTGCATGCCGCACACTGCTGCACGCCTCACACTGCTACACGAAACACTGCTGCACGCCTCACACTGCTGCACGCCACATACTGCTGCATGCCACACACTACTGCACGCCACACACTGCTGCACGCCTCACACTGCTGCACGCCTCACACTGCTGCACGCCGCACACTGCTGCACGCCGCACACTGCTACATGCCGTACACTGCTGCACGCCGCACACTGCTGCACGCCGCACACTGCTGCACGCCACACACTGCTGCACGCCACACACTGCTGCACGGCACACACTGCTGCACGCCGCACACTGCTGCATGCCACAACCTGCTGCACGCCACACACTGCTGCACGCCACACACTGCTGCACGCCGCACACTGCTGCACGCCACACACTGCTACGCACACTGCTGCATTACACACTACTGCACGCTGCACACTGCTGCACGCCGCACACTGCTGCACGCCTCACACTGCTGTATGCCACACACTGCTGCACGCCGCACACTGCTGCACGCAGCACACTGCTGCACGCCGCACACTGCTGCATGCCGCACACTGCTGCACGCCACCCACTGCTGCACGCCACACACTGCTGCATGCCGCTGCACGCCACGCAGTGCTGCATGCCTCACACTGCTACACGAAACACTGCTGCACGCCGCACACTGCTGCACGCCGCACACTGCTGCACGCCTCACACTGCTGCACGCCTCACACTGCTGCACGCCTCACACTGCTGCACGCCGCACACTGCTGCACGCCGCACACTGGCACGCACACTGCTGCATTACACACTGCTGCATTACACACTGCTGCACGCTGCACACTGCTGCACACCACACACTGCTGCATGCCGCTGCACGCCACACACTGCTGCATGCCGCACACTGCTGCACGCCACACACTGCTGCATGCCACACACTGCTGCACGCCGCTGCACGCCACACAGTGCTGCATGCCTCACACGGCTGCACGCCACACACTGCTGCACGCCGCACACTGCTGCACGCCGCACACTGCTGCACGCCGCACACTGCTGCACGCCGCACACTGCTGCACACAGCTGCACTCCACACACTGCTTTTATGCAAGTTTATGCTACTGACATTGTAAATGACAATGCCTTTTATTTGTTTTAAAACCAAAACATAAATAAAAGGCATTGTAATTTTACAATGCCAATAGCTCAAACTCTTATAAATGCCTATTGCATTGCAAATGCTTGTTATGTGATGCTGCCAGGACCCTTAACGACAGTGTGGACTTAATATTTTCCATGTCCACGGTCTTCAAGAGGTATTGTATCTGTTTTTTCAGTATGCTTTAAGGGTTATAAGGCTGACCTCCTGTTAAAGCTACAGACACCCCATGAACCTGTCTCCACCAGGTGTTGCAAGCTCTGTTACTGACTGCAATCTAGACAGCATCTTCCCCCCCAGATGTAGGTATGGGAGAGTAAACCCGGTGGTTAACAGGATGAAGGTTGGATGATACTAGAAGTAGTAACCCACCTGAACGGACCCCTGAAAATATGATTATTGACATATTGATGTATAATCACTGGTCATATTTGAATGTTGTATTTTGAACGAAAGAAAAAAAAGAAATGAAAAAATCTATAAAAGCTCAAAGACACAACAAGCAACAAGAGGGCTTTTCCTGCAAATAACCTGTTTATCAGTGGACTGGACCCTGCTGTTTGGTCTCTGCTTGACACCTTTTTAGTCTCTAAGTACCTCTCCTGAGGTTGTCGGAGGCTTTAGAAGTGTACTCTAGGAGGACTGGGACTTAAAAGGACTAAAGTTAGATGGTAAAATCTTTGGTCAGGATGAACCTGATTGGTGTGTCTGGCCCATGCTCCATCACAGTTGGCGTCATATTATGCCTAGGTTTTAGTCTACCACGACCCCTGACTATCATTGGCACTTTATCTTTCTTGGAGCTACTCCTACTTAAAACTTAAAAAAAAAATCATATTTCTGGTTCCCCTTACTAGATTTTGTAATTTTAAGGTAATGTTGTCTAATAAAATGTTATTCTCTATTTCTAATTTAGTTTGGGATTTTTATTGTTTTGCATTTAGAATGTATAACTGTTTTGGTACTGTCTAAATGCTTCATACATTGCCTTAAGTCAAGCCTGACTGCATCTGCCATAGCTACGAGGGGGTCAACAGGCTTAACTTAAGGCAAGCTCTGGTTAATTTAGTGACCTTGAGGTTTAACCCTGACATGTGTTGTGATTATTCCTTGAGGTGGTTAGTCACCTACCCCAAATAATCTAATTTGTTACAGCCACCTTTTGAGGAAATATCAAATCATGCCTCCGCTAGGTTAATTGTGTGCTGTTGAGGACATACTAGAGAGGATTTGTGGTTGCAGCCGAAGGAGGGACAGAAGGCTGAGCTGCATGTTGTCCTTGCTCTCATCGTTGTTTTTGATTGCGAGCCAAAGGACCTGCCACAAAAGGGCTGAAAACGCTGTTGTGCTGGAAGAGGACTCTGGCGATAAGGGATGTAGCCACATAGAGGGCAAAATTGTTGGTGGAATTGCATTTGGAAGCAGAAAGGGCCAAGGAACGTGCTGTGGCTCTGCTCTTCATAAAACGCTCTGAAGTAGAGTTCGCTTTGTGAAAAAGGCAAGATCCATCAAAAGGCATGTCCATTAAACTGGCCTGACGTCCCCGGAGAAGTGTGGTGCTGGAGGGCCACACTGGTACCCATGGCGTGTCCCAGACAATCAGTTGTGTTCAGTCCACAGTCTATCACAAATGTTGCCGCATCACAGCCTGTGTAAGAGACACCCTGATGTCTTCCAGAACAGTTGGTAGATCTTGAGCCACCTTATCCCAAAGGGCATGGGAGTAACTGCTGAGGAGACAGCTGGAATTTTAGGATCTCGGAGCTTGGCTCATTGAGGATAAAATTATCTTCCCAAATGTGTCCCTTTGGATTTACGATCTGGATGAGTTGTAGGAAAGGCATTGGGGTTAACCCTACTGGTGGATGCCTGCACCCCACTAGACTCTCTGGAGTTGGAAGCTGTATTAGGAAAGCAGGATCACTACGGTGCAGGGCGATGGCGATTGGCGACCGGTCTATTAACGTGAGTCTCTGAACAAAGATTAAGCCAGGGGCCCAAAACGGTGTGAGTAACAGACTTGTTAGATGGTAGGGAAGGCTCAGTAGGACCCTGGTCAGGCTGCACCCCTTTAGTCAATAAATTAGTTTTCACTTCCATGGTTGGCAATTGTAGGTTTATCACTTCAGCTGCCCTTCGTATCACATGAGCGAAAGAGGCAATTCACTATGTAGCAGGACCTGGGGGAGACACCAGGCCAGTATCAGGTGAAGTGTTAAAGTCACTGACATGTTGATGTTTCTCATACCAGTTGTCCTCATCATATTGGGGAACATAGTCATCCCCATCATCATAGTTGCCGTTTTCAGAATTTGCGCCAACTAAATGATGTCTGGGCCCTACCACATAGTAAGGGCAAGGTATCGGAATCAGATGGGTTGCCAAGAGGTAGCACACCAGTCAGTGCCACTGCAACATCGGTCATGGTTGTGGTAAATTTATTTCTGAGTTGGATAGCACAATAAGCTGTATATCCTCATCTGGCATCAGCATTGATGCGATCGGACAGGTGCAGAGGACGGCACCGAAGCAGGCACTGGAGTCAACGGTGAGCCAGAAACCAGCCCAAGGAGCACAGACTGCGCCAAGGTTGATCTGCTGGCAGAAGTCTGGCTGTGGGCCCCTGCGTATCCTTGGGGCACAAAGAAGCATCACAAAGAGCTGGTAAAGTGCCATAAATATGCAGCATGACCTTCCTGAAGGCTTCTACTTGCAGTTTTGGTGCCCAATGACACGTTGGAGGTGACGAACAGTTGTTGATGGTGTTCCATCACCTCCGTGACTATGATCCTGTTCGCCTGTGGACTGAACTTCGTCTTCCTCTTCTTCTTGTCCTTGCCCTTCCCTGTCCCCTAGGTCCCTGGCTGGTCATCAGGGGTGCTTGTGGGGTTGCGCTCGTCCTCTGCGCCTGCTCCGGCTGCCTCCATGGTGCTTGGGTGTTTTTTCTACTTTTATTATGATTTTTCCCGCCTGCCAGGTGTGTGTTGCAGGCCTGGTGCTGCTTATCGCTGATTTCCTCATCGCGCTTTGGCCCATCGCAGGTGTTTTGAGTTGCGGTTTGTGTTTTTTATCTCCATCGAGGTGGTTGAATCGCGCAAATTGTCTGCGGTTTTCGCAGCCTATCGCATGGTACCGCCTTGTTGTGAATTCCACGTTGACATGGGGTTATTTTCCCACGATAGGCTGTGATGTGCAAAGTTGCATTAACATGTTTTGGTGCTGTTTAGCACACGTTTTTGTGAATATACCCCTCAGTCTCTTGTTCCTGGCCTGGCCTGGCCTGGATTCTAAGATGCCCTCTCCCATACAACAGATTTCACATCCCGCCCCTGTTCCAGGGAGACACTTACATATCCTATCCAGACAACCACTTCTTCATACTGTGTTTCAAAGTTCTTTTCCAGCTTCTATCCAATACTTGTCACTTGTCTTCCGACAAGCATCTTCTTCTCTCTGGACATTGCACTATTTCTTGCTTGTGTCAGCACTTAACTCCTGCAATGCACCCTGCCGTTTCTGGCAATTATTTCCCTCTCCCACATTCCTCTCCCTTTGTGTCAACTCGTCACCTGCTCCCACACTCTCCTTCCCATTGATTGATCTCATCCTCATAATCCAACACCACCTCATCATCCACATCATACTGGACATTCCCCATCACACAACCATTTGATCCAGTTTCATGGTAATGTGCCATATGAAAGATCCTGGTCCCTCGCTATCGGAGGGGCTACAGACAACCACCCCCTCTCTTCTTGCTGGTGTAATTGGCTCATAGTTAACCTAGTAGGTGACTAAACCTATCCTCACTCTCTTTTGCCTGGATTGTATTTTTCCTTGCCCTCCAAACCACTCCAGCCTGAAGGTATGCCTAATCCATGGGCCCAAGATGCTCTAGCTTGCCCACACCCTTCAAACTCTCTTCTGGGATCCACACCATTTGTGCCCACTCATCATATTTACCCAGAACATGCTGAAACCGCAGTGTCCATTCCTTTTTACCCCCCTCCCATCCCTTCCCCTTCAACCTGCTATAATCACGCACGGTCCCTATTCCTTTTGCCTACTTCATTTCACCCAGGCAGTTCTTGAAATCTTCATCTTGCCTTGTATCTATCTCTTTCTTTGCTTCACCCACAAGCTCTGTCCAGCGTAACTCAATTTCCTTGCCTCCGCACCCCCATGATCTGCCTCCCTTCTGTTGTAATCCCCCTAGCTCTCACCCACCTTCCTTTTTACTGCTGAATGAATTACCCATTTGTGCCTTAAAATCAAGCAGGACCATAAATCCCATTGTGCTCCTTTTTTTCTTCATCATTCTCAGGCTCAGGGGTGAGATGGTGCTTCCTGATCACCATATTCTGGCCAGTAACACATCCAATGATGCAGACGCTAGACCTCAGGCAGGAAAGGCGGGCCCACTCCTCCCCTAATTGTCTTCTTCCGTGTTGCTGCTGCTACCAAAATCCTCCATTTTGGAATGTGAGCAGCGTCCCTATTCACAGACCTCCATCGGAGAATGAAGGGAGTTAATGGGGAATTAGCTCTTACCCACTTTGGTTCCTCATTGCAGGGCATGCTGCAGCCCCATCCTTAGCTGGCCACTTAGCGGCCCACGTGCTATGCCCCCTCACTCACCCTTTCAGCAGTGAGAGTGCGTCCAACACCACTGCTACGCCACGTGCATTGTGGTGCTTTGGGCTCACCTTCACCACCCAGGCCTGACCCAAGACCTTGGGCTTGAATAAGTCCTCCCTCCACCCCACACACAGAGTGAGCAGACCCTCTCGGACCGCCTCACCGTGCTCAATGCCCTACCTGCTCCCAATTCTTCACAAATCGCGAACAGCCTCCCCACACCTAAGACAACCTACCTCTCGGTCCTTTCACAAAACTGCAAGACCTGCGCCGAATTGAAATACTAATACTATTAAGCAGGTGAACCATTTTAACCTGTCTAGACTACCTGCCCATCGGTCAGGAGTCAAATCAAAGAGGTCTGAACTCCTGACCTCTACCCTATATAGCCTTAGCCCTATAAAGCCACCCGACCAAGCCCAGGGGAGACAGGCCTTTGGACCTTGCTCCTCCTGTGCGCCCTGTTTACAAATACATAACTTGCTGCCTTTGCCAGGATGGGAAGTGAAAGAATAATGCTTATCCTGTAATAGTTATATAAAAAACAAAGAGACCAGTCAGATATTTATAGAGATAGCAGCATTTCTAAGGTGCCTCTGCTCAGCTGAACAGCAAGCCTTTGCGGTATGACTAATCTGATTGAGACTTATAGATTTATAGACGTAGATTCCTTTCCTTAGATTATGCCCCAGGAGTCCGACTGGATCCGGAATTTTATGAGCAGTACCCCTGCATGCCAGTAGGTGGCATTGTACGGTTTAGCAGAATCCATGCTGGAAATGACATGCGCGGTACCTATATAGGTGCCACTTTAGTTTAGCGCATTGATGTCAGTTCTTTTCTTTCCTTGCCAGATAGCACTGATCTGGTCTGAGCTGCCCGCAGTCATTTTTAACTGGCTTTTTCTCCACTTTTTGCCAACACTTTTTTGAGAGATTTTCTCTCCTGGTGTGACAGGATGTTGTTTAAGAAACCAGCTGGTTTCAAACTATGTGGTGCCTGTCAGAGACAGATGTCTGTGACAAACCCCGATTTGGTGTGTTTATGCTGCTTGGAGAGGGACGACTCCTGTGAGGACTCCCACGCAACGCATGCTAAGGTGCTAAGGGAGTGATCCCACAAGCTCCTCGCCACCTGACTTTGGACGACCATTTAATGCTCAAGATCCCGGTAATTGGTGGATTCACCCTCGGCTTCAGGAACCCTCAGTGTCAGTCGAGCCCCATGAATCCCTTTTTGGATCCGAAGTGAAACCGCCGGTGAGACCTTCATTGGTGCCCGCTCCAGTGCCGATGTCCCCTGCATCACCAATGCCACACGGTGGCTCCATCGTCACTCCTACTAAAACGGAGCTGGATAAGCGTTGTCCAATGCCAGTTCTAGCGCCGACCTGGACCATGCTCTCCAGCGCAAAGTCTGTGCATTTTGAATTTGACAGGCCTGGACAGGGAGACAAATGGCAGGGGTCTGAGGACCCTTATGGATACCAATATTCCTCATATGAGAATGAGGACAACTGGTATGAGGAATTGGCAGGGGCCAGTGGGTTAGGCACCTCACCAGACACTGACCTGGTCTCCTACGATGGCTACCAAGAAGGAGCCTGTTTGGCTATGGTGGTGTGTAGGGTAGCTGAGGTTTTGGACTTTCAGCTACCCACAATGGCCATCAAGATCTACTTCTTGACGGGCATGCTTCAGCCGCAAGTTGCCCCTCTCAAACCCTTACTCCCCTTCAATGAAGCCCTTACCAATGTCCTACTCTGGACCTGGTTCAAGACCTGCTTGGGGCTCCTGTGCATAGGGCAGTTACCTGTCGCCATCGGCCAGCTCCTTGGGACCAGTTTCCTTAGCCAGCACCCCAACCTGGACAGCTGGTGGTCCAAGACACCACCTCTGGGATCAACCCTGGGCGCGTTTCCTCCCACTCCACCGGATAGGGAATACAGGAAGCTGGATACCTTTGGCAAGAGAATATCCTCTTCCACCAGCCTTTCATTGCAGTGGGTGAAAACTGCATTCCTTTTGGGCAGATACTCCTGTATGATATGGGATCTAATAGCGCAAGTAATGCCTAAGGTCTCGGAGGAGGCCCGAGCCAACTCTCCCAAGCTATGGCTGATGGGAGAGATGCAGCAAAGAGCATCATATGATCTAGACTAGACACAACCAATTCCTTGAGTAGAGATATGTCATTGTCCGTGGCCTATAATACTCACACTAAATATAGTGTAGAGTAATTCAAAATAGTAGGTAATAGTGCACTAATCTGGGTTGGGCATAACAGTTGTTATGGACGAAAACCCTCACTCACCCGAGGGTGACATGCTTCATCATTGGGTTCCTCCAACACACGGGGACCGCAAGGTACCCCGTGTGGGCTACGACTTTACCCTGAATGGAAGGCGCAGGAGTGCAAAGCACGTGTTGGTTCTACCAACTCGATATGGTAAGGAGGGGCAGAGTGCAAAAATAATAATAAAGTGTAATTAAAAGACTATCTATCTAGGGGCATCAACTTTATTCTTCCTGCCTAGGTAGTAGTAGATTAAAATGCCAGTGAATGTAGGGTTAGAAAAATATATCCTATCCAAAGATCAACATGTTTCTGCCTAGGTGACGGAGGAGTTCAAGGCATTCATCAGGATCATTGATAGGTCACTCTGCTAGTACGGTGTATAAATCATAATAAAATACTTAGGCCTTGTATTTTGACCATCAATCGCAGTATCAATCTATGCGTTGAATCTGAAGGCTCTGTAAAGACAATAAAACCAGTTCTTAGCACGGTGAATAAAACACCCAAGTGCACCATAACCCAAATACAGTGAGCAAATATAGTTTCTTACCTAAAGCATATAGTTATGTGTCTACTCAACCTTCTGCCGAGTCTCACACCACGTCAAATATGCTAATAGGAGATGTAAATAATAGTTCAGAACATAACTCATAACACAGACACCAAAGCACTAGGTAATACTAAAGTATTTATGAAGGGATCAATAAAACAGACAAACTGACTAGCAGTGTATCATGATGCCATCCAATGTTGATACCATTCATAACATACCTACTTTGATCGTCAGCCTTGTCTATTATTATGTATGTGCTCACAATGTGTTCTAAGGAAACCGGCTTGTATAACACTGGACGTATTGGCTCTCAATCTATTCGTGTAAAATAAAAGTGTTTTATTGAATTCCAACTGTATTACACCTGATAGGCGTCTCAAGGTACATAGCTTTATATGCTAATGAGCGATACATCTGAATTAATATGGTCCGTTCTTTCTATTTAATTCTAGGCGGGAACAGTACAAATGAGAGTTAGCATTAAACCGTTTCTATACGGGATACACAGTGTAGCTAGAAATTAAATCTGCCTATGCTAGCAACCGAACATAATGGTGTACGAGCGCTGCTTTCAATAACAAGTAGGCATACCGCTATCTATTATTTGCTCACCTTGATAGTGAGTGGCTCTGCTTCAGAAACTCGGAGGGGAGAACCGGACATGGTGTTAACGGCGTCTATATATCCGGAAACAAATCTAGTGTGGAAGACGGCGTGCGTATTACGTCACACGCAACGTGTTGCGACATACGTATCGTCGTCATGGTAACGGAATAAACAAATTACGTATCTCAATGCCGGGTTTACTATACGAATGAAGCGAACTTATCTCGTGTATGCGTGAAAATCAATAGTGTCACCTATGCCACTCACTAATAACTTGACCCCTCTCAAAATATGTGTGAATAAATAAACAATCAGAGCGAACATTTCTACAGGCTCATGACCCTATCAAAGGGACCAGAAGCATAGGGAGGTCCTCTCTCTATAAAGGTTTTTTTCTTTTTTTCTCAAAACATGAGAGAAGGTGATTGTTTGATGTACTCAAAAGTGGCACAGTCCATATAAGTATATGATGTTACATAGGACTATAGAACCAGATAAAGTGTGCTGTACTTCCATCACCTAAGGGTATGTACAGGTCAGGATGCATCACCTCTCACGTCAACGCAGATGTATTTGCTTTTAACGAGAGGCCAATGCACACCAAGGAATATCATCATTCAGGCCCTTTAGATGGCCGTCCAATCTAAATACCCATCGCTGTTCTCTGTGGAATAGTATGGTCTCTATGGGTCCCATATTTTTATGATAGTGTGGTTTGTCAAGTATCACCCAACGAAGATCCTGATCAGTATGACCTGCTTCCAGGAAATGTCTAGTTAATTTGGTGTTAGTTTTCTTACACCTTATCGAACTCTTGTGTGCGATAATCCTGGTTTTAGCTTTGCGAGTAGTCATACCCACATAATACAAATTGCAAGGGCACGTTATAAGATATATAACTGCCTCTGAATTGCAATTCGTATGGTTGGTTAGTACCCAAGGTGTCTTAAGTCCCAGGTCTAGTTGTGTTGTACATTCAGTTAGATGACAAACCACACATGAGCCACATGGAAAATGTCCCTGGACCGGTCTGCCTGTATTGATAGTCCGTAATTGATTGGTCCCATGTGCAACTCTCGGCCGAGAGTGCACCAGTGTGTCGCCAAGATTCTTGCTCCGTTTGAAAGCAAACAAAGGTTTCTCACAGGACTTGTTGCCTTTATTCAGTATATGCCAGTTGGAATTGATTGCTTTCTTAATTGTCGTGCTAAGATGGCTGAAAGTACTGACACACACCAAACGATTAGAAGTAGGTTTTACGTATGTTTCAAGTAGTGCCTCTCTGTTATTGTTGATTGCCCTCTTATTGGCTTGGCGTATCAACCGTGTTGGATAATGGCATCTCTGAAGATATGCTCTGAGTTTGGTAGCATGTTGATGATATGTCTTCAATTCAGTACAATTTCTTCTAAGCCGTAGAAACTGACCTACAGGGAGGTTATCGCGCAGGGCACGTGGATGGAAGCTATTGTAATTCAATAGCGCATTGCAAGCCATTGGTTTCTGGTAAAGTTCTGTACAAATACTTCCATCGAGGGGATACAACCGTAAGTCAAGGAATGGTAAAGACTCATTTCCTATTTCACAAGTGAAGTTAAGGTGGATATTAAGAGAATTGAGCCAAACCGCAAACTCCAAAAGTGAATTTTGATCACCCTCCCAAATAACTAGAATATCATCAATGTACCGCTTCCAAAGTAGCAGTTTGTTGTGGTATGGATTTTCTACTGGGTATATATGCGTGACCTCAAACCAATGCATGTACAAATTAGCCATGCTGGGAGCAAATGTACTGCCCATCGAAGTGCCCATAACTTGCCAGTATAGTTGGTCTTCAAAAGAAAAAAAGTTCTCTTTCATGGCAAGGTTGGCACACTTCATTACAAAGGCTGTAGGCGTTTGATCACTGCGAGGTTGTTCTTCCAGTAGATCATTGATGGTATGTAAAGTATCTTCATGGGGATGTTTGTGTAGAGCGCTTCTACATCAAAAGAGGCCATAAGATGTATGGTTGGATCAAATGCCAATGTAGTCAGGAAAGATAGTACATGTTTTGTATCCTGTAAGTATGATGGCATCCGGGTTACTAGTGGATGGAGGAACCAATCCACAAATTGTGATAATGGTTCCAGTAACGAACCAATACCTGAAACAATCGGTCGTCCAGGGGGAGGCCTCTGGCTCTTATGTATCTTTGGCAAGATGTAGAACGCTGGAATCTTGGGATGTTTGGGTGTAAGAAAGTCTGCCTCATTCTTTGTAATCCAACCTGCTTCAAGTCCCTCTTTGACTAATATCCGGATGGTGTTTTGTAGTCTATTGGTAGGATCCCGTGTAATAGGCTTGTAGTACTTGGTGTTTTGTAACTGTCTAAGGCACTCTGTTCGATAGGCAGTCGCATCCATCACTACAGTTGCACCACCCTTATCTGCTTGTTTAATGACAATAAGGGGATCACTCCCTAGTTGTTGTGCACATAGTGTTTCTGCTTTGCTCATATTAAAAAATGGTGTAATAGCATGATGTTTTTCAGCATTAAAAGATTGGATTACTGCTTTTTCAAAGGTGGATACCTCTGAAGGTAGTTGTTGTAAAGTGGGGAGAAATGTAGATTTATTTCTGAGTCCTGTATTGTTCATGTTTTCTTGCCTATTATCTTCCTTGTCCTCAAAGAAGGAAGATAGGCGAATATTCCGAAAAAATGAGAACAGTTCTTGATGGGTTTTGAAATCATCGCCCATGTAAGTGGGCACAAAGCCTAATCCTTTGTTAAGTATCGTAGATTCTAAAGGATCAAGTACTTTGTGACTCAAGTTAACTATGAGATCGTTGTGGCACTGGTCGATGCTCCCGTCATACTCCGTGTGATCCGTTGTTCCAGGGTTGGATCCCATTGTACTTGGGGTCTCTGTTGTTCTTGTCGTACCTCTGGTCGACGGTCTCTGCGGTTTCTTCTCTTTCCTCTTCGTCCCCTTCCCTGGCCTAAAAAAGGCCCCTGGAAACCAGATCCTTGGTAAGGAAATTGTTGGAATGGAGGTGGTGGAAAAGGCCATGGTTGATGGGGCCACCAAGCATTGTTACGAGGTGTAAAAGACGGGTACCCACGTCCTCTCATTTGACCCGAGTACTGCCCAGTTTCAGTCTCACTGGACCCCGAATCATCTGTTTGGCTCCAATCATCAGAATTTGAGGTCCACTCATCTGTGTTCTGCCGCCAACCTCGTGCCCCACGTCTATTATTCTTTTTAATGGGCAATGAGGTATAATCTCTTTAAAAAATCTTATCTTGTGAAAATCTGTCCATATCTTTCTTCAACTTGTTCACCTTATATTTGATCAGATCGTCTTTAGTTTCATTCAGGGTCTTAGTGATTTCTTCTAGACGTTTTTTATAAGAGGTGATTTGGGCAGAGCATTTAAGTTGATTTTCTAGAGTTTGGATCTCAATTAGCAGTAGATCCGATGTTTCTTTTGCTGTGGTAATCAGTAGAATGAGCCAATCTCTTGAGCACTTCCAAGCAATCTTGGACCAATTCATCTTAAAAACCTTATTCTCTAGGAACAGCTTGGAGGCATTGGACACCACTAAACCCTGCGGTGCGATGTTGGTTCTCAGATATTCCGTGAGAATTGCTGCATGTAAAGCTGTGCGTATTTGTTGCCTCTTTAGATTGGTTAACTTGTTCCATTCTTCAGTGAGTGCTAGGGTCTGTGTAATCTGAGTATCCAAAATGCTTGGTGTCTGCAATATGGCCTGTACCATGTCATCGTCAAATGCTAGACCCGTATTCTCTGTCATGGTATCTGCCCTTTATAACTGTCTGTATATGTATGTAACAGATATACTGACCCACAGCTAGAAAACTGTGCCAATTATCCGTGGCCTGGCAGCGCCACGCCTGGCTGAGAACCAAGCCACACTTATGGACATGCCCTTCAATGGTTCCCATCTTTTTGGAGAGAAAGCAGACTCAGCAATGGAATACTTTAAGGACAGAAAAGCCCTGCCCAGGTCCTTTGGCTTGTCTATGGCCTATCGTCATCCCCTGTCCGTGTTTTGCCCCTTTCGTTGCCACAGAAGGGGACCCAAACTGCATCCATACCCTCCCAGCCATTACAGCCAGCAGGCTTCCCACCCTTTTCATGGCCAAGGACGCGGGTTCTATAGACCATGTGGGAAAGGAAGCCAGAGATCTGGCCAGACCACCACACCCCTGGCAGCCACAGCCTTTAAACACCTTTAGTTTAACTGCCGACCATCATGGGACCGTAACATTGGACCATTGGGTTTTGCAAATCGTCCAAAGAGGCTACTCCATCCCCTTTGTGACTACCCCTCCACCAATGCCACCCACTTATGACCAGCTGATGGAGGTCCATCTCTCCTTACACCAGCAGGAAGTGCTGCCTCTCTCGGCCAAGTGCGCCATAGAGGGAGTGCTGACATCAGAAGTATGTCATGGTTGCCATTCCAGCTACTTTCTGGTGCCCAAGGAGGACAGTGGCCTTTGTCCTATCCTAGATCTGTGCTTTTTCAATCTCTTCCTGGAAAAGGAGAAATTCAAAATGATCACACTTGTGCAAGTTTTGCCAGCCCTAAACTCAGGAATTGCAGGATGCATATTTCCACATCCCTGTTCTGCCTGCCCACAGACGTTAGCTGTGGTTCACAGTGGGCCAAGAGCACTTTCAATTTGTTGTGCTTCCCTTCGACCTTACCAGTGCCCCTTGGGTGTTCACGAAAGTGATGGTCGTGGTTGCAGCTCATCTGCGGAGGTCAGGGGTTCCAGTCTTTCCCTACCTTGATGATTGGCTGTTGAAGGTGGGCTTGCCCAAGGCAGTTGTTTCCCATCTCCACACTACGTCAAATCTTATGTGCTCACTGGGGTTCACTATCAACATGCCGAAGTCACACCTGATTCTCTCTTAGGCGCTCTTTTTTTTATTGGAGCTATTCTAGACACAGCACAGTTCGGCCTCTGCACCTGAGTGGCTAGCCCAGGATATTCAGGCTATTGTATGGATGTTTCAGCCTCTATCCTAGATTTTGGTGGGAATGACCCTGAGGCTCTTGGGCCTCATGGCCTCTTGCATCCTGCTTGTAAGTCATGCCCGTTGGCCTATGCCAGCTCTCCAGTGGGCACAGCATCAGGGGAATCACTCTGACATGGTTTTGATCTCAGAGGGAACTGTGAAAGTTCTACAGTGGTGGCTCACGAACCACGATAAAGACAGTAGCAGGCCCCTCTCCCTTCCCTAACCGGAGCGGACTGTGGTAACAGATGTGTTGCTTCTAGAATGGGGCGGCCATCTGGGAGGGGTGGACATCAGAGGGCTCTGATCTCTGGCGGAGTACAGTCTCCACATCAACCTGTTTGGAGTTTTGGACAATTCATGCAGAATGCAGCACACACAGAAATAGGAAGTAACAAGGAGAAATAAAGATATTTCTCCTTGTTACGACTACCCTGGGAAGGCATACCATTTTGGCAAATTCCCAGGTCTACTAGTAATGGTAAATCTGGGAATGCGTAAAAATCCATGGGTTTTGCATGAGAACACCCAAGCAACGTCTATGGAATGCCTCCGTGAGGCAGATTAATGTAATGCAGCAATTTGAGCTGCGTTGTGTTACTCTAAATTTATCAAGCCACTCGGGCCATGGACAATAGCCAGGCAATAAATCGCATTTTAGGGTTGCTTTTCACATGGACCACATTGCGTAGTTCAAAAGCAACACAAACCCCTACATAAATATGGCCTGTAATTACTTTGAAATGGGGATATACAGAGGGATTTAGGCTAGGTTATCAAGGGCCTAGGCAGAGAAGGTTCACCCAAAATTTGAAGTCAGCAAGAGACATGCAACAAGTAATGGGAAAGAAATTGTACAAAAAGATAGTGGGAGAGAGGATGGTAGGCCCCTTTGATCATGGGGCGCTTTGCATGACCTTATGGTTTCTCCATTTAGTTTTGTTCCCAAGAAAAAGGATTATGAATTCAAAATGATACATCACTTATGGCCAGAGGGCTCATCTGTAAATTATTTTATTGCTAAAGATTCAGCAGTACAATTTGCATCAGTAGATGTAGCAGTAGAGCTGGTGAGGAGGTGTGGTGGTACTGAGTTTGCAAAATGTAATATCAAGGCAGTTGTTCGGCGCACGGTGCACCCCATCGAATTTTTTCCCTGCTAGGTATCCAATTTGAAGGAGGCATTTATGCGGACACAGTGTTGCCAATGGGCAGTGCAATATCATGCTAACTGTTTGAAACTTTCAGTACATTTTTGCAATGGTGTTCAGTGAGGTCAAGGCATGAGATAATGATGCATTATTTGGATGATTTTTTGTTTCTTAGTGCAAAAAGTACGTGATCATGTGGTAGAGCATTGCAGGAATTTTATGTAGTAGAAGAAGATTTGGGAGGACTACTAGCTCCTGAGAAAATAGAAGGCCCATTGCAACAGTTAGTTTTTTCTTTTCATTGGACACGGTAGAGATAAGCCAGGTTAGCATAGAGAAAGAGAATGAATTAAATGACTTTTTGGGAAAAGCAATAGCAACTTCAAAGTTATAATTGCGTCAGGTACAGCGTCTACTAGGGCATCTATATTTTGCATGTCCAGTAGTAAGGGCATCTATATTTTGCATGTCCAGTAGGCGGGCAGGCAGACCTTTCTACAGAAGGATAGGTTTATCGATGTAGGGTGCATAGTTCATCAACAACAGGTTGAGAAGGTCAACTGCGGTGCGGGCTGATCTGGAAGTTTGGTTTATGTTCTTGTAAGACTTTAATGGAGAACCTAGGTGGTCATGGGATTTGAACTTTACACGTCTGATTCAAATTTTCTCGGATGCAGTAGGCTTGAGTGGCTTTGGACTATTTTGGGAAGGAAGGTGGTGCTCGGATGGATGTCAGAGGGAAGGAGTTTTGCATTTTTGGAGTTCTTTCCATTGTTGGTAGCGACCTCTCTGAGGGGAAAAGAGCTAGTGAATGAGACAGTGATGTTCAATGTAGACAAAGAAATTGTAGTGGCATTGGTTACTGGGCAAGAGACAAGGGTTTACTGCAGTTGTTACAGAGGTTCATGCTTGGCTGTTTGATGTATAATATCATGTCAAGAGCAAGATGCGTACCCGGTGTGGACAATAACAGCAGACGCATTGTGTCATTCACAGTGGCAGAGATTAAGCAGGTAGGCACCCGGCGCAGATTTGCACAAGACGGAAGTACGAGAGGCGGTTATGGAGTTGGGGATATTGAGAATTCTGGGATTAGTGGAGAACTCATTTGCACTGTCTACCAGGTTAGCTCATAGACAGGCATGGGAGGAGTTTGCGTCTAGTGGAGCAGTGAAGTGAGGGCAAGACAAAAGGCATGGAGGACATTTTCTCATGAGTAACATTGACCGGTATCTCAGCGATGACAATTGCAGGGAAATGGTCGAGGATAAGATTCTATGGTAAATTCTTTTGAGGCTATGAACTCACTGCGGGTAAAATGGGCAACATAATTTTGCATGGGTGTGTGTTGGGGAAGGGGGGGAGAGAGTCAGTCTCTCTCTCTCTGAAGAGGTTAGAAGCGCTGGTTTGAGGTTTTCAAATGTTTGATGTTTTGAAATAATACTATTTGAGTTGTGCGTGCTATGGTTATTTCTTGGAGCGTTTAGAGTTGGAGTAGCTGGGAACGAACAGACACCATGACATGAAAGTGTGGGACGTTGAACTAAAAGGGGCAAGTTATATTTCAATTAGTATAAATCAGAAGCAGAGCGGACAGGGAAAGGTGTTCTTCTGGTGTTGAGCGCTATCAGAGGTCTGGTGTGCCCAGTGCGGGCTTGGCATGAATTTAAATTGGCAGACACAGCTAAGGTGGCTCAGGTTTTCTGCCATCAAAATAGGAAGGTGCTGACTGCGCCACAGGTGCTAGGTGTAACAAGGAAAGTAATGGCTAATGAGGGGTAAAAGAGTGGTACGTGCTCCTTAAGGATTGGTGCAACGTTGGAGGCCCACAGGTCGGGGTTTGCATTAAAGGATATATCATGAGGATGGGACGGTGACCAACTGAATACTGTTTGTGATACATTTCACACATTGAAGAAATGCATTGAATATGTCGTAACACGGTCTTCTTTTGTTCTAGGTTTTGTTGCGGGTCCAATTATGGTGCTATTTTCCATCGAAATGATCCAACACATCCTATTGTAAAAAAGGCAGCAAAGCAAGCTGAATGCGTCCTTGCAGAAAATTTGGGCTTTCGTTCTACAGACTTTAAATTTGAGTGGTGGGGCAGGGAAGATATGAAATGGGGACAATTGTCGCCTCAGCTTTCTGAATTGGCAAGAATGAGATCCTGCCCCGAAGTGCTGGTTAAACATTTAGGGGAGAATGGCTTGGTGCAGTTGCCACTCTTGGTCTGCTAAAGGTTACGAAAAAGGATTTGGAATTGATTTGCAGGTCGTGGT
This sequence comes from Triturus cristatus, assembly GCF_964204655.1. Classification (NCBI taxonomy): domain Eukaryota; kingdom Metazoa; phylum Chordata; class Amphibia; order Caudata; family Salamandridae; genus Triturus; species Triturus cristatus. Next base: position 140,879,225 of record NC_140586.1, on the reverse strand, counting down.
TGGGGGCTTCCATCTTTTGGAACACACTAGTTCCAAGGAGAGTTTGCCGTGGGGCTGTAAAATAGAATGCTGTTGAGAGAGCTCGACCCAAGTTAAACAGACAAATGCGCCACTTCTCCCAAAACAAGAGGATTGGACTGATGGAACATGCCAACGTCATGAAGGCAGATTTGACCTTGTTTCTCAAGATGGGGTGCATTTGTCCTTTTTGGGTAACAAATTCTATTTGCTGGACATATGGGCCCAGTTAGCAGAAAATGCAGCAGTACAACCATGGTAGTAATAAGTGCACTGGCCATTGGGCAACAGCCAGTGCACAGAGCAGAATAATATGGGACTCACACACTAGGCCGAAAGGGTTGGCGCCTTGACTGGGGGACGTTGGCAGATGGAGTACAGGGGAGTGACGCATTGGTCAGGCATGAAAGTAACGCGGATGAAATGGAAGGGGGATGGTGCAGACTGTTTGGTGGTGGTTTGTGCAGTTTAGGGGAGGTTTAAAGGTGGGGGGTGGATTCATTTGCAGTAGTGCCGTGGGGTTGTTCATATTTTTGTAATGTATATGCTTCAGCTGCATACCGGTCCTAATAAAGCAGCCTTTTGCTATCTTGCGGGCCTGTTCAGTTGGCGCTGGTCTGCCCCATGATAGCAGGCATTTAGTAATGCAGTGTCTCCTTCAGCACTTAGTCACCCTAGTATCCACTTATAATCCTTCTAATTTTGGACGTGTCGAACTCCTCACCGTGTATAAATTTGCCACATGATAAGTTTGTGTGATTTAGTCCTAGAGAGTTTTCTCAGGTAGGTCTCGTGCCTACAAGAACAGAACCCTTGGCCTGCCATGAGGCCGTTTGTTACATTGTTGTGGTTGATAGATGTATATGTAGTGTCCCACCTGGCACCAGGCGTGCAGCGCCCATTGGGCTCAAAGGGCTTCAGACCCCCCGTCGTGTGTGTCATCCCAGCTGACACAGCTTCCGGGGCACAGACGCACCCAAGCACTTCCCAGGTCTTTAAAAGACCATTTGCTTATTAATGAGACTTTGTTGTGTTTTCACCCCTTCTTAGAGCCCCTGCATCTCCACTTTGCCTATTGCTGTGCCACACTGTCAGGACACATTCTCTCCGACTCTTCAGCATGCTTTGTGACCCAGAGATAGCAGCTCCATGGTGACATATGTGCATGGACCACCTTAATAGCTATTTCAAGGCCACGAAAGAGAGGTTAAACGCTCATTGTTTCTCCGCCATGCCGGTGACAAAATGTTCAATCTCTTAGAAACCTTGGTCAAAACAGGAGACAAATCTGACTATGAAGCGGCAATTAGTGTACTAAACAAGCATTTGCAATGCAATAAGTCTCGCATTTACGAGAATTTGAGCTATTGGCATTGTAAATTAAAATGCTTTTTGTTTATGTGTTGCTTTTACCACAGATAAATAAAAGGCATTGGAATTTGTCATTTACAATGCCAATAGCTTAAACTCTTCCAAATGCGAGACCTATTGCATTGCAAAAATTAAAAAGCGTTAGGAGAGAGCGTGTCCTGATAGTGCTCGGAGGTAGTAATTAAAGCCTACTGAGTAACAACACACATATCAGGGGGTCGCCATGTGAGGTTACAAAATGAGACAAGGCGGTACTAAGGAGGGACCACTAAGTCTATTGACCTATGAACAGCCACTCTATCTCTCTTCCTGTGAGTGGTGTGTGCCTTGGGATCTCTCTCTCTCTCTCTCTGGCTGTGAGTGGCATGTGTCTTGGGATCTCTCTCCCGGCCTGTGAGTTGGGTGCGCCTTGGGATCTCTCTCTCTCTTCCTGTGAGTGGTGTGGGCCTTGGGATCTCTCTCTTCCTGTGAGTGGTGTGTGCCTTGGGATCTCTCTTCCTGTGAGTGGTGTGTGCCTTGGGATCTCTCTCTCTCTCTTTTCCTGTGAGTGGTGTGTGCCTTGGGATCTCTCTCTCTCTCTCTTTTCCTGTGAGTGTGGTGTGTGCCTAGGGATCTCTCTCTTCCTGTGAGTGGGGTGTGTGCCCTGGGATCTCTCTCTCTTTCTGGGAGTGGGGTGTGTGCCCTGGGATCTCTCTCTCTGCCTGTGAGCGGTGTGTGTCCAGGGGCCTCGCTCTGCCTGTACATTGTGAGAACTACTCCGGTAATTCATGCCGTAACAATCAGCGATGCAGCAGGTGCAGTGGCAACGAGTCCCAGAGGCCAAAGGTCCCATTCAGCCCTTATAATGTCTTTATTTCACTACACAAACAGAGGCCAGGGGTGAATTTTCCCTACTTGCACAGGGGCTCTTGACCCCCTTGGTGCGAGTGGGGGACCTCCCAGTCCGCCCTCCACTGCAGCCGAGGTGCCGGCTTTGAGCTCTTTGTTCGGGAGAGGTCACATCACTAACAATAGATGGAGTTTTTTCCACTCCTCATCCTCCAGGCCCAGTCTCTCCAAACGCATCGTTTAGGCCTTGAGACGCCCCCCCCCCCCCTTCAGCACACATACAAATCATGGAGGATCTTGATAACCATTCAGTGGGGGCGGAGGCTTTGAGGGGGTGCGGGGTTGCTGTTAAATACACGCCTGCCGCTTCCTGTATGCAGGCTGGAGCCCACTGTCTAAAGTAGGCAGCGAATACAGTGCACACACAGGCTGGGTGCACAGGGTACCGACAGGTAGTGTGCACACACACAAGCTGCAGGTCCAGTGTGTGCACACTAGGCACTGAGAATATTGCCCACACAAAGTGTGTACTATATACGCATTGGTAATAAGTCCAGGGCAGTGCATTCACTAGTCCTTGACTGTACCAGTGCACAAGCGATCCGTGCAGCGCACGCATGTGGATCCATCATTCGCTGCAGTTATTTGTGACTGACTGACAGTGACTGTGTATATTACGCCCACAGGCAGGACTGCACAGTTTGCCTTTTTGTATTTAGTGTGCACTGCACACACTGTATTCAGTATGTGGATACAAAGCACACAAAGATGGAACTTGACCCTCGCACCACACAGTTAAATCCTTGCAGTACAAATAACCAGTGAATGCATACTGCGCACACACATGCGGTGAGCAGGCCCATTGAACTGCATGCTGATGCGTGCTTGTGTATAATAAAACATCGCCGATAAAACGTTGCGGTAAAACACTAAGCCGGGCAACAAATTGTGGCCTTTCAGAACACGAACACATGCCCCACTGTTACTAGAAACTAATTGGGGGGCATTGAAGCCCACGAGCTGTGTTTTCATTTTACTATACAGGTTTATAGATAGCGATGGACGCAGGGAAATAGTGCGTATTTTCACAAGATACATAACTGAAAAAGGGAAGCCAGGAAAGGATAGGAAAAGAAAGAAGGATGGGGTGATGGAAAGAACAGAAAGAAACAAAAGGGGGCGAAAAATAACGAGCAACGAAAAAGCTAAAAGAAGAGAACTGAAAAAAAGGATTGAAAGGAGGAAAAATGAACGTATGTTCTCTGTGGCAGCTCGCGAAGCCCCTGGTGTCATGGATGTTTAAATGCAGGTTACCTTAAACAACAAATAATGTACGCATTTTCCGACAAAGGAAGGGTTTCTGCACGATAACAAAAGGCAGGCTAACGCCGAGAATGCTAAAAGCGATTGCATTCTAAAAGTAAAGTAGGCAAAATCTAGGTTAAACTCATGCAAGCAGTGGTTTAAGAGAGGACCAGGACTTTGTAAACAGCCGTGTCCTAACATGGAAGAAAATATAGCTTAAATAAACAAAGCACAGCTATAAAGATGAATGTAGATCATAGTGAGAGCTAAACATGGGATAACAAACACACTGCCGAAAATCTACACAGCAGCAAAAGAAAAACAAAATTCCCTGCTGTTTGAAAAGATACACGTTAATGGCAGCTGGTGTATAATAAAACATCGCCGATAAAACGTTGCGGTGAAACACTAAGCCGGGCAACAGATTGTGGCCTTTCAGACAGCGCGAGCAAGTCTCCAGTCAGGGTGGGCGGGGCCTAATGGAGACAGGGCGGACACCAACCCCGCTTCCAGAGAAGCCGGACACAAAACCAACGACAATGGATCTCGCCAAGGCGAAGCAGCGCATGTGCTGCAACGCAGGCGAGACCTAAAAACTAAGTTGATATACAAATGAACCCCAATTTTGAGAGGTATAAGCAAGCGTGCCAACAGGAAGGGAAGTCCATCGATATGTTCGATACCTGGATGTGGGATCTTGTTAACATCTGCACCGAAGATGGTCCCGCAAAAGAAGTGTATGATCAAGTCATTCAGGACCTCAAGTCAGTGGCGCAACAACGCCACATCATCTGCAAGTCAGGAATGTCCCCGGAGGGTATCTGGAGGCTTGCATGGTCACACAAGCTTCCCAACAAGCAAACTCAGCAAAGACTTGGCTACAAGAGGATTTCAAGGAGCACATGGACAACAAGACCGAAGCAGGTAACCAGGTGACAGGAGAACGCTCCTCCAGAAGTATTATCAAATATCGCAACAAAGATAGACCTGCCTACAAAGACCGTGGATATTGTGACTTACCCTCACATCCCGTGGCAAACTGTCCCCCAGAAGCAATCCATGTCTCACCTGCCAAACCCCAAATCACTTAGACAAGTGTGCATAATCAGTCCACATTGCACCAGCTCGTGGTGTCAACCAATGCTAGGATGCGACCTCTGCCAATTCTCTAACACACAGGATGCGTCGTCATCTGTAAAAAGCAGAAAACCAATCAGGCCTGCCAACGAACAGGATGAGGAAGGCAGAATATTAATACCATTTGCCAGCGGCAGCTCCAACCAACAAATAGAAACTCGGCCCACCTGCGAAATTGAGGTTCAAGCCACCACCTTGATCAATAGTCTGGGATGTCAGTCACTTTCATATGTAAACAACTTTTCAACGGCATTCGCCCACAACCAGGGCACAAGGCCTAAAAAATAAATAAATAAATAAAAGAAGTGGGGGGGACTAACCTAGTTAATCAGAATGCAAGTGGCCTCACGGCTTGTGACATCACGGTGTGGGACTATATAAATGTTGCATGACTATACGGTACAAATCAAATGGGCACCTCAGGTGTAGCCAGTGTTGCTGCACAGGGTTTACTATGAAGAGGTAGTGGGAAAAAAAGGGTGAGAGGGAAGAATCCTTGGTTTAACATCTGCTTCAGTGAGTAAAAAAATCCCTTGGATTACTGGCTGCGGAAAAGATGATTGTGTAACATATGAAGGACGGTCCTCATAGTGTGATTTATTACTAACAAAAGCAACTATATTCATCTTTTAAGTTTTCATATGAAATACAATGGATGTTGTGATCCTGGGAGTCGTCCACCTACTATGGCTGCTTCTTTGAGAATCAGCACTCTTCCAGCTCATTCTCATCTTCCACCTCTACACATTTTTGACATGAGGAAGGCTCTTCTAAAATATGATATGGTGGCAAAAGTGTAAGTTTAAGATAAGAAACTACTGGAGGATGAATAATGCCCAGGGCAAGAATCAGCCAGTTTTGCAGTGCTGCTGTAAAAATCTTTGATTCCGCTGTACAGGTTTAGACTGACAACTGCCGATGTAACTGACTATACAGCTGGTGAGTTATTTATTGACATTAAGTGCTAAACAAGTGCTGTTGACAAGGTGGATGATCAAGTCTAAGTCAGCTGTTTTGTTATTAACAAGCATATACAGAAGAAGTCAACAGAATTTCTGTCTGTTTACTAACAGTTGAGCATAGACAATGGTGGCCTTGGCATAGATGAAAGCGCAACAAATGGTTCGAGATAACAATTTTCTTTTTACAGCTAGAGAGGCCTGAGATGGTGAAAAGTGGGCGGCAAAACGGTAATCTTCATCTTAAAAGCAGTCATACAGGGTTCTGGTGCTAGCCAAACATATATTCCGAGAGACTACTTGGTCCTTTTTTCCTCCGCTGAGACCAAATCTAAATTCTTTAGCTTTTTAGAAAGCGAACCTACAGTACCGCATAGTGAGAACGTTTCTTTAAAGCAAAAGAGTTCCCACTCATGATTCTTTGAACGTTTTAGATAAAAACGTTACTTTTTTTTGGGAGATGAATACCATAAACGCAGTCTAATGTGAACAAACCGCATGGTTTGAAGAGAGATTTCTTGAGTCATGCTGGCAAAGATCTATATACTCCTACCTCTAACCCACAAAAGCAAGCAAAATCACAGGCTGGTAACCATGGCTTTCTCTGATAAATATGCTTACAAAACGTATATATATACAAAATGTCATGCAGAATGGTTAGTGGAGTGAGGGGGCTTCCAAACATTGCAGTTAACATTTAAAGTAAAGGATGAATGTTTTGCTTTACAGCAAAAATGCTACTTAGGTTGATACCAGAACGCCCTTGTCCCCATCTTTCAAGCATGTGCTATCTGGATCCAAATCTCCTCTGTGAAGTAGCCATTTTGGGCGATAGTGCATTTTCAACAGCAGCGTTTACAGATTGGAATACGCTCATCCTTGTTCTGCACACAGAGTCCTGGCTGAAAAGATTTCATAGACATTAAAACCTACCTTTTCACCTGGTTTGAGACTCTGAGGCAATCAATTCTGTACATCTCTCACTTAGAGTACGCCAAGAAGCTCCTTCAATAGTTTGAACAAAAATAAAAACCTGATTAACTCTGATTTATTCTCTCGTCCGCCATCACTTGGTTCACAGCACGTGACTGGTGCTCATGAACCACAGAAATGTGATAGACTGAGAAGGCTTGAAAAAGTTGTTTCTATCAATGACTGCCAACTTTGTGAACCCAATCTTGTAGGCAGATTAGGATGAGCAGAAACATCCAAACCGAAAGGGGATGAGTTCACACCCTAGAGGTGTGGAAAATGCTCTACTTATAGAAATAACAAACAAAAAAAATAATAATGTAAAGTTCAAGATTCCCTTGTGCCGGTTTACAAACCGGCTATATTTTTAAGACAAGGCGGTAATAATGGTTCATGACCACAGTACAAGTTTGAAGTCGCACAATCATATACAGGTTCTTAACTTCTTCAGAACTCTCAAACCATTATGGCAAATCTCGATAGGATTAGGTTACTTACCCTGTAAGCATCTGTTCTTGGGATGTAGTGCAGTAGATTCACATGCTTTTCATTCTCCTGCCATATGGTGTTGGGTCCAGATGTGTGCAAGTTGTTTTTCTTCAAAAAGTATTTTGAGTCACGAGGTAGGCGACTCATCCCCTTGGTGATAATGAACATGGGCATAGACTCCTTTGTTAAGATTGTTTTCCCGCAGGAAGGTGAGAATGTAGTCTGAATGAGTATCAGTAAAAAGAAATAGTAAAAAAGTAACTGCAACGGCCACAGGTGTCCGGGGAGAAGGATGGGGGAATGTGAATCTACAACACTACAATGCACAGAACAGATGCTTACAGGGTATATAACAATCCGCTTGAGGCATGTGTGGCTGTAGATACACATGCTTTGTCTAGACTGTAAAGCTGTGCCCTTCAGAAGCGGTGGCTAACCTGTGGCTGTTGCAGGTGTTTGAAAAAGTGTACACAGCACTGCCTGACCTACATTCACTTGTTGGTGTGCTAGAACATCTACACAATAATGTTTAGTGAACGTGTATGGGGTATAGCATAAAGCTGCCTTACATAGGTCAGCTATTGGGTTACTGCCCAGGGACATCATAGAAGCTCCTATTTTATGAGTAAAGTGTGCTCCAGGGGGTGTAGGTAAAGTCCTTTTAGCTTGGACGTTACATGTCTGAATCAATGTAATTATCTATCTAGAAACGACGTATTTGGATATGGGCTTTCTTCTATAAGGGGTCGAAAAAGAAACAAAGAGTTGTACGGTTTTATGGAAATCTTTGGTTCTGTCAATGTGATACATTAGAGCTCTAGTGTATGAAGAGCATTTTCAGCAAACGATTCTAGTTGAGGAAAGAAAACAGGCAACTTAACTGACTGGTTAAAGGGGAAACCACCTTTGAATCGAATTTTGGATTGGTGCGACGGACCACCGTATCCCTGTGTAGTTGGAAGAAAGGTTCTTCTAAGGTTAGCGCGGGAGCTCACTGACACGCCTAAGTGAAGTAATGGCAATCAAAAAGCGACCTTCCAGGATAGAAATTGGAGGGAACAATTATGTAAGGGTACAAATAGTGGTCCCATAAGTCTGGTTAGAACAATATTGAGATTCCATGTGGGTGCAGGTGAAACTCTGATTGGAATTACTCTTAAGGCCTTCCATAAAGGCCTTAAAAACTGGTGCTTTGAACAAAGATAAGTGTTGCCTGTTTTGCAAATAGGCAGCCACTGCAGGTAGATGTAAACGTCCTAAAGTGAAGGCAAGGCCAGAGAGCTGTAAATGGAGAAGGTAGCAAACAATGTTTTGCACAGTTGAATTAAATGCATCAATTTGCTCATTACGGCAGTCAAAGGCAAATCCTTTCAATTTAGCTGCATAAGATGCTCTAGTTCAGGTGGTAGATTCAGGTAAATGAATTCTAAGACCTCGCAAGGTTCAGTTGCTTTGGATGCCTGATTTCTCCATGGTTCTGAGTGAGAAGGTCCTGGTTGAGATGAAGCTTCTCGTGGGGAACTATGGAGACTTAAGTAGTGTGGTGACTAGCCCAAGTGGGAGCTACCAGAATGAGATGTTTGACGAGCATTCAAACCAGAAACGGAAGTGTGGAGAGGCGTAAAAGCGTAGGCCAATATCCCTGACTAATTCATCTATAGAGCATTGCCTTTGGATAACAGGTGTGGTAACCTGTAGGTGAAGTTTGGCCATTTTGTGCTGTCTGCAGTTGGGAACAGTTCTGTCTGTGGAAACCTCAAAATGAAAGGACTTGGGGATGGGATTCCCACTCGTGGACTTGTTGTCACATCCTGCTGAGGAAGTCAGCAAAGTTGTTGTCTGTTCAAGGGACATGTACAGCTAACAGAAGAATGTTGTGAGGTATTGCCCAATGCAAAATGGTCTGAGATAGGCGTGATAACTGTAGAGAGTGTGTCCTCCCTATTTTTGTACATTGTACATGGTGGTCATATTGTCCGAACAGACTAAGACAACCTTGCCTATCCGGTGAGGTAGGAAAGCTTTTAATGCTAGATGAACAGCTTGAAGCTCAAGGCAGTTGGTGTGGAGACCCTGGTGTTTGGTGTCCCAGAAACCCTGAACTTTGAGACCCAGTAGGTGAGCATACCATCCTGAGAGTCCGCTGTCAGAACAATCTGGGGAACCGGGTCCAGGAACGGCTGCCCTTTTAACAAGTTTTGTGTGATCCACCACTTCAGAGAGCGATGAGTGTCTATCAACACTAGATCTACTAACTGACCCTGTGACTGAGGCCACTGACATGCTAGACATTCCTAGAGTGGACGCATGTGTAATCATGTATGTGGCACTATGGTGATGCATGAGCCCATCATACCCAGCAGACGTATAACTGTTCTGTTAGTTGTTGACTGGTTTGAAATTGAGGTAGCAGTGTCTGGACATTTTGAATCCTTGCTGCATTGGTATAGGCTAATCCCACTTGTGTTTTGAGAATAGCCCTCAGATACGGCTGAACCTGTAATGGTTGAAGATGGAATTTTTGTACATTGATGGTAAACCCTAGTTTATGGAGCAGATCTATAGTGATTTGAGTGTGTTGGTAACACAGAGGAAGGGTACCCGCTTTGATAAGCCAGTTGTCCAGATATGGGAAGGCATGGATGTTTTGTCTGCTTTGAACTGATAATGTTTGCCAACTATGACAAACCTGAGGTATTTGCAATGTGCTGGTTTGATTGGCATGTGAACGTAGGCATCCTTTAAGTCTAGTGCTGGTAAAGTCACCTTGCTGGAGGAGTGGGATCACGTCTTGGAGGGTGACCATATGGAAATGCTCTGACGGGATTTAATGGCCTGAGATCTAAGATAGGCCGTAGTGAGCTGTCCTTTTTGGGAATGAGAAAGTACAGGAAGTATACCCATGATCCTTGATGTTGAAGAGGAACGGGCTCTTTCCTGTTTGAGCACGTTTTGATGTGCCACAGAATTTGTGTATGCAAGGTTGAATTTTGAGAGGTGTGGTGATGAGCTCCTGACAATAACCATGATAGATAATGTCCAACACACACTGATCTGATGTTATGGATTGCCAAGTGGGAAGAGATTTTTGTAGGCGACGCCCGACAGATGTCAAAATGATCACGGGAAGGAGAAGGAAGTCACTGCTTAGTGGTGGATAAAGCACCACTTGAGGAAGCACCTTTGCCGTTGCTACCCTTGAACGTGCCCTTGTAAGAGCCTCGAGAAGGGGATTGCAAGTTTGTGGTCGATCTGAGTAAGAAAAGGCATCAGAGGATGATGATGATGATGATTTTGAGCCTGCCATTTATGATAAGCAGCGAAAGGAGCCACAGGGAAAGGGTGTCCGGAGTGTCCCTAAGGATTTAGCAACCTCAGTTTCCTTCATCTTTTTTAACGCTTGGACAACTTGTGGACCAAACAGGTGTTCCTTGTCAAAGGGGACATTTAAGAGTGTTTGTTGAACTTCTGGCTTGAAGGCAGCTATACACAGCCAAGCAAGTCTGCAGAGCAACACACTAGTATTAATGCCGCTGGCAGCTGTATCCGTGGAATCTAGGGCACGCCTAATGGAATTATTAGACATGAGTTTGCTCTTGTGTACTATTTCTTGTCCTCTTTTTCTATGTTCCTTTGGGAGGTACAGGAGGAATTCCTCCATTTCGTCCCAGTGGGTGCGAACATACCTGGCTAATAGACCTTGTGTATTTGCAATTCGGCAGTGATTAGCAGACTGCTCCGCTACTTGCTTCCCTGAAGCATCAATGAGCTTGGACTCTTTATTAGGAGGGGGAGCGTCCACTGTGGTTTGTGAATTAGCCCTCTTTTGGGCATTGGACCCAACCAATGAATCAGGGAGAAGTTGCCCTCGATGTAAATAGGGTGAAAGGGTGCGTGTAAGAAAGTGGCTTGGCAGAGGCTAAAGTTAGATATAACCTTACTCTCTAAAGTGGTAGCTTGGTCGAGCAGTAAGGCAGTATCAGAGGACAGTGTAAAGCATTTGCTGTACACACTCAGTCAGCAAATGGTCTCACACACTCAAGAACTGAACTCTAGGCCAATGGTTTGTATATAAAAATATATAGTTTTATTTTAGAACCACAAGTAGGTATCAAAATATACTTTCTCAGAATAAGATGCTTTAGTTAAATACTTTCAATAGGCAATAGACTTTTTAATGCAATAGTTACAGTTGTTGCAATAGGCAACACAATTGAAACACAATCATAACATTGAGCTCAATGGGGATTTTTAAGTAAATGCAATATAAGTTACTTTGCGTATAATTTTCTTACTCAGGGCTGGATCCTGGATTCAGCCCGGGTGCATTTCCTGTAAACAGTTGAAAGAAATCGTTTTTGTTACACAGGCAATTTTTAAGGAATATTTGTAGGTTTCAAAAACCGACACTTAGAAGAATTTCTGGCAAAACCCAGGCAATGTTATCCTATGGAGGAAAATCAAGTTATTGGTAAGTACGGTTGTAATTACTTTTCAGGGTCAGTGCTGGGCACCAAGATCCAGCACTGGGATCTTTCCTGATAACAGGTGAGTAATTTCGTTTTCGTTGATCGGTTCATTTTTAGTGAATATTGTAAAGTTTCAAAACTCGACACTTAGAAGAATTTCCAAGTGAAACCAGTCAATGTTATCCTATGGAGAAAAAGTGAGTTATCGGCTTTCAGGCAAGTACTCGACTGGCAGAGTTAAGGTTCTGGGCATAGACTCAGGGGTCTCCCAGGGTCAGGTAGGTACAGTTATTACACCCTCAGCGGCACAGGGGCAGCCCGGTGCAGAGAGAGTTAGGCCCAATGTTAGCCTATGGCGGGCAGGGGGCCTTTGGTTGGTGGCTGCTAGCAGGCAGGCCACACGGCTGTGGGAGTTGGGCTCCTGGTCACTCATGCAGGGCAAGTGGGGAAGTAGATCAGGATAGAGGTTGCACTTCCAGGGGCACTCGGGTGGCTGGGTGCAGGGTGCTTTTGAGCCGTCGGGCACTCAATGGATTTCAATGGAGAAGCTACAAGACGAACAAAGGCTGCAAGCTCGGGGACGGAGATTCTTCAGGTGCGACCACCACTTCGAGAGTTAAGTTGGGAAGCTGTAGGTTAGGTAGGCACCCTGGAGCTGGGCACAGGGGGCCGCAGGGCGCTGGGGTGTCTTTTCGTGTTGGGAAATCTTACCCTCCGCTGGTCGCGGTTGGAGGGGTCCCTGGTTCTGAGGCTGCAGGCGTCGTCAGGAGCGTTGAGGTGGGTCCTTGGGTACTGGATTCTTGGTCACAGTAGCCGGGGCAACGTCCTCGGGGTCTTTGTCCACTCAGGCACAGGCCGGGCTTGGCGGGTGAAGAGTGTGCAGGAGTCGCGGTTCCTGGTTGGCACCAGGGGTTTGTTACTTGCTGTGAGTCTTTGTAGATGAGCAAGGCAGTCAAGTCCTCCGGGGTTTTTGAGGTTGCTGACCACTGGAGACGCCGGGTTTTAGCAGGAGCAGGTTCGAGGGTCGACAGGCCTGTAGGGCTGGGGCCAAGTCAGTTGGTGTCGTACTCTTGTTATAGCAGCTGCAAGGTAGGTCTTCTTTCTTCTTGTTCTTGTTTCGGATTCGGGATCTGAGGAAGGAAGGTTCAGGGTGCCCCTATATACTAAATTTAGGGGCGTTGCAGGTAGGTAGAGGTCAGGGACCAATGGGTCCCTTCCCTGGGGTGGGTATACCCCCTATCCTGCCACTCTCCAGTGGGAGGGGGGCAGGAGCCTAGTCCTGATTGGGTAGGGCTCCCCATCCTCAAGATGGCGAGAGCCCAGAGTTGGGCTTCACCTTGCCTCCCCCACCTGAGGGGTGGGGTTGGCAGAGGCTGGCACTCCCCCTTTCCTCACTTAGGCTTTCCAGCCGATCTTCCCGCCAGAGTGGGGGTCAGAACCGGTAGGGGCCAGTTGCTGAGTACAGCAAGTGGCCTGGAGAAGCTCACAAAGGCAGCATGCCTTTGAAGCTTCCCCTTCCCATCCTGGGGGAGGAGACCTAGCACCTCGCCCAGGACGTGCATTGTTGCAGACCCACGAGTGCGGATGGCTCTCTACCCAGTGGTCTAGCAACATGTCTGCTGGGTGGCAGCCTCTCAGTCAGGACGCTGGTTGTCTGTCGTGCATTTTACATTAAATCCCACACTGGCATCAGTGTGGGTTTAATGTGCTGAGAAGTTTGATCTCAAACTTCTCAGTCTTCAGTGCAGCCATCATGGTGCTGTGGAGTTCGTGATGACGACCTCCCAGCACCATATACTCTTAATGGCACCACTGCACTTACAGTGCCCAGGAATGGACCTGGGTACTGTAGGGGTACAGGGCTCATACACCGGTACCCACACTACTGGCATAGGGCACTCAGCTAGAGGGGTGACTGAGGTATGCCAGGGCAGTGTGTTGTGGGCATGGCACCCAGGGATGTGTGCCATGTCGACTCTGTTTTGTTCTGCACCAAGACACTCAGCCTGCAAAGGCAGTGTGTAGGTGTCAGGGTACAGGGCCCCTAACGGTGGCACAATAAGTGCTGCAGCCCTTCGGGGCCTTCTCTGGTCACAGGGCCCTGGGTACCTAGGGTACCATTTACCAGGCGCGACATGTGGCCAGAGATGCCAATTGGGTTTTGGCTTCAATACAGTTTTTAGGGAAGGAACACAGGCCCTGGGGTCCTGATTGGCAGGGCCCCAGAGCACATCAAGTCAAAGAGCATCAGTAGTCTGGCAACAAAAAAAAAGAAGGGGTGGGGTTTACTGCAACAGAAACCCACTTTCTCACAGTGCGCCTTTGTAATTTTTGTCGATCCTGGGAGTGATGATGCATGCTCGTGCAGGGTCTTTAAAGATGTCATCAGTGTGATGCATCATGCCTTTTAACAAAGGGAGGTATTGAGTTGCCCTATGTGAAGTAGATAGGGCTTCAAAGAGGAAATCCTCTTCTAAAGGCTGCTTATGGAGCAGGACTTGGTGATATACTGCAGCCCCGCCAGTGAGCTCCTGATATGAGATGGTGTCATCAGGAGGTGATGGTTTGGCAGGATACAGGTCTGGATTGGTGTCCTCCTGGGGGATCAACGTCATAATCTGGCTAGGAATCTGTGGGATGTGGTGTATCAAAAGGATCATCTGCCCCCCTGTAAGTCCACCCACCACCCCCATGGCCACGTGTGAAGGAATGTGGGGATCCCTGTGAATTAATATCTGGGGATCAACTTGAGAATGAGGTGGAGAGGGTGTTAGTGGTAGGATGCAGGATGGAAGAGGAGGTGGGAGTGGTTGTGGAGAAGTAGGTGGATGAGGGCGCAAGCAACTAGTAGCCTTGTCTGTCTTCTTCTTAACAGGCAAAGGCAAGACTATGGCATTGAAAGTTGGCGCTTTAATGGAGGTGGTGTTGACACCACAGTTTTGGCTAAAATGCAGCCAGTGGGAGGCTGTATATGCAGCTGTTTTTGACGTTGATTGAGCTGTTCCTGCACTGTCTGGAAACTGATTCAACTAGAATAGTGGGAGCAGATTTCGATGCCGGTGTCAACATTTTCAAAGACAAAAGTGGTTTCGGAGCCAAAATGGTAGGAGTCAAAGATGAGGAGGGTCAGCTCGGTGCAGAAGGCTTTGGCCGTGTTTTCAGTGCAGAGCCCGAGAGCGGGGCATCCGCAGCAGATGGTTGTTGCCGACCATGGCCTGCTGGCAGCGAGTGCAGTAATACACGGTCGAACCAGACGGGCGAGAGAAAACAATCTAACAATGGAGTCAATGCCTATGCGCACTATCACCAGGAGGACTCCCTTTACCACGTCACTCGAAAGACTTCTTTGAAGAAAAACAACTTGGACAAATTCGGACCCAACACTAGATCCCAAGAGTATGCAAGGCATGTGTATCTACAGCCATGCATGCCACTAACATGATATTTAGAGTGCTAAAAATAGAAGTACAGGAGAACTCAGTGAAAGATAGTCCAAAAATACACTAGAAAAGATACAAATTCTGTGCAGTTGTTAAAATAAGGAAGGCAGTTTGATCCTTTACCCCTACAAAAATATGGAAGTGTTTTTATAATCAGAGCAAAAAAAAAAAGCACTAAATTCTGTGAAAGACAGATTAATTCTGTAATGTAAGAATCTCACACTATTGAACCAAATGTTAGGTCCTCTAATGAGGAATAAATAGCCACTTAATACAGCTTAAACAAGGAGTTCATAAGACAAAGCAGCTTCAGCTACTGGTGCACCAAACACATACCCATTAACAGTCTATCAATGAAAGTTCATTCTGCCTGTATTGTAAAATGGTGCAATATAACATTCCGCAGTTGTGTGACGAGTAGGAAGCGCTACTTTTGTGCAAGCTGTCGTCAACCCATGAAATGAATTCCGCCAAGTCAGTCTAATTGGTGCATCACAAATTGCCCATTAGTGGTAGTCAGAGATTTTATTTGTATAATACATTCTCGAATGAATGTTACAAGGTACAATTTATTATCTGCAGCGTGTAAGAAGGAATGTACACATGCAATTAACACCATGGCCAGGGAAAAAAGCTTACCAAAACTCCTACATGCGGCACATTTTCTACAACAATAAATTGTATCCGATTTACAATATAGTTTTTCAATGTAAACTTTATTATAACGCATAGGAGAAAGGGAAATGGTAGGTGGACAAAGGTGACCCTGTTTCAACATCAGATTTCAATAACAGTTTTGCATTGGGCTGCTGGGAGTACCCCATTCCTCTAAACCAAAGAACCTCATGACAATGTCAAGGGGTGATCAATTTAGTCTCATAACCCATCTGGCCCCACCTGCAGAGCGAGGGGGTGGGATATGGTTCTGGTCAATACAGGCCTTCACTGTTCCTTTTTTTGTCCACTGCTACACAAGCACCAATTCTGTGTGAGGTATCTTCGACTTCTGACACAGAGTGTTTAACTCAACCTCTTGATTTTAAAATTGGAACATCACCCTAAAAACTGTTGATTTAAACATTTGCACTGAAGAGTACTTTGAAACCATAAGTAAGTCTCTACGGTATTTACATGTCTTGGGGTAGATACATACAGTGTAGATTATTATTGTGACCTCTCTCTCTAAAGGAGAGGTGCAGTGTTTGGCAATCTGACTGCCTCTTGTAGTGCAAAGTAGATCGGGCATAGTCCAGCAGTATGGCTTCACCCAACTGCCCCTTCACTCAGTGTCCCATATCTATACCTCTCTGCAGTATTAACAATTATGACCACCAGCATTGAATAAGTAGGAGCACAGAGTAATCCAGTAGTTTGCTTCCTCCTTGCTGTGAAAAGTGAAGGAGAGTAGTGTGACCTCACTCTAGTATCCAGCAGACTGGCCTTGCTCCAGCATCAGCATTCTGGCCTCCTTTAAGTGTATGTGGATTCTGACCACACTCCAACTTCAGCCAGTCTGACATTACTCCAGGGCGGAAGGCCACAGGTTGCCTGGTGATTTGCCAGTTATGGTCCTATGGATGTCCATTCAGTCAGTCACTGCTGATTGATTTTGGCAGCTTCAGCTTTTATCAGTGCAATTAGATCTTGATTTATTAGAAACACAAACCGGAGGCCAGCTATCTGTAAAGAAAACCATGACAGGGAGAGGGTTAATCAAGGTATTACAAAGTAATGTACAAGAATCTACAGCTCACTTCCCAGATCTATTGTATGTAATAAAAGGGGAAAAAGAAATGAGACATGCATAATCTGTTAGTACGTAACCAAGATTGAGGATCAGCATTGTTCTGACCTTACTGGATGGAAGCGGAACAGTAGACTAAACATGTGCTTTCTACTGAAAGATGGTAAGCATATCCAATATTTGAATGGAGGCAAACAGCACTGACATGAGGCAATACAGCTGACCCACTTTTGAATTAGCTATTGGCAGTGTGCAGTACAGAAGATAGGCATTGGAAGAATGGAAATCAGAGCCTTGCCATCTTGTTCCCTTTTATAAATGCAAGTTAACAATGCTGCTATAGTGTTCCGACTGAGGATTCCCAACAGGGAATAATGCAAGTGTTTGAATCCATGAAAGAGCCAAAACTGGAGGAATATTATTTCCCATTTCTTAGATTGAAAGGCCAGGAGGTGTACATATTATGAAGCAGACTGGAAAAGGAGGTTGGAGTAAAGGCAAATGGTGCCATGTTAGGTGCAGATAATTTATAAAGTTAAGAGCTCGGTGTTCGAAACTTAGAATATCTAGCATATATGTTGGACGAAGAGAATGCAGAGCTTGAAGCTGAAGAAAGACAAAAAGAAGGGTTAGATACAGAGGGACAAGACAGGAAGCAAAGCCGGAAAAGAGGGAGAACAGTGGAAGCAGAGCTGGCCCCTAAAGAGTGAACCTAAAAGCAGAGCTGGGCTTTGATGGTGGAAAAGAGAAGAGGCACAACTTGACAATAAAGGTTTATGAGATTCCAAAGACAACCTTTCATATACATAGTACAATTAAAAAGCAGAGGACTGGACTTCTTATAGCAAACCCACGTGTGTTTGTTCACCATTAGAGTTCACTACAGATGTATGGCTCTCTAATAGTTAACAAACACATAAGATTTCCATTGGAAGACAAGCCCTCTGCTTTTTGAAGGTTATCTTTGGGAGCAGATAAACCTTCAATACAAGTGTCTGTATTTAAGATTTTTTTGTATAAAAGTCAGTGATTTATTCAAATCAAATCATTCTTTATTTGGTTTTCGCGTATAAAACCATAAAATTACACAATATAAAAAATACATTAATAAGTTAAAAATATGACATGTAACTCGAGTCTCAATGTCCATTCCCAATGTCAGAAGCCTATAATGGTTATGGGTGGCAACAAAAGAGAGAGACTTTTAACAAGCACGAAAGTGGGTATAGCTATAGACATCTTCGAGTGTTTTAAAATGCAGCATCATAAGTTAAAGCTTCCACGTGTGCAAGGTTTTTTCTCATCTCCAGGGCAGATGTAATAAATAAAAATGACAGAAAAACAGATATCCATATTTTCCAAAGCACATAAATAATTAAAAACATCCTGGTACCAAAAATATTTAGCAGTTTTAGAAATCGTCACTAGATATTGTTTTTTAAGATCCTTATAAAAACTAAAAAATAGGAAAGTGCATTGTGCTCTGTCAAGTTCTACATGGGCATTTTGGCAATGTGTCGGCCCACGTCCCTAGTTTTGGAAAAGCGACCCTTAAGTGCAGTGTTCCTAGGTGTAATCTAGTGAGGTAGAACCTATGTTGAATACTTTTTACCATTAACAGATAGTTTTACGGGACCGCTGATACCGGGCCTGAAAGATATGTACACACTGTGGATTTTTCACATTCACAGGTATCTCTTTCTGTTTCTCTTTCTCCCCCGAGTATAGTTTTAACTTCGGTTTTGCTGAATTGTAGGATTTTGACTGTGTGTTTTACTCCTAAACCTTTATCCACTTTTCCTAGGTAGCTATCTATATAGGCCAGCCATCTTTTTTCCTCAATGCATCTAAGGATAGGCAGTCCGATATAATGGCCTTTGTAAACTCTGTCCCTACTTTATTCCATATATTGTGCCACAAGAGGACAGGGCTGGCTTGTAAGTCATCCTCTATAAAAGGAACTGCCACTTCATTATGAGTTATATAGGATGAGCTGATTTGGGAAACGGTCAGCAATTGAGCCAAAAACAGGTTCTCTAGGGTTTGCAAAGTGGCACAATTTGTCCATCCCCAGACAGCAGCACCATAACTGGCACTTGGGAGGCATTTACTTGTATATAGCATTGATATTTCTCTGATCGCTTTATGACCTACTTACCTTGCAAATCTGAAAATAGATTCCATGGCTCTCTAGAATTTCATTTTGGAGGTATGCATTTGGCTTTCCCCAATGCCCTGAGGTAGTGATTTGAACTCCTAAGTATGAGAACATTTGAATCTTGGCTAGTCTCTCTCCCCTAATATGTGTCCTCTTTTTTGCTCTCCCTCTTGCACTCACCTTAGTGACTGTTTTCTCTAAGTTTATTTTCATATGCTGGTTTTCCATGAAGGTAACAAAGTTGTCAATCAGAAGCTGCAACCCGTTTGCTGTTTGCATCATCTGCATAAAATAGAATTGGAAGGGTTCCAACCATAGGGGCGTCAGCTTACACTTTCTGTAACATCTCATCGACCCTATTTATATAGAGTGAAAATAGCAAGGGGACAAGGATACACTCCTGTCTGATCCCCCGGGCAACCTTAAATCTTAGGGAACATTTCCCCTTCGGTCCATAACGCACCCGTGCAGTCAGACAGGAATACCATTCGGATAATTAACAATCCCCATTGGTGATTTATTATTAGGATTGTTTTTAAGATTCGGATGAAACATGTCTTTTTGACTATTAGATTTAAAAACATGTTGTAATAAACGTACAGTAGAAAAGACTGACTTACTATACCTTGATTTTTTTTTTTTTTGGGGGGGGGGGGGGGAGAGAGAGGAGAGAAGAGAAGGAGAGAGGGAGAGAGAGAGAGGGAGAGAGAGAGAGAGGGAGAGAGAGAGAGAGGGAGAGAGAGAGAGAGGGAGAGAGAGAGAGAGAGAGGGAGAGAGAGAGAGAGGGAGAGAGAGAGAGAGAGAGAGGGAGAGAGAGAGAGAGAGAGAGAGAGAGAGAGGGAGAGAGGGAGAGAGGGAGAGAGAGAGAGAGAGAGAGAGAGAGAGAGAGAGAGAGAGAGAGAGAGAGAGAGAGAGAGAGAGAGAGAGAGAATATGAATATATATAAATTAAAGAATAAGTCAGAGGGTTAACTGGTTGAGTAGGTGGGAGCTAGCGAATGGTCACTACCATCAGATAACATGGTTTAAAAGGACAAGTTACTTACTTTCAGTAACGTCTTATCTGGTAGAGACATGATCTAGCCGCAGATGCCTTACCTTTAAACTTCCAGGCATCAGGCTGGATCCGAAAGGTTTTTCTTAGCAATACCCCTACGTGCCGATAGATGGCATCAGTCAACTCAGTGTGATGTCGTCTGCGTCGTGTTCGTTGTCATCGTGACATCCGCGTCATCAATATAACCACCACTCTAGCGCGCTGACATCCGTACTTTTCATGACTTTCCATGCCAGAAGCGCGAAGCCATGAAGTGACTGACCATGGTGTGTTACAAAATGAACAACTAGGGACCTGAAGGGGAACATCCTTGACACTGAAAACCAATTCCGCAGTTCGGGGAGAAAGGGTGGGACGGTAAGGAATCTGTGGCTAGATCATGTCTCTACCAGATGAGGCGTTACCGAAAGTAAGTAACTTGTCCATCTGATAGAGACATCTAACCACAGCTTGTCCATCTGATAGAGACATCTAACCACTGATGCCTTACCTTTGAACAGATACCCAAGCAATACCATTCCCAAAGGAGGAACTGCGGAATGGCTTAGACCAGAAAAACCTGCAAAACAGAGCGACCGAACAGGCCTTCTCTGCACACCTGGGAATCCAGGCAGTAGTGTCTGGCGAACGTGTGCAGAGATGCCCACATGGCAGCTTGGCAGATATCGGAAACGGGAACACCGCGCTGACGAGCCGTGGTGGATGCTTTTTCCCTGGTTGAAAGGGCCCCAAGCCCTTTAGGGGGATCTTTCTTCGCTCAGGCGTAACAGATTTGTATAGGAGGATAACCCATTGGAATATAGTCCTCTTTTGGACAGCACAGCCTTTCTTTGCACCCATGTATCCTATAAAGAGTTGGTTATTCACCCGGCAGAGGTGACTGCCATCAAAAAAGCGGTCTTGATGGTGAGCAACAACAGAGGGCAATTATGCAGCAGCTCAAACAGAAAGTTGAGAACCAAATTCAGGTCCCACTGTAGCATAATAAAAGGTGAAGTAGGAAACAAGTGGGTTAACCCTTTCAAGCATCTGTGAGGAGACTTTTTTAAAGAGTGGGCTGATCAGGTAGCTGAAGAAAAGAGGAAAGGGCCGAAAGATAGCGTTTCAATGTGCCCAGAGCAGAGCTCTGCTGGGCCAAAGAAAGTATAAACAGCAGGACTTCAGGTAAGGGAGCAGATAAGGGGTCAATAGACTGGTCTGTACAAGATTTACAAAATGTTTTCTATCTGCAGTTGGATACCGATTTAGGGAGGGACGCGTGGCTGCCAAGATAACCTCAAAGACTTCAGGAGGGAGGTTGAAAGCGGTCAACTGTCGCTGCTCAATCTCCACACAAGGAAGTGGAGAGTGGACAGGTTCGGGTGGAGAACCCTCCCCTGCTGCTGCGACAGAAGATCATCCCGAATGAGCAACCTGACCAGAGGATCGATGCTCATGTTTAGAAGCTCGGGACACCAAACTCTCCTTGCCCAGTCCAGAGCCACAAGAATAACTTGTGCCCGTTCGCTTCAGATCTTCTGGAGCACTCTGGGCAGGAGTGGTATGGGCGGAAACGCGTATAGGAAGCCTGAGCTCCAAATGGAGCAAAAAGCGTCACCTAGCGAGAGCAGCCTTGGAAACTCCAACGCGCAAAACTGCTGACATTGCGTGTTCTCTTCAGAGTCGAACAGATCTCCACTTCTCCCAGATGGCCGCCCCATCCAAGAAGGGACTCATCCATCACAACTGTGAGATCTGGGTGGGGCAGGGAGAGGGGTCTGCCCTTGAAACAATCACAGTCTGTTAGCCACCACTGCAGGTCTCTCGCAGTGCCCTCTGAAATCAACCAGATCGGTGAGATTTTCTTGAGGCTGTGCCCATTGGATCTTAAGGTCCCACTGCAGAGCCCGCATGTGCCACCGTACATGGGTCACTAGCAGGATGCAGGAGGCCATGAGGCCCAACAGCCGCAGAGTCGTTCTCACCAGAATCCAGGATAGAGGCTGAAACATCGGTATCATAGCCTGAATATCCTGGACTCGCCATTCAGGAGGATAGGCTAGGGGGTTGTGGCGTGGCTTGGCTTGACTTCTGGTTCCCCGACCTGCGGGGGCGAACCACGTCCAGGGCTCAGTAGAGGTTGCTAAACTTGCAGGGTCCTCTGGCCAGAATAGGGTTGGCACGGCTGATAGCCCCTTCCGAAAACTTGCCCATGGCATGTGGGTCTTTGAAGTGCTCAAGGGCAGCATCTGCCTTGTCTCCAAAGAGACGTGAGCCGTCAAAGGGCATGTCCATGAGGTTAGCCTGGACATCCCCGGAAAACCAGACGCTCTCAATCAGGCGTGGCAACGAATTGCCACAGTTGTGGAAATCTCTCTACCCAGCGAGTCAGTCATGACCAAGCCTCATCCGATGACGAACTGAGCTGCGTCTCTTTCATCTGAGATAGCCTGGGAGAGTAGAGCCCGGTCCTCCTCAGAGACTCTGGGCAGCACCTGCGCAACCGTATCCCATATCGAATGGGCGTAACAGCCCAAAAAGCATGCGGTGTTCACCGACCTGAATGGCAGACTGGCGGAAGAAAAAATGTTTTTGCCGAAGTTCTCCAGTCTCTTGTATTCCCGGGCCAGGGGGCGCGGAAGGGAATGTGCCACGAGAAGAGGAATCCTGTGCCACCAAGCTTTGGGTGGTGGTGGGGTGGGTGGTGAGGAAAAGTGGGTCCCCGGTGCAGCACGATGGCGGCAAGCGATCATCCTATTCTCAGGAGCCCCTAGTAAGAAAGTGCCCTCTTTTTGCATGGTTGCCCCAGATTTTGCCTAACAGCTGATGACGGAGAGTGCCCTGGGTTCCTGCCAAACAGGTACCCAGGGCCTATGTTCTTTCCTTAAACTGAATTGAGACAAAGCCCAGTTGTCACTCTTTGGCCACTTGTCAGTCCCTTGTAAATGGTACCAGAGGTACCAAGAGCACTGTGGCCAGGGAAGGCCTCTAAGGGCTGCAACACTTATTATGCCACTCTTAGAGGCCCTGTACCTCTACACACACTACCAGTGCAGGCTGTGTGTTTTGGTGCAGAACAAAGTGAAGAGTCGACATGGCACACATCCCTGCGTCGCATGCCTACAACCCACTGCCCTGGCACAGGTCAGCCACCCCTCTAGCTGGCTGCACTATACCAGTGGTGATAGTACAGGTGCATGAGCCCTGTACCCCTACAGTGACTATACTAATTCTCAGATATTTTAAGTGCAGAAATGCCATTAAGAGTATACGGTGCTGAGGAGATTGTCATTACGAACTCCACAGCCCCATAATTGCTTTACTGAAAACTGGGAAGTTTGGCATCAAACTTCTCAGCACATTAAACCCACACTGATGCCAGTGTGAGATTTAATGAAAAATGCACTCAGAGGGCATTTTAGAGATGCCCCCTGAAAAAACTACCAAAATCAGCTATTCAGAAAGCAGCTTAAGACTTGGCTGTTTCCTCCTAAGCAGCTTGATTACCCAGGTTCGAGCGCTCTTTAAACCTTTAAATCTTTGGTACCTTCTCTCGGTCCAGATCTGCATAGCGCTAAGACACCCTTGGGTAATGCGCGCTTTATAAAACTACCTCATTCATTCATCTAGTGTCCTGGCTGAGTGGCTGCTCGCCAGCTGCCACCACCAGAAATTTTCCTGCACCCCTGGGTCGAAAGCCTGCTGCTCTCAAGGGTCTGAAACAATGCACATCCTGGGACGAAGTGCTAAGCCTCCACCCTCAGGATGGGCCAGGTCCACGAAGGGGAAGCTTCAAAGGCTTGCCGCCTTTGTGAGCTACCCCAGCCCTTTGCTGCAGCCAGCAACTGGCTTTCACCGGTTCGGACCCCCACTTTGGGCAGGAGAATCAACAAGAAAAACAAGTGAGGAAGGGAGGTGTGCCCACCTTTGCGAACCCCAACCCTCAGGTGGGGGAGGCGAGGTGAAGCACAACTCTGTCTCCACCATCTTGCAGATGGGAGAACCCAGCCAACCAGAGAGAGGCATATGCCCCCTCCCACTGGAGGGTGGCATAATAGGGGGTGTACCCACCCCAAGGAAGGGACCCGTTGGTCCCAACCTTTACTTACCTGTACAACCCCTAAATCTAGTATTTAGGGGCAACCCCGAACCTTGCCTCCTCAGACAAGAACCGACCAGAAGATGAGAAGAAAGACCAAAGAAGCTGTGCTGAACTAAGAATAGGAGGACGCCCACTGACTTGCCCCCTGCCTACCGGCCTGCCTCCCGGCCTGCCTCCCCCTCGAACCTGCTCCAGTAAAATCCAGGTGTGTCCTGCAGCCAGCAGCCTCAGGAACCCGAAGGACCTGCCCTGCCTTCCAAAACCAAGACTTTGTCTCCCGTGAGCACCGGATTTGCTCACCCACAGACTCCAGCCAAATCCGCGAGTCTGCACCCGACGCCCACAGCCCGAGTTAGAGTTGCTCAACACCACGAGGAGGTCTCCCCGGCGATCATAACCTGATATCTGGTTATCTCTGACCTGCCTCGAATCTCCAATTGAAGCCTGCAGCCCCTTTCTGAAGGATCACCCAGACCACGACTGGAGCTGGTAAGAAAAAACGGACACCTAAAGACACCCCTGCACACGACGTCCCACGGCCATGAGTGACCTGCTTGTGAGCAGCCACCAACCGGAGGCCCCCTATTCCCCATTGCATAACATTGGGCCTCAGCACTCTGCACCCTGCCGCCCTAGTGCTGCTGAGGGGGTTCTAAGAGTGCATGCTCAACCCTGGTTCTAATCTTCTAATTCCAGAATACCAACTCCCACAAATAAGTACTTGCCTGCAAACCGTTAACTTAATTTCCTACCATAGGATTGTATTGACTGCTTTTCTTGAAAATTGTTCTAATTGTGGAGTTGGTTTTGTATGAAACATTGAAAAACTGCAAAAGTACTAAAAGCGAATTACTTACCTTTTGTCTAGGAGATGTCTCAGTGTGATATCTAGGCATATCACACTGATTAGCAAAAGTAATCTAAAAAGTAACATACATAGTAAACTGTAAAGTAACTAAAATGTAATTCTGAACTGTTGACTTACCTGTAACTCAACCAACTGCATTTGAACCTGCATTAAATTGTAAAACGCTGCATAGGATTTTGCAAACTATTACTTCACTCACCTGTGCCAGGCTTGGCTTGGTTCTAGAAAAAAAATAACAAAATAATATTTTTATACAAAAAAATTGGTCTGAGTTAAGTCTTTGAGTGTGTGACATCATTTCTTGCCTAAATGTGTACAACAAATGCTAAACACCACTCTCTGATAAAGCCTTACTGCTCGCCCACACTACCACAAATCGAGAGTAAGGTGCTATCTACCTTTACCTCTGCCTACCTTTGCGGTTCCACTGGACTCTGCACACTATACCTCATTTTAGTACAGTATATACAGAGCCAGCTTCCTACACCCCTGTGCTGGGTTTGGTCCAGGTTCCCAGAAGGACGTCTGTTAAGGCGTAGTTGAAAGGCAGTAGGGGTTCTGAGCTGGAGACCCCAGGCCGCAGGACCTCTGTCAAGATGTTAGTCTTGACCGCCACTGTAGGAAGCGGCAGGTCGAAGACTTCCGCAGCCCTAAGCACCACCATGGCAAAAGATGCTCCCTCCTCTATAGCCAGGGTAGGAGGGGAAAGCATGCCAGAGTCTTCAGAGGTGTCCAAACCACTGGCATCACCCAGTTCCTCGTACCAGCCCACATCTTCTTGGTGCAGGATTTCAAAAGGATCCTGCTTCCCCTCCCAATCCTCTTCCTCCATCCCTAACCCTTCAGAATAGGGCAGGGTGAACGGCATGGCTCAGTCGGCACCGGTGGATGCCCGACCGTCCCCGTGAGGTCGAGAATGAGGATCGGAGAGGTGCCGCCAAGGACCTCGACGCGGGGGAAGGTCGCGGTGGAGGTGCGACTGGCGTCAGTCCGGAAACGGGTCAATCGGAGGCTGTGGCGCCGGAGCCGCCGGCATGGGAACAACGGGGGCTCCTGTGTGTTCTGAGCCTGCGGGCCCGAGGGCATGCAGGCAGGGTCAGGCCGCCAAAATATGACACACATGGTGCCATAAATCTATTTCTGCTGGGCTGGAGTTGCTCACGGAAAGGGAGGGAAAAGGGGGCCCCGGACAAGACTGGTGGGGTGAAGTCGAAGCACGCTTCGACTTCTTGTGCTTTTTGCAGTGCCTCCTCCCTGACTTCGACGAAGAGGTCTTCAACTCACCAGAGCGGTACTCGGACCTTCCTATCAACCGGACTGGGATCAAGACCGACGAGGCGACCTCCGCGGTGCTGGACGCTGGGCCGGAAGGAGCTTTAGGGACTGCTCCCTCTCAGCCTTCGGCGTCATGGACTGGACTCGCGTTCGCGCTCCAGGCACCAGAGACAAACCAAATGGGAGTCTGTGACCAACATGGCGTGGTGACAGGCGCCACACAGCTTGAACCCCGAAGTCTTCTTGATCGACATGACTCCTAAACACACCAACGAAGTCAAAACAATGTCGAAAAAAGTCTGTCAATAAATGACTGGCTGACGCGGAAAGAACAGACGTCAGTGCGGCGGAGTGACGGTTATATTGACGATGATGAACACGGCGCGGACGTCACATGGAGTAGACCAACGCCATCTACTGGTACGCAGGGGTACTGCTAAGAAAAATCTTCCGGATCCAGCCTGACACCTGGAAGTTCAAAGGTAAGAAACTGCGGCTAGATGTCTCTATCAGATAGATGGTTGCATGTTATATGGAATCCTGGGACTATATTCAAGGTTGGAAGTGTCATGGGGGTATATGGTAGCCATAGACAAGAAGTACAGCTGGGCACCAAGGAGTAAGAAGGAGAAAGGAAGTGAACTGGGCATTGTAGAAAAGACAGAAAACAGAAATGTCCATTGCAAGAGGAAACAAAGCTGAAGCGAAGTCAGGGAGCAGAGTCAAACACTGAACGAAGAGATAGAAAAGAGGGTAGCACAGTGACGCTAGACAGGAAGCAGAGCAAGACACATCGGATTATGTTTTTCTTACCTCCACCACAGAGTTGTTGTTCAGCTTCCACTTGCTTCCAGACAAAACAGGACGGCCATCAATATAAATGGGTCTACGCCCCTCATTGGCAATGAAGAAGTCTCCATTGTTTTTAAGCTTAATGACACCTGTAAGTAAGACAAAAGCAGAGGGGTGGACAACCAATCCCACACTACAAACAAAATGTTCTGATACAGGCTTCTCAGTACAACCCTGCAGTCATGAAGAAATTCCTCCTTTAGCCAGTTTGAGAAGCAGACTTTTTGCTGTGAAAAGGTATTCCTCCTTACAAAGTTTAGAGGGGGGCATACAATAAAAAGATAAACTGGTACCCTGATGCTGATAAATGCGTGTTGTTCTATCAAACAAATTTTATCCCCTTGCACAAAGATTCTAATGACTACAAGTTGTTTGCTTAGGAGACTTTCATAATGAGGCTGAGGGATATCCGTAGATGTCACGGTTACCTGTGCTGGCATTAGACACCAAAATACTGTTAAAACGTAGATAATTACACAACTTCATGCAAAAGTGAATATGCTACTTACCAGTATGCATCTGTTCTTGGCATGTAGGGCTGCTGACATTCATATCTGTGCATAGATCGCCGCCTAGTGTTGGGTCCGGATGTTTGCACGTTGTTGTCCTGGAAGAGTCTTCGAAGTATCCTGAGATAGGTGACTCCTCCCCTGGACCACAGTGCGCATGGGCATCCTCTCCATCCTCAGATTGTTTTTCGCCATTGTGGCAGTGATGGAGTAGATACAGAAAGTGATGACCATGCTATACAGTAATTCTGAGAGCTGCAGCTGCCACAGGCGCCGGGGAGGAGGGTGGGCGATATGAATATCAGCAGCCCTACATGCCAAGAACAGATGCATACTGGTAAGTAGCATATTCAGTTCGAGGCATGTGGGCTGCTGAATTCATATCTGTGCATAGAATACATAGCAGTACCTCCCATTAGCGGTGGCTACCGGTGCCAGCTGCAGCGGTCTGAAAAAGAGTTTTGAGAACAGCCTGTCCTACAGCTGCCTGCTGTTTTGAGTGTACATCTACACAATAGTGTTTGGTAAATGTATGTATAGTGGACCATGTGGCTGCTCTACATATATCATGTAAAGGAATGTTTCCCAGGAAAGCCATGGAGGCCCCTAACTTACATGTTGAGTGGGCTCGTGGGGGAATCGTTAATGTGCGTTTAGCCTTTTGATAGCAAATTTGAATACATTTAACGATCCATCTGGCTATACCTGCTTTGGAGATGGCGTTGCCTTTGTGTTGTGGGGAAAAGGCAACGAAAAGTAGTTTTGTCTTCCTAAAGTTTTTAGTTCTGTCTATATAGTACATGAGGGCTCTTTTGACGTCTAGTGTATGGAGCATTCTTTCAGCGACATTTTGTGGATTCTGAAAGAAAACAGGCAGTTCAATCGTTTGATTCATGTGGAACTGCGATATTACTTTAGGCATGAATTTGGGGTTGGTGCGTAGTACGACCCTGTTTGTGTGAACCTGTATGAATGGCTCTTGAATGGTTAGTGCCTGGAGTTCACTAACTCTTCTCAACGAAGTGATTGCTACTAGGAAAGCTACTTTCCAGGTGAGGAATTGAATCTCACATGAGTGGAGAGGTTCGAAGGATGGAGCCATCAGTCGGGTGAGGACCAAGTTGAGGTTCCACACTGGTGCTGGTGGGTGTCTTGGGGGAATTACTCGTTTAAGTCCCTCCAAGAAGGCTTTGATGGCGGGCACTCTGAATAAAGAGAGGTGCTGCCTGTTCTGGAGATAGGCTGCTATTGCGGTCAAATGGATACGTATTGAGGTGTATGCTAGATTGCATCGGTATAGGTGTAAGAGGTAACAGATTATGTTTTGAATGGATGCGTCTAGCGGGTTAATGTCATTGTTATTGCAATAAATGACAAACCTCTTCCATTTGGCTGCATAGCAAGCTCTGGTAGTGGGTCTCCTAGCTTCCTTAATGATCTCCATACAGTCAGGTGGCAGGTTTAGGTAGCCAAACTCTAGGACTTCAGGAGCCAGATCGCCAGGTTCAGCTGTTGCGGATCTGGGTGCTGAATTTCTCCATGGTTCTGCGTCAAATGCGCGGGTTTGATCCGCAGTCTTTGATGCGGCACCACGGAAAGTTCTAGAAAGGTGGTGTACCATGGCTGGCGTGCCCATGTTGGAGCAACCAGGATGAGTGTCAGTGAGTGTTGTCGCAGTTTGCGTGCCACCAGCGGTATTAACGGCGCTGGGGGAAAAGCGTACGCAAATCTGCCGGACCAGTTCATCCATATCGCATTGCCCTGCGACTGTGGATGTGGGAACCTGGCGGCAAAGCTTTGGCATTTTGCGTTTTCGCTTGTGGCGAATAGGTCTATCTTTGGATGACCCCACTGTTGGAAGTACGGTTGGAGTACTGACGGGTGTAGCTCCCACTCGTGCATTTGGTGGCTGTGTCTGCTGAGCAGATCCGCCATCTGGTTGTCCTTGCCGGGGAGGTGTTCCGCCATGAGGAATATGTTCCTCTGAATGGCCCACTTCCACGTGCTCTGAGCCAGATGAGACAACTGTGGAGAGTGCGTTCCTCCCTGCTTCTGTATGTAGTACATGGCAGTCATGTTGTCTGTCCGGATCAACATGACTTTGTTGCACAAGTGTACCTTGAAGGCTTTCATTGCCAGGAAGATTGCCATCAGTTCTAGAAGGTTGATGTGCATCCTCTTTTGTTGTATTGTCCATAGTCCCTGCACTGTGTAATGGAGTACATGAGCTCCCCATCCCTGGAGAGACGCGTCCACTGTTAGTATTTGTGGAACAGGCTCTTGGAACGGTCGGCCTTTGCAAAGGTTTTGTGGATTCCACCAATGCAGAGAGTTGTATGCCCGACCGCTCACCAACACTAGGTCTTTTAGTTGCCCGTGAGCCTGATTCCATTGACGTGCCAAGCACTCCTGAAGCGGGCGCATATGTAGTCTCGCGTGCGGGACTATGAAAATGCAGGAGGCCATCATGCCTATCAACTGCATGAACACTCGCGCAGGAAGGGAATGTTGGGGTTTGAACTTTGAGATCAGCATTTGCATGCCTTTGATCCTCACTAAATTTGGCTGAGCTGTGGCTGCCAGAGTGTCTATGGTCGCACCTAGGTACTGTTGTACGTGTGCGGGTTGGAGATGTGATTTTGGGTAATTTAGTGAGAATCCCAGACTGTGAAGAAGGTGAATGGTGCGGGACATGTGGCTGGCACATTGCTGGGCTGACTTTGCCTGAACAAGCCAGTCGTCCAGGTAAGGGTAGACGTGAATGTGTTGCCTCCGTAGATGTGCAGCCACAGTAGCTAGGCACTTTGTGAAAACTCTGGGTGCTGTTGTCACGCCGAAGGGAAGAACTTTGAATTGGTAGTGCTGCCCCTGAATAGTGAACCTGCGATATTTTCTGTGTGACGGGTGTATGGGTATGTGGAAATACGCATCTTTGAGGTCTAGCGTGGCTAGGAAGTCTCCCTGTCTGAGCAGCGGGAGAACCTGCTGTAGGGTGAGCATGTGGAAATGCTCTGAGAGAATGTAGTGGTTGAGGGGTCTCAGGTCTAGTATAGGTCTGAGTGACCCGTCCTTTTTTGGTATTAAGAAGTACAGAGAGTACACCCCTGTCCCCTGCTGGTGGACAGGCACGACCTCTATTGCGCCTTTTTGCAGCATACTTAGCACTTCCTGCTGTAATAATGCTAAGTGCTCTGAGGACATAGGACGGTGCTTTGGCGGTTTTGTGGGTGGAGTGGA
The DNA here is from genome assembly GCF_964204655.1 of Triturus cristatus. Taxonomy (NCBI): domain Eukaryota; kingdom Metazoa; phylum Chordata; class Amphibia; order Caudata; family Salamandridae; genus Triturus; species Triturus cristatus. The sequence continues at coordinate 140,848,457 of NC_140586.1, read as the reverse complement.
GGTTAATTCGAGGCAGTAACCGTGTTGGATAACATCTTTGACCCACCTGTCCGTGGTGATGGTATTCCACGTGGACAGGAACCGCTGGAGTCTTCCCCCGACAGGTGTTATGTGGTCGGGGGGAAGGGAGAGGGCGTCACTGTTTGTTCTTGGGGGAGGACCTGGTATTGCCGTAACCGCGTCCTCTGCCCTTTGTGCTGGAGCCACGATATCCACCTCGGATGTTTTTATCGTAGGTACTTTGTGTGCCCCCTTTATTGTAGGTTTGCTGTGACCCCTGTCCTCTACCCGCTCCTCTATTTCCGGGGCGACGAAAGGAGCCACTACGAAATGTTTGCGTTTGCAGAGCCCCCATTGACTTTGCAGTGTCTGTGTCTTTTTTTATCTTTTCTAGGGTGGTGTCAACCTCTGGTCCGAATAAGTAGTCGGGGTTGACCGGCTGATTGAGGATGTTATTTTGAACCTCAGGTTTGAATCCAGAGATTCGTAACCAGGCGTGTCGTCGTAGCATGACGCTGGTGTTTATTGCTCTCGCAGCTGTGTCGGCGGCATCCAGTGCACACTTAATGGATGCGTTTGTGAGAAGTTATCCCTCCCTGATGAGGAGCTCCGCTGCCTCTTTGTACTCGTCAGGTAGATGTTGGAGTAGGGTCTCTAACGTGTCATAGTGTGAGCGATCGTAGCGAGCTAGGAGCGCCTGTGTATTGGCAATGCGCCATATGTTTGCCGCCTGGGCTGCAATCCTTTTGCCGGAGGTCTCTAGCACCTTGGACTCTTTGTCCGGGGGAGGAGCATCACCAGTTGTCTGCGAGTGTGCCCGTTTGCGAGCATTAGCAACTACGATGGAGTCCAGAGGCAACTGGCCTCTAATGTATGTAGGGTCCCCAGGTGCTGGCTTGTATTTTTTCTCGATCCTGGGGTTTATTACCCGTGCCCTGGTGGTTTCTTTGAAAATGTCCTTTGCTGGCTTGAGGACACCTTTCAACATGGGCAGAGTCTTTACAGTCCTCTCTGAGGATGCGAAAGTGTCCACCAAGAAATCGTCCTCGATTGTGTGAGTGGAGTTGCACTCCATGATTGGCTGCGGCACGTTCAATGAGGGCGTTGAATGCAGCAGTGTCCTCTGTGGGAGACGTTTTTGCGCCATAAAGCTGCGTGTCCTGTGTATCCATAGCGGCACCTGGGTCTACAGGGTCATCCCAAGCTTGATCAGGGTCCTGCTGGCCTTCAGGGTCCATATCCCTGGGGTAGGTGGTGTCGTCACCCATGTAGTCCTCTATTGCGTCCGTGTCGGAGTGCGTCGGAGAGAAGGACTGTGGATCTGGGTAAGAGGTGTGGAGGCGTTCATAAAGAACTGGTTCCGATTCCACCGGCAATTTTTGCTTTAGCGGGATCCTGTAAGAGTCCAAAGCCTGCTCGGAAGTGATCTTCCGCTTTCGGAGCATGAGCCTGCCGGTGTCGGCGTCGATGAAGTGGGACGGTGATGTCCCAGTAGGAGAGTGTTCAGTAGATGGGGACCTTGTCTGGGTGACACGTGTTCTGATCTCGAATAGTTTCGGCGCCGTGGATGGCGGCAAACCAAAGGGGATGTTGGTTGGTGCCGAAGGTGCCTTTTGAGCCCTTTTCGGCTCGGAGCCCGACGTGGCCTGGAGGGCTGCCTTTTCTCTGATGCGTTGCAAGGACGCTGCAACTTGTCGCACCTGGAACGCCGACGGTTCTTTGGCGCCGAGTGGTTCTGTAGAGGTAGGTGTGGACTTCTTTGGAGCCACAGGGTCATCGAGTCGAGGAGAGGTAGTAGCTGTCGACGGCGTCGATGATTGGACCGTAGTCGCTGCTTTTGAGGTGGATTGCGATGCAGCGGCCATTTTAACCTTGGTGGTCGGTGCCGATTGTTTCGGTGCCGGGGGCCGAGGCGCTTTGGCGGTACCGATGGCCTTTCTCTTTGGGTCGGCGCCGACATCGGCTGCAGCGAGTTCGGCACCGAAGTCTCTTTTGGTGCGGTCGGAGCCGACTGTTTTGGCTGGCGTCGAAGGTGTGGTGGTCCTCGAGCCGACCAGTGTTAGTTTCACTTTCGGTTTCTGTTGAACCGGTGCGACGATTGGTTTCGGTTTCGTGGAAGGGAAACCAGTCTTTTTGGGTAATAATGGCTCTCGCTGGATGTCCGAGGCCGGGCCAGAGGGCGGGGCCGAAGAACTGCGGGATTGATCTTGGGTAAGGCCCGAAGGCGATCCCTCAACCGGAGCCGTAGACTGACGCACTGGGATATCCTCCGTTTGGACGGGTAGGCCCTGCTCGTCACCAGAGCTACCTTCTTCGGCCCCTAAGGCCTCATCGTAGTCTCCTACCTCGTCGTCGGCTTCTTCCCTGTGAAAAAGCTCTTCATCTACGTCTTCCGATCTGGAACCGTGTTCGGAAGCGGGGCTGGAGGGTATGTTTTCCACGCTTTCAACATCTTCGTCCTCGGTGCTGAAGATGTTGGTCGGGGCCGGTGCTGCTTGCTGCGCTTCAAGTCTCGCGGCTCGTCGATTCCGGAGAGTCTTCTTGGATCTGAATCGGGCACAGGCCATACATTTCGATTCGTCGTGATCCGGTGAGAGGCATTTGTTGCACACCGGGTGGACGTCGATATGTGGATATTTCGTGTGGCAAACAGGACACAGCTTGAATGGGGTCCTCGATTCCATCGTCGATGTAGGGTCGATGGTCGGATATAATGGATCCGAAAAAGTTGTTAAAGTCGCTAAAGTAGCAAGTAAACTGTCGATACCGATCGGGAACAGTACCGACGAAAACTAAAGGCCTTTTGGCCTGAAAACTAAATTTTCCTAACTTGAGTCAAGATAAGCACATCCGAACCCAATGGCGGAAAAAAACAATCTGAGGATGGAGAGGATGCCCATGCGCACTGTGGTCCAGGGGAGGAGTCACCTATCTCAGGATACTTCGAAGACTCTTCCAGGACAACAACGTGCAAACATCCGGACCCAACACTAGGCGGCGATCTATGCACAGATATGAATTCAGCAGCCCACATGCCTCGAACCTAAAAAAACGGTTTGATGAATTATCCTGTGATCTATCTTCATAACAGCACATGCATGCTAACTGCTTCACAGAGTTGTGAATTGAAGAAGGGCTATACAGGGAGAAGGATACAGAGGCAGAGAGTTTTGTCATCCAACCTTGTTTCCGCGAAATCTTCCAGGCAGGACCCTCTAATGACAAATCAACATCAATCTGATTATCTTTGGTTGCTCTCCCCAAAGTGATCTGTTGATGGAAAGAAGGAGACTTTTAAATAGTGAGAATAGCAAGGAAGACAAACAGACCCATGGATTAGAAGGGGAGAAAGATGGAGGAAAAAAAGAGCAAAAAGCAGAAAAAAACTGAATACACTGAGATATAAGGAAAGAGAACAAGGAGGAGTACATGGTGAAGAATGGAAAGTGCAATGAGTAAGAGAAATATTTTGGTTATAGCAAGAGTGATCATCAGTCAAGGAGGGAGTGACATGGTATCTGAAAATAAACCAATAGATGAATACTATTAGCAAGAAATGAATTGAAGACAACAGGGAATGGAGATCACTTTTTGTTCAAGAAGCGAAAGAGTAACGTTTAAAAACATAACAGATTTTCAACATAGAACATTACTGAAAAATTCTCCATCATGGGATCTTCTTTGGTATTCATAAAGAGTGGAATATTTCACCTACTTGCAAGGTTCCGAAATCTAATTTTCATCATTTTTAAGACGAAACCCATGATCAAGTACTTGGATCACAAATAATGTTTACTGTCTCTGGCTAAACTTTAGCGAATGAAGAGACTGGCTGCTCAAGTCTAGAAGTAAGCAGATTCTACATTTTAGAATTTTAGGCAGCCCATCAAAAAAAAAAACATTATGTCTGCAGAGACGCAGGTTAATTTATTTCAGTTTTTCACTCTGATTTTTTCCCACGTGCAAAGAAGACTGGTGTACATCAAAACACTAATGAAAATGAATCAGTGCTGCTTTCTCTCTTTTACAGAGATGGCCAACACCCTTTCTCATTGCAGTGTCACTGAGACTCTGGAGAACCTTCCAAACTTTGATCCTCTTGAAAGTCTAGTGACAAAAGTACCTGTTTGCAGAAATAAAATAAGGTGGAAGATGTATATCAAAATCAGCTGCACTAGTATCGAGATGCAAGGCCAAACGCTGCGGACTCCCAGAACTGGTATGGATAGCACTCTGTAAATTGTCTGTTGATAAATATTAAAATGGGTCCTTCCTATGGAGACAAGAGCAAGCATTTGCCTAGAATTGTTTTACAGAAAGACAGAAGGGAAAATGAACACTCCTTACAGTATGGAAAACAGGTTACAATGACGTGCACATGGGGTTTTGGCTAGTAAGGCATATGCTACTTACCAGTATACATCTGTTCTTGGCATGTAGAGCTGCAGATCTACACACTGTGCATAGATCGCCATCTGGTGTTCGGCCCGGATGTTTGCAGTTGTTTTTCCTCTTGGAAAGTCTTTGGAAGTCACAAGGTATGTGACTCCTCCTTTGGATTGTATTGCGCATGGGCTTCGGCTCCATCCTCAGATTGTTTTTCGCCAGCAGGGAAAGATGGAGCGTAGTAATAACAGTGAAGATGCCTGTTGGACCTAGTGTCCTAGGGGTAGCTTGGCTTAAGTTAACAGGCATTCATCTCAACATGGCGTCTCGTGTTTGCATCCTCCTCAGTCCACAATCTAGCGCGACACCACTCAAAAAGGACACTACACTGATTGTATTTTAACGTTTACTAGAATTCTTCCAACTTTCTTACTTTACAGGAATTCTCAGTTCCACATGACAGAAATGAACATTATACTTGCATTTAAGATGACAGTTCTATTCAAACAATACATTTCATACAGTAGTTTCTGAAACACCCTCTGAGCGTTTCCCACCCTGAATCGGGAGATCTAGTTACATTTCTACAGGGCGTACTTCAAATCACATTTCAAAAGAACATTTAGTCCCCTCTAAATATTCGATCTGAGGGTTCCCCTCACAGCTGTACTTCGGGACTCTTATACTGACAATTCTATCCAATTTCCGCCTTCTAGGCGCTACGTTGGACCTTCACTGGCTGGCAACTCAGTGATCCATTCTAGACAGTCTGCCGAGCTCTGCTTATTTCTTGACAGTCAACCCATCACATTTTCATTAACATGGAATTCGATCTCCAGCGGTCACTGACTGGGAGATTGTCCCTTCCCACACTGTGCGACAGGACTGTATTCCCCAATAGTCAGTCTCGTGTCAAATGCAGTCACTTTCCCTCTACTATTCGTCAAGAACTGGTGTTCCCCACAGTAACTGACCTCAAGGGATACCAGGACACTTCCTGCCCACTGCAACGTACTCCCACGGGCCCTCTGGGGACTCCCTTATCGCCCCCACTTCTCCTACTAGTGCCCCGCTTACTGTGTTCGTGCTGGTCGTCCTGCGAGTAGCTTAATCCTGAACTGAAGGATCTTGTTTCCGGGTGTCTGAACTCACGACACCCGATGGGGAAATCTTGCCGAAGGGTCGGAGGACGTCTCACTAGGCACCCCACCGAAATGCCTCACCCAACGCTTACTTGTAGAGAGGGTGTCCTCCGTTGCCGCTGGCCTTCCCTCGACGCTTCCTACCGCTATGGGCCTCACTTCCTTGGGGGCTTGGCCAGCCGGCCGGGCCCCGGGTCGATTCAGACTCCGTTGCGGGATGCCCCGATACTTCCAGCATCAGTGTCAGACGGGGCGCGGCCTTCCGGGGTTACTGGCAGCAGAGAGGGGCGGCGCTACGGCCCCTCTCACGTGACATGAGGATGCCGGCCTCTAAGCCGGTCGCGTCTCGCTCCTCTCAGGCAATTCTCCTCACCTGGGCAGCGGCGTCGCGGCTCACCCGCTCCTCACAGGGAGCCCAACCACAAGCTCCTGCAAGCCGTGAACCACCTCCGGAGGATGCCAGGAGTCCCCCACGATCTCGGGACGATGACGGTGACCAGTTCTGGTAGGGTCTTAAGGAGGGAAATCGAAGGGGGGGGGGGGGGGGGCCCAAATTAAGGGTGCCAGTAATTCTTTGGTGCAGCTGGATTGGAGTCCAGAATCTTCCTTGTTCCGGGAAGTGGCCACAGGTGAATCCCAAGATAACGTTGTCCACCAGATCTCCGACGGCGTTCAGGGCCCGGTCACAAGGTTAGGGGTGACGTCACCTGGTTTGGAAGTTTGTGCAGGCCCTTAAGCCTGTCTGTTCCTTTTCAGGCGCAACCACCTCCTCACACAGGCGCCTTACTCATGATGCCACACAGTCCTCTCTGAAAAACCTAAAATGGCCGCTCTCCTGTCACCTCTATTTATCACCTTGGACCTGACTTGCCAGAAAGGCCCAGAAGGTTCTGGAATCTCCCATAGCAGTCATGGTCCAGGTGCTGAAGTGACAGTTGGAGCCACCATTTTATGAATATCACCTTCCTCATCTATTCCCCTCAGAGGAGCACCTTGCGCCTTTCCCTCATGTGGTGACTATGAGGCGCCCAGAACCTCTACACCAGCACCCAAAAAGTTTGGTAGACAGAAAAAAATGAGAAGGGGAAAAGGGACAAAAATAATAAAATGAGGAGGGAACTGCCAAAGGGCTGACAGGTCTAACACTCGTTCCCCCCAGCTGAAAGTGGGGAGAGCTACCCAACCCCTTGGGAGTCCTCTTCACTAAGGCGGAAATACCTGGAGAGACCGTCAGCATTGGCGTGGTCCACTCCTGGGCGATGTTCCACCCTAAAGTCCATCCCCTGTAGGGAAATGGACCACCTCAACAGCTTGGGATTCTCGCCCCTCATTTGCATCAGCCACCTGAGGGGCCGGTGGTCGGTCTGAACCAGGAAGTGCGAGCCAAACAGGTATGGCCGCAGCTTCTTCAGAGCCCACACCACCGCAAAAGCCTCCCTCTCAATTGCACTCCACCTCTGTTCCCGGGGGAGTAGTCTCCTAGATAGGAAAACCACCGGTTGGTCTAGACCCTCGTCATTGAGTTGCGACAGCACTGCCCCAATACCGTGCTCCGACGCGTCTGTCTGGACAATGAACTCCTTGGCAAAGTCAGGGGCCCTGAGAACAGGTGCCGCACACATGGCCTTTTTCAAGGTGTCAAAAGCTTGACATCCCTCGGTCCAGATTACCCGTCGAGGGTGCTTTTTGGAAGTGAGCTCAGTCAAGGGGGCCACAATGGTACCGTATCCCTTGACAAAGCGTCGGTAGTAACCAGTGAGGCCCAAGAAGGCCCGGACCGCTGTCTGAGTCTTGGGGGGTTCCCAGGCCATGATGGTTTCGATCTTGGCCTGGAGGGGTTGCACCTTGCCCCGACCCACCAAGTGACCGAGATACACTACCGACCCCTGCCCGATCTGGCACTTACTGGCTTTCATCGTCAGACCCGCCTGCTGCAAAGCCTGAAGAACAGCCTGAAGGTGACACAAATGGTCCTCCCAGCTGCGGCTGAAGACAGCGATGCCATCCAGGTACGCAACTGAAAAGGCTTCCATTCCAGAGAGGACCTGGTTCACCAATCGCTGGAACGTAGCAGGGGCGTTCTTGAGCCGAAAGGGCATCACACAGAACTGGTAGTGACCCTCGGGTGTGGAGAAGGCGGACCTTTCCTGGGCTCCATCCGTCAGGGAAATCTGCCAGTACCCGGATGTAAGGTCAAAGGTACTGAGATATTGGGCAGCTCCCAACCGGTCAATGAGCTCATCCGCCCTCGGGATAGGATGAGCATCTGTCTTTGTCACTGAATTCAGTCCCCTGTAAACCACACAGAACCGGAGTTCTGGGGTAGTGCCCGGTGGGGCAGCTTTTGGTACCAGTACCACTGGACTGGACCAGGGACTACTTGAAGGCTCAATTACTCCTAGCTCTAGCATCTTGGTAACTTCTCCATGGATGCTAGCCTTCACTTTATCCGACAGTCGGTAGGACTTGGACTTCACAGGTGGGCTGTCCCCTGTGTCCACATCATGGGTACACAGATGAGTCCTTCCCAGGATAAGCGAAAACAAGGAAGCAAACTGCTCCAGTACCTGGCGACAGTCCTTCTGTTGTTCAGGAGTTAGGGACGGGGAAAGGATCACTCCCTCCACCGACCCATCCTTCTCTTGGGACGCAAACAGATCGGGAAGAGGTTCACTTTCCTCTTCCTCTGACCCATCAGTCACCATCATTAACGTGACCTCGGGTCTCTCTTGGTGAGGCTTGAGGCGGTTGACATGGAGCACCCGATGGGGCTGCCTGGGGGTCTTAAGATCTACCACGTAGGTAACCTTGCCCTTCTTTTCAACCACCTCAAAGGGACCCGACCAGCGATCCTGGAGGGCGCTAAGCTCTCCAGGTTCCATCACCCACACCTTCTGGCCAGGCTCCAGCTCCACCGGGTGAGCATTTCGGTCATACCATTCCTTCATGACCGTCTGGCTGGCTTCTAGGTTTTCAGAAGCTTGCTTCCACAACCTAGCCATTTGGCTACGAAAGGCCAGCATGTAGCTCACCACATCCGGGGGAAGTTTTCTGGGAGTCTTTTCCCATCCATCCTTCACCAGGCTGAGGGGTCCACGCACAGGGTGCCCGTACAACAACTCGAAGGGGCTGAAGCCCACTCCCTTCTGTGGTACCTCCCTGTACGAAAACAGCAAACAAGGTAGGAGGACGTCCCATTTCCTCCGCAGGCTCTCGGGCAGACTCCGGATCATGCCCTTTAAGGTTTTGTTAAACCTTTCCACCAGACCATTAGTCTGGGGGTGATAAGGAGTGGAGAACCGGTAAGTAACTCCACACTCTTTCCACATGGCCTGCATGTAGGCCGACATGAAGTCGGTACCTCTGTCCGACACCACTTCCTTGGGGAATCCCATCCGGGTAAAAATTCCCATAAGGGCCCGTGCCACCGCAGGTGCAGTAATGGTCCTCAGAGGGATAGCCTCTGGGTACCGTGTGGCATGATCCACCAGAACCAGGATAAACCTGTGACCGGCCGATGTTGGTGGATCCAATGGCCCGACAATGTCGATGCCCACCCTTTCAAAGGGGGTACCAACGACAGGCAGTGGTTCCAGGGGAGCTTTCAGCTTCACCCCTGTCTTCCCACTAGCTTGGCAGGTTACACACGTCCTACAAAAAGTATCAGACGTAATCCTCATCTGAGGCCAGTAAAAATGAGGGACAAGTCGAGCAAAGGTCTTGTCCCAAGTGTCCTGCCAAGGGTATTTCGTGAGCCAGTCCTAATAGGAAGGCTCGGTAACGCTGGGGAACTACCAAAGCCCGGGATGAACCATGCACCGGAGCCTTGGGTTCGCTATACAGGAGTCCATCTTCCCAGTATATGTGGAAGTTCCCCGAATCGTTACCCGCTGCCTGGGCTTCGGCCTGCCGCCGTAACCCCTCAAGGGTAGGGCACTCCTTCTGGGCCCGACAAAACTCTTCCCTAGGAGGTCCTCCCTCCACCTGCCAGTCTGCAGGGGTAGGTAAGCCCTCCAGGGAAGTTACATCCCCCTCCGTAGACTCCGGGACCACTTCAGTTGCCCCATCCACCTTTGGAGGGTCAGATGCCGGGGCAGGCTTCCCCCGTCCCCGTCTACCCTTTCCGGCAGCTGGTTGGGCCTTTGTCCCAGGCTCCAACCTCTGTGAATCTCCTCTTCGGGTAGTCACGGACCGAGTGTGGGCACACGTCCACTCAGGGGTCCCCAACATTTCCATGTGGGCCCTGAACTCAACCTCCTTCCATGCCGAGTGTTCAAGGTCGTTTCCCAACAGGCAGTCGACCGGCATGGCAGGGCTGATCGCAACTCGTAGAGGACCCGTCACCCCTCCCCACTCAAAGGGAACCTGGGCCACCGGATAGTGACCCTCTCGGTTGTCTGCCATCACAACCGGGTGGACTACATTGGGGACCACCTGCTCCGGGGACACCAGCTGACTCCTTACCATAGTCATGCTGGCTCCAGTGTCCCTCAGAGCCTCCACCCTCTGGGCATTGATGGTGACCCATTGCCTGTACTTAGTAGTATTCGAGGGCATCTGGGTCTTAGGAACCATCTCACAATCCCCTAAGGACACTAGGGTTAGCCCTGCCCACTCACCTCCCTTATCTAGGGGCAACTCCTCCCCGAGCACTACACTCGCCACCCCAGGGGTCTTTCCTCCAATGGGAGGGTGTGGTCTCTTGGGGCACTTGACATCCCCCTTATAGTGCCCAACCTCACCACACTCATAACATCGGACAACCCTAGGCTGCTGACCACGGTCAGGATAAGGGGGTTTGTGGGGGCCAACCTTAGGAGGGAATCCTACTCCCTTCCCTGGTGAACTCTTTTGGGGGCCTTTAGAGAACTCCCTCTTTTTGTCTCCCCCCTCTTTCTTCTGGGGGGCGCCCTGTCCAGCCCCTTGGAAATTACCTCCAGTCCCTTTTGAGGATACCCGGGTACTCGCCCAGATATCCACCTCCTCTGCAAGCTTCCTGGGATTAGTTAGCTTGCTGTCTACTAGGTGCTGACGCAGCTCCGGAAAACTTTTCTCGAGGAGGTGCTCCTTTAAAATTAAATTGTACAGTCCCTCATAGTCCTTGACATCACTGCCCTGCACCCAGCCCTCTAAGGCCTTCCTAGCATAGTCCAAGAAGTCCACCCAATTCTGGGTGGACAACTTCTGACTGCCCTGAAACCTCTGCCTGAATTTTTCAGGGGTCAGCCCAAATTTCCTCACTAGGGCTACCTTCATGACGGGGTACCTGGTCTGGTCTGGCTGTTCTAGCGCTAATAAGGCATCCCTCCCCACCGGAGGCATATACCTATACAGGCCACCCCCCACTGAGCTTTGGGGACCCCATGGGCTCTTAAAGAAACCTCATAGGCAGCCAGCCATTTTCAATGTCATCCCCTATACCATAGCTAGCAACTACATCTTTGGGCAGGTAGGGCCTGGACTTTCTCGGGACTTCTCTCGGTATGCTGCCACCATTAGGACTGCTGGGGGTTCCAATTTGAAGGGCTTTGAGCTCTAACTCCTTTAAGTGGAGCTCATGGAGGAACCTCCTCTCCTCCCTCTCCTTTTCCAACCGGGCCAGATCCATTCTAAGCTGCCTCTCTTCCCTTCGGTCAGCTAGGTCAGCAGAGGACAAGCTCCCCCCTGAGGTGCTACTTCCCACCCTTGATGGGGCCCTGGACCCAACGTCCTTATTATCGCTCCCAGGGGGAAGAAGGACTTCCGGTTCTTCTAGGAGGTCTAGTCCTGGTTCTTCCTCCCGTTTCCCGCTAGGGTGGGCCATAACCCAGGCTCTTAAGCTTGCTTGGAGCTCTGTTTTCTTCGCCCCCTGCTTAAAGAATACCTCCCGTCCCTGGCAGAATTCCTTCAATTGGGCCACTGTATACTCCTCCAGCCTACCCAATTCGAATTCCATCCTACCAGATGGGACCCCAACACAGTCAACAAGAACTTTACTCTGGAAGACTTTCCCAAGAAAGGAAATATACAGGACAATTTTAAAAAAACTCCAATTAGGAAAACAATCTGGAGAAAACTCCAGTTAAAACAATCAATCAAGTGTAGGTGGTGATGCGCACAAAACTGCCACTAAGCGGATGCAAGCACTGAATAACAATCCCACCTCTGAGCACCAACTTGTTGGACCTAGTGTCCTAGGGGTAGCTTGGCTTAAGTTAACAGGCATTCATCTCAACATGGCGTCTCGTGTTTGCATCCTCCTCAGTCGGCAATCCAGCGCGACACCACTCAAAAAGGACACTACACTGATTGTATTTTAACGTTTACTAGAATTCTTCCAACTTTCTTACTTTACAGGAATTCTCAGTTCCACATGACAGAAATGAACATTATACTTGCATTTAAGATGACAGTTCTATTCAAACAATACATTTCATACAGTAGTTTCTGAAACACCCTCTGAGCGTTTCCCACCCTGAATCGGGAGACCTAGTTACATTTCTACAGGGCGTGCTTCAGATCACATTTCAAAAGAACATTTAGTCCCCTCTAAATATTCGATCTGAGGGTTCCCCTCACCGCTGTACTTCGGGACTCTTATACTGACAATTCTATCCAATTTCCGCCTTCTAGGCGCTACGTTGGACCTTCACTGGCTGGCAACTCAGTGATCCATTCTAGACAGTCTGCCGAGCTCTGCTTATTTCTTGACAATCAACCCATCACATTTTCATTAACATGGAATTCGATCTCCAGCTGTCACTGACTGGGAGATCGTCCCTTCCCACACTGTGCGACAGGACTGTATTCCCCAATAGTCAGTCTTGTGTCAAATGCAGTCACTTTCCCTCTACTATTCGCCAAGAACTGGTGTTCCCCACAGTAACTGACCTCAAGGGATACCAGGACACTTCCTGCCCACTGCAACGTACTCCCACGGGCCCTCTGGGGACTCCCTTATCGCCCCCACTTCTCCTACTAGTGCCCCGCTTACTGTGTTCGTGCTGGTCGTCCTGCGAGTAGCTTAATCCTGAACTGAAGGATCTTGTTTCCGGGTGTCTGAACTCACGACACCCGATGGGGAAATCTTGCCGAAGGGTCGGAGGACGTCTCACTAGGCACCCCACCGAAATGCCTCACCCAACGCTTACTTGTAGAGAGGGTGTCCTCCGTTGCCGCTGGCCTTCCCTCGACGCTTCCTACCGCTATGGGCCTCACTTCCTTGGGGGCTTGGCCAGCCGGCCGGGCCCCGGGTCGATTCAGACTCCGTTGCAGGATGCCCCGATACTTCCAGCATCAGTGTCAGACGGGGCGCGGCCTTCCGGGGTTACTGGCAGCAGAGAGGGGCGGCGCTACGGCCCCTTTCACGTGACATGAGGATGCCGGCCTCTAAGCCGGTCGCGTCTCGCTCCTCTCAGGCAATTCTCCTCACCTGGGCAGCGGCGTCGCGGCTCACCCGCTCCTCACAGGGAGCCCAACCACAAGCTCCTGCAAGCCGTGAACCACCTCCGGAGGATGCCAGGAGTCCCCCACGATCTCGGGACGATGACGGTGACCAGTTCTGGTAGGGTCTTAAGGAGGGAAATCGAAGGGGGGGGGCCCAAATTAAGGGTGCCAGTAATTCTTTGGTGCAGCTGGATTGGAGTCCAGAATCTTCCTTGTTCCGGGAAGTGGCCACAGGTGAATCCCAAGATAACGTTGTCCACCAGATCTCCGACGGCGTTCAGGGCCCGGTCACAAGGTTAGGGGTGACGTCACCTGGTTTGGAAGTTTGTGCAGGCCCTTAAGCCTGTCTGTTCCTTTTCAGGCACAACCACCTCCTCACACAGGCGCCTTACTCCTGATGCCACACAGTCCTCTCTGAAAAACCTAAAATGGCCGCTCTCCTGTCACCTCTATTTATCACCTTGGACCTGACTTGCCAGAGAGGCCCAGCAGAAGGTTCTGGAATCTCCCATAGCAGTCATGGTCCAGGTGCTGAAGTGACAGTTGGAGCCACCATTTTATGAATATCACCTTCCTCATCTATTCCCCTCAGAGGAGCACCTTGCGCCTTTCCCTCATGTGGTGACTATGAGGCGCCCAGAACCTCTACACCAGCACCCAAAAAGTTTGGTAGACAGAAAAAAATGAGAAGGGGAAAAGGGACAAAAATAATAAAATGAGGAGGGAACTGCCAAAGGGCTGACAGGTCTAACAATGCCCATGTGTGTTGTATCTAAATAAGATAGACTGGAATAGATAAAGGTAGGCGGGTGGGCGTGTGTAGATCTGCAGCTCTACATGCCAAGAACAGATGCATACTGGTAAGTAGCATTTGCCGTTCGAGGCATATGAGCTGCAGATTACACACTGTGCATAGATTATACAGCAGTACCCATCCTTAGCGGCGACCACCCGTATCTGTTGCAGTGGTTTGAAATAACGTTTTGAGTACAGCCTGGCCCACACTAGCCTGTTACTTAGTTTGCACATCTACACAACAGTGTTTAGTGAAAGTGTGCGGTGTTGACCATGTAGCTGCTCTGCAGATATCATCTAATGGGATGTTCCCTAGAAATGCCATTGAAGCCCCTATTTTACAAGTAGAGTGGGCTTTAGGGGGAACGGATAGCGTTCGTTTTGCATTGTGGTAGCAAATCTGAATGCATTTGACAATCCACCTAGCTATCCCTGACTTGGAGATGGGGTTGCCTTTGTGTGGTGGTGAGAAAGAGACAAAGAGTGGTTTGGTCTTACAAAAAGGTTGTGTTCTCTCGATGTAGCAGAGTAAGGCTCGTTTGACATCTAATGTGTGAAGAGCTCTTTCTGCAACGGACTGTGGTTACGAGAAGAATGCTGGTAGTTCTACAGATTGGTTTAGGTGAAAAGGAGAAATGACTTTAGGGAGGAATTTTGGGTTACTACGGAGAACAACCTTGTTATGGTGCATTTGGAGAAAAGGTTCTTGAATGGTAAGTGGTTGTATCTCACTGTCCCTTCTGAGGGAAGTGATGGCTACAAGAAAGGCGGTTTTCCATGTTAGGAATTGAAGTTCACATTTGTGTAGAGGTTCAAAGGGAGGTCCCATTAGTCTGGTAAGAACTATATTTAGGTTCCACACAGGTGAGGGTGGCACTCTGGGGGGAATTATTCTTTTGAGGCCTTCCATGAAGGCTTTAATGGCAGGTACTCTAAAAAGTGATAGATGTTGCCTGTTTTGTAGATAAGCTGCTATGGCTGCAATGTGCAGTCTAATGGACGTATAGGCTAGATTGCATCTTTGTAGGTGTAGTAAATAGCCTATGATGTGTGGAATGGACACATCTAGGGGACTGATGGTATTGTTGTGACAATACACAACAAAACGTTTCCACTTGGCTGCGTACCAAGCTCTAGTGGTGGGTCGCCTAGCTTCTTTAATGACGTTCATGCAGTCAGGGGGAAGATTTAGATAACCGAATTCTAGGATTTCAGGAGCCAGATCGCAAGGTTGAGCTGAGCTGGGTCCGGGTGCCTGATCTCTCCATGGTTCTGGGTTAAGAGGTGTGGAGAGAGGTGTAACTTTTGGTGCGGTACTACAGATAGTTCCAGCAGTGTGGTGTACCACGGTTGTCTGGCCCAAGTTGGAGCTACTAGGATTAGCGTGAGGGAGTGTTGTTGTAGTTTGCGCACCACTAATGGAATGAGTGGGAGAGGCGGAAAAGCGTATGCAAATCTGCCTGACCAGTTCATCCATATCGCATTGCCTTTGGACAATAAGTGTGGATATCTGGCGGCGAAGCTTGGGCATTTGGCGTTTTCGTGGGTGGCGAAGAGGTCGATCTGTGGATACCCCCACATTTGAAAGTACGGGTGAATAACTTGTGGGTGGAGTTCTCACTCGTGGAGTTGTTGTGTTTGTCTGCTGAGCAGATATGCCATAGTGTTTTGGACTCCTGAGACATGCTGGGCTAGGAGAAAGATTTTCTGGGGAATGGCCCATCTCCATATGCTCTGTGCTAGCTGAGAGAGCTGTGGAGAGTGTGTGCCGCCTTGTTTTTGTATATAGTACATGGCTGTCATGTTGTCTGTGCGGACTAGGACTGCTTTGCCTGAAATCTGTGTTTGAAAAGATTTTAGGGCTAAAAATATGGCTAGTAACACCAGATGGTTGATGTGGAGTAACTTTTGTTGAGGTGTCCATCTGCCCTGTATGGTGTGATGTAATAGGTGAGCTCCCCAGCCGGAGAGCAATACGTCCGTTGTCAGTACTACCTGAGGAACCGGGTCCAGGAACGGTCGCCCTTTTGAAAGGTTTTTCAAAAGGGCGACCGTTGGTAGATCTGGTGTCTACCAACACCAGATCTGTTAATTGACCCTGGGCCTGGTTCCATTGGCGTGCTAGGCACTCTTGGAGAGGACGCATCTGGAGTCTTGCGTGGGGTACTATGAATATGCAAGAGGCCATCATTCCTATTAGTTGCATGAACACTCGAGCTGGAAGAGAGTGTTGTGGCTGAAATTTTGCGTGTAGAGCTTGAATGCTTGCTATCCTGGCAGGACTGGGGTAGGCTAGCGCTCTTGGTGTCTATAGTGGCACCCAGATATTGTTTTACGTGGGACGGTTGGAGATGGGACTTTGCGTGGTTTACCATGAAGCCCAGTTGGTGAAGTAGTTGGATAGTGGCGTGCGTGTATTGTACACACTGGTTGTATGAACTGGCTTTTATTAGCCAGTCGTCTAGGTATGGGAAGTCCTGGATGTGTTGTCTCCGCAGGTGTGCTGCCACTACTGCTAGGCACTTGGTGAATACTCGTGGTGCTGTGGTGACTCCAAATGGGAGTACTTTGAATTGGTAGTGTTGGCCGTCCACTACAAATCTGAGGAACTTCCTGTGAGCGTTGTGAATGGGAATGTGGAAATAGGCGTCTTTGAGGTCTAAAGTGGTCAGGAAATCGTTGTGGGAGAGCAGTGGAAGTACCTGCTGAAGTGTTACCATGTGAAAATTGTCTGAGTGTATGTATTGGTTTAGGGGCCTGAGGTCTAGGATGGGTCGTAGAGTGTCGTCCCTTTTTGGTATGAGAAAATATAGGGAGTAGACACCCATATTTTGTTGGTTGGTAGGAACCCTTTCTATCGCCCCCTTTTGTAGGAGGGAGATTACCTTCTGCTTTAGTAGTGTTAGATGTTCCTGTGACATTGGGCGTTGTCGGGGTGGAATTTTTTTTGGGGGGGGGGGGGGGGGGGGGGGGGAGATAGATATTAGTTCTAGGCAGTAGCCTGACCCGAATTATTTGTGTTACCCATTTGTCTGAGGTGATGGTAGTCCAGACAGGAAGGAAATTGTGGAGTCTGCCCCTGACCGGAGTGGGATGGTCTGGGGGGAGTGGAGGGGAGTCATTGAGTAGGTGCGGAGGCAGAGCGGGCGGTGTTTGTCTTGCCCCTGCCTTTATTATTGTTGCCTCTGTAGCCGCCTCTTTGGTAACCCCTTGAAAAGGTGGATTGGGTAGGGGCCTTATATGAAGTGGAAGCGGTGTCAGAGGAGTAGCCTCTGGATGTGCTCCGAAAGGAAGAGCGGCGAAAGGAGCGCTTGGGAGGGTGTAAGGCTCCCATAGATCGCCGTTTCGGTGTCTTTTTTCATTTTTTCCAGGGCCTTATCCACTTTTGGACCGAACAGATGTTCCTGGTCAAAGAGGAGGTTAAGGATAGAAGCTTGCACTTCTGGTTTAAAACCCAAGAGCCTTAGCCAGGCATGGCGACGGAGGAGGGTGCTGATATTAATGGCTCTGGAGGTGGTGTCAGCTGCATCCAGGGCACAGCGGATGGAGGTATTGGTAATGGTTTTGCCCTCCTGAATTAACTCATTTGCCCTATTTTTATATTTGTCAGGGAGATGTTGCATTATGGCTTCTAGTTCGTCATAATGGGCCCTGTCGTATCTTGCCAGTAGCGCTTGTGTATTAGCGATGCGCCATATGTTGGCAGCTTGGGATGCGGAGCGCTTGCCCGATGCGTTCAAGAGTTTTGACTCTTTATCAGGTGGTGGTGCTTCGCCTGACGCTTGGGAGTTTGCTCTCTTTCGTGCTATAGACACTACTAGGGAATCTAGTGGTGCTCGCCCTCTGATGTAGGCGGGATCTGTAGGGGCAGGTTTATATTTTTTGTCAATGCGCTGGTTAATGACCCTGGTTCTGACCGGGTCTTTAAAGACCTCTGGCGCGTGTTTGATAACCCCTTTGAGCATGGGCAGTATGGAGGTGGCCCTATGCGTGGTATCAAAAGTATCGAGAAGGAAGTCCTCCTCCACGGGGTCGGTATGGAGATCTACCCCGTGATAGTGTGCAGCCCTTTGGAGTAAGTGGTTGAACCCTAATGAGTCTTCTGGTGGGGATGGTCTCGAAGGGTAGAGATCATCTTGCGGGACGTTAGGGATGTCAGGGATGTTATAGTTGTCCCATGGGTCTGGGGAGCCTGTGGGAGTGGGGTCCCCTGTAGGCAAGTCATGGGGTACGTCCCCTATGTAACGATAGACATCATCATTATCATCATGCGGAGAGGGTGTGGGGGGGAATGATGAGGGGGGGGGGGGGGAGTTGGAGGAGGGGAAGGTGGAGGAGGTGGTGAAAGCATTCTGAAAGGGGAGGTAGCAGAATCTTTCCTCCTAGGAGGTGGAGCTGGGGCAGGCTTTTCCAGCTGTCTCTTTCTGATGCTGAGCATCAAATGTCCGGTTTTGGGGTCCTTGATCAATGTCTTTTGCAATGGATCAGGTGTAAAAAGTTCTTCCGAGGGTGGTTTGTCCGTCGGCGGCGAAGGCACCGGGGTCGTTGGTTTGCTTGTTTTAGAGTCTGCGCTAGTCCATTGTTTGGAACTATGCGGCCGGGAAAGGGCTGTCTGTTTACTCGGTGCCGAGATGGTTTTCGGCTTCGAGATATCAGTGTGGGTGGCCTTGTGTTTTTTTGCTCGGTTCCGGGGATGGTGTCGGTACCGAGGAGCTGGTTTTCGGCACCGAGTGTTTCGGTGTGGAGCTCGGTGCCGAGGAGGAGGCCATTTTCTTTTTCGGCGTCGGTGCGGAGGAGTGTTTCTCGGCACCGACGGTGGGCTGGCTCGAGCCCGAGCCGCCGAAGCAGTGTGTTTGGTCTTCCCTAGGCCTGGAGGCGAAGGCGTGACCGAAGCCTTTTTCTGTGCCGTCGAGGGTGTGGGGGGGGGGCTTCAGTACTCACGACCCTCTGTGCCGGAGTGATGTCCTCCACATCTGAATCGTCGGCTTCGGAGGCGCTGACGAGGCCCTCGTCGGTGTCTTGTCCTTCTGGAGCGTCGACGCCTTCCCCGAAGATGTTGTCTGGAATCGTCATCGACGAGTGTGCAATGGTTCTTCTCGCCCTTCGGTCTCGAATGGTTTTCTTGGACCGGAAGGACTTGCACGTCGGACAGTCTCGAGCCTCGTGTTCAGGGGAGAGGCAGAGGTTACAGACTTCGTGAAGGTCGGTGTGGGGGAATTTGGACCCACATCGAGGGCACTTCTTGAAAGGAGTCCTTTCCATTAGCCAGGACCGAAGCTTGGGTAGGCCCGAAGGCCGTCGTCGACGACTGGAATCGAAGGTCTTGATCGAGGAGAGCCGCGTCGAGTGTGGAGTTCGCGATCGAAAACAATACCGCGAATGGGGTGAGGATTGCGCGTCGATAGAGGAACTGGAAACTGTTCGGAACCTGAGCGCGAAGATCACATCAGAGCCCGATGGCGGAAAAAAACAATCTGAGGATGGAGCCAAAGCCCATGCGCAATACGATCCAAAGGAGGAGTCACATACCTCGTGACTTCCAAAGACTTTCCAAGAGGAAAAACAACTGCAAACATCCGGCCCCAACACCAGATGGCGATCTATGCACAGTGTGTAATCTGCAGCTCATATGCCTCGAACATTCTATTTTAAGGCTGTCACTTCATCCCGGACACCTACCCTCATTATCACACTCATTCCCATGCAGCTGCATTCACTCTCCTCAAAACTAAGAATCAAAAAGACTCCACTAGCCAACCTGTCTTTACATTGAAGACCCAAAATGCTGCCTTGCCTAGAGTTGAAACTGTTTTACGGGCAAAAGGCTGGTCCACTTCATGCCATATTTAGTTTTTGGTAGTATTGTCATAGGTTAATTTGGTATTTGCGGTTATCTTGGGTATGCCCAGTTAACTGGATTTTGCATAGCTACCTCTTGTGTTTTCATGCACTGCCATTTTTTTTTTTTTAAGCAGGAGAGCAGACCACTGGCAAGATATATGACCTACTCTTAAGGACGGCTTCATCGCATCACAGGCTTACCTCTCGAGACCTCATGAGGTAGCGCACCATGCGACCCCGCAGCACTGCCAGAGTCTGATTATCAAAGTCTGGAGAACTCATACCTGTGAGAGAGAAATATGAATCATTACAAAGCCATTAGAAAATGCATATTTTGCAACAAAACATGTTACTTCAGCAACCGGGCCAAATGTCTGGACTCTTGGGGTACTATCGCAGCATACCCTAGAGGGAGCAGTTTGTCTGACAGAGTCACTTACATGCTGGGTTCTTTACGAAAGTATAACATTAGGACAGTTTCTTCAATACCAACCCAAACCACTCTCACCCAACCTCAACAAATAGGGGGTGGAGTCTCTTTGCTCCTGCCTTCTTGAGTACCCCCAAGGGACAGAATCTAGTCGACAACCTTCTAAATGGGCTGGGTTCCTTGCGAAAGGGCCACATAGTCTGAGCGTCTTGTGATAGAACCCAGTGAGGGATGAGCTTTGTAACAGATCATGCTACAAATGCCTAAACTTCAAGTGATAGGCCCCATCAGTCTAGGGTGAAATTCAAGTCATAATATATACCCCTCTTCTGTTCCCTGTGGGCTGAGTACTATGGGCTTGTGCTCCCAGGGGCTGTAGTCCCATCATTAAACCTGCTAGGGGTAGGGTTCTTTGCAACAGTGTACAGCAGGGACTGAATTCTATGTTCGAGTGCACCCGTCTCCTCCCAGGTAGGAAATCCCTATACTACCACTCGGAAAGGTTTCTCTCCCTGCCCCATGTTGCAAGGCCCCTCCCCAGGTGCTGGACTGTGCGTGACAGATCTCCCACAGGACTCTGGAGGCTACTGCAACCAGTGGAAAGCCTCCTCAAGGACTGGACACTCAGTGTACCCTATTGGGGCTGCACATTCTGCTATAGTACCCCAAGTACTTGAATTACCAGTGATGCTGTCTACCAGGACTTGCCACTTGTGCAGCTCCTGTTCCAGCTGGCGGATTTCCCGTTTCTGTCGCCGGTCTGCTACTGTTAGTTCTGCATAGAAAAAAAAGAGAAAAGCTGATTAGAGCCTATGTTGTTTGGGGGACACCAGGAGGAAGACAGCGAACACTTCTGCTCTGTCTAAGCTACACAGATGCCACATCAATAAATTTAGCAGAACTGGGTCTGACATTAAGAGATTGGGAAATATAGATACTTCGCATCTACTAGCAGTTAACCTCTTCAGCGCGGCGCGGATTACCGCGCCGTGCTGAAGGTTCAGTGCGCGGGCGGGGCCATGACATGCGCACAGCGCAACCGACGCGCATGAAGGAACCGCTCCGTCACTCGCATCGAAGGGGTTAAGTGCTGTGGGAAGGGAAGGACCCGATCTGCAGCCTACTCAACTCTTCTGCGACATCGTGGTGCAGCACATGTGCTGATCGGTGCCTTTTCTACATCTTAGTAGGGGGCAAGCTGAAGTCCTCCACCTTGCTGCAGAGCAGGCTGATTAACTCTGCACCGCTATACTAGTGTGAGCAAAGTTGAGCTCACCGCCTTTTTCTCAGTCATGACTGAGGTGGATCAGACCCATTTTATAATTTTGGTGCAAAGTCACTTGAAGCTTATCTTCATCCTCTCTCTGTAGTCTTGGTGCTGAAAGTCTTAACAGCCCTGCTTTTCTTTGCCGTTTTAGAGTGGACAGCAAGTTATCCTGTTGCTCCTTGCAACCCCAAAGCTTATCAATCCTTTTGAAAAGTAGTGTTAACCCAACGACACAGAGCCTGAAACACTGCCCGGATTCTGCACATTTACCTGATTACGAAACATACAGTTAACTACCCTCCCTTTTAATGTACTTGTGTACTAGTAGCATGACCTCATTAAGACTCATTTTAGAGTCATCTCATACTCTCGTCTTGTATCCAGACTGAGCATCGAAGATCCCTGGAGGGAAGACAAAAATAGCATGCATCTTATGAGATATACACATTCCATGCCCAGTCAGAATAGGGGCATATACAATTACCTGTTTCCTAGTATGCTGAAGAATGGTTTACTTCAGAGGGAGTAGAAATCTGCAAGCTACAAGGAGCAGCTTTGCCAAAGAAACATGCATGTGCATGGTGTGGCTTGCTGACTGCTTGCCTCCAAGGACTTAGTGGTCACAGTTTTTAATCCCATCCTGTATCAGTGCTTGACAACTGATGCAGGTCTGAACCAGTACAAAACAGGGAAGTGGAGGTGAGGATAAGATGAGGGAACAGACCTGGGCTGAGACACATGAAGCATGACTTCTCTTGCAACACCTGCGGGCTGTTTAAAAGAGTTGCTTGTTGGTCCCTGGTTGTCCTCGTGCTGAATTTGCATAACAGTGCCTTAAATTAAGTAAGGCCACCGACTCACCATTCTTTTGGAAGGCACATGCTCTCTCCATTCTTGCCCTTATGTAATCTGCCTGCAATTTACCTTTATGTCTTCTGCAATGTACTTTATGAAAGAGCTTAAAAGCGTACCACTTATATTCTATGATGGTATCAGTGGGAGTTTGAAAGTATTAGCACACTATGGCCACTGCCTATCTGAATCTTTTCCACTGAATACTCATACTGCAGTCTAGGGGTTTCTCAGTGAAGTTGCACAATTGCTAAACAAGGGACCATCAAAAAGATGCAAAAATAGCAATGCGAAAAGTGGTTTTGAAAATATAGACCAGCAACACAAATACTAATAACTCTGAGTTAACGAAGACAAAGCAAGGCTCTGCAGAAGTACAAACAAACAAGTTATCCTCAGTAACACTCTTTCTGGTGGATACTCTATCTAGCCACAGATTCCTCACTATTAGAATATCTCAAGGATCAGGAAGCTTTCACAGCACTGTTCCCGCACACTACTATGTGGTGCCATGATGCTCTGTGTTGTCTCTGTTCCAACCCGGAAGTGATTGGGTGTAGCCCCAGATCTGTGCCACTAATGCGTGCAGATGTCAGTTTGTTTATGGACTCCTTCTGCAACCTCAGAAGCAGAGCACAAAACAATTAGTGGTACAAGTGTTCAGATCTCATGTTTAGAAACCATGTGACATAGAAAAGAAGAGGCCACTCCACAGAACGGGTGGTAGGAGGGCAGTGAGGAATCTGCTGATAATGTATTCACCAGAAAGATAATTACCGAAGGTAAGTAACTTGTTCTTCTGATGAATATTTCTAACTGCAGATTTCTCAACTTTAGAATTGATACCATGGCAGTACCTTCCAAGTTGGAGAATCTGTTGAGTGGGCTCAGACCAGAACGTCCAGCAGACTGTACAAGAAAAAAAGTCCTACCAGTCGGACCTGGCTATTCAGGCAGTAGTGCTTTATGAATGCGTGCACCAACACCCAGGCTGAAGCCTGACAGAGACTGACAGGCACTCAGTATGCCAACGCTGACGTGGCAGCCTTGGCCCTGGTGGAATTGGCCCAAAGTTATTCCAGAGGCTGCTTTGTAGCCAATGTGTAGCAGAAGTTAATGCAAAGGATTATCCACCTTGATTAAGCCCTTTTCATGCACTATCTTGCTATTCTTTGCCCAAGAGAACTCCAGAAAAAGCAGATTGTCCATCTGATGGTCTTTGGTGCAGTTGATGTAAAAGCACAAAGCTCTTTTGGGGTCCAACCAATGAATTCTCTCCCCGATTGAGGTGCGAGATGGGGCAATGAATATAGGGAGCATGATGGACTGGCCAACGTGAAAAGGAGTCACAACTTTCAGCAAGAAGGCCACCCTGGTCTTCAGTACCAAGTTTGTCTGGTAAAAAGGATGGTGTAGGGTAGTTGCATGGAAAGAACCAGCTCAAGTGATTGCGACAAAGAAGACAGCCTTTGAAGTCAAAAGACACAAAAAGCAGCTGTGCACTGAATTGAAGGGAGTACACATGAGAAAAGTCAGGCCCAAATGAATGTCCCTCTGTAGCATCACAAACTATTTGGGAGGAATCGCAACATGGGATTTTAAATTGGAATGTTTACGCCTGTAAATGCAAGAAGGTCGAAAGGTCCGTCAAATAACCCTAAATAGTGCCAAATGCAAGTCCTTGCTGGGCCAAAGACAAATAAACAGTAAACCATCCAAGTATGGCTATGGTCTGTGTTGCGAGCTTCACACGAGACCAATTTGTTTGTTCCAGCATCTGCTGTAAATGGATTGTTAAGGGAAACGCCTGGAAGCAAGGATGTCCTTTACATCTCCAGTGGTAGATGGAACCCAGTCAACTGCCACCACTCAATCTTAAATCTCCACGCATGGAGGTGGAGATTCCGCAGGATCAAGAGCAGAACCCTGCCCTGGTGCTGCAACAGAAAATCCTCCTGAAGCAGTAGCCCGATTGAAGGACAGATGCTCATGCCCAGAAGTTTCAGGGACCACACTCTCCTGAACCAGACTTGAGCCACTAGGATGACTTTGGGCCCAGATCAAATATAAAATTGTATTGATCACATTAACAGTCAGTCAAAAAATCTTTATTTCGGCCATACAGGCCATAAAACGAAAGGATACATTATAGCGAAATATAAGCAGGTCATGTAAAAGGAGAAAAAAAAAAAAATATATATATATATATATATATATCTGACCATGTCATGAATGATGTAATATGTGACATCATCAACAGTGGATTGCGGGCGCACGAGTTATAGTTAGCAGAACTAACATTAACGGAGGAATTTCAATGGTTTTGTACGAGTGAAATGTCCAGCTAACTATAACAGCCCTGAAACCTATGGTTTTTTCAGTGAATTTCTAAGGTTTTTTAAATGCTAATTCCTAACTATAACATGTCTGAAACCTATGTTTTTTTCAGTGAATTTCGAAGGTTTTTTAAATGATAATTTTTAATGTAATAATAGTTATATGTATTTTTTTGATACTGATTTTCCACAGTTTAACGGTTTAGTTTTTCATATTTTATTTTTTAAATTACAATATATATTTTTTATATAAATGGAAATAAAAATGTTTTTTAAAATATTGAAACTGAAATATTGTTTTTTTTGTTGAATGTATAAGTGCAGAACTATAAGTGTGTTCGTTAGTTAGGGGACTGCATGCATAGTGGATAGGGGTTTGAAGCAGTCCATGTGCTAAGGCCTGGCTCACTTCATAAGTACTTGTGTACTGACTAAATGATTAGAGTACTGCAAGGAGAGTGCCTGGGTGAATTTATAAGTGTTAGAATTACTTTTCAGGATCAGTACTGGGCTCAAAGATTCAGCACGGAGGTCTCTCCTGATAACAGGTGAGTAAATTGGAATTCGTAGTTTGGCTGATTTTAGAGGAATATTTGTAAGTTTCAAAAATCGACACTTAGAAACTTTTTCAGCAAAAAGCAGGCAATGATATCCTATGGAAGGAAATTCAGGTTACTGGTAAGTACGGTTAGAATTACTTTTCAGGATCAGTACTGGGCTCGAAGATGCAGCACTGAGGTGTCTCCTGATAACAGGTGAGTAAATCGGAATTCGTAGTTCGGCTGATTTTACTTTAGTCCAGTATATATAGAGCCACTTTCCTACACCATCCCCTCCCTTCACCACTGTGTTTACGCGCCCTGTGTCCGTTTTAATTTAGGAGATTAAGTCCCCTTGAATCCTGAGTGTCCCTAGGGTCCAAGTAGCCCACTAGGTACCTCCAGTAAGCGCAGTTGCAGAGAGATGTAAAAAGGGGCACGGCCTAGACCACCTCTCTGCAGCGCAGCACAATGGCGCTTATTGGAAGCATCTGGTGAGCTAGTTGACCCCCAGGGCCTCTCAGGATTGAAGGGGAATTATTTCCCCAACTTAAATCACGCCACAGGGCGTGTTTGCACACGTCACCTCAGGCCCCGTCCCCTCCCTTCGCCCCTGTGTAAACGCGCCCTGTGTCCGTTTTGAGTTGAGAGCTTAAGTCCCCTTGAATCCTGAGGGTCACTAGGGTCAAACTAGCCCACTAGGTACCTCCAGTAAGCACCACAGAGCTGCATTGCAGAGAGGTGTAAAAAGGGGCGTGGCCTTTGAAAACCTCTCTGCAATGCAGCTCCCTGGCGCATACTGAAGGTACCTGGTGGGCTAGTTGGCCCCCAGGGACCCTCAAGATTGAAGAGGAATTAATTCCTCAACTGAAAACGCACCACAGGGCGCGTTTGCACAATGGTGAAGGAAGGGGGCGGGCCTGAGGTGACATGTCTGCAAACACGCCCTGTGGCGCGTTTTAAGTTGGAAAATTAATTCCTCCTCAATCCCGAGAGTCCCTAGGGGCCAACTAGCCCACCAGGTACCTTCAGTATGCGCCAGGGACCCCCCAATTTAAATATTTAGAGCCCCGGGGAGGTGGCGGTCCCCGGGGCTGCAGGGGAGGGGCAGTGTGCCCCCCGCAATCAAAATGAAGTCGAGCCCCGGGGGTGGGAGGGAGGGAGGGAGGGATGGATATTATCTACTGGCGGTCGCCAGTAGATAGTTATAGTTAGGACCGAGTTCCCATAGGAAATCTGAAAATTCTATTTTGAATAACTTTGGCGCCGGTTGACTTATCTTCGTGAAATTTTCAAAACTAATGGGGCGCTCCGCTTCGCTCCTACCCTGAAAGTCTCGGGGTGATTCGTCAAGCGGGGACTGAGAAAAAAGGGGGTCCCAAAACGCGTTTTCCTCATGCATTTTCCCATAGGACCTTTAGTCAAAGGTACAACCCGAACGGCTGAACAGAATTACTTGAAATTTGGCAAAGAGGTAGTCCTCAGGTCAGGCATGTGCCTTTTGCATATATGGTGTAAATCCGTTCAGTAGTTCCTGAGCAAATCAAAAGTAAAATCATATATATATCTGGGCGGATCCTAACCACACATCTCATTGTGAGATCTGATTGGCTGTCAGCACTTCATCCAAGAAGTGTTGGCAGCCATCTTGGGACCAATATACATGATTGCACCTCATTAAAAAGCATTGCAGTTAATAGAAGGTTTTAAGACTTTAGTTACATTATAAATCATTTGTTGATGGTACCATACTCATTTTAGGAATTGTGGTATGTTCTAAGGTGATTTTACCATGTGAAAAAAGCCTTCTGCTGGGATATCATGAATCATGTTTGAGAGAAAACTATTTTCACATGCTTTTCCCACAGAGGTTTGGAAGGTGATCTATAAGCTAAACTGAGAGCATATTTTCTGTAAATTCACATTATCTTTCTCAGTCATGTGAGAATGAAGTCTGACATTCTCAGTAAAACATGTACATCCAACAAGGGCAGAGACTGTCAGTTGATTCCTTTGTTTTTCTACTGCAGCTTCCCAGAGTGTTCCAAAGAACAACTAGAGCGCTACCACTCCTACTTATGATAAACGTATGGCACACCTGAAGCCATCTTGATTGGAATAAAGTGGTAACTCTTCAAACATTTAATTTAAAAAGCAACAAAATGAGAGGGTTCATTTTGCCATAGAATGTATGATTAGTGCTGCAGAAAGAAAAATTAGGGCACATTTTGAGTGACTTCTCAAATCCTCTTCTATTTCATTAATGAATTCTGACATGCAGACTGAAACATGCACTTTCAATACCAGCAGCAGACTTCCCTGGTGAGCAGTAGCTTTACTACAGTTATCTAATGAGCAACTAGAGTGCTAACATTCTGAATTTATGGCAAATGTGCGACACATCTGAATGCCTTCTTCATGGAATCAAAGTAAAAAACTGAGAGTATGCCTACTGAGGAGACTGTAGTAAATGAGGAAATTAGGAAACTTCATAACAAGTCTCCCAAGATGGCCACCTGAGACAAAAGAGCCCAAATGTAGCACAAATATCAACGAGATGTAGCCCAAGTATAGCCCAATGACAGAAATCCCAGAGTGTTTTAAAGAACAACTAGAGCGCTAACAGTCTTACTTATGACAAAAGTATGACACACCTGAAGCCATCTTGATTGGAATAAAGTGGTAACACTTAAAACATTTAATTTGCAAAGGAACAAAATGAGGGGGTTCATTTTGCCATAGAAATTATGATTAGTGCTGCAGAAAGAAAAATTAGGGCACATTTTGACTTCTCAAATCCTCTTCTATGTCATTAAAAAGTTCTGACATGCAGACTGAAACATGCACTTTGAATACCAGCAGCAGACTTCCCTGGTGAGCAGTAGCTTTACTACAGTGATCTAATGAGGAACTAGAGTGCTACCATTCAGAAGTTATGGCAAATGTGTCACATCTGAATGCCTTCTTGATGGAACCAAAGTAAACAAGCATTGAAAATGCAATAGGTCTCGCCCTCGTTTAAGTTAAAGCAATCCTGTTTGTAATTAGGTGGCTTTTAGCTTTGCTTTTATTAGTGTTTTTCAAAATTTCATGTACATAATATGCATATATGTATGCATTTATATTTGTATTTATATAGATATGCAGATTATATATATATATATATATATATATTACCTACTGGCGGTCGCCAGTAGGTAGTTCTAGTTAGGACCCTGTTTCCATAGGAAAACCGCAACATTCTATTTGGAATAACTTTGGCGCCGGTCGACAAATCCTCGCGAAATTTTCAAAACTAATGGGGCGCTACACTCCGCTCCTTCCCTGAAAGTCTCGGGGGGATTCGTCAAGTGGGGGCTGAGAAAAAAGGGGGGTCCCAAAACGCGTTTTTCCCATGCATTTTTCCATAGGACCTTTAGACACAGCTACAGCCCGAACGGCTGAACAGAGTTACTTGAAATTTGGCAGAGAGGTAGTCTACAGGTCAAGGAAGTGCCTTTTGTAGGTCTGGTTTAAATCTGTTCAGTAGTTCCTGAGAAAATAGCCTTTAAATCAATATATATATATCTGTGGCAGCTTACCGTGCGCTTACCGTGCGCTTACCGTACGCGTACGGTGACGTGCGCGAGCGCGATTCTGATTGGCTGTTAGATCTTAGTAAACATTCGAATCGGTCGAAACCAGGAAGCGGCGGCCGCCGCCATTTTCTCTCTCGCACTCTGAGGGGGGGGGGGGGGGGGGGAGGAAAAACAAAGGTGGAAAATATGTAAAGGAGCTTGTTAGACAGCTCCTAACCACCTTGCATTGATTAAGGTGCCCCACTAGACCCCCCAAGGCAAAAAAATCAATTTTTTTTTATTCGAAAAAACGCCGATTACGCTTACCGTACTCGTACGGTAAAAATTAATTATAAAAAAAAAATATCCACATTCACCCCTCCCCCGTGTGCAAAAGGTGACCTGCAGGCCACCTTTTGTGCATGGCATATCAACTTCAGGAACAATTAATAGATTAAGTTTCTCAACGAAGCGCATAATATGTCCTCCGTGTGCGGACGATGCGCGAAGCGCATGGTGCGTACATGGTCCATCCAGCGTAACGTGGGCACGTGGTGCGCGTAGCGCACCGCGTGCCCACCGTGCGTGCACGGCACTAACTGCGTAAAGTGGGCGCGCGAAGCGCACTGTGCGCGCACGGAACGAACTGCGTTAAGTGGGCGTGCACGCCACGAACGGCGTAAAGTAACTTAGCATTTAAAAAACCGTACAAATTCACTGAAAAAACCATAGGTTTCACTCACGTTATAGTTAGGAATTAGCATTTAAAAAACCTTGCAAATTCAGTGAAAAAACCATAGGTTTCACACACGTTATAGTTAGCTGGACATTTTACTCGTAAAAAACCATTGAAATTCCCCCGTTATAGTTAGTGCAGGCAACTATAACTCACGCGACCGCAATCCTCTGCTGATGACATATGTGTCTTTATGAAAAAAAAATATTTGTAATATATGTATAGCTAAAATTTAATGGAAGAAGACATGGGCAAATAAGTGTCTAAATACAGTATTAGCATCAGCAGAGGATTGCGGTCGCGTGAGTTATAGTTGCCTGCACTAACTATAACGGGGGAATTTCAATGGTTTTTTACGAGTAAAATGTCCAGCTAACTATAACGTGTGTGAAACCTATGGTTTTTTCACTGAATATATATATATATATATATATATACACAAACATATATATAAATGCATATGCATATATGTGCATATGTGTGCGTGTAGAGAGAGGTAGAGAGGTAGAGGGGTAGAGGTAGAGAGGTAGAGGTAGAGAGGTAGAGAGAGAGGTAGAGAAAGGTAGAGAGGTAGAGAGTAGAGGATGAGTAATAGAGAGTAGTAGAGAGAGTAGCAGAGAGTGAGTAGGAGAGAGTAGCAGAGTGAGTAGGGGAGAGTGAGTAGTAGAGAGTGAGTAGTAGAGAGTAGTAGAGAGTGAGAAGTAGAGTAGTAGAAAGTGAGTAGTAGAGAGTAGTAGAGAGTGAGTAGTAGAGAGTAGTAGAGAGTGAGTAGTAGAGAGTAGTAGAGAGTGAGTAGTAGAGAGTAGTACAGAGTGAGTAGTAGAGAGTGATTAGTAGAGAGTAGTGGAGTAGTAGACAGTGAGCAGTAGAGAGTAGTAGAGAGTGAGTAGTAGAGTGAGTAGTAGAGTGAGTAGTAGAGTGAGTAGTAGAGTGAGTAGTAGAGAGAGAATAGTAGAGAGAGAATAGTAGAGAGTGAGTAGTAGAGAGTGAGTAGTAGAGAGTGAGTAGTAGAGAGTGAGTAGTAGAGACAGTAGTAGAGAGTAGTAGAGTAGTAGAGAGTGAGTAGTAGAGAGTGAGTAGTAGAGAGTGAGTAGCAGAGAGAGTAGTAGAGAGTAGTAGAGTGAGTAGTAGAGAGTGAGTAGTAGAGAGAGAGTAGTAGAGAGAGAGTGGTAGAGAGTAGTAGCGTGAGTAGTAGAGAGTAGTAGAGTGAGTAGTAGAGAGTAGTAGAGAGTAGTAGAGAGAGTAGTAGAGAGAGTAGTAGAGAGAGTAGTAGAGTGAGTAGTAGAGTGAGTAGTAGAGTGAGTAGTAGAGAGTAGTAGAGAGAGTAGTAGAGAGGGAGTAGCAGAGAGAGAGTAGTAGAGTAGTAGAGAGCGAGTAGTAGAGTAGTAGAGAGTGAGTGGTAGCGAGTAGTAGAGAGTAGTAGTAGAGAGTGAGTAGTAGAGAGTTAGTAGTAGAGAGTAGTAGTAGAGAGTAGTAGTAGAGTGTAGTAGAAAGTGAGTAGTAGAAAGTAGTAACGAGTGAGTAGTAGAGAGTGAGTAGTTTAATTTAAAAGGAACACAATGAGGAGGTTCATTTTGCCATAGAAATTATGATTAGTGAGGAAAAAAGAAAAATTAGGGCACATTTTGAGAGACTTCTCAAACCCTCTTCTATTTCATTAAAAAATTCTGACATGCAGACTGAAACATGCACTTTCAATACCAGCAGCAGACTTCCCTGGTGAGCAGTAGCTTTACTACAGTGATCTAATGAGCAACTAGAGTGCTACCATTCAGAATTTATGGAAAATGTGTGACACATCTGAATGCCTTCTTGATGGAATCAAGGTAAACAAGCATTGAAAATGTAATAGGTCTCGCCCTCGTTTAAGTTAAAGCACTTCTGTTTGTAATTAGGTGGCTTTTTAGCTTTGCTTGTATTAGAGTTTTTCAAACTTTCATGTACATACCATGCATATGTATGCATATATGTATATGTTTGCATGAATTTATATTTATATAGATATGCAGATTATATTTATATGTTTATATATGTATATATTCACTTAAAAAACCATAGGTTTCACATGTTATAGTTAGGAATTAGCATTTAAAAAACCTTGCAAATTCACTAAAAAAACCATAGGTTTCACACATGTTATAGTTAGGTGGACATTTCACTCGTAAAAAACCAATGAAATTCCCCCGTTGTAGTTAGTTGAGATAACTAACTCGCGCGCCCGCAATCCTCTGCTCATGACGTCACATATTACATCACTCATTACGTGGTCAGTGGCATCACTCATGACATCACTGATGACATCATCCTTGTGATAGAGTGGCGGTCGCGCGAGTTATAGTTATCTCAACTAACTATAACGGGGGAATTTAATTGTTTTTTTACGAGTGAAATGTCCACCTAACTATAACATGTGTGAAACCTATGGTTTTTTTAAGTGAATATATATATATATATATATATATATATATATATATATATATATATATATATATCCACACCAGAACGACCTTTTTGCTGGAGTTTGTTGTCCCGTAGACAGGTGGTGCATCGCGCCGGGCAGGCCTCCCGGAATTATAATCCACACTTGAAAAATCCTCAAGGAAGACGCACTCTCGAATTTCAACCCAAAATAGATTTATTTAGCAACCGTTACGCGTTTCGACAGACTAGCTGTCTTGTTCACACAGTGCATGAAAGTGCAACCAGGTCTTACATGGGAAAAGAAAGTGAAAACGGACTACGTTTGGTAATGCAACAGCGGCGGCCATTACTTAATGGCTAAGAAACCTATATGTATACGCTATAATAGTAGCATAAAATTATAATTCCTGGTTCATATGTCGCTGTATGCAAACAAAAGGATACAAGTGATCGACCACATACTTATTCAGCATTAATATGCACAGAGTAATCAGAATAATTCTAACATGTGTAAGACCAACATGGGGAGCTGTTGAGAGCGAGGAGAAACTGCAGCACTACAGCAGCATTCGACCTTGAAAAAGATGTCATGATCAAAAGATTCAAAGAGAGAGGTTACCCTACATGGGTTTTGCAAAAAGCTTTGAATAGAGTAAATCAAGTTGATCGGAAACAAATGTTAAGTGAAAAAACAGAAACTACTATCACCAATAAACAAGAGGAAAGTAGAATTATCCTCACATTCAATGGTAACTCATCTCAGATACAAAAAATACTGACTGATAAATGGGATATACTTACCAGTGATCCTATTATCGGGAAAACCTTTTCCCAGAGACCCAGAATCACATACAAAAAAGGCAGGAGTTTGAGAGATATCCTTACTCAAAATGACATAACTCCTAAACAATCCAACAGCGAACACAATCTAAAAGGTTTTTATCCTTGCGGACACTGCAAGGCGTGTCGCAATAGTAATATGACTAAACATTTCAAGATTCCTGGACAAACCTTACCTAAAAATATTTCTCAGTTTCTAACTTGCAGCACTCCGTTTTGTGTGTATGTCTTGACCTGTCCATGCAACATGTGGTATGTGGGCAGTACCACATTTATGGCTAAAAAAAGAGTATTGGAGCACATGCGGGCTATAAACAAAAAAGACACCCACTATCCCATTGCCAGACATTTTGAATCTTTTCATCTTTCAAACAGCTCTCTTTTGGGTTATTTTGTGATTGAGCAAGTACACTCGGGACCCAGAGGGGGTAACCGGGTATTACAACTTCGCAAACGCGAATCTAAATGGATAATTGAACTAGAAACAAAATATCCCAGGGGCCACAATCTTGACGAAGAATTAAGTATACATTTACGTAATGAATAATTGACTATTCCATGTCCGTATTGTGTAACAGGTTATAATATGATAAGTCTTTTTAAACATATGAAAGCACTGTGCTGTGAATAGTGAATTTCATATCCTTTTAATCATCACTTGATTTTTTCATTCGTTTTCTTTATTCACAGGAGGAAAGGAAGGGTCGTACCGTTTGCGGACTGTCTTATCCGTTCCGGCCTCCCTACCCTTTTCTTCCTTGGCCTGTGGGTCCACTTCAGCTAAGTCTGTGCTTTTCTTACTCTTTCAATTTTCTTTTTCACTTTGGACACTATTGAGTAAACTAGGTCTTGTTTGGGTAATAACGGACTGAATATCGACACCACTATGGTACTGTATTTGGATACAATAAGGTTTTTTGACCAAAAAATGCATGTATAATTGATACATCCTATGCACTATACGTTTGATACGATAATTTCTAGGTTATGTATGAAAAACAACCAAACATAAAAAAACTATACAGTATTATATACATATGAATGTGTTCATCGTATAACCATGGTTTTAGCCACTATACAGGCTGATATGGACTATTTAACCTTTATGATTTTGTATGCTGTTCATTATTATTGCACTGCTATTATGGTTTTGTGCAACAGCACTATGTATTAATTGGACACCATTATGGTATGATTATCTTGTTGGTCTTACACATGTTAGAATTATTCTGATTACTCTGTGCATATTAATGCTGAATAAGTATGTGGTCGATCACTTGTATCCTTTTGTTTGCATACAGCGACATATGAACCAGGAATTATAATTTTATGCTACTATTATAGCGTATACATATAGGTTTCTTAGCCATTAAGTAATGGCCGCCGCTGTTGCATTACCAAACGTAGTCCGTTTTCACTTTCTTTTCCCATGTAAGACCTGGTTGCACTTTCATGCACTGTGTGAACAAGACAGCTAGTCTGTCGAAACGCGTAACGGTTGCTAAATAAATCTATTTTGGGTTGAAATTCGAGAGTGCGTCTTCCTTGAGGATTTTTCAAGTGTGGATATATTATATATATATATATATATATATATATATATATATATATATATATATATATATATATAACCTACTGGCGGTCGCCAGTAGGTAGTTATAGTTAGGACCACGTTTCCATAGGAAAACCTCAACATTCTATTTTGAATAACTTTGGCGCCGGTCGATGAATCCTCGCGAATTTCTCAAAATAGGTGGGGCGCTACGCTCCGCTCCTACCCTGAAAGTCTCGGGGGGATCCGTCAAGCGGGGGCTGAGATAAAAGGGGGGTCCCAAAACGCATTTTTCCCATGCATTTTTCCATAGGACCTTTAGAACGAGCTACAGCCCGAACGGCTGAACAGAATTACTCAAAATTTGGCAGAGAGGTAGTCCCTAGGTCAAGGAAGTGCCTTTTGTAGGTTTGGTGTAAATCTGTTCAGTAGATTCTGAGAAAATAGCCTTTTATTCAATATATATATCTGAGCCCGCTTACGGTACGCTTACCGTACGCTTACGGTAAGCGTACGGTGGCGTGCGCGAGCGCGATTCTGATTGGCTCTTAGATCTTAGTAAACATTCGAATCGGTCGAAACCAGGAAGCGGCGGCCGCCATTTTGTGTATTTCACTCTGAAAAAAAAGAGTGAAAACAAGGAAAGGGGGCAATGAGGAGAGTTACAGACCCCCTAACATTTGTAAGGGGGTCAAAGAAGGACAGAAAAGTACAAAAAAAACATTTATTGATTTTAAAAAAAATCACGGGGTACGCGTACGGTAAGCTTACGGTAAGCGTACGGTAAAAAAAATAAAAATAAATAAATGAAAAGCAGATTTAAGAGTTTAGATATTAGGGGGCTCTAAAAAGAGCCGTTGTGTTTATGAAGTGATTTTTTAGTGGTACCTACAAGTAAGTACCGATGCAGAGTCTAAGGTTCAAGAGGAAGACTCTGTTCCCTTCATCATTGAAGTGCACACCATCTCCTCTATAAATGTCTTGCATGTCATAACGCAAGTTGTTGTGGTAAATGGCACCCATACCATAGTCACGGAGGAAAGCAGAAACAGATTTGTTGACGTGCTTTCTTGCTTTGTCAATCTGTGGACAGAAATGATTGGACCAGTTCCATTTTTGCCTTTGGCATATGTTGGAAAACACAAAGGCAGTTTTAGGGAAAAGTGTAAACAGTTGTGCAAAGGTGTCCTTCATAAGCATTTCCAGACCTACCCCAGTCAAAGTGCCTAGGTCATTGCCACCACAGTGCACTATTATGAGGTCAGGGTGTTGGATTTGAATGAAGGATTTCACCAATGGCATCAATTGGTGCCACTTTAACCCTCTCTGACCAATCCATTTAATGTCTACATTTGGCAAAGCAAGGTCTCTCACCATACCTGTTTTCTCTGCAAACTTTTCACTCCAGAAGACATAGCTGTGCCCTACAATCCACACTGTGAACATCTTCAAAGGAGAACTGGATGCACTCAGGAGGTGTCTTTCAGTAGAATGGCAATATGAAAAGAAAGACAGTTTGGAAATGGAGGCATACATATTTTTTTCAAAACAAAAAGAACTGATTGGCTGTTTCATACCATTCTAGAATAAAAACTAGGCTGTATGTGTAAATTAATAGAAGCATGTTTTGTATTGGTAAAAATAAATGTGTAACCAAAGAACAGTACTATGGATTTGCTGTTAGGTTTGAAAAGTCAAGCACTCTTGCTCTGTGGAATTGAAACATTGTTTGGCAAACTTCTGACCTAACTCCACACAGCAGTGTTCCATGAGCTGTTGCTATGGTAGCAGGCAGAAGTCAAGTTGGGGGAAGGGTACTAGGCAGAAGTCAAGTTGGGGGAAGGGTACTTTTGGAAAAGGGTTGGTTTTCAACCAATAGAAATGTGTGATTACATTTGAAAAAAAGGGGGAAGCACTGAGATTTGAAACTTACAAGTATATGTGTGGAAAAATAGAGGGAAAGTTTGCCATTATCTGGTTCTGCTGAGAGGAGAGAGGTGAACACAACAGAGATCCTGGCTCTGATAATCTGCTGTTTGAGTGTCACATTTCTTTCACAACTAACTAATTTTAAAGGTGAGTTTACAGTTTGAGAGGGGATGTATGTGGTAACTTAAGAAATGAATAATAGAAATGGAAATTGTTTTTGTTGTAGTTACACATGGAGGTTTCATAATGTGTCAGTCTGTAAAAGTGATTTTCACTTGCCCAAAAAAAGAGCAGTAAGTGTGCTTTCAAATTGGCAAAGAAATTTAGTTTTGGGACTAATGTGAAAACATGACTGTGTGCAGAGAGGAATTATAGGCAGAGATTTATTGCGTATTGCTCTGGTGATTTCACAGTTGCATTAGATGGAAAGGGGGAGCGAATTTTTGGGGGAAGAAGCAGAGTCTTAGCACACACCCATGTGCTTGCCATGTATAGTCATGCACAGTATTTACAAGCGAGTGGGGTTTTCAGGTTTCAGTCTGTAATGCAAATACATTCAGCATCACTAAGGCTGGTTGCCCTTGCTGGAGTGTAGGCAGTCACCGAGAATACACATGGTGGTGGTCTGAAAAATCAGTTTGGACATGTGCATTTAAATAAATCAAAAAAAGTGGTTTCATAATGTGTCAGTCTGTAAAAGTGATTTTCACTTGCGCCGAAAAAAAAAAGAGCAGTAAGTGTGCTTTCAAATTGGCAAAGAAATTTCGTTTTGGGACTAATGTGAAAACATGACTCTGTGTGCAGAGAGGAATTATAGGCAGAGATTTATTGCGTCTTGCTCTGGTGATTTCACAGTTGCATTAGATGGAAAGGGGGAGCGAATGTTTGGGGGAAGAAGCAGAGTCTTAGCACACACCCATGTGCTTGCCATGTATAGTCATGCACAGTATTTACAAGCGAGTGGGGTTTTCAGGTTTCAGTCTGTAATGCAAATACATTCAGCATCACTAAGGCTGGTTGCCCTTGCTGGAGTGTAGGCAGTCACCGAGAATACACATGGTGGTGGTCTGAAAAAACAGTTTGGACATGTGCATTTAAAAAAATCTGAAAAGTGGTTTCATAATGTGACAGTTTGTAAAAGTGATTTTCACTTGCCCAAAAAAAAGAGCAGTTTGTGTGCATTCAAATTGGCAAAGAAATTTCGTTTTGTGACTAATGTGAAAACATGACTCTGTGTGCAGAGAGGAATTATAGGCAGAGATTTATTGCGTATTGCTCTGGTGATTTCACAGTTGCATTAGATGGAAAGGGGGAGCGAATTTTTGGAGGAAGAAGCAGAGTCTTAGCACACACCCATGTGCTTGCCATGTATAGTCATGCACAGTATTTACCAGCGAGTGGGGTTTTCAGGTTTCAGTCTGTAATGCAAATATATTCAGCATCACTAAGGCTGGTTGCCCTTGCTGGAGTGTAGGCAGTCACCGAGAATACACATGGTGGTGGTCTGAAAAAACAGTTTGGACATGTGCATTTAAATAAATCAAAAAAAGTGGTTTCATAATGTGTCAGTCTGTAAAAGTGATTTTCACTTGTAAAAAGTGATTTTCACTTGCCCCGAAAAAAAAAGAGCAGTAAGTGTGCTTTCAAATTGGCAAAGAAATTTCGTTTTGGGACTAATGTGAAAACATGACTCTGTGTGCAGAGAGGAATTATAGGCAGAGATTTATTGCGTATTGCTCTGGTGATTTCACAGTTGCATTAGATGGAAAGGGGGAGCGAATTTTTGTGGGAAGAAGCAGACTCTTAGCACACACCCATGTGCTTGCCATGTATAATCATGCACAGTATTTACAAGCGAGTGGGGTTTTCAGGTTTCAGTCTGTAATGCAAATACATTCAGCATCACTAAGGCTGGTTGCCCTTGCTGTAGTGTAGCAGTCTGGACATGGGCTTTTTAAAAAATCTGAAAAGTGGTTTCATAATGTGACAGTTTGTAAAAGTGATTTTCACTTGCCCAAAAAAAAGAGCAGTTAGTGTGCATTCAAATTGGCATAGAAATTTCGTTTTGTGACTATTGTGAAAAGAAATGTAGTAATATATTTAAATACAATAAAGGAATTTTTTTTTAGTTTTTTTCAGGTATTGCTGAAGAGCAGTGAACAAAATTTAAGATGCCTACAAAATCCAGAGTTCAAAAAACGCTAAAAAAAAAACTATATTTGAAGACAACTGGAGGACCAAAGTTAGTAGAAGATGCTCATGTTGGGAAAAAGAAAAAATCTTCTGGTAAGCAGAAAAAACAATTTCTTAAAAATATATTCAAAACAAGGAAAAATGTACAAAATGTCTGTACTGGAAAGAATGTTACGAAACGAACAGAACAGGAAAAAATTGAGAATTTAGTTAATGCAAATATACCTTCTGCAACTGAAAAGATTTACATAAACAGAAAAACAGCGTTTAAAGAGATACGTAGAAAAATGTTTCAGAGAAGAGTTATGTCCAATTTGATAAAGGATGTGAAGAAATATAAGCAAAAGGCAAAATATTACAAGAGAAAAAAAGAAATTGAAGCCATTGCAGCAAAGGCATTAGAATTAAAAAGGAAACTATTCATATTAATTTTGAATAGGATGCGTACATTAGACAAAATGGTTAATGTACTGAAATCACATAGCAAAAGGAAAAGAGTAGTGAACAGAACAAACTTTTGTAAAGTGTTTTTAGGAAAGTGGATGCATAGTTCAAGTAGTGAACCTTTTTTTAATGAAGAGAGCTATTTTCAAAGTAATAGTTTGCTGCATGCAGTTGACACCAGAGGTCGTTCATACGAAGTAACAAATGGTTGCATAATGGAGAAGGAGATAATGGTTCCAAGAGATGAGGTACAAGTGATGGCAGATGAGGCAATGGGGAGACGTCCTAAAGCCCCAGTGTACACTTGGAATTGTAGTAGTATTTGCACTGTGCGTCAGGAATCTATTGACAAATTTCGTGAGTTTCTAAGAGAATATAGTAAAAAAAGTGTAAAACAGAAGATTAAGGTGCTTCAAAGTCTGGATCCATGCAGAGTGAGAGAGAATACTGGTTTGCAGGGTCATTCTCTGGCTTGTCTATCTAGAAAAGTGTGCAATAGTGTTTTCCATCATTTTAGGATGCTGGCTGTTCATCATACTGAAATGAGAAAGTTTGTGAGACGGTTGTATTTTGCCAAAAGTCCAGCAATAAAGTTAAATGAATTGAATAGGGCTCTGTTCCGAGGAACAGTATCAGATGTAGAGAAGGTTGTTGATGAAATTCAGTTTTGTTACTTTGGTCCTGAACAAAACAGTGCAGAGAAGGACACAGTAAATGAGGAAGAAGTGGAAGAGAATGTAGAACCCTCTGTAAGTAACACATTTAATGATCACATAACAAAATTTGCAATAGTCTCTAATGAAAGACCAAATTTTACTTGTATTTGTTGCCGCAGAACTCATTATAGAAAACAAACTAGGAATGTTGATCTCTACAGAAAGAGTGAAAATGAAGATAATTATAAGTGGAAGGATTTTGCCACATATATATTTCTAGAAAATTGTTTTGAATTGGGTGAAGATCAGCGTATTTGTAAATACTGTTACAACAAGTTAGAGGAAAATAGAATGCCGACCAGAGCTGTACATAATAATTTAGAATTGGATGCTATTCCTGCTGAACTTTCTGAATTAAATACATATGAGTCTATACTCATTCAATGTGTTCATCCGTTCCAGACCATAGTACGTATGGAGCCCAAAACTGGTAAATTACCTCCTTCAGATTTACTGAGAGGTTTAAAAGGTAGAGTGGTGTATTTGCCCTTGGATTTGAAAAAAAATATGGAAACTATTGATGCGGATACTTTGGAAACTGAACCATTAATTATTCTGGTTAATGGTGTACCTACAAAGAATAAGAAGATTTGGCAGGAGCTGGTAGATGTGCGGAAAGTACAAAGAGCAAATTTGTATTTGAAAAAAAATAACAAATGGTATAAATCAATTTATATAGAAGAAGAAGAAGAAGAAGAAGATTACAAGAAGACACAGAAATACCAACTGGACCAATTGAAAAAGTGGACAAGTCAAAGGAAGAAGAAATTTATGAACATTTTAGCATACATCCTCTTCATTCGAAAGAAGTTATGGGAGACAATATTGATCTCTTTCAGATGAAGAAAGCAAAAGGAAGTCCCGTGAGTGTATGGGAGGAGAGCTTGGAAGCTCGATGTTTTCCCCAGCTGTTTCCTAAAGGAAAAGGAGGACGATACGATGAACGTCCAGAACAGATTCCAGCTTCTGAGTATCGGACTACAAGACTATAT
The DNA here is from genome assembly GCF_964204655.1 of Triturus cristatus. Taxonomy (NCBI): domain Eukaryota; kingdom Metazoa; phylum Chordata; class Amphibia; order Caudata; family Salamandridae; genus Triturus; species Triturus cristatus. Next base: position 140,808,064 of record NC_140586.1, on the reverse strand, counting down.
GCTGAAGATCCCAGATTTCGACAAAGTATTCCTTATTTGTTCCATCTTTTATTTGAAAGCGACTTGTCTGCACTGTCTTATGCAGTAAATCACATTTTAAAAAGTGGAGTACATTTACAAAATGTGTCTGCTAAGGATTTTATGGAGAAAGTGCAGCACCGAGATGATCATTTGGAAACACAACTGATCAATCTGATGGCTTGTCAGCGTGGGACAAATGAATATTGGTACCGACGCCATGGTGAACTAAAATGCATGTTACGGAATTTAGGAACACCAACATGGTTCCTTACCCTAAGCTGTGCCGAGTACGCTTGGGATGATTTACTGGATTTTCTACGAGAGGCCAATTCAAACATTAAAAACATCGAATACAAGACAGCAGGAGAACTGTGCTCATTGGATCCGGTTAATGTTTGCAGATATTTCAATCATAGATTTGAGGCTATGATGTCCTTCATCTGCAATAAAAAAAATCCACCCCTTGGAGAAGTAGTGGATTTCTTTTGGAGAAAAGAGTACCAGGCAAGAGGTGCTCCTCATATTCATATGCTGTTGTGGATCAAGGATGCCCCAAAGTTTGGAACAGATGCTGATGAAGCAGTGTTATCTTACATTGAAGAATATGCAACATGTGCTATACCAAAAAGCACAGAAGAGAACAAGTTAAAGGAGCAAGTTTTACGTTTCCAAAGTCATCGGTGTGGAAAATACTGTCGACGGAAATACAAGAGCAAAGAAAAATACTACACTAAATGTCGATTTGGATTTCCTAGACCTGTTCTTTCAAATGGAAGAGTCAACAGTTTTATGTCAGCTGTGAGACATACTGTCACAAGAAAATCACCTAAGAATACCTACAACCTAAAAAGAAAAGAAGAATCAAAAAATATAAATGACTACAACCCAGTCATTTTATCCATGTGGAACGCTAACATGGATATACAGTATGTAGCTGACAATTCCATTGCTGTTGCTCGATATGTAACGTCTTACATTACGAAATCAGAAAAAACAGAATTGAAGGAAATGTGGGAAGAGATTTCTCACGAGAAGACTGTCAGTAAGAAGCTGTACAGTTTCAGTTTGAAGATGTTATCGCATCGAGAAATTGGATCCTACGAATGTTCAGATAGGTTATCTTCTGCAAGTCTCTACTCGAAGTCAAGAAGAATAATTTGGGCAAGTTTAGGCCTTGCAGCAATGAGAAATCGGGTACTGAAATCTGTAGGAGAAATTGAATATTTGGCCGAGAATGACCCAGAAAGTACAGATATTTTGAAAACAAACATGTTGGACACATTATCCCAAGAGAAGTCAACATCTGGAGAACATGTGTCTCTATGAAGTGCTGCAGAACTACATTTATTCACGGAAAGCCACAGAAGACATCAATAATGGAAAATATAAAGTCGTTGGTGAAGAAGGATGTTTGGTGAAGCAAACAAAAGGAAGTTTGATAAATCACCGGAAGCTGAGTTGCGACACTACTGACAAGAAGGAATTTTACTACTTGGCTCTTTTACAGTTGTTTAAACCATGGCGTACAGAGGATGAACTACTGGGAGAATTCCAGAGCTATGAAGATTCTTTTAATGCTTGCAAAGACAGCATACAATGCAGTACATTCTCAACTTATCTGCAAATGTTAAATGAAGAAATTGATCAGGAAACTACAATTGCAGCAGAAATCGCTAGAGATAGTTCTCAGGACAGCCAAAGTTCAGGAACACTCAGTCAAGATCCCCTAGGACAACCAATCATTGAAAATGAAGCATCAATAGCCATGAATGAAGTGGAAACGGCTATGAATCAAGCTCAAGAAGAATTTATAGACTTAGAAAATTTGGAAAGACAACTGAATCAAGAGCAGCAACAAATTTATGAAGAGATCAAAAACAAAATTGATCACGGATTTCTACATGAAAAAAAAGAGTGCTCATGCACATCATTTCATACAATCAGGATGTATGTAAGCGGACAAGCTGGAACTGGAAAAAGTTTCCTAATAAAAGTCATCAGAAGCTACCTAAAGCAAAAAACGGATTCTACTTTGTCTTGTGTGGTTACTGCTCCAACTGGGTTAGCAGCATATAACATAAAAGGAATCACTTTACATCGTTTGCTAATGTTACCAGTGGAGCATGAGAACAAAATACAATTCAACAAGCTAACTGGAGAAGCATCCTTGGAAGTTTCAAGAGTATTGAAGAAGATGCAAGTTCTCATTATTGATGAGGTGAGCATGGTATCAAACTTAATGCTTGCCTTTGTGCATTTAAGAATGCAGCAAATTTTGAAGACAGACTATGACATGTTATTTGGTGGAAAACACGTCATAGTTTTTGGAGATCTTCTGCAGCTTACTCCAGTTAAAGGACAACCAGTGTTTAATACTGTCACACATGAAGACACGAAGAAGTCATTGGGAAGCATCGGAAATACAAATATTTGGTCCTTCTTTGAGTACAAGGAACTTACTACTAATATGAGGCAAGCAAGCGATGAAGAATATGGAAGTATTCTGAAAGATATCAGGATTGGACTACTCACAGAAGTTGGCAAAAAAACATTACAGAGTCGGCTGCTACATAATTTATTTCCAAAGGAAGAAATAGTTGCAGAGAAGATATACAAGAACATTGCAGAAAACAAAAGTGTCATCTGCTTAATGCCAACTCTACGTGAATGCTCAATATTCAATGAGGAGCTTTTGAAATTGGAAAAGGAAGAGATCAGGAAATTGGAAGCAGTGGACAAAATTGAGGATGGAAGAATTAGTGTCACAGTAACAGGCAAACTGAAAAATAAATTGGACTCACTAGAGAAGAACATCTCCAAAACAGCTGGATTAGAAAAAAATCTATATGTTTGCATGAACTGTAGAGTATTTTTAAGGAGAAATTTGGATGTTGAAAAAGGTTTAGTTAATGGAGCAATGGGAAGAGTTGTGGGTTTTATTAATTACCAGAAAAAAGAAGGAGTTGAATGTTTAAAAATAAAATTTGATCAGATAGAAGAAGTTAAAGATATTTGTCGTTGTACAGTACGTTTTATGCTTGTGAAAGACTTATATGTACGTAGGAAGCAGTTTCCGTTTTCTCTAGCATATGCTGTAACTATTCACAAGTCTCAAGGATTGACTGTAGATTGTGCATTTGTGAACATTGGTTCAACTGTGTTCAAAGAAGGTATGGCATATGTAGCTTTGTCACGAGTGAAAACATTATCAGGTTTATTCATGATAGACTTTGATGACTCAAAAGTTAGTGCTGATACAAACTGTGTAAAGGAGTATAATAGATTAAGAAGAAGCTATGCTCCTCATTTAGGTCAGTATCCTGTGTTGGAGAAACGTGTAGTTTCTCGTAAAAGAAAAAATGAGAATATCTGTAATGAAGATGTAGAGAAGAGGAAAAAAAAGAGGAGTGATGTAATTGCAAGCAAAAAGAAAAAGGAAAATGAAGAACAGGTTGTAGGATGTCATTTTGAAAATAGCTCTGGTGTCAACTGCTACGCAAATGTAGTGCTGAATGTTGCATTTTATCTGAAAAGTTTGCAAGAGCAGATAATAGTAAATCAGGGAAAAAGATTCTGTTCAGAGCTGAGTCTCCTTTTTCAAAAGCTGAGTAAAGATAAAACTCAAATAGAAAGTGCTACTGAAATTAGAAAACTTTTAGATGTATGTTCAGGACGAACACAGTTTTCTCAAAATGAACAGCAAGATGCACATGAATTTTTGATGTATTTTCTTCAGGTAGTGGAGGAAGAAGAAGGAGTTCCCATTGACATTTTTTTTGGTCTCTCTTATAAATGGGAACATAGTTGTGATAATTGTTATAATATATGTGGCTCTATTGTTGATAATGAAAGATTTATTTATTTGACATTGCCAGAGAGTAAAACAGTCACTTTTGCAAAATTAGTTAAAGATGCTAATCATAGCATGAAATGTAGTGAGTGTAATTCTGACATGTTTTCAACATTAATTTTAAAGGAATACGGACAGTATGTAATTTTAATGATGCAACGATGTAGAGCTGATGGTTCAAAATTGGATACTTTAATAAAGAAGTTTACAGGACAGCAATTATCAATTTCTGGAAAAACTTTTGTAACTGTTGCAATAATTTTTCATGATGGACCTACTGTTACTTCTGGACATTACACAGTTTATCTTAAATGTGAAAAAGGCTGGACACTGTGTAATGATTCCCAATTGATTTTCAAACAACGTTTGCCTTTTGATTTAGCAAATTCCTATCTAATCTTCCTGAAACCTAAATTTTAGACAGATTTGGCAAGATCTTGACAAAATAATTTTACCATTTTACTGGATTACCATTGCAATTTTGTAGAAAAAAGATTTTTTAAATTATCATTTGGCCTAATGGAAAGATAACCAATTGTAATGTGGACTTTTTAAATTTTAAATGAAACTTTGAAAAACCAATAATTTAGAGATTATCGGTAACTTCTGCACATTTTAAATTTTGGAATGTTATTGGACTGCCATTGGAAATTTTTTCAAAAATGATTTAAAAAATTACTATTTGGCCATGCGGAAAAGTAACCAATTCTATTGTGGACTTAATAAATTATTCAAAAAATTTTCGTGAACCAAAATGTTACAGAGAATCGGTGAGATCTGGACAAATTAAACTTTAGAATTTTATTGGATTACCGTTGGAAATTTATTCCAAAAAAAAATTTTAAATTACTATTTGGTCTAAAGGAAATGAAATCAGATGTATTTTGGAGTTATTTGAGATATAATATTGTGATTATACTTCTGAAACAAACATATCAGACGGTATTTTAAAGAAATAAGTATTGGTATTAGATGATATTTTTTTAGAATATTATTAGCATTTCTATAATGTTAAGTTTAAGTAAAAAAAGAATCAGGGCTTTTTTAATACAATCTTTGTGATTGTTATTTTTTTTTGCCCGCTGTAAAATGATGAATGCAATTGCTTTCACAATTTATAGTGAAATGCAATATATTCTGAAAACAGCAAAAATAAGGCAAAAATATTTTTTGGAATAAAATGTAAATATGTGTACTGTATTATAAAATGTTTTAAAAATATTAATACTTTTTTCTTTTTTTCCAGATAGATATAGAAAATTTTCGAAAACTACAAACATTTTTAAAACTATTTTTTAAAAAAACAAATGAATAAATATTTTTTCAGTGAGTATGGTAAGTCAATAATAATAATTGTAGTCTCTCAAGGACCTTGTAATGTGTTTATTGATTTTTATTGTTTTAAAAAAAAAAAAAAAAAAAGTACGCGCACCGTACGCGTACGGTAAAAAAAAATAAAAAAAAGTTTTTAAAAACATATGTAAAAAAAAGATGAAAGATAAGGTTGGCTCTTAAAAGAACCGTTGTGTTCATGCAGGGACAGAGGAAAGGAAGCATGGGAAAATTATTCAAAGCGACAAATGTGCTGATCTATTTTGTTGTTCACTAGGGAAACACTGGTCTCCCTATGGCAAATTAGATCTTTACAAAATGTGCAATGAATATCAACCTTCCGAATTCGAGGGTTCATTTCCAGAGGGCCAGCAAAAGGAGATTCTCCCCCCACAGATGAAGGGCTCACCTGACCTGCAGAAGAAGGAGTCAGCCCTGCAGATGATGGTCCAGGCTGAGCTACTGTGGATGTACTGGCTCGTCTTTCTGAAGAGTTACCTCCAAAAAGATGACCATGTGTCCTTCTGTGTACATCCTGGAGGTGTCTCTTCATGGTGTGATTCCCAAAGGAATACTTCCTGTTAGGATTACCTCTAGAAAGTACACGCTTACACAGCTTACAAGTCACTAAGGGTGCATTTACCTTTTGCTGGCCTTCAGGAAAAGTAAAATAATCCCATACATAAGAGGGCTTTTGTTTCCTCGATCTCTGCCTCAAGACAGTGCTGCTAGTGCTAGCCTCACTCTCAGAAGAGCTCTGCTGTTCTGCCATCGTATCCCAAAGACAAACCAGCTCCTTCTCCCAAGGGATCACAAGCAGAAATGAGGGGAATGGGTGTGGTGTAGGAGAGTTCTAGAACTGAAAGTAGTTTCAACCAATCAAAAGTTGTGTTTCATGATCACATGACCTACCGTACGCTTACGGTACGCTTACGGTGCGCTTACGGCAAAAGTACGCATGCGCGTAAAAAAGACACGCGCTTGCGCGCATGCGCATAACAGTCACTCCCCGACACTTCCGCGTAACGTGCGCGTGTAGCGTAAGCGCGCACGCGTCCCACGCGCAGTACGCGCGGCTACGCAAAGTGCGTAACTATACGCAAGCAGCGTAGATAGATTACTGACGTTGCGTAAACCGTACGCTTACCGTGAGCTTACGGTACGCGTACTAAAAAAATATTTTTTTTTTTAAAAAAGTACTGCAAATAAATTTTACATGTTTTTTTTAAAAAATATATTTAAAAAAACATATTAAAGAATTTTAAAAATTTAATCATAGTCTTTATAAAAGGTAAGATAATTAAATTAAAAATATGTTAGAAAAAAAAAAAAAAAAAAAATTAGCATTTAAAAAACCTTGCAAATTCACTGAAAAAACCATGGGTTTCACACACGTTATAGTTAGGAATTAGCATTTAAAAAACCTTGCAAATTCACTGAAAAAACCATAGGTTTCACACACGTTATAGTTAGGAATTAGCATTTAAAAAACCTTAGAAATTCAGTGAAAAAACCATAGGTTTCACACATGTTATAGTTAGCTGGACATTTTACTCGTAAAAAACCAATGAAATTGCCCCGTTATAGTTAGTTCAGCTAACTATAACTCGCGCGCCCGCAATGCACTGCTGATGACGTCACATATTACATCACTCATGACATGGTCAGTGACATCACTCATGACATCACTGATGACATCTCAAATGACATCACTGATGACATCACTGATGACATCATCCTTGTGATAGAGTGGCAGACCTCCTCTCACCCTAATATAACCTTTGACACACACATTCAAAAATAGAGACTAAAATTTTCAAAACAATGGACATACCAATACCAGTTACAACAACCTCTTCAGTAATTCTAAGATCCACATACACATCCACTCATTCACCAACAGTCCAATACAGTCACTCATACATGTACTCACTCATCATATGTACTCATACACCTATACATCCTGTTACACAATGCCACTCATCCATAGAGTTACTCACACACACAGTCACTCGTACTAATAAAGAATCAAACATACATTTACTTGCATATACAGTTATACACACACCACCATACTTACTTCTACGGAAACTTACACATACTTAGTCTTTTAAACAATCACTTATAGAAACACATACTTATTCATACAGGAACTCTTCCAATCTCTCACCCTTGCATATACTCACATATATACACCAATAGTCACATATACTAGTTTTAAACATATGTAGTTACTCATAAAGACACTATTGAGACAGTCATTCACTCACTAACACACCCATACACACACTCATCCACCCATGCAGTCCTGCAAACATGGTCTGTTCAACACATACAAACAGTGAGTCACTCATTCATGCACCTGTGCACTACGTAATACCCCCCACCGAACCATGCAGACACTCAGACTGATACTCAAAAAACCAACTAATAACCTATATAGACACCCATGTAGCTACTCACCAACCCATGCGGCCACTTATACACAAAGTGAGAGACTGATGCAGATATATACATATTTAAACATTACTCACTAAAACATGTATTCACTATGATACACTTAATCAGTCAGTTAAACAATCAATTTTTCAAAAACAAATCATCCATTTAGACACTTATATACCCATTTATTCTTCCATCGACCTTGAGATATACATATATAAAACATATTTAATTTTCAGAAAAACCCACATTCACTGGATGATGTCATCAGTGATGTCATCAGTGATGTCATTTGAGATGTCATCAGTGATGTCATGAGTGATGTCACTGACCATGTCATGAGTGATGTAATATGTGACGTCATCAGCAGTGCATTGCGGGCGCGCGAGTTATAGTTAGCTGAACTAACTATAACGGGGCAATTTCATTGGTTTTTTACGAGTAAAATGTCCAGCTAACTATAACATGTGTGAAACCTATGGTTTTTTCACTGAATTTCTAAGGTTTTTTAAATGCTAATTCCTAACTATAACGTGTGTGAAACCTATGGTTTTTTCAGTGAATATATATATATATATATATATCCTGATACGACAGCGTCCTTTCTCCTTCTCAAAGAAGCACGACCAGGAACGGACCACCAAAACAGCAGGTATTTTCAGATTTCAAGTGCTTTATTCTAAAAAAATCAGCAGGCATGACGTGTTTCGACCGGGAAACGCGGTCTTGATCACATGACATGCTCTGACCACCCACGTGAATAAATACTGTCATATTGGATGATAGCTCCTCCCAGTGATTATAAACATGAACAGACTTTAGATGTTTTTTGTACATAATTTTAGATCCTCAAAGTATCCTCTATTGAAAAAAATTATGTTTTTTTCTCTATTTACATTTTTCATTAAATATTATTAATTGGAAAAAATAGGTCTAAAAATGAAATACATAATAACATCCATAACTACGGATTCATGTATAAATATACAAGAACATGAGCAATATTGGGCCAGTGCCCTAAAATTTATCTCCCAATAGTAAATCCTATGTTGTTACTGTACCAAAAAGTAGGCATACAAAATTATGACAGTATTTGTTTTTTAGTGATATTTAAAAATGTGTATATATAAAGTGCAATATTTAAATCAATCAAATAAACAGTTCTATCATTAATTCCATGATTGATTTGCCATATTTTTGAAACATATTGAGCTAAAGAGGCATATTGCATAGGTCCGCAATTGTTCACTATTTCAATATTCATTGCTATAAATTGCTAGGTGCAAAATTTAGTGCAAACATAGAGAGTATAACAACTTAAATTTCATAATGATATTTGGATTCAACTCATCTGATTCATTTGAGTGCATAGTAAATTATTTATTTAGCGAATTTCATGTTTTTCAGTTCATCAAAGGATATTAGATATCAATAAAGTGCATGATAACAATTTATAAATACAGGCAAAAAATCATGTGCAAATAGCAATCAATGGAGCTTCCCACCTCACAAACATCAGATAAAAACCAGTTAAACTAGCTAGCCAGTAAAACTAGTTAAAATCCAACATAAAATGAAGCTAAAAACCCACACAAAAACCATCTATACATGATTAAAATATCAGTCCTAAAATTATTATCATAAATAATCATTAATATTTTTCAATTGATCAAGAGTATAGCAGCATTTTGGAGGTACAATATTTATAAAAAATTATGTAGATCTTCCCCCTGTGTTTAAACCGTACGGCATTTTTGTATCAAATTGTACAATATATTGGTTTTCCAGTTTGTGTAGTTTCTTTTCCCTGTTACCGCCTCTAATGGATTTTGGCACGGCATCAATTACAAAATATTTAAGATCATTTAAATTATTTTGGTGTACTAATTTAAAATGCCGTGCCACAGGGTAACTGGAATCAGAATTAACAATCGCACGTAAATTTTGAAGAATGCGATTAAATACTTGAAGTTTTGTACTGCCAATATATTTTAACTGACAAGTACATTCTAAAACAGACGGCATAGTCGGTTTTACATGTGAACGGACCTTTGATTTTACAAGTATTTGTGGAGAAAGCATCTAAAAATTCTGTTTTATGAATACCAAATTTACACGCCCTACAAGTGCTGTACTTGTAGAAACCTGCCCTGATTGATAACCAGTTTACTTTTTCTTGTACTTCTGGGCTTGCTTTTACCAGGGCATCCCTCATAGAGGGTGCTTGTCTGAATGTAATAGATGGTGAATCTTGTATTTCTGATGATAGGGAGATGCCAGACTTTAAAATAGGCCAGTTCTTAGTAATAAAACGTCTGACCTGTTTGTGATGACAACTATACATGGTTATAAATCTGACCGATGGTTTTTCTTTTTGAGATTCACTACTTGTATTCAGAGGAATGGTATCTTCCCCAATGTGGGTTGTTACTGCACTTGGAGGGCTGTGTATTTTGGTTAATGCAGTTTTTAAATCAGTCATATTGTAACCTCTTGCTAAGAATCTCTCTATATATATATATATATATATATATCAAAAACCAAGATCCTGAGGAATCTTCCTCATAGAGCGGGAAATCAGGTACGGACCACCAAGTATATTCAATAATCCAGTGCTTTATTGTGGATTCAGCAACATGACGCGTTTCGACCGAGTTTCCCCGGTCTTGATCACATGACATGTCAGGACCCAATATCATTCATATATAGCAACACCTTGAGAGTAGTTCTTCCCACTCACTTCGTGAAGCTAGACAACAGACTACTGCTTTGTCAGATCAATGTGGCTATTGTAACATGGCAATATTGTATCAATTTCATATATGAATAAATATAAATAATTGCATTATTCACTGCTTTAATACAAATATATACCCACATATATGCATCTGAACACTACCAATAAAAAGAATACAAAATAATTGCATATTCGAAATACAGGGCAAGTGCCCAATAATATGGTAGTATCAAATGACATGACACTCATTGCAGATATATCTGTTGATCTTGCTAAAGTGCATAGTGCTATTTTAGTGCAAAGAAAAGTGCAATGTGCTTAAAAAAGGTGCTTGTGATAAAAGTAAATCAAGGCCAACTATTTAAACATAGTTGATTCATTTACTAACTAAATAATAATAAATGCAAATGGGTGGCTATATATATATATCTATATCTCCAATCAACAAAGTTACCTCAAACAGCAGAAGCCCGCACAAATGAGTATAGCCATTCAATATCTTTATTGAAAGCTGCAGCCACAACATGAACTAACTCCACAGCAATTTTCAAAGCCGACGTGTTTCGAGATGAATCTCTTCTTCACAGGCTTAATTGAGGGCTGCTTTGCAAGGCAATGATCACACGTCCATTTAAACTCCGTACTCGCCCCAGTGGGTGTGGTCACCGCTATGGTTCCTGGTACTTGTGGTGTAATCTGTCGTCTTCAAGTGAAGTGCCCTGCATGGAAGTCCAATATAATCACAAATAAAACCACAGTAGGTTGCTGTGGTCTCGTCGCAGTGTCATGCTGCTTTTTCAAAGCTTTCAAACTCGGCTCCTGTCCAAAATTAGCATACGCCGAGTGGCGCATCCATGTTCCACTTTAGGCAGCGGGGCTTCTGCTATGGCTAGGCAAGCCGTTCAAATCCAATTAACAAAGTTACCTCAAACAGCAGAAGCCCACACAGGTGAGTATAGCCATTCGATTTCTTTGACAGCTGCAGCCACAACATGAACGAACTCCACAGCAATTTTCAAAGCCAACGCGTTTCGAGATGATTCTCTTCTTCCCAGGCTTAATTGAGGGCTGCTTTGCAAGGCAATGATCACACGTCCATTTAAACTCCGTACTCGCTCGAGTGGGCGTGGTCACCGCTATGGTTCCTGGTACTTGTGGTGTAATCTGTCTTCTTCAATTGAAGTGCCCTGCACGCAAGTCCAATATAATCACAAATAAAACCACAGTAGGTTGCTGTGGTCTCGTCGCAGTGTCATGCTGCTTTTTCAAAGCTTTCAAACTCTGCTCCTGTCCAAAATTAGCATACGCCAAGTGGCGCATATATATATATATATTTTTTTTTTTAAACACTATAAATATACATTCATAACTGCATTCTCGAGTTAGCTCCCCCAAGCCTGCTCAGTATTCTGTAGCAGGAAATTGTACAATATGCATAGAATACATAATTTCTACATTGGCTACAAGGTGAGGATCAATAACACGTGCTGTAACAGATGACTATTTCATCAGGAATTAGAATATTAGTTCTTATCTAAAATATACTAAAATAAGGATACCAATTTAAGATAGGTAAAACACCTTGGCAATAGGTAAATTGTGGTAGGGATTTACCTATTGCCAAGGTGTTTTACAATTCCTATAATTTTATCTATCTTAAATTGGTATCCTTATTTTAGGCGGTATTACGACGAGTGGGAGTGGGTGAGGTTTTTGTTAAACTGGTGTCAGTACTCTATAATCTAACAGTCGCCAGGGTACAAGTTGGAGACATGGTCACATCACCCATTAGGATCTCTAGGGGCACGCGGCAGGGCTGCCCGTTGTCCCCTCTGTTATACGCCATTGTGACGGAGCCACTGGCATGCGCCTTAAGAGAATACCATGGGCACAGAGGGATTCGCTTCCCGAATTACAATCTTCTAGTGTCCGCATATGCTGTTATATGTACGGGAGCCATGGTCTAATCTAACACCACTAATTATTGAAGGGTTGAAGTTTGGAGGGGTTTCCGGTTTAGGAATTAACTGGACTAAATCTATTGTTCTTCCTTTGACACCGGCCAGGACACCAATGGCTCTAGACTTCCCTCTGCAGTGGTCTTCTGATCCGGTACGTTATTTGGGTGTGCAGGTCCATACAAATTCAGAGCTAGTGATTAGTGAGGATTATGGCAAGGCTATTGTTAGACTAGAGGAGGATACAGACCAGTGGATCCGTCTGCCATTGTCCCTAATAGGTCTCATCTCCTTGATGAAGATGGTTGTCTTACACAGATTTTTATTCCTCTTTTAAACATTCCGATGGTGCTCCTGAATCATACCTTACAGATTATAAGCACACTGATGGTGAAATTGGCTTGAGCTGGAAAACACCAGCGGGGTATATGGGACACTCTTACACAGCCCTATTCTATGGGTGGCCTTGGGGCCCCGGACTTAACAGTTATATTATAGAGGCACTCAGTGCTCACATGCACATTATTGGATACACAGGCCTCAGAATTTTCCCCATCTGCAGATTGAAAAGGTGGCGGGTGGACCTGGCCCACTCCCTAAGAGCCTGTTTCAGACCCCTATTAGAGGTAACAGAGTACTGGACTTGGTCAATTCGACTTTACACGCATGGCATGATTTATTAAAAAGACAGTCAGGCTCACTTTTATACTCCCCCCCCCCCCCCCCTCCCCGTTGTAATGGAATGGTGCCATTGGCTACTAATGAGCGCAGATAGAGAGATGATACAGGCTCTATGGTCACTTAATTTCTCTATCATGGGTGATTTATTTTTAGAGGGCAAGGCTCGCATGTAGGCTGAGGTAGCAGCTGAGGGACATGACTTTACTCCATTCTCACAGTTCCATTTCCATAGGATCAGACATGCACTGCGTGCACTGCTTGGCGAGCTTCCAGCTCCCTGAACTACTTTCCCTGTCTTTCCTCTTGCGCTCTATATCTCCCAATAAGCTGGTATCTACCATATAGAACATGTCGCAAGAGAAGAGTTCAGGAGAACGCAGTATACAAAAGCCAGATTGGAATGACAAATCAATCTGGGTGTAACACTAGATGATGGCAAGTGGAGGTATTGCTGTGAGGTTACTCAGAAGGTCTCACTAAATGGACGGCACAGACTCATCCATTTTAAGTTCTTGAATAGAGTGTATTATACTCCATAGAGACTGCTACGATATGGTCTGAGAGACACAGCTTACTGCGAGCGGGGAGGACATGGCTGGATTCTTGCATATTGCTTGGCCCACAGATCGTGAATTTCTGGAGTCAAATCTTTCATGTGTTAAATAAAATCACAGGGCTATCACTTGTAACCGACCCTCTGCTGGCTTTGTTGGGTTACACTAGGACGCTGCAGAAGGATGTCAGAAGGTTACTGGCTATGGGTTTGCACCTCGCTAGACATAGAATAGCAATGCATTAAAAAAAACTTCACATAGGCTTCCGTTAATAGGAGCTGTATAGTAGCTGTTCTGGACACAGTGTAGTTCAGGACCTTTCTTCTGTCACAAGACCATGACATTCAGGCTGTGACAGTGTTGAAGCTTAAATCTTAGCTCTGGATGAGAGAAGCTTTGACGCTTATTGCCCTGCAGGCCTCATGCACCCTGCTTGCCCACCTAGTCAGGTAGCATATGTATCCTGCAGTGGGATCTGAAGTCTCAGTGGGCCCAGCACCAAGGAATCCTGCCCGATATCATTCAGGTTTTAGAAGAGACTGCACAAGATCTGTGGTGGTGACAGCTCAACTGCAACCTGACCAGCAGACCCCAAGTCCTTCCCCTCCCAGAACTGACCGTGGTGACCGATGTATCTCTGCTTAGCTGGGGATGTCTTCTGGGATTGCTGGACATCAGAGGACCCTGTTAATCTGTTGGAGCTGCAGGCCATCTGCCTGGCATTGAAGGCCTTTCTGCCATTCATCAAGGGAAGGCTGGTGCGGGTTCCCACGGACAACACTACCACCATGTGGTACTGCAATAAGAAGGGAGGGTCCTGTGCCAAGAGGATCTGCTCCTCTGGAGTTTGCCAGAACATCATGACATATCCCTGATCTTGAATCACCTGGCGGGATCTTTAAATGACTGAACAGACGAGCTCAGTTGGCGATGCCTAGCTGATCGCAAATATCAGTTGCAGGCCATCTTCTGACAGTGGGGAGAACCCTAGCTGGATCTTTTCACCACCGATAAGGTGAATTCAGGCTAGAGTGGAGCACAGGACTCCTGTATGCCTTTCTGCTTCATGCCTCTCCAGCCCGGAGTTCTGAAAATAATCAGGATCAACTGGGCCGAATGCTCCGATGCATCAATGAGTATGGAAAATGCTACTTACCAGTATGCATCTGTTCTTGGCATGTAGAGCTGCAGATCCACACACTAGCATAGTAGATCGCCATCTGGTGTTGGGCTCGGATGCTTGCACCTTGTTGTTGTCTTGGAAGAAGTCTTTGTAGTCACGAGACATGTGACTCCTCCCTTGGACAATAGTGCGCATGGGTATCAACTCCATCCTTAGATTGTTTTTCGCCATGATGTGAAATGGAGTTAGTAGAAGAAAAAGAGATGTGTGATATCTAAGTAAGATAGAACTGGAATAGATACAGGTCCCGGGGAGGTGGGTGGGCGTGTGTGGATCTGCAGCTCTACATGCCAAGAACAGATGCATACTGGTAAGTAGCATATTCCGTTCGAGGCATATGAGCTGCAGATCACACACTAGCATAGACTATACAGCAGTATCTCCCCTAGTGGTGGTGACCTGTATCGGTTGCAGTAGTTTGAAATAAAGTTAAGGACAGCTTGGCCCACAGAAGCTTGTTGCTTTGCTTGTACGTCAACACAATAGTGTTTAGTGAAGGTGTGTGTTGTAGACCATGTGGCTGCCTTACAAATGTCTTCTAAGGGAATGTTCCCTAAGAATGCCATGGAAGCCCCTAGTTTGCGTGTGGAATGCGCTCTAGGGGGAACTGTTACTGTGCGTTTAGCTTTTTGGTAGCATATTTGGATACATTTAACTATCCACCTAGCAATCCCAGATTTGGAGATGGGGTTACCCTTATGTGGCGGAGAGAAAGCTGCAAACAATTGTTTTGTTTTGCGGAAAGATTTAGTTCTCTCAATGTAATAAAGAAGGGCTCTTTTAACATCTAAGGTGTGAAGAGCTCTTTCCGCTACAGAGTCTGGGCTTGGAAAGAACACTGGTATCTCCACTGACTGGTTAAGATGAAAAGGAGATATGACTTTTGGAAGGAATTTTGGATTTGTCCTAAGAACCACTTTGTTACGATGTAATTGTAAGAATGGTTCTTGTATGGTTAAAGCCTGGATTTCACTCATTCTTCTAAGAGATGTGATTGCGATAAGGAAAGCTACTTTCCATGTGAGGAACTGTAGTTCGCATTTATGTAGAGGTTCAAAGGGGGGTCCCATGAGCCTAGTAAGAACAATGTTTAGATTCCACACCGGAGAGGGTGGTAATCTGGGAGGAATAATTCTTTTAAGTCCTTCCATGAAGGCTTTTATCGCAGGGACTCTAAAGAGTGACAAGTGCTGTCGATTTTGTAAGTAAGCTGCTAGTGCTGCTAGGTGCAGACGTATAGATGAGTATGCTAAATTACATCTTTGCAAATGTAGTTAGTAGCAAATGATGTTCTGGATGGAGGCATCTAGTGGGTGTATATTATTGTTAGTGCAGTAAATGGCAAATCTTTTCCATTTTGCAGCATAGCAAGCTCTAGTAGTAGGTCTTCTGGCTTCCTTGATAATGCTCATGCAGTCTGGTGGAAGGTTAAGGTAACCAAACTCTAGGACTTCAGGAGCCAGATCGCCAGATTCAGTTGACCTGGATCTGGATGTCTGATCTCTCCATGGTTCTGTGTTATTAAGGATGGGGAGAGACACAGTTTTTGGTGTGGAACTAGTGAGAGTTCCAATAGTGTTGTGAACCACGGCTGGCGTGCCCATGTTGGAGCTACTAGGATCAGTTTGAGAGATTGCTGCCTGAGCTTGCATACCACTAGTGGAATGAGTGGGAGAGGCGGAAAAGCGTAGGCAAATCTGCCTGACCAGTTCATCCATATCGCATTGCCTTTTGACTCCGGGAGCGGAAACCTGACGGCGAAGGTTGGGCATTTTGCGTTTTCGTGTGTGGCGAACAGATCTATGTCTGGTTGGCCCCATTTTTGGAAAAAGGGCAGTAGAACGTGGGGATGTAGTTCCCACTCGTGGATCTGTTGTGTCTGTCGATTTAACAGATCGGCAATCTGATTGTGAACCCCTGGAAGGTGTTCTGCAAGTAGGTATATGTTCTGAGGAATGGCCCATCTCCAAATGTTCTGTGCGAGCTGGGACAGCTGCAGAGAATGTGTGCCTCCTTGTTTTTGTATGTAATACATGGCTGTCATGTCCGTCCGGATGAGGACAGCCTTGTTCTGTACATGTAGCTGGAAGGATTTAAGTGCTAGGAATACTGCTAGCAGTTCTAGGTGATTGATATGGAGCACCTTCTGTTGAGTGGTCCATTTGCCCAGAGTTGTGTGTCCGAAGAGATGGGCTCCCCATCCTGTGAGTGATGTGTCTGTTGTCAGCACTATCTGTGGAAGAGGCTCTGGGAACGGCCGCCCTTTGGACAAGTTCATTATGTTCCACCACTGTAGAGAGCGATGTGTGGGGCTGTCCACCAACACCAGATCTGTAAGTTGTCCTTGAGCCTGGTTCCACTGACGCACTAGACATTCCTGTAAGGGACGCATTTGAAGTCTTGCATAAGGCACAATGAAGATGCAGGATGCCATCATGCCTATGAGCTGCATGAACACTCTGGCTGGAAGAGAGTGTTGGTTTTCAAATTTTGTGATAAGAGCTTGTATACTGGCTATCCTGGCTGGACTGGGATATGCTAGGGCTGTGGAGGGGTTTATGGCAGCTCCTAGATATTGGTGTATATGAGAGGGCTGGAGATGCGACTTTGGGTACTTGATTGTGAACCCCAAGTTGTGTAATATTTGGATGGTTTGGTGAGTGTGTAGAACACATTGGTCTAATGTCTTGGCTTTTATTAGCCAGTCGTCTAGATACGGGAAGACATGAATTTGTTGTCTTCTATATATATATATATATATATATATATATATAAAAAAATAAGCAATTGTAGCCTATTAAATACCAGAGCTGAATCATGCTGTAAGGAATTTCCACCATACATGAGAAACATGCATTAGAAACAGAAGAAACGACAACAAAAATTTGTTTAGAAACTGTTTTAATGCTCAGCAAACAGTAGAAAGAAATTCTCATAAATCACTGAAAGCATAGCAAGCTCCCAGGCTGCATTGCAAATACCCAGTCTAAAAAGACTGAAAAGCTAACCTGTAGCTGCATAGCAATAAACTGACACCGTGCCTTTAAGGCACTCCTGACACCCAGCTTCCCATCATGCCTCATGGGTGACAGTTAGGTCAGTTGTTCTTTGCGGAGACTGAAAAAGCCATGGTACAAAGAGTTAACAATATCTCCAAAATATAACAGTCCTTTGCCCGGGGAGGCGGGAGGGTTGCTTATGACTGATGAGGATACCCCTGGAAGAGAACTAGGATTACAGGTAAGTAACTAATCCTTCTCTTCCAGGGGATCCTCATCAATAGTCATAAGCATTAGAATAGAATAGCGAGCCTCACCTCATCTCCCTGCGGGCAGAGGAGAACACAGAAATGGGATCAGTAAGCATAGAAAACCAAGCTCGGATAGAGCAAAAAAAGAAAAACTATCCAAACAGGTTCCTCAAGGAGGCTTGGCCTACTTGAGCATCAGACCTGGAACCAGATTCTAGGCAGTAGTGCCTTGTAAAGGTATGACCCGATTTCCAGGTTGCAGCCTTGCAAATCTCTGACATTGGGACATCATGTAAGAGAGCCACTGTGGCCGCTTTTCCCCTAGTGGAATGCGCCTTAGGAGGCAATGGTAAGGGTCTTTTCGCCAGCTGGTAAGCTAAGGTAATGCAGGATACAATCCATCTCGAAATGGATCTCTTAGCAGCTGGGAAGCCCGTTCTCATGGCGCCATAATTGACAAATAACTGATCTGTCTTCCTTATGCCCTTGGTACTCTCTAAGTAGAACTTAAGCACCCTCTTGAGGTCTAAGGAATGAAGCGACCGCCCAGCCGGGGTCGCTGGATTTGGGAAAAAAGATGGAAGGGAAATGGACTGATTGATATGAAAATCAGATACCACCTTAAGGAGAAAAGATGGATGCACCCTTAAAACTACTCTGTTATGGTGGAAAACAGTGTAAGGTTTATTGGTACACAGCGCTTGGATCTCGCTTACTCTGCACACTGATGTAATGGCTACCAGAAAAGCGGCCTTCCAAGACAAATGCTGCAAGGAAGCTCTGTGGATTGGCTCAAAAGGTGGGCCCATCAATTTAGATAACACCAGGTTCAACTCCCACGGAGGAGAAGGGTTTCGAACAGGGGGATACACTTTCTTCAACCCCTGTAAGAAGTCCTTGACCACCTGCATTTGGAAAAAAGAGGGCTGACTAGGTTATCTCCTGTACGCCGTAATGGCAGATAAATGCACCCTGATAGAAGCATACTTTAAACCCGATCTTGCTAGGTACAGAAGGTAAGGGAGAATGACATCCTCCTGCCCCTTTGTAGGATCAAGGTGATGTTCTCTACACCAAAGAAAAAACCTTTTCCACTTAAACGCATATAATGCTCTTGTGGAGGGTCTTTTCGCTTCTTTCAAAATATTCATGCAATCAGGAGGCAGCTTCAAATGTCCGTATTGCAGGAACTCAGGAGCCATGCTGTCAAGTTCAGGGAGGGGAGGTTGGGATGAAGAATTCTCCCGCCCATCTTGGGTAGCAGGTGAAGAAGGCCCGGGAAGAAGAAGGCCCGGGTACCACCACTGTCGTGGCCAGTCTGGAGCTATCAGAATCATAGTCATGCTGGAACTGAGTAGCTTGGACACCACCTTCGGGATCAGGGGCAGAGGAGGAAAGGCGTAGGCAAATGTCCCTGACCAGTCCATCAAAAGCGCATTCCCCCTTGTCCCTAGACTGTGGAATCTGGACGCGAAGGCGTGGCATTTTGTCCGCGAATAGATCTATTCCCGGACGACCCAAACGATGGAAAAAGTCCGCCACCACCTTGTCGTGTAGCACCCAGTCTGGCTGATCTTCGAAGTGCCTGCTGAGTGTGCCTGCCTTGACATTTAGCTCTCCTGGAAGGTGTACTGCCACCACTGAGAGGTTCCGGGCGAGAAGCCAGTGCCAGATCGCCTGTGACTCCAGGGAAAGAGGACGCGACCGAGTTCCACCCTGTTTGTTTAGGTAAAACATGGTCGTCGTGTTGTCGGTCTGGACCAGAACCGAATCGGACTCTATTTCCGGTAGGAAAGCTTTCAGAGCAAGGTGGACTGCTCGTAGATCCAGCATATTGATGTGGTAGGTCTGTTCCTTCGCCGACCACCGTCCTTGTATCTGAAGGCACCCCATGTGTGCCCCCCAGCCTTGCAGAGACGCGTCTGTCACCACCGATTGCACTGGAAGTGCCTGGTGAAAAGGGACTCCCACCATCAGATTCCGCTGCTGCATCCACCATGTGAGGGAGGATCTCGCCGCCTGGGAGAGACATATCTGATCTTCCCAGCGACCTGTTGACTGATCCCACTGGTCCTCCAGAGTCTGCTGCAAAGGCCGCATCCTCAGCCTGGCGTTGGGAATGAGAAAGATGCAGGAAGCCATGGATCCTAGTAGGGATGCCACCTGCCGGACTGTCGGATTCTGCACCTGGAGCAGAAGCCTGAACTTCTGTCTCATCGAAGACAGTCTCTCCTCCGAAGGATACGCTCTTCCCACGCTTGTGTCCAGAACGGAGCCGAGATAGTGGATGGTCTGGGTGGGCTGCTGCACTGACTTCTCCACGTTGACATGAAGGCCGAGATCATGCAACTGTTGTAGACAGATCCGGAAGTCGTGCCTCACCCACAGCGGGGATGGACCTTTCAGCAGCCAGTCGTCTAAGTATGGTTAGACAAAGAGACCTTTTCTGTGAAGAAAAGCTGCCACCACTGCCATTTGGTGAAGACTCGCGGGGCCGACTTGAGTCCAAAGGGCAGGACCTTGTATTGATAATGTTTGTTGCCGACCACAAACCGTAGGTACTTGCGATGACGTTTTGCAATGGAAATGAGGAAGTACGCATCTTGGAGGTCCACCGAACACATCCAATCCCCCACTTGCAGATGTGAACATATTTGGTGAAGGGCCAACATGCGAAACTTCTCCTTCACTATGACTTTGTTCAGAAGTCGAAGGTCCAGGACCGGTCGAAACTTGTGCTCCTGATCTCTTTTAGGGACAAGAAAGTATCTGGAGTAAACTCCTTTTCCCCTTTGAGAGGGCGGAACCTCTTCTATAGCCTGCTTTTGAAGAAGAACCCTCACCTCCTTTCGAAGCAGCTGTAACTGGTGAGGACGAGATTTTTTCGGAGGTATGTCCTTTGGAAGCGCCCGGAAACGTAGCGCGTATCCATTGCGCAGTATATTCAGCACCCAGCGATCTTTTGTGATGCTGTCCCACTCTGCCAGATGTTGTGAACCACTTCATCCCACTGGAGTGGGCAACGGTGGCAGAGGAAGCCACTGCTCATGGCTTCCCTCCTGCTCTCGCCGTGGTAGAGGACTGCTGCTGGCGACCCCCTCTACCTCTGTTGGACTTTCCTCCCCGAAACTGGGACTTCCCCTGGCTCTTGTTCTGGGACCACTGAGGGGATTGAACCCTCTGTTGAGGCCCCTTGCGCTGGTTGAATCTGTAGCGGCGTCTAAATTCCTTCTTTTTTTCCAACCCAACCGCCTTGAGGGTGTCCAACTCTGTCTTCATTCTATTCATCTTTTCATCTGCTTGTGTGCCGAAGAGAGAAGAGCCAGAGAATGGGAGGTTCAAGATCCTCTGCTGCGCATCATTTTTTAGACGATCTCCTGGCGCATATTCCATGCGGGTAAGAGTGCGCTGATAGCACCGCACCGTCTGCCGCTGTGCTAATCACTTGATTTGCCACCAAAGATCCCTCAGTGACTATCTCGTCGAAATCCTTTTGGTCTTCCTTTGGGAGCTTGGTTTTGAACCGCTCCAAAGAGTCCCAGAGAGCTCTGTCATAACGACCAAGCAACGCAGCCGTGCTGGAGACCTTAAGGGATGCAGCCGCAGAAGTGCAGGCTTTGCGACCCCACGAGTCCTGAGACCTGCTCTCTTTATCCGGTGGAACAGAAGAGGTGGCCGTTACAGCATGCGTCTTCTTTGCTGCCACCAAGATGACAGTCTGCAGGGGGATCCGTCTTAACGAAGACTGGATCCGAGGTAGCCGGCTTATATTTCTTTAGGATGCGAGCCGGCACCGCTTTGATGGTTGCTGGAGTTAAAAAAAAGTGTCCATGACCGGGTCAAGGATCCCAGGAACCAATGGAAGCAATGGCCGAGAGGCAGCCTTCTGATGAAGAGTTTCGAAAATCACTGTCGTCGTGACATGCAGGACAGACATCTCAATGTTGAGCTTCTGAGCACCCCTCTGCAGAACCTCATGGTATGTATTAATGTCATCTATGGGAGAGACCCTGGAAACCGGGCTGTCCGATAGTGTGGGGGAATAATCCCTCTTGGAGGACCGGGTAGAGGAAGTCGAGGAAGTAGATGGTGTTCTTCTACTTCGCCGATGAGCACGGCGCCTCCTTTCTCTTGATCTGACTGCGCGTTCCTCTCGCCTGGGGGAACGCGATCTATAGTGCCGTCTCTCAGGGGACCGCTCGTGTCTGGGAGGACTCACTCCGTCCACTTCGTCCACCAATCTCTGAAGAGGAGATGTATGAACCAGACCGGCATACTCCTGCATTCGCCTTGTCGCCCCCGAGTCCTGCCAGTGACATAAGGGCAGCTGCCATCTTGGGGACAACTGAATAGTCGAAGGGGCCTCCTTTTGTCTTGAAGGAGATTTGCGGACATGGCTAGCAGCTTCCAGAGTGGCTGACCTTGAAGAAGTCCTCCTGGAAGAGTGAGAGGACGAATGGCGCGAGGCTGACTCCGTCACCAGGACCACCGATCCATCCCTAGACCTCACCGAGGCCTGTCTCGACGTCGAGCTAGCTCTCGACGTCGAACCTGCACGCATTCCAGACGTCGATCTTGGCTCCTGACTTCTCGCTAGCTGGACCTCCCATACGCCGTCTCGACGGCGACCGGTGCCGATGAGAAGCAGGTGAAGAACGCTGTCTCGACGTCGAACGGTGATGAGAAGCTGACGACGGAGGGACTCTCTCTCTCGACGCCGAGCGTCGTCTGGACGACGGCAGAGATGTGTCCAATCTCGACGTCGAACGCCGTCGAGACGACGACGACCTCATCCTCGACGCCGATCGTCGCCGAGTTGACGACGGCGGAGGAGTCTTCACTCTCGACGTCGATCGCTGATGGGACTGCGATGACAGAAGTGAGCCTGCCCTCAATGCTGAACGTTGAGCCGACGACGGCAGGGGGTCTTCGCTCCTAGACGCCGATCGTCGCCGAGTTGACGACGGAGGAGGGTCTCTGCTCCTCGACGCCGATCGTCGCCGGGTTGACGACGGCGGAGGGGTCTTGTCTCTCGACGCGGATCGTCGCCGGGTTGACGCCGGCGGAGGATCCCCAATCTTCGATGTCGACGACGTACCTTTTCTCGACGGCGAGCCCGCTGTCGAAGGTCTTTTCTTGGATAAATGACCCACCGGAAGATCTTGTCTCAGCGCCGAGCCCGACGCTGAAGCAGAAGGACGCGAGGACTTGCTTCTAGAAGGCGTTCTAGACCTCTTGGAGCCCTTCCTTACCGGAGATCTTCCTCTAGATGATTTATCTGCCAGGCCATACAGGCAAATTCTTTCCATGTCCTTTAAGGTTCTTCTGGACACGTTCTGGCAGTGAGGGTAGGTCTTAGGATCATGATCCTCAGGTAGACAAAGAATACAGACCTCATGAGAATCTGTTTTGGCCTTCTTCTTACCACAAGAAGGGCAAAAGTCAAAAAGAGATGGCATTTTAAGTTGTTAAAAAATTCCCAAACCTGTCAGAAAAGACAGCTTCTTACTTCAAAAGATGAAAAACGTAGAAGTAAGGAATAAAAGTTGCGAAAAGTGAATGATTTTCTGACAAAAAGCAGAAAAGAGTGGAGCTGTGTTGCCAGGATCCTTCCTGAAGGAGCCGGAAAGAACAACTGACCTAACTGTCACCCCTGAGGCATGATGGGAATTTGGGTGTCAGGAGTGCCTTAAAGGCACGGTGTCAGTTTATTGCTATGCAGCTACAGGTTAGCTTTTCAGTCTTTTCAGACTGGGTATTTGCAATGCAGCCTGGGAGCTTCCTATGCTTTCAGTGATTTATGAGAATTTCTACTGTTTGCTGAGCATTAAAACAGTTTCTAAACACATTTTTGTTGTTGTTTCTCCTGTTTCCAATGCAGGTTTCTCATGTATGGTGGAAATTCCTTACAACATGATTCAGCTCTGGTGTTTAATAGGCTGCAATTGCATATATATATATATATATATATATATATATATATTATCTACTGGCGGTCGCCAGTAGATAGTTATAGTTAGGACCGTGTTTCCATAGGAAATCCGCAACATTCTATTTGGAATAACTTTGGCGTCGGTTGACGAATCCTCGCGAATTTTTGAAAACTAATGGGGCGCTACGCTCCGCTCCTACCCTGAAAGTTTCGGGGTGATTCGTCAAGCGGGGGCAGAGAAAAAAGGGGGGTCCCATGCATTTTTCCATAGGACCTTTAGTCCGAGCTACAGCCCGAACGGCTGAACAGAATTATGTGAAATTTGGCAGAGAGGTAGCCCTCAGGTCAGGGATGTGCCTTTTGCAGGTCTTGTGTAAATCTGTTCAGTATTTCCTGAGAAAATAGCATTTAAATCAATATATATATCTGTGGGCGCGCTCCGTGCGCTTACGGTAAGCTTACCGTACGCGCACGGTGCCGTGCGCGATTCTGATTGGTTGTTAGATCAAAGTAAACATTCGAATCGGTCGAAATCAGGAAGTGTCGGCCGCCATTTTGTCTCTCGCAGTCCGAGGGGGTGAAAAACAAAGGTGGATAACGTGAAAAGGGGGCAGGCTGGACAGTTCCTGACCCCCTAGCCTTTGTCAGGGGGTCTCAGAAGGACCCCCAAGGGCAAAAAATTAATTTAAATTTAAAACAAACAAAAAAAACGCCGAATGCGCGTTTTTTTCAAAAAGGAAAGCTTAAAAAAAAAAAAAAACAATTGTGAGGTAAGGTTGGCTCTTAAAAGAGCCGTTGGGTTCATAGAGGGATGGAGGAAAGAAAGAATGGGAATATTATGAGCGTCTACAAACGTGCTGGTCTATCTTATTGTTAATAAGGGGAACACTGGTCTCCCCAAAAACAATAAGACCAGAACACGTTATACACCTCATTACAACCCTCCCAAATCGAGGGTTAACGTCCAGAGGAGCAGAAGAAGGTGATGCTCCCACCTCAGAGGAAGGGCTCAGCTGAGCTGCCGATGATGTACTCGGCTGAGCTTCTGAGGCTGGGCTCTGGTGACTTACTGAAGAGTTTTCTCCAGTAGGTCGAGCAAAGGTCCTGGGATGTTTATCCCTAAGGTATCTCATCATAGAGTGATTTCCAAAGGAATACTTTTTCCTTGGATTTCCTCTTGATAAAACACGGTCACAAAGTGTGCAAGTGACCAATGGAGCATTGACCTTTTTCTCCCCCTCTGGAAAAGTAAAATACTCCCATACAAAAGAATTCTTCTGTTTCCTCCTTCTCTGGATGATGGTGGTGCTGCTAGCCTCACTCTCAGAAGAGGTCTGCTGTTCTGCCATTGTATCCCAAAGACAATTCGGCTCCTTCTCCTAGAGAATCACAAGCAGTAATGAGGGGAATGGGTGTGGTGTGGGAAGTTTCTGGAACTGAAAGTAATTTCAACCAATGAAAAGTGTTCTTTGTGGATCACATGACCTACCGTGCGCGCTCCGTAAGCTTACCGCACGCGCTCGTAAACAAGTACGCATGCGCAAACGTGACGCTTACGGAGCGCTTACGGAGCGCGTACGTAAGATGCACTCGCGCATGCGCATTACACGCCCCTGCGTAACCGCGACGTTGCTTCCGCGTGTACGCGTACGTCACGTGCGTATCACGTTAGCGCGCTGTACTTATGACGTGCGGCGCGCGTAGCGTCAGCTTACCGAACGCGTATCCTATTACGTACGCGCACCGTACTGACGACGTACGGAGCGCGTAGCGTCAGCTTACCGTACGCGCACGGAAAAAAATGCATAAAAAAAAAAACTTTCCATAATGCAGGATATAGTACATACATTATTTTATACATAGGTTTACAAAAAATCTCAAAAACAAATTTGCATTTAAAAAACCGTACAAATTCACTGAAAAAAACCATAGGTTTCACACACGTTATAGTTAGGAATTAGCATTTAAAAAACCTTGCAAATTCACTGAAAAAACCATAGGTTTCACACGTTATAGTTAGCTGTACATTTCACTCGTAAAAAACCAATGAAATTCCCCCGTTATAGTTAGTGCAGGCAACTATAACTCACGCGACCGCAATCCTCTGTTGATGCTAATACTGTATCTTTAGCTATACATATATTACAAATATTTATTTTTCATAAAGACACATATGTCATCAGTGATGTAATATTTGACATCATCAGCAGAGGATTGCGGTCGTGTGAGTTATAGTTGCCTGCACTAACTATAACGGGGGAATTTCATTGGTTTTTTACGAGTGAAATGTACAGCTAACTATAACATGTGTGAAACCTATGGTTTTTTCAGTATATATATATATATATATATATATATATATATATATATATAGTGTTTCCGGGGTCCCGCGCATGGGCGGGAATATTCTAATGCTTATGACTATTGATGAGGAGCCCCTGGAAGAGAACGAATGCTTACTCTGCGTCCAGAAATACCGCAGCTGCCTTAATCTCAGGCCTAAAATGCTGGATGGACCCAAACACTGTTCTCAAATTATATTGCTAAGACTTTAGCAAATATTTTGGTACCACATTGAGAAGCGAGAGAGGCCTGTAGGATGCACATTCATCTGAGAGCTTCCCTGGCTTCAACAAAGTAACAAGTAAGGGCTCCATCATCGACTGGGACATCACACCATTCTCCCACATCTCCTTAAACAAGGTGCTCAGATGTGGAATCAACAGATCTTTATAAGCTTAATAGAAGGATACTGTGAGCCCATCTTGCCCTGGGGCACCCCCATCAGGCATGGCATTGAGTGTAGCCTGTATTTCGAAGGGGTCTAGCGGCCTCATGAGATACTTTCTATGCTCTTTAGTATGTCATGACAGTTGTATATGTTCCAAGTAATATTGTAATCAAAAAAACGGGGGGGGGGGGGGGGTTAAGCTAGAAGAAGCTGTCATCCATTCTGCTTCCTGTCGTGTACTCAAAATCAAAGGGAATGGATCACTTGTAACTGAAAAAAGAGGGGTTTCTAAAACGTTAAATCCGTCAGTACCTTAAATAGGTATTCTGAGAACCCTCAATCACGTATCATTGGTGGTATGGCGGTTTATCTTGATTCTCCGCCTTATTTGTACGTGTCAGCATTTTCATTGGGTCTCTTTTGTATAATGCTTCCTCCACCTGGAGGGAACCACTGATTTTTCAGTAGTGATCAGGAATAGTCGTGCAAAAAGTGGTGTTGTGACGTTAAAAATGTCTTTCTCACACTGCCCAAAGTTAATATTTATTCCGTCCGGTGTGTGAGGAGACTCTTTAAAAAAGGTGAAAAAGGTCGTGCAGTCGGTCAGATTATGTAACCAATGCACTTGTTGGTGTCCAAAACAAAAAAGGTCGACATGTTTCTGCCCTTCCAGTGCCCCAAGAGGGGGTCGTTGGGCGTTCTTCAGGACCTAGTGGTTGTGAAAACCGGTTGTGCCCAGTTCTTGAGGAGAGTTTACAGAGTAACTTCGTAAACACAAGGTCTTAAAGTACCTCAAGGTTAATGTTAGCGTCAGCACAAGTTGTGCATAGCCCACAGAAGAGGCTACGCGCTCACGGTGGCAACGCAACAGCCTTAATACGGAACTGCGACAAGGTAACATTAACCTTGAGGTACTTTAAGACCTCGTGTTTACGAAGTTACTCTGTAAACTCTCCTCAAGAACTGGGCACAACCAGTTTTCACAACCACTAGGTCCTGAAGAACGCCCAACGACCCCCTCTTGGGGCACTGGAAGGGCAGAAACATGTCGACCTTTTTTGTTTTGGACACCAACAAGTGCATTGGTTACATAATCTGACCGACTGCACGACCTTTTTCACCTTTTTTAAAGAGTCTCCTCACACACCGGACGGAATAAATATTAACTTTGGGCAGTGTGAGAAAGACATTTTTAACGTCACAATACCACTTTTTGCACGACTATTCCTGATCACTACTGAAAAATCAGTGGTTCCCTCCAGGTGGAGGAAGCATTATACAAAAGAGACCCAATGAAAATGCTGACACGTACAAATAAGGCGGAGAATCAAGAAACCGCCATACCACCAATGATACGTGATTGAGGGTTCTCAGAATACCTATTTAAGGTACTGACGGATTTAACGTTTTAGAAACCCCTCTTTTTTCAGTTACAAGAGATCCATTCCCTTTGATTTTGAGTATGTTCCAAGTAATCCAGAATGGCTATTTCATCTGGTACCACCTTAGAGCTATACAGATCCGCGTAATATCTGCTAAATCTATTGGCAATCTCTGTTGGGTCCCTAAACATGTCGCCGCCTGAGACCGGCAACTCGGTAACTAGGACGGACTCTCTATGGCGACGTGATAGTGCAGCAAGCACCAAGTCCGGTCTCTCACCCTCCCCATAGGTTTTGGCTACTGCATATTTCCCCATATGTTTTAGTTCACTGTCCGCTACCTCATGGTACTCCGAGTGCTTTTGTCAGTGCTTCAGAGGCGTGGGCGTCCTCACCAATAAGAGCTTCCTGTTCTTATCTACCCAATTTCTGCTCGAGCATCAACAATGGGTTTCTGATTGAGCGAAGGACCCCCACATGCTTAGACATGGCTACCCCTCTAATGTACACATTAAATGATTCCCACACAGTGGAAAAATGTTCAACCGAGCCAACATTGGTGACAAAGAATTCCTCAATGGCTACAGCTAGTTCTGCCTTGAATACTGTGTCTAAGAGAGAATACGGAGGGGACCTCGATGTAAATGGATCAGCCATCAGCCCTTCTCGGTGGGGCATCCACATCAAGCATTATAAGAGAGTGGTCTGGAAATGAGCGCAGCAATAAGGTGCAGACGCAAACCCGGGGGAGCAGCGTCCCGGAAATCAGTAAGTAGTCAATTCAGATATGAATATCGTAAGGGGCTGAGCAATGTGTGAACCCACCTGCTTGGGAGACCTAGCTCGCCAGACATCCACAAGATCCAACTGTGTGGCAATATCGCATAAAGTTCTGGCTGCTGTTGTGGGGCGCAGGGGTGGACTCCTAGAACAATCCAGTTTCGGATCTAACACACAGTTGAGATCACCCTCCACAAGCCCCCCCCCCCCCCACTTCATATTTGTGGCAGTGTAGTGTCTTTCTGCAGTCGTGCAAATCTTGAATTGTAAAACTGTGGGTCATCAGAGTTAGGGCCGTAAATGTTAACTACCTACAAATCTAAGCCTTTCCCATAGCACCTATAAAGTGTGCATCTGCAACTAGGGTCAACATCCTGCGCCTCCAGCGAAATCCCTGGTTTGGGGTTAACCCAAGTGAGCACTCCCCTGTCGTGAGAAATGAAACCTGCAGCTTGGAAGATGCAGAGGAGTCTCTTATGGGTAAGCATATTACTATTTGGGGACAAGTGTGTCTCCTGAAGTAATGCCACATCCACTTCATGCCTTTTAAGATACGCAACTATTTTGCGCAACTTCCTAAAATCATTTATGCCTCTCACATTCCAGGTTAAAAATCGAATTCTGCTATTATGGCTGTGTGCTATCTCATGTTGCGTCATTTATACCTTCCACCTGTAATCTGTGCCCTACCCTCCATTTGTAGCAATCTGAATGCATGAGTCTTACATACTTTACGTGTGTATACTGTGAATTCTAAACAAGAAACATTCCCACCCCCACCAACGCTATGCCATCCCCAACTGGGCATAGACGATACAAAGCACTCCCTCCTGTTACTATTACTTCAACTAGTGCTACAATCTTCAAACAGTAAGTCTGACATTTCGCCATACAGTGATTAACACAGTTGTTACCGGCAAGCGCTCTTAGTCTACCAGAGCAGCCTTGCTGCCTGTAAACGATATGTATCATTCAGAAGGAAACTTCCCCACAAAGCAACCTGATGAATCTACATAGTTAATAGTACACCTCCGGGGGAACTTCTAAATTTAAAGGAATAGGGCAAGTAATTGATTAGATTGGCATTTGTTACGCTCTATAACTCCAGGACTGGCAATGTGTCTGTAGTCCCCCTTAATATTATTCCTTACCAAACCTAGAGTCTCAATCGTGCTTTATTTACCACATAACCATCATACTTCGTGAGCCATGTTCAGCATGTCTGAGTCAAAAGATAGGAGTCACCGTTCAGTCCATAATTAATCATTTTCATCCAGATCTCCGCAAGGCCCACCGGCCTGTACCACTATATCGGGCATTTGTTGCTGTGTGCCCAGCTCCTGGAGGGCCTTCTGCAGCGACTTGGGGTCTGTGAAGATCCTGGCCTTGCCATTCATCATGACTCAATTTTGCTGAATATAACATAGCGTTCTTCAGATTTTGCTCCATTAGTTTGCACTTTATGGGTGCAAACTTCTGCCTCACCTCCTGCACACTCAATGTGAAATTCGGGAACAGCAAGAGCACAGAGCCCTCGTACCCGAGGTCTCCCAACTCCCTTGCTTTCTTCAGTGTAGAGTCCCTGTCCCTATAACTGAGCAGCTTGGCTATCATAGGTTTAGGGGGAGCCCCAAGAGGTGGTTTGGGGCCCAAGGAGTGGGTGTGCTCAGTCCACAATGAACATTGCGGAAAAAGTGTCTTGCCCTAGCAGAGTTATCAGCAGCTGTTCCACAAACGTCTCCATATTCCCTGTTGCTGTGGATTCTGGAAGGCCAACTATGCGCATGTTGATACGCCTTGATCTGGCCTCCAAATCCTCTGCTTTGTCTTGAAGTACAGACAGGAGCTTCCCCATTTGCCTCTGGACATTGTCTGTTTCCTTTTGGGCTTCCTCCACCTCCGACACATGGCATTCCGCCATGTCCAGGTGCTCAGCGTGATTATCGAGGCTTTCCGACATGAGGTCCATTCGGTAGGATAGGGATCAATTGTGTGGTGAGGCTTTTCTGCATAGCTGTCAGAATGTGGTAGATATCTCCACCTAGCTCTTCGGCATCGTCCATCTGTCCTGATGCAGCTACCCCTGCACCCTCATCCCTGTGCCTGGAATTGTGCTGTTCAAATTGCAGCTTAGGTTGTGATTTGTCTACTTTTCCCATTTTATCGCAGTCTCCGGCTCTTGCGTTACCAGCGGCCTGGTCCTGGAGACCAAAGGATCCCACTTGTAGAGTGACTATGCGCTCCCACTCTGATATTCGGCAGACAAATGTCCTCAGCTCTCTAAGCCTCAATGATCACGCCATCACCACTCTGCCCTTTCCCACTGCGAACAGTGGCAGGCACATGCTGCAAGGAGGCAAAGATCCAGGCTCACAGCGTCTCTCTCACTGGAGCGCCACTACCAGGTATATCTTTATGGGAGTGTAGATCTCTTACCAGCCCCCCCCCACGCCTCCAGGGCAATAGTCACTTATGCACCACACAAGAGGGCCCGGGCACCTTCACTTGCTCACCACCCTCAATGCCGCCGCTCTCATGTGGTTAATAGGCCTTCAAAGTCCCAGGTGAACCGACAGTCCCAATGTCCCAGCACAAATTATGTCCCTCAGCAATCGCAAAGCGGGCGTCAGGCTGGCTCACCGCAATCCGCGCTGTCTCGCTGAGCCACAGCTATCTCAGGAATGCACGGTCTCACTCCCCAGGAGCCGCTAGAGGCGCCGGCCTGCTCACCACAGCTAGAGCCGCACCGCAGGTGTCCCAGCTGGCAAAGGGGAGCCTCCCTGTAGCAATCAGGCCAGCACAACAGAGCCCGCTGAGCCCAAACAGTAAGGCGCCCTGCCACAAAGAGGTCCCCCACTGCTCAGCAACCGCAGTAGGCCTCTCCGCACCAGGCATCACTTACGTAAATACCCAAGGGGCAGCAAGGAATTAGGGAAGTATTAAGCCCAATGACCTCCTGTAAGTCCACATACAAAAATTGTAGCCATCATAATGTGGAGGAAATTAATTCCCATCATCACCACTGTCAAGTTCTAATGGCTGCAGACTCTGTTCAGTGTCTCAACTGAAGAGCTGGTGGCCCAACTGAAGGCCTCACTGTGGTATAGGCAGTGTTTTGTCTGAATAAGGTATGTGGGAATGAAGTTGGGATGCGGCCTCAATCGGAGATGAGACAAGTTCAGCTCGGAGACGGACAATGACAAAGGGTCACCCTCCTGCGCCGTCAAGATTAATGCAGTTTGCGGGAAAGGAGTGGAAGTCAGCATCTGAGTTGGTGGGTAACCAGAGGAGAGTTCGAGAGGCACAGACCGCAGAGGTGATGGATCTTCCAGCAGCAACTCAAATGGAGGCCTCTGCAGTGCAAGTGCTAAAATAGAGCAACATGGTTTTATTAAATACTTTGTGTTCTGCTGTGCTGCCAATAATCCAGGGAATTCAGGTAGCACCGGGACCAATTGTGGAATCAGTTCCTTAATCTGAGATCGAGAGAAATCCCAAATAACACCTTTATGTCCTTGCAACTACACTGAACATACAGTGGCGGGATGGGGACAAGTCCTATTTGGTCTTCTTGTGATTCTACTTCGATTTGGAATCTGACTTACAAGACAACCTGGAACGTTTGGAGAAACTGTTGTGGGAATAGCTTTGAAAGTAGGAATGGGTCCCTGCCCTCAACTTCGAGCAGGAGCGGGACTTCTGTGGATTTTTAAGATGCTCGGCTACATACAGCTTCGCTTCACAGTACCAGATCACCTTTGTGTTCATTTTTCAAATAACTTGTATTCAAGCCCTTACAGCCCTGCCAAGTAACACGCATCAGGCATTAGACTAACGCATTTCAGTGTGGTCATTCGCATCACCGCACTGAAATGCAATGTCACGCATAATAAATAGGCATAGCATTTCCTGGGCTCTGAAGTACTAGTGCTGCTAATTATGCACAATTAATGCTCCCGGCAGGCTTGAGGTCTGGCTGAGCTGCTCTGCAGGTGTAACTGCTACAATGCAACAGTAGGATTCGTGCAGCATTACGATTGCTTACATTATGATGACGCCAGGAGAGAAAACAGCATCAGGGGAGAGAACGGCGGCGCATGCGGGTGTCTACAGTTCATGAAATGAAATTGTGCTAGTTGCAGCCGGTGGCAATGCCAGCGCTCATTGCATCATAGTAAAATGTGTTTAAAAGAATGAGAACGATCATGACCGCGATTGGACGGCAACCCCATGGACCGCGGCAGGCCACTGAGCCCAGAGCACACCACTCCAGCTGCTGCTGGGCCTGACAGGCTGAATCATGCTGGGAGGCCGGCATTTATAAATTAAGTGAGAGTCTGTGGATTGAGTGAGGTATCTCTCACTCTGCTGCTGCTACTCCTAACAACACTTTGTTTTATAAATGTTAGTAGCTCTTTAGCGCGTGTTCACTTTCAGCTGCCTCTGGCATTGGCCACTGCCGCCAGCACTGGGAGATCTTCGGTGAGAGCGCACTCCCGCTGCCTCCCCCCTCGCTTATACCGCACTGATACTCTATCACAGGGTTGCAGAAGCAGGCGGCTCTGCTATCTACTTGCAGCCACTTCAGGATATGCCTCCCTCGGTGCACTGCGCCTGCTGCAGATTGGCCCGCTGTTGAGGCTTGACGCAGCCTGCTTTCCCCTGGCATTCTGGTTGCCCATCGAAGGGGGGGGGTCCTGGCCTGACTCCTGTTTCTCGCTATGCTCCGAGGCCCCCCCTTCATGCCACTGCTATTACTGACTGAAGCTATTCTACATACCGATAGGCCCGGAGACTCGGCCTTCCTCTTTATGATACCTCCTGCCAGCTCCAGTCTATGAGAGGGGTGATGACTTGCTGGTAGTGCCGCGACTGGAGCAACTATAGTGGAATAGCCTTGATAGGTGGCCTTTAAGCGATTTGGGCGCTATTAATAATACAGCGCCGGAGCGCTCTGTGACCTGTGCGGGTCAGCTAACCTGTGCAATGCCAGCAGGGCCAAACAGTCAAGCAGTGAGCAGCATTGAGACAAATGTAATGTAGCAGAGCACAGCAGTCCACCACTGCTAGAAACCACTTCAGCTGAACGCAAGCATTTCCCATCAGTGGGTAAGTAGCAGCCAGTCCAGAAGGGGCATACACTGGTTAGACAGTTATGTTTCTTTGGAGAGGGGTGTTGGAAACGCCCACTCCCACTCCGCAGGGTGGTGGTGGACTCCCCGAACACACTGTGGTAGCTTGGCTCGAGTGGTCAGGAAACAGGCGCAGTGCTAAGCATACAATATACCCATACAATAACCATGCGTGCATCCGTTCCAAAAACGACTCTACACCGTAAAAATTATGAAAATATTCTTTCTTTATCTTTTTCTCTTAGTTGCTGATTGGGAAAATAAATAACAATCACAATATATACATTTAAATATAGCAGGTCAAATAAATATTTGCTGTTTGCTGAAATAAATAGGGGTGATTATAAATAACAGGGCATAAATACAAGTGCAATATATACAGTCAATTAAATACTTTGAGGTAATAAATACTGTATCAATAAATACTGTCCCAATAAATCCTGTACACCAGCAAGTCCTGTGGACCTAGAAATTCAGTGCAGCAATAAATAGATGAGAACTTAATAAATACAGTAACCCCAATAAATAATTAGAAGTATACAGTACACTTTGTGAATCAGATGACACTTCACTACTGAAGGGCTGAATTGGCCCAGGCACAGCTTGTAGGGTGTGAAAGGCTTGAGGGGTACTACTCCCTGGCTGAGGCAAAGGCTGAGGCCTAAACTGAGGTAGATCAAAAAGGGGGGAAATTCCAATGCCCTGGCTTCCCTCTCCACAGAACCTCTCTAGGTTAGTCCCAGTTCACCCCAGGCACAGTCAGGTGGGTTTCAGCTCCTCCCTAGCCCCTTAGAGTAGTCTCTCAGGTCTCCACAGGGCCTAAGGCGCCCTCTACTCCACTTACTGCCCTTTTCTGATGCTCCGACGCCGCTGGAGTCGTGTCGACGCCGTGAGGCGGTTCCGGTTCGGTCTCGGCAGCCTCGGCACAATGTCAGTTCTATGACGGCGCCGGTAGGCGGTTCCGGTCCGATGTCGGTGGCCTCGGTTCGACCTCTACCTTCGATTCGACGGCGTCGGGCAGTCTCCACACGATGTCGACTTCGGGCGGCTCCGGTCCGATGGCGCACTCGGCTCTGATGACGTCGGCCGGTCTGACCTCGCTGTCGACTTCCGGCGACTCCGGGGTGCGATCCTCACCCCCGACCTCCGGTGTTCCTCCTCACAGGTTCCGGGCGACTCCGGAGTGCGATCCTCACTCCCGACCTCCGGTGCTCCTCTACCTCGGTCTCCGACGACCCCGGAGGGCAGACTTCACCCTTCCGATGACGCCGCTCGCTCGACCTCGGTTCACCTCCTTCTCGACCCTTGGTATTCCACTCGACCTCCGCCGGCGCCCTCTTATGACTTCAGGCGGCTCCGGGTACGACGTCTACTACCTCAGTCAGCGCCGCTTCTCCACCTCGGGCTCCAGGTCTTCGGCTACTCGACGCCAGGCTCCAGGGAAACCAACTCTCAGGTCAGAATCTTGTTATCTTCTTGGTTCTAAGGCCTGTTCCTGCTGTCCAGGTCCTTAGGATGGTTTTCTTCTTTCTTCTTCCCACACAGGGCTATAGGCTGGGATCCATCAGCTGGGACAAGTATCAAGGGTGGGTTTATGGACCCCACTCCAGGCACAAGTTTCCACCCCTGCTGCTTCACTCCTTCCTCCTTCACTCTTGTGCTCCTCTCTCTTCACCAGTCAGGTGCCAACTGCCAGCTCCAACTGCCAACTGCCTCTCTTATCCTCCCAACATTCTAAACGGTCTCCAACTGTCACACAGTTCTGGAATCTCCTGGAAGGTTCTGGAAGGTGCTGGTAGGTTCCAGTGGATGCTGGTGATGTCATAGGAGGCCACCATTTTGTGCTTCAGGCCCTCAGACAGAAGTTTCAGGGGTAGCTAAAATGGCTCCCTGAATCTGTAGCAACACTAAAAAGTCTGGTGGTTCCCAAAAAGGAAAAATTCAAACAGGGTTTGAGGCAAAAGTGGGACAAAATAAATAATGATGAGGAGGGACCACCCAAAGGGCTGACAGGTCTAACACGCGTCCCCCCCAGCTGAAAGTGGGGAGAGCTACCCAACCCCTTGGGAGTTTTCATCACTAAGGCGGAAATACCTTGAGAGACCGTCTGCATTGGCGTGGTCCACTCCAGGCCGATGTTCCACCTGAAAGTCCATCCCCTGTAGGGAAATAGACCACCTCAACAACTTGGGATTCTCCCCCTTCATTTGCATCAGCCAACGAAGGGGTCGGTGGTCGGTCTGAACTAGGAAGTGCGAGCCAAACAGGTATGGCCGCAACTTCTTCAGAGCCCATACCACTGCAAAGGCTTCACGCTCTATTGCACTCCACTTCTGTTCCCTGGGAAGTAGTCTCCTGGATAAGAAGACCACGGGTTGATCCAGACCCTCTTCGTTGAGTTGCGATAACACTGCCCCAATGCCATGTTCTGATGCATCTGTCTGGACAATGAACTTCTTGGAAAAGTCTGGGGCCCTTAAGACCGGGGCCTCGCACATGGCTTTCTTCAATTTCTCAAAGGCTTGCTGACAAGCCTCCGTCCAGACTACCCGTCGAGGTTGTTTCTTGGACGTAAGCTCCGTGAGAGGGGCTACGATGGTGCCGTACCCCTTCACGAAGCGGCGATAGTAACCCGTGAGGCCCAAAAATGCTCGGACCTCAGTCTGTGTCTTGGGGGGTTCCCAGGCCATGATGGCCTCGATCTTCGCCTGGAGGGGTTGCACCGTCCCCCTACCCACCAAGTGTCCAAGGTACACTACCGACCCCTGCCCGATCTGGCACTTGCTGGCCTTGATCGTCAATCCAGCTTGTCTCAGGGCCTGGAGAACAGCTTGCAGGTGCTGCAAGTGATCCTCCCAGCTGTTGCTGAAGACGGCTATGTCATCCAGATAAGCAGCAGAGAAACTCTCCATCCCGGTGAGGATCTGGTTTACCAGGCGCTGAAACGTGGCAGGTGCGTTCTTGAGCCCAAAGGGCATCACACAGAACTGGTAGTGGCCATTGGGCGTGGAGAAGGCTGACCTTTCCCTTGCTCCATCAGTCAAAGAGATCTGCCAGTACCCCGAAGTAAGGTCAAAGGTACTTAGATATTGGGCAGCTCCCAGCCGGTCAATCAATTCATCCGCCCTAGGGATCGGATGAGCATCAGTCCTTGTCACTGAATTCAGTCCCCGGTAGTCCACACAGAACCTCAGTTCTGGTTGGGCACCCGGTGGTGCAGCTTTTGGTACTAGCACCACCGGACTGGACCAGGGGCTGCTAGAAGGTTCAACCACTCCTAGCTCCAGCATCTTAGTGACTTCACTGTGAATGCTGGCCTTCACCTTGTCAGACATCCGGTAGATCTTGGACTTCACAGGTGGGCTGTCTCCTGTGTCCACGTCATGGACGCACAGGTGAGTCCTACCTGGGACAAGGGAGAACAACGAAGAGTACTGCCCCAAGACCTGGCGACAGTCCTCCTGCTGTTCAGGAGTTAGGGATGGGGAGAGAATCACTCCCTCCACCGACCCATCCTTTTCTTGAGACGCAAACAGATCAGGGAGAGGCTCGCTTTCCACGTCCTCTCCTCCGTCAGTCACCATCATCAAGATGACTTCGGGCCTCTCGTGGTGGGGTTTGAGGCGGTTGGCATGCAGCACCCGCAGGGGCTGACGAGGGGTCTTCAGGTCCACCAAGTAGGTAGCCTTACCCTTCTTCTCCAACACCTCAAAGGGTCCTGACCAGCGATCCTGGAGGGCACTAAGCTCTCCTGGTTCGATCACCCACACCTTCTGGCCAGGCTCCAACTCCACCGGGTGAGCGTTGTGGTCATACCACGCCTTCATTACTGCTTGGCTGGCTTCCAAGTTGTCAGAAGCTTGCTTCCACAACTTAGCCATTTGGCTCCGGAAGGCCAGCATGTAGCTCACCACATCCTGGGGGAGCTTTCTGGGAGTTCTTTCCCATCCGTCTCTCACCAGGTTAAGAGGTCCACGTACAGGGTGCCCATACAGAAGCTCGAAGGGGCTGAAGCCCACTCCCTTCTGTGGCACTTCCCTGTAGGAAAAAAGTAAACAGGGTAGGAGGACGTCCCATTTCCTCCGCAGGCCTTCAGGCAGACTCCTGATCATGCCTTTCAAGGTTTTATTAAACCTCTCCACCAGACCATTGGTCTGGGGGTGGTAAGGAGTCGTGAACCGGTAGGTCACTCCACACTCCTTCCACATTGCCCGCATATATGCTGACATGAAGTTGGTCCCCCTGTCGGACACAACTTCCTTGGGAAAACCCACTCGGGTAAAGATTCCCATCAGGGCCCTAGCCACAACAGGTGCTGTTATGGTCCTCAGAGGTATTGCCTCTGGGTACCGTGTGGCATGATCCACCAGAACCAGGATAAACCTGTGACCAGCTGTAGTTGGTGGATCTAATGGACCCACAATGTCGATGCCCACCCTTTCAAAGGGGGTGCTAACGACAGGAAGTGGTTCCAGGGGAGCTTTCAGCTTCACCCCTGTTTTCCCACTGGCTTGGCAAGACACACATGTCCGGCAGTAGGTATCGGACGACACTTTCATCTGAGGCCAATAAAAGTGTGGGACAAGACGGGCGAAGGTCTTGTCTTGCCCCAGGTGTCCTGCCAAGGGGATCTCGTGAGCCAACTCTAACAGGAAGGCTCGAAAACGTTGAGGTACTACCAAGGCTCGTGACGATCCATGTAGGGGTGCCTTGGGTTCACTGTAGAGGAGGCCATCCTCCCAGTAGACACTGTAGTTCCCTTCAACGTTCCCTGCTGCCTGGGCTTCGGCCTGTCGCCTCAGCCCCTCAAGGGTAGGGCACTCCCTCTGGCCCTGGCAGAATTCCTCCCTGGACGGGCCTCCCTCCACGTGCCACTCGGCCGGGATGGGTAAGTCCTCCAGGTTGGTAACGTCCCCCTCCGCAGACTCCTGGTCCACCACCTCCGGTGGCCTATCCGTCCTACGGGGTGGAGACGCCGAGGCAGGCTCCTCCTGTCCTCGGTTCTTCCCTTGACTGGCAGCTGGCTGGGCCTTTGTTCCAGGCTCCAGCCGGAATGAACTCCCTCTTCGGGTAGTCTCGGACCTTGTGCTAACACAGGCCCAGTCAGGTGTACCCAGCATCTCGGTATGAGTCCGGTATTCCACCTCCTTCCAAGCGTTGTGCTCCATGTCATTGCCCAGCAGACAATCGACTGGCACGGCAGGGCTTACGGCAACTCGAAGTGAACCTGCAACCCCCCCCCATTCAAAGGGAACCTCGGCCACGGGATAGTGACCTGTTCTGCCGTCAGCCATCGCGGCTGGGTGGAGTACATCGGGAATGACTTGCTCTGGAGACACCAGTTGGCTACGTACCATAGTCATACTGGCTCCTGTGTCTCTCAGAGCCTCCCCTCTTTGGCCATTGATGGTGATCCACTGCCCATACTTTGCAGTATTTGCGGGCACCTGGATCTTAGGAACCATCTCCCGTTCTCCCAGGGACACTAAAGTGACACCCGCCCACTCCCTTCCCTTAGTTAAGGGCATCTCCTCCCCGAGCACTACACTAGCTACCCCGGGGGGCTTTCCTCCAGTGGGAGGGGGTGAGCGTTTCTGACACTTCGGATCTCCTTTATAGTGTCCAACGCCACCGCACTCGTAGCAATGGACAACCCTTGGCTGCTGACTCTGGCCAGGATTAGGGTTTCTGGGTGGGTTAGCCTTAGAGGTGAATCCTGTTCCCTTCCCTTGGAAGTTATTTTGGGGGCCTTTGGAGAACTCCTTTTTCTTTTCCCCTCCTTCTTTCTTTTGGGGGGCGCCCTGTCCGGCCTTTTGAGTATCCCCTCCAGTCCCCCTGGTGGACACCCGGGTACTAGCCCAAATGTCCGCCTCCTCAGCAAGCTTCCGGGGGCTGGTCAGCTTGCTATCCACCAGGTGTTGCCGCAGTTCAGGGAAACATTTCTCGAGTAGGTGTTCCTTCAATACCAGGTCAAACAGCTCCTCGTAGTTCCTGACTTCACTGCCCTGAATCCAACCTTCCAGTGCCTTCTTTGCATAGTCCAGGAAGTCCACCCAATTCTGTGTGCCCAGCTTGTGACTACCCCTGAACTTCTGTCTGTACTTTTCAGGTGTTAGTCCAAACTTTCTGATGAGCGCCAGTTTCATGGTGGGGTAGTGGGTCTGCTCATCCTCTTCGAGGGCCAATAAAGCATCCCTACCAGCTGGAGGCATGTACCTATACAATCCTCCTCCCCAATACTTCACTGGAACCCCATGGGCCCTCAACGAGACCTCATAGGCTGCTAGCCACTTGGCGATGTCGTCACCCGCCCCATAGCTAGCTACTATGTCCTTTGGCAGGTAAGGTTTGGATTCCCTGGTGATTTCTTGGTCTTTGCTGCC
Organism: Triturus cristatus; assembly: GCF_964204655.1. Taxonomy (NCBI): domain Eukaryota; kingdom Metazoa; phylum Chordata; class Amphibia; order Caudata; family Salamandridae; genus Triturus; species Triturus cristatus. Next base: position 140,767,716 of record NC_140586.1, on the reverse strand, counting down.
ACCATTAGGAACAGTTGGTGCCCCAATTCTGAGGATCTGAAGCTCTATCTCCTTCAGTCTTATCTCATGAGCCATCCTCTCTTTCTCCGTCTCATGAGCCAACCTCTGTTCCTCCTTCTCCTTCTCCAGCTTTGCTAAATCCAATGTGAGCTGTCTTTTCTCTCTCCGATCTGCTAACTCCACGCTGGATAAGCCCCCGCTAGAGACAGTGCTGCCCTTCCTAGAAAGTGTCCTGGGCCCTGCTGACAGGTTCCCCACCTCAGGTTGGTACATCTCAGCCCCCTCGGGGTCAGGCTCTCCATCCCTGTCTTCCTCCTCAGCCTTGCTTTCTCGGCGTGCCTCCCCCCAAGCCCTTAAGCTGGTTTGGAGTGCACCCTTCTTTGCTCCTGGGGGACAGTACACCCCCTCCCGCTGGCAAAACTCCCTGAGTTGGGCCACAGTGTACGTTTCTAGATTCTCTAGTACAAACTCCATCTTGCCCACTCAGGTTAGAGGACAGGTTTTGTGCAGTAACAATGCAGGGGGGTACCTTTAGTAATACCTCCTCCCACCACCAGAGTAAATTTGGAAAAAACAAAAACCCACAATTAGGAAGGCCGCTCTTGAGAAAACTCCCGGTGTAGGCCTATGGACTACCCACAGTTATTGTTGAGTATATGTAGGCACAGCTCTATCCCACCGCTGAACACCAATTTATGTTGGAAACGCCCACTCCCACTCCGCAGGGTGGTGGTGGACTCCCCGAACACACTGTGGTAGCTTGGCTCGAGTGGTCAGGAAACAGGCGCAGTGCTAAGCATACAATATACCCATACAATAACCATGCGTGCATCCGTTCCAAAAACGACTCTACACCGTAAAAATTATGAAAATATTCTTTCTTTATCTTTTTCTCTTAGTTGCTGATTGGGAAAATAAATAACAATCACAATATATACATTTAAATATAGCAGGTCAAATAAATATTTGCTGTTTGCTGAAATAAATAGGGGTGATTATAAATAACAGGGCATAAATACAAGTGCAATATATACAGTCAATTAAATACTTTGAGGTAATAAATACTGTATCAATAAATACTGTCCCAATAAATCCTGTACACCAGCAAGTCCTGTGGACCTAGAAATTCAGTGCAGCAATAAATAGATGAGAACTTAATAAATACAGTAACCCCAATAAATAATTAGAAGTATACAGTACACTTTGTGAATCAGATGACACTTCACTACTGAAGGGCTGAATTGGCCCAGGCACAGCTTGTAGGGTGTGAAAGGCTTGAGGGGTACTACTCCCTGGCTGAGGCAAAGGCTGAGGCCTAAACTGAGGTAGATCAAAAAGGGGGGAAATTCCAATGCCCTGGCTTCCCTCTCCACAGAACCTCTCTAGGTTAGTCCCAGTTCACCCCAGGCACAGTCAGGTGGGTTTCAGCTCCTCCCTAGCCCCTTAGAGTAGTCTCTCAGGTCTCCACAGGGCCTAAGGCGCCCTCTACTCCACTTACTGCCCTTTTCTGATGCTCCGACGCCGCTGGAGTCGTGTCGACGCCGTGAGGCGGTTCCGGTTCGGTCTCGGCAGCCTCGGCACAATGTCAGTTCTATGACGGCGCCGGTAGGCGGTTCCGGTCCGATGTCGGTGGCCTCGGTTCGACCTCTACCTTCGATTCGACGGCGTCGGGCAGTCTCCACACGATGTCGACTTCGGGCGGCTCCGGTCCGATGGCGCACTCGGCTCCGATGACGTCGGCCGGTCTGACCTCGCTGTCGACTTCCGGCGACTCCGGGGTGCGATCCTCACCCCCGACCTCCGGTGTTCCTCCTCACAGGTTCCGGGCGACTCCGGAGTGCGATCCTCACTCCCGACCTCCGGTGCTCCTCTACCTCGGTCTCCGACGACCCCGGAGGGCAGACTTCACCCTTCCGATGACGCCGCTCGCTCGACCTCGGTTCACCTCCTTCTCGACCCTTGGTATTCCACTCGACCTCCGCCGGCGCCCTCTTATGACTTCAGGCGGCTCCGGGTACGACGTCTACTACCTCAGTCAGCGCCGCTTCTCCACCTCGGGCTCCAGGTCTTCGGCTACTCGACGCCAGGCTCCAGGGAAACCAACTCTCAGGTCAGAATCTTGTTATCTTCTTGGTTCTAAGGCCTGTTCCTGCTGTCCAGGTCCTTAGGATGGTTTTCTTCTTTCTTCTTCCCACACAGGGCTATAGGCTGGGATCCATCAGCTGGGACAAGTATCAAGGGTGGGTTTATGGACCCCACTCCAGGCACAAGTTTCCACCCCTGCTGCTTCACTCCTTCCTCCTTCACTCTTGTGCTCCTCTCTCTTCACCAGTCAGGTGCCAACTGCCAGCTCCAACTGCCAACTGCCTCTCTTATCCTCCCAACATTCTAAACGGTCTCCAACTGTCACACAGTTCTGGAATCTCCTGGAAGGTTCTGGAAGGTGCTGGTAGGTTCCAGTGGATGCTGGTGATGTCATAGGAGGCCACCATTTTGTGCTTCAGGCCCTCAGACAGAAGTTTCAGGGGTAGCTAAAATGGCTCCCTGAATCTGTAGCAACACTAAAAAGTCTGGTGGTTCCCAAAAAGGAAAAATTCAAACAGGGTTTGAGGCAAAAGTGGGACAAAATAAATAATGATGAGGAGGGACCACCCAAAGGGCTGACAGGTCTAACAAGGGGTAATTATTTATTTACCTATGAAATTAAGAGCTTGGATTTAATGATCAGCCTTGAGGGAAACTGTATATAGAAAATGTCACACAAGCAATCTGAAACCTCGGCAGCTATGCCCTTAGCCCAAACACAAAAGGCACATCTTGTGCGGGTCTGTGACTGACATCTGTTTCCGCATGGTGGCACGTTCGAAGGAGCATAAAGAAAGAAACCAACATCAGGGCGCAGGAGTGGCGCTTTTTTGCATCTCCATTTCATGACATCTGGGATGGAACAAAGTCAATACAAAGCTGTATGGTGCCACCTACTGATGTACAGAAGCACTGCTGTGAAAGCTTCCAGGTCCAGTCTGGGGTTATTCTAAAGGGCAGTCAGATGTATTAATCGGAATACGTTTACAATGCCCAATCACCAGTGCACAGTGCTGCATCACTAAGATATTCATAGGGTCTTAAGCAAGGGGCAATCTAGGGCAAGTATACTAGAGGAGTGGAGAGTCCCCCCACTGCCAAGTCCATCAAACAAGGCTCATTCTGGGACAGGAGAAGAGTGCCAAATGGCAGGCAGCAACTTTCTAAAGTAGGACATAGTCCCACATTCTTTCAGAAATTTCAAGAAGACCCTTTAACACCTCTCTAGCCTTGTTCATGGATTCAAAAGGAATCCTTACTACTTATAGGTGACTTAAGAGTTATTTACAGGCTTTGAGGTACCACAGAGGGAAGAAAACCCTCATAGCACTATTCTTTCTTGAGATATACATGCCTCCAAAGTCTCATGCAGTGACATGGAAGGTTGTACTGGGATGGGAGTTACTCGTGCAACTCGGATTACAGTGTCAGGCTGAAATGCAAGGGAAGAACTGTAATGTTGGACATTTAAACAACTCAAGGGGTTAGCTGGCATTTTAAACAACCCTATTCAGAGGACCAATCTACCGTTCTCACATACTAGGTATGAGTCAGTCTGCACTGTAAAGGGAGATCACAAAAAATCAACCCCCCAACCCCTCACCAAATAGAAGTGAAGACACTCACCGTGCTCCAAAGCTTCATCTCGAGCCTCTCTAGGAGGAAAACGAACAAATCACAATAAATCACCTGCTTATATACCTATGACAGCTGAAACAACTGCAATAAAAACATTTCCAGACCCAACTCAATCACAAATGAAAAAATGACTGACCTTTAGTAACGCTTTTTCTGATAGAAACTCTTTGTAACTACAAACTTCCTCCCTTTAGAATATTGCCCAGTCATCAGACTGGTTCCAGAAAATGTTGAGCAGTAACTCTGGGTGCTGGTAGGTGGCATTGCTGGCTCTGCATCAATGCCATCCACGTCAGGCGTGCCTATATAGGTCGCAAAAAGGCCATCTGAAAGTTTCTTTCATTACTATTTCCACATCAAAAACGTGGAGCCATGTCAGACTGATTTGTGACAAGTGTGAAGAAACTAATAGGATCTTTTAAGTGACGAGTCAGTTTGCAAATCGGGCAGGATGGAGAGTCAGTGAGGAATCTGTGGCTAGATAGAGTCTCTACCAGGAAAAGCGGTACCGAAGGTAAGTAACATGTTCTCCTAATAGAGCCTTCTAACTGTAGATTCCTCACCATAAAATAGATACCAAAGCAAAACATCCGGAGGTGTGTCTACGAAATGGCTAAGACCAAAAAGTCCTACTGGACCGAACGGGCAAAATATCTCAACGGACCAGACCGTCCAGGCAGTAGTGTTTCATGAACATGTGGCTTGAGGCCCGCGTATCAGTCTGAGCCTATGATTGGAACTCCATGTACTAGCGTATTAGTAGCAGCCTTGGCTCTGGTGGATTGAGCCCGCAAATCTTCAGTAGGCTGCTTCTTAGCCAGTGCATAGCAGATTTTGATGCAGAGTACAATCTATCAAGAGATAGTCTGGATCTGCATCACTTTGCCTTTTTTGTTGCAGTGAACTCAATGGAAAGCTGATCGTTTACCTGGTGTTCTTTGGTATGATCGATGTAAAAAGAGAGGCCTCTTTTGGGATCTAAATGATGGAGTTTCTTTTCTTTCTTGGAAGGATGAGGCAAAGCGAAAAATGTTGGCAGTGTGATGTTTTGGCCGACATGGAAGGGGATCACTACCTTCAGCAGGAAGCAGGCACAAGTCCAAAAGACCAGTCTAAGTGTGGGAAAGTGCCCCATTTTGACATTGCCACCCTCACTTTTTGTCTGGTAAATGACGCAATTTTGACAGAAGTGCATTGGGTTCCTGTTATCCAGGTCCCCAGTATCAGATCTCTTTCCTTAAAACTGTACAATTGTTCCCCCAATTAGCAATACCTTTAGCATCCCTGTAAGTACCTAGTAAATGGAACCCCTGGTACCTAGGGCATGGATGCTAAAGAGGATCCCCAAGGACTGCAGCATGTATTGTGCCACCTCAAGGGACCCGTTACCACACTCATGCAAACTGCCATTGCATGCTGCGTGCAGACAAAAATGAAAACACAACATGGGCACACCTCCTGTGTGCAATGCCTGCAGACACTGCATGCAATATATGTAAGTCACCCTACAGCAGGCCTTACAGCCCTAAGGCAAGGTGCATTATATTACACGTGAGGACGTATCTGCATGAGCAGATATGCCCTTGTGATGTTCAAGTTAATTCTTGGACATTGCCAGTGAAGAACAAGTTACTTACCTTCGGTAACGATGTATCTGTAAGAAACATTAGTTAGTTAGATTCCTCACCTTAGAATATACCCAGGCGTCAGACTGGATCCGGAAGATTTTTCGTCAGCAATACCCCTTGCGCGTCGCTAGGCGTCGTCTGCGGCTCCGCGTCCGTCGTCGGCGTCGTGCGCCGGGATGACGTCGTCGGAGTACTTAGACGCCGCCCTCGCGCGCTGACGTCAGTTCTTGTACATAGCCTTCCGCGCCAGGAACGCAGAGCCATGCAAAGACCGACACTGGTGCCAAAAATAAAATCTAGGGGCCTGAAAGGACAACCTTAACCCTAGATGTCAGTTCGCAGAACGGGGAGGATGGGTGGGTCGGTGAGGAATCTAAATAACTAATGTTTCTTACAGATACATCGTTACCGAAGGTAAGTAACTTGTTCATCTGAAAGAAACACGTTAGTTAGATTCCTCACCTTAGAATAGATACCCAAGCAATACCATCCCCGGTGGTGGGTCTGCGAACCAAGATCACACCAGAAAGTCCTGGAGGACAGAACGGCCAAAGAAGCCATCCCTCCGGACTTGGCTGTCAAGGCAATAATGCCTGGCAAACGTGTGTAGCGAAGCCCACGTCGCCGCCTGACAGATGTCCTGCAAAGTGACTCCCCGTCCCAAGGCAGTAGTAGCCGCCGTGGCCCGAGTAGAATGGGCGCGCAGCCCAGCAGGAGGGTCCTTTTTAGCCAAGGAATAGCAAATTTTTATACACAAAACGACCCACCAAGAGATGGTCCGTTTGTGCACAGCTTTCCCCTTCTTAGCGCCCACGTACCCGACAAAAAGCTGGTCGTCCACCCGGAACTGTTTTGTGCGGTCCAGATAAAAGGAGAGCGCACGTTTTGGGTCCAGACGGTGGAGCCTCTCTTCCTCTTTGGAAGGATGCGGAGGCAGAAAGAAGGTGGGCAAGGTGACAGACTGCCCAAGGTGAAATGGAGTCACCACTTTAGGAAGAAAGGAGGGACGAGGCCGAAGGACAACCTTGTCCGGATGAACAGACAGAAAAGGAGGCTTTGAAGATAAAGCCTGGAGCTCACTCACCCGTCTAGCCGAGGTGATGGCTACCAGAAAAGCAGTCTTAAGAGTCAGAAGACGAAGAGGGCAATTGTGAAGAGGCTCGAAGGGAGCGCACATCAAGAATGTCAAGACCAGATTCAAGTCCCACTGAGGCATTACAGAAGGGACCGGAGGGAACGTGTGTGTAATGCCTTTGAGAAAGCGTGTAACCACAGGGGACTTGAAAAGAGAAGGCTGATCAGGAAGCCGCAAGAAGGCGGAGATGGCAGCAAGATAACCTTTCAGGGTGCCCAGGGCAGAGCCCTGCCGGGCCAGAGAAAGAAGAAAGAGGAGAACCTCAGAAAGAGGGGCGGAAAGGGGATCCACAGCCTTTGCTGTGCACCATGCCACAAATTTGTTCCACCGGCAGGCGTATACCGACTTTGTGGAGGGACGCCTGGCTGCCAGAATGATATCACAGACTTCAGGAGGCAAGTCAAATGGCATCAACTGCCGCCGCTCAATCTCCACGCATGGAGGTGGAGGCTGGACAGGTTCGGGTGGAGGACCGTCCCCTGCTGCTGCGACAGAAGATCCTCCCGAAGGGGCAGACGAATCGGGGAATCGGTCAACATACTGAGTAGCTCGGGATACCAGTATCTTCGTGCCCAATCCGGAGCCACCAAGATGACTTGGGCCCGGTCGTGCCTGATCTTCTTCAGCACTCTGGGCAGAAGTGGTATAGGCGGAAAGGCGTACAACAGACCGCAACTCCACTCGTGACGAAAAGCGTCGCCGAGCGAGTGCCGCCTTGGAAATTCCAACGCGCAGAACTGCTGACATTGCGCGTTCTCTTCGGTGGCGAATAGATCCAACCAAGGCTCTCCCCACTGCTGAAAGAGACCTTGCGCCACTTCGGAGTTCAGACGCCATTCGTGATCCATCATGCACCGGCGGCTGAGTTCGTCTGCTCTGGCGTTCAGAGAGCCCGCCAGATGTTGAACCACCAGGGTGACGCCCTGGTGTTCCAGCCATGTCCAGAGGCGCAGAGCCTCCTGACAAAGGGACCACGACCCCACCCCGCCCTGTTTGTTGCAATACCACATGGCGGTGGTGTTGTCCGTGAACACCTGCACGACACTTTCCCTGACAGAGGGAAGGAAGGCTTTCAGTGCAAGCCGGATCGCTCTCAACTCCAACAGGTTGATGTGGAGACGAGACTCCGCCGGAGACCAGAGGCCTCTGATCTCCGCCTCTTCCATATGGCCACCCCATCCCAGGAGGGACGCATCCGTCACTACGACATGCTCCGGTTGGGGAAGGGAGAGGCTCTTGCCCGTGACCCACTCGCGGTCCGTGAGCCACCACTGCAACTGTTGTGCAGTGCCCTCCGAGATCAAGACATGGTCGGACAGGTTGCCGTGATGCTGGGCCCACTGAAACTTCAGGTCCCACTGCAGAGCCCGCATGCGCCGCCTGGCGTGATGCACTAGTAGGATGCAGGAGGCCATCAGCCCCAGAAGCCGCAACACTAGCCTGACCGAAACCCGGGATAGAGGCCGAAAGATGGGAATCAGGGCCTGTATATCCCGGACCCGCTGTTCCGGTGGATGGACCCGGAACTGCGCCGAATCGAGAACCGCTCCGATGAAGAGGAGCTTCTGAGAGGGACTCAGGTGTGACTTCGGCACGTTGATGGAAAACCCCAGCAAATGCAGGAGATCCGCCGTAGTCTGGAGGTGGGAGACGACTGCCTGGGGCGAGCCCGCCTTCAACAACCAGTCGTCGAGATAGGGGAAGACTGGAACCCCTGATCTGCGCAGATGAGCTGCGACCACCGCCATCACTTTCGTGAACACCCGAGGGGCACTGGTGAGGCCGAAGGGGAGCACGGTAAACTGAAAGTGCTCTTGGCCCACCGTTAACCGCAGGTAACGCCGGTGGGCCGGCAGGACGGGGATATGGAAATATGCGTCCTGCAAGTCCAACGCTACCATCCAGTCTCCAGGGTCTAGGGCAGCTAAAACCTGAGCCAACGTTAGCATCTTGAACCTTTCCTTTCGGAGGAAGGCATTGACGTTCCGGAGGTCCAAGATAGGGCGTAGGCCCCCCTTGCCCTTCTTGGGAACCAGAAAGTAGTGGGAATAACAACCACGACCTACTTCTGGACTCGGAACGCGCTCGACGGCCCCCTTGGCCAAGAGAGACGAAACTTCCTCGCGGAGAAGATTCAAATGATCCCCCGAGATACGGTGGTGCTGCGGTGGCATGGCTGGAGGGGTCGTCTCGAAGGGGAGGGAGTAGCCCCTTCGGACGATTTGCAGCACCCACCTGTTCGAGGTTATGGACCGCCAGTGGAGCAGGTGATGGCGAACTCTGCCGCCCACTGGCGTGGTATGGGCCTGAAAGCTCGGACTAGGAGGGCTTTGAGGCGGATACTGCCGGGGTGGAAGTGGGCTGACCACGTCGGCCTCCATTTCCGCCACGGCGGAAACCACGTCCACGACCGCGCGCAGGTTGGTTCTGCGGCTGGTGGCTTTGCGGACGTGAGGAGGCACCCCTTCCTTGGCCACGAAAGGGGCGAAAAGCGGAGGTGTGCGCCCGCGGAGCCTAGAGGCCCAAGGACTTGGCCGTAGCCCGGGAGTCCTTAAAGCGGTTCAGCGCACTGTCCGCCTTCTCACCAAACAGGCGAGTGCCATCAAAAGGCATGTCCATGAGGGTGTTCTGGACATCCCCGGAAAATGACGTGGACCGCATCCAGGCGTGGCGGCGGAGCGCCACCGTGGTGGAAATCGCTCTACCCAGCGAGTCCGTGGTGTCAAGCCCACATCGTATGGCGTGCCGTGCTGCATCCCTCCCATCGGCCAAAGCCTGGTTAAGACGCGTCCGGACCTCCTCCGGACACAGGGGCAGCACGTCCTCCACCGTATCCCACAGGGAATGGGAATAACGGTCCAAGAGACAAGCGGTATTCAAGGACCGCAGGCCCAAACTAAGGGACGAGAACAGTTTCTTGCCAAACTGCTCGAGTCTCTTGGAATCCCGGTCCGGCGGAGCGGTCGGGAAGGAGGATTGGGAGGTAGAGGCCTGGATAACCAGACTCTCGGGGGTGGGGTGTTGGGACAGGAAACTAGGGTCGCCCGGAGCAGGGCGGTGGCGCCTGGCAACGTTCCTATCCACAGGAGGGACTGTGGAGGGCTTGGACCAGGTGCCCTGCAGAACGTCAGTGAGGGCCTCATTGAACGGCAGCAGAGGCTCAGTGGAGCTTGCTGAGGTTTGAAGCACCTCAGTGAGGATGTTAGTCCTCACAGCCACGGCAGGCAACTCGAGCCCAAGGGCCTCGGCCGCCTTGCGCAGCACCACAGAAAATGCTGCACCCTCCTCCGAAGCCACGGTCGGAGGAGAAGTGAATCCAGTGTCTGGCGAGGTGTCCAGCCCACTGGCCTCCCCCAGTTCATCTGCCCAGTCCTGAGAAAGCTGTGACTGAACAGCCATAGGGTCCTCGAACCCCTCCCAGTCGCCCCCTTCTTCCGATTCCTGATAAACAGGAGAAACGATCGGAACCGGACTGTAGAGATGGTAGGACTCAAGCGGCGTCGGATGCGGCGTCGGTCGACGCCGTAGCGGCGCCGGGTCCGGAGGAGGGCTAAACTGGGGCGGTGTCGGCGCCAAAGGCGTCGGCGGCGCCGGAGGTGTAGGCGTGTGCGCCGGCGGCGCCGGCGTCGGTGGTTCAGTCGCCGGCGCCGGTGGAGGAGTGACTAGGTCAACCGGCGGCGACGGGGGCCCAGGCATGGGCCCCGCGGGGACCTGCGGCGTCGAGACCGGAGTCGTCGACGGCGCCGGGGCCGGAGCCGCCGGCAGGCGAGGTCGCCCAGTCGAGTCCGCGGGGCCCGAAGGCGCGCCAGCGGGCGTCGACGGCGGGGCCAGGCTCCTCATGGCCGAGAGGAAGGCACTGATCTCCGCCGGCGCCGCGTCAGTCCCAGGGACCGGCAGGTATGGGGGCGGACGCGGCGCCTGCGGCTCCGCCGGAGCCACAGGGGTGGAACCACCCTGACCCTCGGCCGAGTCGCGCGACCGGCGAGGGGAGTCCGAAGAGCGGTGTCGCCTCTTGGACTTCTTTGAATGTTTGGACTTACCCGACGACTTGGAGCCGGACGATCGATGGCGTCGGCTAGGGCTCCGCGAGCGATCCTTGGACCTCCTCCTGGACCGGGATCGCGCACGACGCGGAGCCGAGTGGCGAAGCTCGAGAAGCTTGCGGGACCGCTCCAGCCTAGCCTTCGAAGTCAGGGCCTGGCAGTCGTTGCACGACTCCGCGTCGTGGTCGGGGCCTAAACAGTAGAGGCACCGGCGGTGGTGATCGGTCACCGACATCAGTCGATGGCAATCCTCGCAAGCCTTGAACCCAGGCATCCTACCGGCACCAGATGTCGACAGACAAGGATCAAAAATGATCAAAAAGATTTAGTCAAAAAAGACTAAAAGGGGTAGCTCGCCCGGATCTGCGCTTACTGGCGCGGAAAAAAGAAGAACTGACGTCAGCGCGCGAGGGCGGCGTCTAAGTACTCTGACGACGTCATCCCGGCGCACGACGCCGACGACGGACGCGGAGCCGCAGACGACGCCTAGCGACGCGCAAGGGGTATTGCTGACGAAAAATCTTCCGGATCCAGTCTGACGCCTGGGGATATTCTAAGGTGAGGAATCTAACTAACGTGTTTCTTTCAGATCAGGGAAGCCATATTGAGTATATGTACTGGGCCCTGATGATTAAGAGTTCCCCAGCTACATCATGGCTTCACTGAAACTAAAGTTGCTAGGCATTGAACATCTCGTACTAATAAATCCACACTGATTCCAGTGATTAATTTATTAATACATGCACCCAGAGGATAACTTCGAGGTACCCCTGAAAACCTACCAACCTCTAGTGTACTGGCTGACTGGTGTACACCAGCCTGCTACCACAGATAGGTTTCTGTCACCCTGCAGATGACAGCCCATGCTTCTCGAAGGCAGAAACAATGCCTGCTCCAGCCAGAGGTGTTGTCACCACCTCCAAGCAGGATGGTTAATAATCAGTATATCAAGGCAGGAGGCTTCAAATGCCCCTACCACCTTTGATATGCGACCCAGGCTTCCCCTAGACAGGGGAAATGCCACCCCTTGCCCCGGATCCAGTTGGCACCAGGACAGGCAGGAAAACTTGCTAGTCAAGAGGCGTATTCACTATCAGGCCAGTTCCACCCCCTAGGGTGGACTGCCTGATATGAACACGAAAACTAGAATGCCACCATCTTGGCTTTTGGTGGAATTAGGTCCACTGGGTCATGGTTATGCCCGCTTCCCACAGGAAGTGGTCATATAGGAGGTGTAGTCACCCTAAAGGTGAGTAGCTCATTGGCTACCACTGGTCATTCCCCTTAATGCCCCTAAATTGAGTATTTAGGTCGCACCCTTGATGCCAGGAACTCAGATTCGACGGACCCAGAAGAGGACAAAGAGCTGCAAAAATGAGAACTGAAGACTTGCTGTGGACGTTTTGACGCCAAACCCTGCCTGCCTGCACCAGTCTCGACAATCGTGAAGAAACCAACTCCGTCCTGCAGCTGAACCTCTACCAAGAAGTTTAGTAGTCTGCCAGGTCTTCACAAATTGTCAGCTCTCTCCCTTGGAGTAGAGGGGCTGCTCCCCTGCAGTCCGTAGGCACCAAAACAGCTGAGTTCAGTTTACTGTGCTGCCGCCCAGAAAGAGGTCACTGTGCTCCAGAAGGTCAGGTCAGTCTCCCCACCAAGTGAAAAGATGACAGGACCAACTGGAGCCACACAGCACCAATACTTGTGGTCCTGGACCCCTTGCAGCACCCAAAGCCTGTTTGAGTCAAATCCTTACTCAACGACACCAATCAACAATCGAGGGATGTCAGTACCGCAGAAACCCACTTCCAGAGTGGCCCATCTGTCCTGATTTTTGCACCCTCAACTGGCTAGAACAACAACTGCAAGGACCTGCGATGCACCAGCCAAGCCGACCTAACCTTTCTGCACCAGAGGGCCCCGGCTTGGGTTCTCTAAAAACTGACAGTGCTGTGTTGCTCCCAGGACTCTTGTGAACCGAGCCCCCATTGGGAGCTCCCGGACTTGCCCCCAAGACCCCCTCTACAGCCTGTTGGTAGGTGGCCCCCCTCTCTCTGCTTTGGTGTAAGGCTAGCAACTCGACCAGCACCTCTGCACTCAGATGCCCCAGGGCAGGTAAACGCTAACTGCTGGCGGTACTTTGGCCCTTACCCTCCTACCACCTTAAGTCCTGAAGGGGACCCCCGGAAACATACTGCAAGTACCTGTATACCGCATATGTCTTTTTCTCCCATAGGAAAGCAACACATGTAAAGATGCATTTAAGTGAGCATTTTACATTACCTGTGAAAGTCGATATTTTAAAAAGTACTTACTTGCTTACGAAGTTCTTGGTATCAACATTTATATAAATAGGAGTTATTTTTCTAAATTGGTCTCACATTTATTCTTTGAGTGTTTGTCTCATTCATTGTCTCTGTGAGTACAACAAATGCTTAGCACCACCCTCTGAAAGCCTAAACTTCTCACCCACACTACCACAAAAGAGAGCATTTAGGGGCACACACATCAAGCATATTTGCCTTTGCGGCCCATTTGCAAATGCAAAAAATGCTTTTAAGATGCAGCAAACCCTATTTTGCGATTTGGTAACCTGTTACAGAATTGCAAAATGGGTTTGCGATTCACCATTAGGAAGGGGCATGTTTAGGGCGTCCCTTCCTAATACTGAATCGCATCGGTATGTAGGAATGTTTTGTGACCGAAATGCGGTCGCCAAACATTCGCATTCTACCACCAAATATAAGTAGGTGGTAATCCATTCGCAAAAGGGAAGGGGTCCCCAAGGGACCCCTTCCCCTTTCTGAATGTTTGTTACAGCGTTTTGTAAGCGCTTTTCCCACGGACCACTGCCTAATCTTAAAAATGGAAAGAAAACTTTTCATTTAACTTTTTGTAAAGCATCTCGTTTTCCTTTAAGGAAAAAGGGCTGCTTTACAAAAAAAAGATTTTTATTTAAAAGCAATCACGGACATGGTGGTCTGCTGACCTCAGCAGGCCACCATCCCCGTGATTTCTGTGATTCCTTGGGTGTCGTAAATTGCGATCTACCTCATTAATATTAATGAGGTAGAGCGCTTCGCGAACCCCTAGGAATCGCTATCTGAAACTCTGAGTTACATACATTGTAAATTGTGATTACCAAATTGCGATTCTCAGGAATTTGCAATTAGGTATTCGCAATTTACAATTGTGATGCATGTAGCCCTTAGTGTCATCATTTTTGTCTATGTAAACCCACAAGGACTGCCTGGACTCTCTGCACAGTGTACCTCATTTTGGTTCACTATACAGAGAGCCAGCTTCCTACACTGGGTGGTAACAAGAAAGAGCTTGAAGCTCGCTCACCCTCATGTAATTTCCACTATGAAGGCTGTCTTATATGTCAGAAGCCTCAAAGTGCAGCTGTGCATGGGTTCAAAAGGAGAACACATAAGACATGTAAGGACCAAATTAAGGTCCCACTGGGGGAAAACAAAAGTGGTAAGTGAGAACATACGCTGTAAGCCCTTAACGTGTCACAACAGGTAACAATAGAGAGGGCTGACTCAGCAAACGCAAAAAAAAACCCGGAATGGCAGAAAGGCAAGTTTAAAAAGTGCACAGGGAAAGGCCTTGCCGGGCCAAAGATGACACAAACAGCACCTCTGACAGAGACAGAAAGTTGGTCAACTTGTCGTGAGGATCACCAAGCCACAACCCTGTACCAACAGCAGGCGTATGCAGTCTATGTTGATCGACGTTTGGGTTCCAGAATAATATTAATAAAGGAGAATTAAAGACACTCAATTGTTGCTGCTCAATCTCCAAGCATAAAAGTGGAGAACGCACAGGATCAGCTGCAAGACCCTGCCCTGTTGCTGCGACAGAAGATACTCCCAAAGGGGCAGCCTGATCAGAGGACAAATGCTCATGACCAGGAGGTTTGTAAACCACAGTTTCTGTGCCCAATCCCGAGCCACAAAGATGACTTGGGTACAGTTGGATCTGATCTTCTTGAGGACTCGGGCAGGAGTGATATCACCAGGAAGGTGTACAGGAGTCCTCAATTCCATTCAGGGGCGTGGCTTGGTCAGTAAGATTGGGGGTGTAGGAAGCTGGCTCTGTACATGGTATGACACCACGTGGTTATACCGTGCACAGAGTCCAGTGATTCCCCAGAAGTGTTCAGGGCTAAATGTAAACGCAAAGTGCTCTATTAGTGGTAGCGTGGATGAGCAGCCTTAGGTGTAAGACACAGGAGTGGAAGGCATTTATTGTACAACATTGACCAATAAGGGGAAACACGCTTCAAAAGGAGATCCACCCTAATTTTATAAAAATAAGCTTTGTTTGAATTTTATTTCAAGACCAAGATCTTTGCAATAAGGTAAGTACGTTTTGCAGGAAAAAGGGTTCAATGTTATCCTAGAGAGGAAAGCAATAATGTGGTACAGGTAAGTACACAACTTACAGTTCCAGTCTCCGGGATCAAACATCAGGCAAGGGTCAGGTGAGTACCAAAACTGCACCACCAGCGGCACAGGGGCGGCGGGTGCAAGGGTCAAAATCGGAGTTCCGCCCAATGCATTTCAAGACTAGGGGGTGCTCGAAGCCACACTGCTTGCAGGTAGGTAAATAGGTTGCAGGGGCTATGCTTTGGGCGTAAGAGGAAGCACGGGGGCACAAAGGAGCACCAAACATATGCCACCAGCGGCACAGGGGCGGCCCGGAGCAGGATACAAATACAGTGTTGGACACCCAATGCTTTCCAATTGAGAACTTGCTTCGGACAAACAGGCTGCAGGCGTCGCATCAGAGGTTGTAGGAGGGAGACCAGCGACAGCAGAGGTAAGTAGGGCTATAGGGGGTCGTAGGGGCACCGTATCAGCTCACCCAGGTCCAGGGACTTCGAGGGCAGGGGTGTCTTTGGACATCGGATTCTTCTTACCGAAGCAGATTGCGGTCAGGGGAAGCCTCTGGATTCAGGCTGCAGGTGTCATCGTGGAGTTTAGTAGGGGACAGCCAATGCTGGACTTAGTCTGGATTGCTGGGGAGCTGTTCTGGGTCGGCAGTCCACCTAGACCAGAAGCATCTAGTACAGAGTGGGCAGGAGTAACGGATCCAGAGGGCACCGGAGTCCTTTGTGTAGGTTTCTTTGTGGACAGAGCTGTTGTCTCTAGCCTTTGTCGATGGGCAGGAAGTCTTCCTCTGGTTCTGGAAGTCGCTGGCAGCAGGACAGGCATCTTCTTCACAGGGTCTTTGAAACTGGAGACAGGTGAGTAGGGCTGGGACCAAGTCAGTAGTCGTCTTTATACTTTGCTGCACAGCGTCTTCTTTGTCCTACCTTCTTAGGTCGGAAGGAACTAGTTTCCTGGTCTGGGTGAGCCGCCTAAATACTAAATTGTTTTAGGGGAGTAGCAGGTAAGGCGCCTTATGTGGAGTGACTATACCTTCAATTATGCCACCCTCCTGTTGGGGGGGGTGGGGCATAGACCTTGCCCTGATTGGAGGGTCTCCCCATCTTAGGGGTGGGGTGGCAGAGGTGGGGACAACTCCTATTCTCCTACGTTTCCCGCCCAAAGTAGGGGTTTAATCCGGGAGCTGCGATCTGCTGCTAGCAGCAGAGGCTGCGGGTCGCATTACAACGTCTGCAGGTCTTTGAAGCTTTCCTCTCGAGCACTGGCCCCATTCTGGGGGAGGAGGTGTGACACCTTCGCCCAGGAGTTGAATTTTTTTCTGGTCCCAGAGAGCAGAGGCTCTCGACCCAGGGGTCCAGAACCCTGTTGGGTGATGGTGGGCTGCTTACAGCTAGTCTGTGACCACACCAAGGCAGGTGCCCCCTGAGTACATGGTACAATAAATCCCACACTGGCGTCAGTTTGGGTTTATTGACACGAGTAGTTTGGTACCAAACACTCCTGGGTTCAGAGAAGCCATCATGGTGATTCGAGTTTGAGGAGTTTTCAGCCCATGTAATCTCTATGGCTTCCCTGGCACTTACAATATCGAAGATTGGACTTAAATATTGTAGAGGTGTTAGACCTGTCAGCCCTTTGGGTGGTCCCTCCTCATCATTATTTATTTTGTCCCACTTTTGCCTCAAACCCTGTTATAATTTTTCCTTTTTGGGAACCACCAGACTTTTTAGTGTTGATGCAGGGTCAGGGAGCCATTTTCCCTACCCCTGGAACTTCTGTCTGAGGGCCTGAGACACAAAATGGTGGCCACCCATTGTCACCTGTGACATCACCAGAACCCACTGGAGGTTTCCAGAACATTCTAGAACCCTGTGACAGAGGGAGGCAGTTTAGAATGTTGGGAGGCCATCTCAGCGTGGCAGTTGGCAACTGACTGGAGAAGAGAGAGGACAGAGTTAGAAGGAGGTCAGAGTAAGGCAGCAGAGGTGGAAACCAGTGCTTGGAGTGGGGTCCAGAAACCCACCCTTGATGCTAGTCTCTACTGACCAAGCCCAGCCTAGAGCCCTGGGTGGGACCAAGACCAGAAGAACCATCTTAAAGGACTGAACATTTGAAACAGGCCTTAAAGAAGAAGAACAGCAAGTTCCTGACCTGTTCAGCAGTGTCCTCCTGGAGTCCTGACGTCGAGAAGCCTGGAGACCTGGGGCCGGAGGTCGAGAAGCGGCGCTGACAGAAAGCAGACGTCGTACCCGGAGCCGCCAGAGGTCGAGTGAGGGCGCCGACGGAGGTCGTGGAGAGGCGCCGGAGGTCGAGTCGGGAGTCACCTGAGGTCGAGGTGAGGCGTCGACGGGGGAGTGAAGTCCGCCCACCGGAGTCGCCGGAAACTGAGGTGAAGCGCGCCGGAGGTCGGGAGTGGAGATCGCACTCCGGAGACACCAGGAAGTGGGGAGTCCGAGTCCCTGCGACGCCGCCCAGCGACATCGAGCCGAGGCCGCCCAGCGACATCGAGCCGAGGCCGCCCAGCGACATCGAGTCGAGGCCGCCCAGCGACATCGAGTCGAGGCCGCCCAGCGACATCGAGTCGAGGCCGCCCAGCGACATCGATCCGGAGCCGCCTCACGGCGTAGACACGGTGCCGAGCGGAGCCGATCATCGTGAAAAGGGCAGTAAGTGGTAGAGGGGGCATCTGAGGCCCTGTGGAGCCCTAAAAGACCATTCTAGGGGCTAAAGGGGTGTTAGAACCAGTCTGGGAGTGCCAGGGGTGAATTGAGACTGGTACAGTGACCTACATAAAGAGCTGTGTAGTTTGGAGGGCCAGATCTTTAGTTTACTCTTGTTCTGCCTCAGAGTAGGCCCCAGCCTTGACCAATCTAGGTGGGACACCCCCATGCCACCCAAGTGTCCTTAAGTTGTGTATGGGCAAAGTAAGACCAAGTGACCTCATGTAAATGATTTGAACTGCAACGGTCATTGGTTGTTCTACCTTATTTATTGAAGGTGCTTTATTTATTGTCATCCACTAATTTATTCCTGCACTATATTTATTGTCTAACTGTATTTATTTGCCATCTGTATTTATTGCACCCTATTTATTCCTTGCTTATTTATAACCTGAACCTATTTATTGAAATTCCAATGTAGTAATATTTATTTGACCTGCACTTTTAAGGAAAATCTTATTGTATTGTATTTATGTTATGAAACCTGCAACTAAGAGAAAATAAGATAAAGACATATATATTTTCAATTTGACTTGCATTATTTTTACGGTGTAGTGTCGTTTTTGGAACGGATGAACGCATGGTTATTGTGTGGGTATGACGTACGCTTAACACGGTGCCTGACCCCAAACCGCTCGAGCCAAGCTACCATTGTGCTGGGAACCTGGTGACTGCTAACCCGGTTGCCCGGTTTCCAACATAAAATTGGTGTTCAGCGGTGGGATAGAGCTGTGCTTGCGTCTACTCGACAATAACTGTGGGTAGTCCATAGGCCTACACCGGGAGTTTTCTCCAAGCGGACTTCCTAAATTTGAGTTTTGTTTTTTCCAAATTTACTTCTGGTGGTGGGAGGAGGTATTACAAAAGGTACCCCCCTGCATAGCTTCTGTAAGCAACTGTCTTCTATCCTGAGTGGGCAAAATGGAGTTTGTATTGGAGGATGTGGAAACTTACACTGTGGCCCAACTCAGAGAGTTTTGTGAGCGAGAGGGGGTGTTTTGTCCCCAAGGTGCAAAGAAGGGTGAGCTCCAGACCAGCTTAAGGGCTTGGGGGGAGGCACGACGAGAAAGTAAGGTTGAGAAGGAGGACAGGGATGGAGAGCCTGACAGCGAGGAGGCTGGTTTGTACCAACCTGAGGTGGGGAACCTAGTAGCAGGGCCCAGAACACTTTCAAGGAAGGGCAGCAGTGTCTCTAGCAACGGCTTATTAGAAGCAGAATTCACTGACCGGAGGGAGAAAAGACAGCTCACATGGGATTTGGCGAAGCTGGAGAAAGAAAAGGAGGAACGGAGGATGGCTCACGAGTTGAGGCTCAGGGAGATAGATCTCCAGATCCTACGGATCGGGGCACACCCTGTTCCTAGTGGTGGCAGCGAAGAAAGAGAAATCACCAGGGAACCCAAACCCTATTTGCCAAAAGACATAGTAGCTAGCTATAGTGCGGGTGATGATATCGGCAGGTGGCTAGCAGCCTATGAGGTCTCTTTAAGAGTCCATGGGGTTCCAGAGAAATATTGGGGAGGGGGATTGTATAGATACATGCCTCCAGCTGGTAGGGATACATTATTGGCCCTGGAGCAGGATGAGCAGACCCACTACCCCACCATGAAAGTGGCGCTCGTGAGGAAGTTTGGACTAACACCCGAGAAGTACAGACAGAAGTTCCGGGGTAGCCACAAACTGGGCACACAGAATTGGGTGGATTTCCTGGACTATGCAAAGAAGGCATTAGAGGGTTGGATACAGGGCAGTGAGGTGAGGGACTACGAGGGGTTGTTTGATTTGATGTTGAAGGAACACCTGCTCGAAAAATGTTTCCCTGAACCGCGTCAACACCTGGTGGATAGCAAGCTGACCAATCCCCGGAAGCTTGCTGAGGAGGCGGACATTTGGGCTAGTACCCGAGTGTCCACAAGGGGGACTGGAGGGGACTCTCAAAAGACCGGACAGGGCGCCCCCCAGAAGAAAGAGGGAGGGGAAAAGAAAACGGAGTTCTCTAAAGGCCCCCAAAATAGTTTCCAAGGGAAGGGAACAGGATTCACCCCTAGGGCTAACCCACCCAGAAACCCTAAACCTGGCCAGAGTCAGCAGCCAAGGGTTGTCCATTGCTTCGAGTGCGGTGGTGTCGGACACTATAAGGGAGATGTGAAGTGCCCGAAAAGACAACCCCCTCCCATCGGAGGAAAGGCCCCCGGAGTAGCTAGTGTAGTGCTCGGGGAGGAGATGCCCTTAGGTAAGGGAAGGGAGTGGGTGGGTGTCACTTTAGTGTCCCTGGGAGAACGGGAGATGGTTCCTAAGATCCAGGTGCCCGCAAATACCACAAAGTATGGGCAGCGGGTCACCATCAACGGCCAAAGAGGGGAGGCTCTGAGAGACACAGGAGCCAGTATGACTATGGTACGTAGCCAACTGGTGTCTCCAGAGCAGGTGATTCCCCCTGTACTCCACCCTGCCGCGATGGCTGACGGCAGAATGGGCCACTATCCGGTGGCCGAGGTTCCATTCGAATGGGAAGGGGTTGCAGGGTTACTTCGAGTTGCCGTAAGCCCTGCCGTGCCAGTCGATTGCCTGCTGGGGAATGACATGGAGCATAATGCTTGGAAGAAGGTGGAATACCGGACTCATGCTGAGATGCTGGGTACACCTGACTGGGCCTGTGTCAGCACCAGGTCTGCGACTACCCGAAGGGGGAGTTCGTTTAGGCGGGAGCCTGGAACAAAGGCACCGCCGGCTGCCGACCAAGGGAAGAACCGAGGACAGGAGGAGCCTGCCTTGGCATCCGCGCCCCGTGTGACGGATAGGCCACCAGAGGTGGTGGACCAGGAGTCCGCGGAGGGGGATGTTACCGAACTGGAGAACCTACCCATCCCGGCCGAGTGGCACGTGGAGGGAGGGCCGACCAGGGAGGAATTCTGCAAGGGCCAGAAGGAGTGCCCTACCCTTGAGGGACTGAGGCGACAGGCCGAAGCCCAGGCAGCCGGGAACGTTGAGGGGAACTACCACATTTACTGGGAGGATGGCCTCCTCTACAGTGAACCCAAGGCACCCATGCACGGATCGTCACGGGCCTTGGTTGTCCCTCAACGTTACCGAGCCTTTCTCTTGGGATTGGCTCATGAGATCCCCTTGGCAGGACACCTGGGGCAAGACAAAACCTTTGCCCGGCTTGTCCCACACTTTTATTGGCCTCAAATGAAAGTGTCGTCCGACACCTACTGCCGGACGTGTGTGTCTTGTCAAGCCAGTGGGAAAACAGGGGTGAAGCTGAAAGCTCCCCTGGAACCACTTCCTGTCGTTAGCACCCCCTTTGAAAGGGTGGGCATCGACATTGTGGGACCGTTAGATCCGCCTACTACAGCTGGTCACAGGTTTATCCTGGTTCTGGTGGATCATGCCACACGGTACCCAGAGGCCATACCTCTGAGGACCATTACTGCACCTGTTGTGGCTAGGGCCCTGATGGGAATCTTTACCCGAGTGGGTTTTCCCAAGGAAGTTGTGTCCGACAGGGGGACCAACTTCATGTCAGCATACATGCGGGCGATGTGGAAGGAGTGTGGAGTGACCTACCGGTTCACCACTCCTTACCACCCCCAGACCAATGGTCTGGTAGAGAGGTTCAATAAAACCTTGAAAGGCATGATCAGAAGTCTGCCTGAAAGCCTGCGGAGGAAATGGGACGTCCTCCTACCCTGTCTATTGTTTTCTTACAGGGAAGTGCCACAGAAGGGAGTGGGCTTCAGCCCCTTCGAGCTTTTGTATGGGCACCCTGTGCGTGGACCTCTCAGCCTGGTGAGAGACGGATGGGAAAGAACTCCCAGAAAGCTTCCCCAGGACGTGGTGAGCTACATGCTGGCCTTCCGGAGCCAAATGGCTAAGTTGTGGAAGCAAGCTTCTGACAACTTGGAAGCCAGCCAAGCAGTGATGAAGGCGTGGTATGACCACAATGCTCACCCGGTGGAGTTGGAGCCTGGCCAGAAGGTGTGGGTGATCGAACCAGGAGAGCTTAGCGCCCTCCAGGATCGCTGGTCAGGACCCTTTGAGGTATTGGAGAAGAAGGGTAAGGCTACCTACTTGGTGGATCTGAAGACCCCTCGTCAGCCCCTACGGGTGCTGCATGCCAACCGCCTCAAACCCCACCATGAGAGGCCCGAAGTCATATTGTTAATGGTGACTGACGAAGCAGAGGACGTGGAAAGCGAGCCTCTCCCGACTTATTTGCGTCTCAAGAGAAGGATGGGTTGGTGGAGGGAGTGATTCTCTCCCCGTCCCTAACTCCTGAACAGCAGGAGGACTGCCGCCAGGTCCTGGGGCAGTACTCTTCGTTGTTCTCCCTTGTTCCGGGTAGGACTCACCTGTGCGTCCATGACGTGGACACAGGAGACAGCCCACCTGTGAAGTCAAAGATCTACCGGATGACAGACAAGGTGAAGGCCAGCATTCACAGTGAAGTCACTAAGATGCTGGAGCTAGGAGTGATTGAACCTTCCAGCAGCCCCTGGTCCAGTCCGGTGGTATTAGTACCAAAAGCTGCACCACCGGGTGCCCAACCGGAATTGAGGTTCTGTGTGGACTACCGGGGACTGAATTCAGTAACCAAGACTGATGCTCATCCGATCCCGAGGGCGGATGAACTGATTGACCGGCTGGGAGCTGCCCAATATTTGAGTACCTTTGACCTTACCTCCGGGTACTGGCAGATCTCTCTGACTGATGGAGCTAAGGAAAGGTCAGCCTTCTCCACGCCCAAGGGCCACTACCAGTTCTGCGTGATGCCCTTTGGGCTCAAGAACGCCCCTGCCACGTTTCAGCGTCTGGTGAACCAGATCCTCGCCGGAATGGAGAGTTTCTCTGCTGCTTATCTGGATGACATTGCCGTCTTCAGTAACAGCTGGGAGGATCACTTGCGTCGCCTGCAAACTGTTTTCCAGGCCCTGAAACACGCTGGTTTAACCCCTTCAGCGCTGCGCGGATTCCCGCGCGGTGCTGAAGGTTCTGAGCGCGGGCGGGGCCATGACGGAACGGTTCCGTCATAAGCACAGCCCAACCGACGTGCATGACGGAACCGTTCCGTCACAAGCGTCCAAGGGGTTAACGATCAAGGCCAGTAAATGCCAGATCGGGCAGGGGTCGGTAGTGTACCTTGGACACTTGGTGGGTAGGGGAGCGGTGCAACCCCCCCAGGCGAAAATCGAGGCTATTATGGCATGGGAACCCCCCAAGACTCAGACTGAGGGCCGAGCTTTTCTGGGCCTCACAGGATACTACCGCCGCTTCGTGAAGGGGTACGGGACCATTGTGGCCCCCCTCACGGAGCTTACGTCCAAGAAGCAACCTCGACGGGTAGTCTGGACGGAGGCTTGTCAGCAGGCCTTTGTGAAACTGAAGCAAGCCATGTGCGAGGCCCCGGTCTTAAGGGCCCCAGACTTTTCCAAGGAGTTCATTGTCCAGACGGATGCATCGGAACATGGCATTGGGGCAGTGTTATCGCAACTCAATGAAGAAGGTCTGGATCAACCCGTGGTCTTCCTATCCCGGAGACTACTTCCCAGGGAACAGAAGTGGAGTGCAATAGAGCGTGAAGCCTTTGCAGTGGTATGGGCTCTGAAGAAGTAGCGGCCATACCTGTTCGGCTCGCACTTCCTAGTTCAGACCGACCACAGACCCCTTCGGTGGCTGATGCAGATGAAGGGGGAGAATCCCAAGTTGCTAAGGTGGTCTATCTCCCTACAGGGAATGGACTTTCAGGTGGAACATCGGCCTGGAGTGGACCACGCCAATGCAGTCGGTCTCTCAAGGTATTTCCGCCTTAGTGATGAGAACTCCCAAGGGGTTGGGTAGGTCTCCCCACTTTCAGCTGGGGGGGACGCGTGTTAGACCTGTCAGCCCTTTGGGTGGTCCCTCCTCATTATTTATTTTGTCCCACTTTTGCCTCAAACCCGGTTATAATTTTTCCTTTTTGGGAACCACCAGACTTTTTAGTGTTGATGCAGGGTCAGGGAGCCATTTTCCCTACCCCTGGAACTTCTGTCTGAGGGCCTGAGACACAAAATGGTGGCCACCCATTGTCACCTGTGACATCACCAGAACCCACTGGAGGTTTCCAGAACATTCTAGAACCCTGTGACAGAGGGAGGCAGTTTAGAATGTTGGGAGGCCATCTCAGAGTGGCAGTTGGCAACTGACTGGAGAAGAGAGAGGACAGAGTTAGAAGGAGGTCGGAGTAAGGCAGCAGAGGTGGAAACCAGTTCTTGGAGTGGGGTCCAGAAACCCACCCTTGATGCTAGTCTCTACTGACCAAGCCCAGCCTAGAGCCCTGTGTGGGACCAAGACCAGAAGAACCATCTTAAAGGACTGAACATTTGAAACAGGCCTTAAAGAAGAAGAACAGCAAGTTCCTGACCTGTTCAGCAGTGTCCTCCTGGAGTCCTGACGTCGAGAAGCCTGGAGACCTGGGGCCTGAGGTCGAGAAGCGGCGCTGACAGAAAGCAGACGTCGTACCCGGAGCCGCCAGAGGTCGAGTGAGGGCGCCGACGGAGGTCGTGGAGAGTCACCGGAGGTCGAGTAAGGAGTAACCAGAGGTCGAGGTGAAGCGCGCCGGAGGTCGGGAGTGGAGATCGCACTCCGGAGACACCAGGAAGTGGGGAGTCCGAGTCCCTGCGACGCCGGAAGGCGACATCGAGCCGAGGCCGCCCAGCGACATCGAGCCGAGGCCGCCCAGCGACATCGAGCCGAGGCCGCCCAGCGACATCGAGCCGAGGCCGCCCAGCGACATCGAGCCGAGGCCGCCCAGCGACATCGAGCCGAGACCGCCCAGCGACATCGATCCGGAGCCGCCTCACGGCGTCGACACGGTGCCGAGCGGAGCCAATCATCGTGAAAAGGGCAGTAAGTGGTAGAAGGGGCATCTGAGGCCCTGTGGAGCCCTAAAAGACCATTCTAGGGGCTAAAGGGGTGTTAGAACCAGCCTGGGAGTGCCAGGGGTGAACTGAGACTGGTACAGTGACCTACATAAAGAGCTGTGTAGTTTGGAGGGCCAGATCTTTAGTTTACTCTTGTTCTGCCTCAGAGTAGGCCCCAGCCTTGACCAATCTAGGTGGGACACCCCCATGCCACCCAAGTGTCCTTAAGTTGTGTATGGGCAAAGTAAGACCAAGTGACCTCATGTAAATGATTTGAACTGCAACTGTCATTGGTTGTTGTACCTTATTTATTGAAGGTGCTTTATTTATTGTCATCCACTAATTTATTCCTGCACTATATTTATTGTCTAACTGTATTTATTTGCCATCTGTATTTATTGCACCCTATTTATTCCTTGCTTATTTATGACCTGAACCTATTTATTGAAATTCCAATGTAGTAATATTTATTTGACCTGCACTTTTAAGGAAAATCTTATTGTATGTTATTTATGTTATGAAACCTGCAACTAAGAGAATAAGATAAAGACATATATATTTTCAATTTGACTTGCATTATTTTTACGGTGTAGTGTCGTTTTTGGAACGGATGAACGCATGGTTATTGTGTGGGTATGACGTACGCTTAACACGGTGCCTGACCCCCAACCGCTCGAGCCAAGCTACCATTGTGCTGGGAACCTGGTGACTGCTAACCCGGTTTCCAACAAGAGGCATATCTGCTAATGCAGATATGCCCACACCAGTGGTATAGTGAACCCTGCCCTAGGACTGGAAGGCCTACCAGAGGGATGACTTACCAATACCTTAGGCAGTGCTAGTTGGCATGGCACACAGGCAGTGTGCCACGTAGACTGTTTTTTCTGCACCAGGCCATGCATGCTGCAGTGGCAGTCTACGTGGCCTAGGTGAGTGGTCCTTAGGGAACCCTCTCCAGTCCCAATGCCCAGTGGTACCCAGGTGCCATTTAATAGGGCCTGAAGGGCCAACTGGGGAACAGTTTTAGGGAAAGAACACTGGTTCTGGGAACCTGAACAACAGGGACCCAGTACAGTCAAAGTTGCATTAACAGCCAGGTAAAAAGTGGAAGTACTTCAAGAGAACCCCATTTTCTCACAGGTGGGGTGCAAGCTATAGATTTTTCAACAATATAATATTAAAATACATTATACCACAAGCAGGGTGCATGAGAAGGGCTTAAGGGGCAGTGAAAAGGAGAGGAATGCAAATTGGTAGTGGTACTAGGTGAGAGAAATCACAATATTTTGTAAAATAGCCAACATTTTTTAAAACGAGTTTGTGTGCATGTAAAACGTCCAGTTGAAATCCGAAAAGCACCACCAAACCCGACCGAAAGCACCTGTACCCATCTATTTACCTGAAAATAAATTTATTAGTGGGAGTAATACCCCAAACACCCCTCCTGATGCTACACCACTGCTTCCATTCTAAACAGGACAAATCTCCGAGCGAGAGCCGCTATGGAAACTCTAACTTGCAAAACTGCTGCCATTGTGCATTATCAGCAGTGGCGAACAGATAAAGAGAAGGTTCTCTCCATTCTTGGAGGAGACCTTGCGGCACCTCTGGACGTAAGCGCCATTCGTGATCCACGAGGCATCAACAATTGAGTTTGTCTGTCCTGGTGTTCAGAGATCCCACCTGGTGGTGTACGACTAGAAAGATGTCCCGACGTTCCACCCATGCCCAGAGGTACATGGCCTCCTGGCAAAGAGTGCATGACCTCACTCGCATTATTTGTTGCAATGCCACATGGCAGTGGTGTTGTCCGTGAACACCTGGACCAGTCTTTCCTTGATGGGTGGTTCAAGGCTTTTTTTTTACCATGTGAATGGCCCTCAGCTCCAGAAGATTAATATGGAGCAGAGTCTCCACCTGAGATCAGAGTCCTCTGATCATCACCCCTACCAGATGGCCCAGGAGGGATGTATCGGTCACCACCATCACCTCCGACTCCAAATCTCAGTGCGGAGTCCTCATGTGCCATCTGATGTCTTTCACCAGCAGGATGCCATGATACCCAGTAGCCTCAGTGTCATTCGCACTGAGTTTCAAGACTGAGGCTGTAACATCGGGATCATAATCCGAATGCCCTGGACTCTCCGCTCTGGAGGATAAGTGAGAACATGTCCAAAATGGCTCAGATGAAAGGAAGCATCTGAGAAAGAATCAGGTGTGACTTTGGCATGTTTATAGTGCACCACAGTGAGTGCATGAGGTTCCCCGTAGTCTGGAGGTGGGTGACTGCCTGAGGCACGCTCGCCTTCAGCAGCCAGTCGTAGAGGTAGGAGGAAGACTGGGACCCCTGATCTCCAAAGATGTGCTGCAACCACCGCCATCACTTTTGTGAACACCAGAGGGCACTAGTGCCACAAAAGAGGAGCACAGCAAACTGGAAATGCTCATGACCCACCGTGAACAGCAGGCAACGCCTGGGATATAACCCCATTGAAGCACCCACTTGTCCAATGTTATATCTCGCTATTGGGGCAGGTGGTGCCTGATCTTGCCACCAACATAATGACTGTGCTGTGGGCATGCTAAAGAGAATTGGAGACTGTAGCAACTTGAGGAGTGGAGGAACTGGACAATACACTGGCATGGAGTCGAATATGCTACTTACCAGTATGCATCTGTTCTTGGCATGTAGGGCTGCTGACATTCATATCTGTGCATAGATTGCCGCCTAGTGTTGGGTCCAGATGATTGCATATTGTTGTCCTGGAAGATTCTTCGAAGTATCACGAGATAGGTGGCTCCTCCCCTGGACTACAGTGTGCATGGGCATCCTCTCCATCCTCAGATTGTTTTTCGCCATTGTGGCAGTGATGGAGTAGATACAGTAAGTGATGACCATGCTATACAGTATTTCTGAGTGCTGCAGCCGCTACAGGCGCCGGGGAGGAGGGTGGGCGATATGAATGTCAGCAGCCCTACATGCCAAGAACAGATGCATACTGGTAAGTAGCATATTCGGTTCGAGGCATGTGGGCTGCTGAATTCATATCTGTGCATAGATTACATAGCAGTCCCTCCATTAGCGGCGGCTGCCCGTGTCAGCTGCAGCAGTCTGAAAAAGGGTCTTGAGAACAGCCTGTCCTACAGCTGCCTGCTGTTTTGAATGTACATCCACACAGTAGTGTTTGGTAAATGTATGTATAGTGGACCATGTGGCTGCTCTACATATTTCCTCTAAAGGAATGTTCCCTAGGAAAGCCATGGACGCCCCTAACTTTCGTGTTGAGTGGGCTCTTGGAGGAATCGTTAATGTGCGTTTAGCTTTTTTATAGCAAATTTGAATACATTTAACGATCCATCTGGCTATCCCTGCTTTGGAAATGGCGTTGCCCTTGTGTTGTGGAGAAAACGCAACGAACAGTTGTTTTGTTTTCCTAAAATCCTTCGTTCTGTCTATATAGTACATGAGGGCCCTCTTTACATCTAGTGTATGGAGCATTCTCTCTGCGACATTTTCTGGATTTGGAAAGAAAGCAGGCAGTTCAATAGTCTGATTCATGTGGAACTGCGATATCACTTTAGGCATGAATGTGGGGTTGGTACGTAGTACAACTCTGTTTGCGTGAACCTGTATGAATGGCTCTTGAATGGTTAGTGCCTGGAGTTCACTAACTCTTCTCAACGAAGTGATTGCCACTAAGAAAGCTACTTTCCAGGTGAGGAATTGAATCTCACATGAATGTAGAGGTTCAAAAGGTGGACCCATCAATCTGGTGAGGACCACATTCAGGTTCCACACCGGTGCCGGTGGGTGTGTTGGAGGAATCACTCTTTTGAGTCCCTCTAAGAAGGCTTTGATGGCAGGCACTCTGAATAAAGAGAGGTGTTGCCTGTTCTGAAGATAGGCTGCCATCGCGGTTAGATGTATACGGATGGAGCTGTATGCCAGATTGCATTGGTATAAGTGTAACAGGTAACAGATGATGATCTGAATGGATGCATCCAGCGGATTAATGTCATTGTTTTTACAGTAAATGACAAATCTTTTCCATTTAGCCGCATAGCAAGCTCTGGTCGTGGGTCTCCTGGCCTCCTTGATGATATTCATACATTCTGGAGGCAGGTTCAGGTAGCCAAATTCAGACTTCAGGAGCCAGATCGCCAGGTTCAGCTGTTGCGGATCTGGGTGCTGAATTTCGCCATGGTTCTGTGTTAAAAGTCTGGGTGTTAGCCGCAGTCTTTGATGCGGCACCACGGAAAGTTCTAGCAACGTGGTGTACCATGGCTGGCGTGCCCACATTGGAGCAACCAGGATGAGTGTCAGTGAGTGTTGCCGTAGTTTGCGTACCACTAGCGGTATTAATGGCGCTGGGGGAAAAGCGTACGCAAATCTGCCTGACCAGTTCATCCATATCGCATTGCCCTGCGACTGTGGATGCGGGAACCTGGCGGCAAAGCTTTGGCATTTTGCGTTTTCCCTTGTTGCGAATAGGTCTACCTCTGGATGACCCCACTGCTGGAAGTACGGTTGGAGTACTGATGGATGTAGCTCCCACTCGTGCATTTGGTGGCTGTGTCTGCTGAGCAGATCCGCCATTTGGTTGTCCTTGCCCGGGAGGTGTTCTGCCATGAGGAACATGTTCCTCTGAATGGCCCACCTCCACATGCTCTGAGCCCGATGAGACAACTGTGGAGTGTGTGTTCCTCCCTGCTTCTGTATGTAGTACATGGCAGTCATGTTGTCCGTCCGGATCAACACGACTTTGTTGCACAAGTGTACTTTGAATGCCTTCATTGCCAGGAAGATTGCCATCAGTTCCAGAAGGTTGATGTGCATCTTCGTTTGTTGTGTCGTCCATAGTCCCTGCACTGTGTAATTGAGTACATGAGCTCCCCAGCCCTGGAGAGACGCGTCCGCCGTCATTATTATTTGTGGAACAGGCTCTTGGAACGGTCGGCCCTTGCAAAGGTTTTGTGGATTCCACCAATGCAGAGAGTTGTATGCTCGACTGCTCACCAACACTAGGTCTTTCAACTGTCCTTGAGTCTGATTCCATTGACGTGCCAAGCACTCCTGAAGCGGGCGCATATGTAGTCTCGCGTGCGGGACTATGAAGATGCAGGAGGCCATCATGCCTATCAACTGCATGAACACTCGCGCTGGGAGTGTTGAGGTCTGAACTTCTTTATCAGCAGTTGCATGCTGTTGATCCGCACCAAATTTGGCTGAGCTTTGGCTGCCAGAGTGTCTATGGTCACGCCCAGGTACTGCCGTACGTGGGCGGGTTGAAGATGTGACTTTGGATAATTCAGTGAGAATCCCAGACTGTGAAGAAGGTGAATGGTGTGGGATATGTGGCTGGCACACTGCTGGGCTGACTTTGCCTTAACAAGCCAGTCGTCCAGGTAAGGGAAGACGTGAATGTGCTGTCTCCTTAAGTGTGCAGCCACTGTCGCTAGGCACTTGGTAAAGACTCTGGGCGCCGTTGTGACTCCGAAAGGGAGGACTCTGAACTGATAATGCTGATCCTGAATAGTGAACCTGAGATATTTTCTGTGTGATGGGTGTATGGGTACGTGGAAATACGCATCCTTCAAATCCAGTGTTGCTAGGATGTCTCCCTGACTGAGTAACGGCAGAACCTGCTGGAGGGTGAGCATATGAAAATGCTCTGACAGAATGTAGTGGTTGAGAGGTCTCAGATCCAGTATAGGTCTCAGAGATCCGTCCTTTTTTGGGATCAAGAAGTACAGAGAGTACACCCCTGACCCTCGTTGTTCTACAGGCACGAGCTCTATGGCTCCTTTCTGCAGCATACTTAGTACTTCCTGCTGCAATAATGCCAAGTGCTCTGCGGACATAGGACGGTGTCTTGGTGGTATGTTGGGTGGAGTGGATGTTAATTCCAGACAATAACCGTACTGGACAATTTCTCTGACCCACCTGTCTGTGGTGATGGATCTCCAGACTGGCAGGAACTGTTGGAGTCTCCCCCCGACCGGTGTTATGTGGTCGGGGGCAGTGACAAGACGTCACTGTTTGGTATTGGCGGAGGACCTGGTGTTGTTGTGTCCTCGTCCTCTGCCTTTGGTGCTGGATCCACGATGTCCAACCCTATTGTTCTTATTATAGGTACTCTGGGTACCTCCTTTATTGTACTGCTGCTGGGACCCCTGACCTCTAGCTGCTCCTCTATTCCCGGGGCGTCCAAAGGAGCCACTCCGAAACTGCTGCGACTGTAGAGCCCCCATAGATTTCGCAGTTTGTGTCGTTTTTAATCTTTTCTAGTGTAGTGTCAACCTCGGGGCCAAATAAAAAGTCTAGGTTGACTGGTTGATTCAAGATATTAGTTTGAATTTCAGGTTTGAAACCTGATATTCTCAGCCATGCGTGCCTCCTCAACATCACACTAGTGTTGATTGCCCTTGCTGCAGTGTCAGCTGCATCTAGTGCGCATTTGATGGACGCATTTGTAATGAGTTGTCCCTCTCTGATGAGGTGCTCCGCTCCATCTTTGTAGGCATCTGGTAGGTGTTCTAGCAGTGTTTCTAGGGTATCGTAGTGTGACCTGTCGTATCTGGCCAGGAGTGCCCGAGTGTTGGCAATGCGCCAGATGTTTGCCGCTTGTGCCGCTATCCTTTTTCCCGATGTTTCTAGCACTCCTTGTCCGGAGGAGGAGCATCACCGGTAGTTTGCGAGTTAGCTCTCTTGCGAGCATTAGAAACTACCAGTGAGTCCAACGGCAATTGACCCTTAATGTACATTGGGTCTCCTGGGGCTGGTTTGTATTTTCTTTCTATTCTCGGGTTCAATACCCGTGCTCTGGTTGTCTCCTTAAAGATGTCCTTAGCATGTTTAATAACCCCTTTTAACATTGGTAGAGTCTTGACCGTTCTTTCTGATGTGGAGAACGTGTCCACCAAGAAATCCTCCTCCACAGAGTCCTGTTAGTCTTCGACATCTGTTCTTTCTGTGGACACTGTTCTTGGTTGTTCGATACTCTTCCTAAGTTCGAACATCTTAGGTGCCCCCGGTGGTGGCAATCCAAACTTGATCGGTGCTGGCGCCGAGTGAG
The DNA here is from genome assembly GCF_964204655.1 of Triturus cristatus. Classification (NCBI taxonomy): domain Eukaryota; kingdom Metazoa; phylum Chordata; class Amphibia; order Caudata; family Salamandridae; genus Triturus; species Triturus cristatus. The sequence continues at coordinate 140,736,092 of NC_140586.1, read as the reverse complement.
CCTTGGCGACCTTGTTCGGTTCGGGACCCGTTTTCGGTTCGAGAGTGTCCCGTTCCCTGATGCGCTTTAGGGACTCCGATACCTGTTGCAACGTGAATGCCGACTGTGCTTTTGATCCAACATGCTCTTTGGAGACAGGCCTAGACGCGGTCTCCGGTTTCTTTCCTGTCTTCGGCGCTTCGATCCGAAGTTTGGGATCGACGCCTTGGGGATCGGGTATTTTGGCAGTCTCAGCACTCCTCGGTGTTGATGTAGTCGGATCGACCACCTTGACCTTGGTCGTTGGTGCCCCAACCTTCGGTGCTATAGGCCTCTGCGTCTTCTCGGGACCGAGGGCCTTCTTCTGTTTCTCGGTGCCGAAGTCCTTTTTTTGTTTCTCGGTGCCGAAGTCCTTTTTTTGTTTCTCGGTACCGAAGTCCTTCTTTTGTGTCGACGGATTGGAAGGTTTCGATGCCTTCGATCCGACCTGAACCAGTTGCACTTTCGGTTTCGATTTGACCGGTGCAGGTTTTGGTTTCGATTTCACGGAATCGACGCCAGTCTTTTTCGATATTTCTGTCTGTTTTGAAATGTTCGAAGCCGGGCCTTCAGGCGGGGCTGTAGAACGATCCGACCGATCTTGGGTAAGGCCCACAGGCGATCCCTCGACCGGAGCCTTATCAAGACTATCTACCTCGGCCTCCGCATCGACGGATTGGCCTAGCTCCTCGCCTGAGCTATCTTCCTCGGCCCCAAGGGCCTCATCATCGTCTCCTACCTCGTTGACGACGTCTTCGGAGATCTCCTCATCTTCGTCGTCATATTGGGAGTCATGCTCCGAAGCAGGGCCCGATTGTTCATGAACATCCTGCTCTTCAACGTAGTCGAATTGTTCTACCTCGTCGACGCTCTCGACTTCTTCATCCTCGGTGCTGAATATGTTAACCGGGTTAGGCGCCGATTTCTTGGCCTCCAATCTAGCCGCCCGTCTATTCCGAAGGGTCTTTTTCGACCGGAACCGGGCGCAGGCCATACACCTGGTCTCATAATGATCCGGTGATAAACATTTGTTACACACCGGATGGACATCAACGTGTGGATATTTTGCGTGACATAGAGGACATCTCTTGAAGGGAGTCCTCGATTCCATCTTCGAACGTCGATCGCTGTTCGGAACGAAACTCGGTCCGAGAAGGGTGAATACATTCGAAAACAAGTATAATAATTTCTCGATACCGAACGCAAACGATACCGACTATATCTAAAGGCTTTTGGCCTTAAATAAAGTTTTCCTAACTTGAGCTAAGATAAGCACACCCGAACCCAATAGCGGAAAAAACCAATCTGAGGATGGAGAGGATGCCCATGCGCACTGTAGTCCAGGGGAGGAGCCACCTATCTCGTGATACTTCGAAGACTCTTCCAGGACAACAATATGCAATCATCCGGACCCAACACTAGGCGGCGATCTATGCACAGATATGAATTCAGCAGCCCACATGCCTCGAACCCTACGTTCTCTAAGGGAACACCATTCACAGCCTCAAAAAGGCTGGGAAGCCTAATGATCTTGGGGATATGGATAGTATTGCAGACGCAGCTGAGAGACCCTCCTGTACCTACGGAAGGAACGAAAGAAGGAGAGCTGTTGGTGCGGCCACAGGGAGGATACCAACAACCTGGCAGTCACTAGACTGTCCTTAAAGCACTTGAGTGCTGGATTGCCCTCATTGCTGAACAGGCAGGAGTCATCAATAGGCAGATCCATCAGTGATGATTGCATGTCCCCCGAGATGGCCCTGCCAAGTGAGTCAGTGGTGTCCAAAGCACATGGGTAGTGACTTTGCTGCTTCCGAGCCATCAACAATGGCCTGGTTCAAAATGGCGCCAGCCTCCGCAGAGACCATTGGCAGCACTGGCACAGCCGTATCCCACAAGGTGTGGGTGTACCGGCCCAAGTGGCATATGGTGTTTACCGCCTACAATGATAGGCAGGAGGAAGAGAACGGCAATTGCTACTTACCAGTATGCATCTGTTCTTGGCATGTAGAGCTGCAGATCTACACACTGTGCATAGATCGCCATCTGGTGTTGGGCCCGGATGTTTGCAGTTGTTTTTCCTCTTGGAAAGTCTTTGGAAGTCACGAGGTATGTAAGACTACAATGCACAGTGTCCCTCTAGACCTATATTATTTTATATCAAATTATTTTTGTGGGCTAACATATAACAAGCAAAAAACACCCTTATATACACATTTTAATTGTGTCTATTTTTAAATGTATTTGTTTTTTTTATCATTGTAGCATATAAGTGCAATTCATCTCTTTTTTTTAAAAAAAGAACATACAAAAAATTCTTTATATACAAAACAATCCAAATTGTACAAAAATGTGACAGTCTATACATATATATATATATATATTGAATTGGTGTACCACGGTTGTCTGGCCCAAGTCGGAGCTACTAGAATTAGTGTGAGGAAATGTTGTTGTAGTTTGCGCACCACTAATGGAATGAGTGGGAGAGGCGGAAAAGCGTACGCAAATCTGCCTGACCAGTTCATTCATATCGCATTGCCTTTGGACAATGGGTGTGGATACCTGGCGGCGAAGCTTGGGGATTTGGCGTTTTCGGGGGTGGCGAAGAGGTCTATCTGTGGATGCCCCCACATTTGAAAGTACGGGTGAAGAACTTGTGGATGGAGTTCCCACTCGTGCATCTGTTGAGTTTGTCTGCTCAGGAGATCGGCTCTAGTGTTTTGGGCTCCTGGCACATGTTGGGCTAGGAGAAAATAATTTCGGGGTATGGCCCATCTCCATATGCTCTGTGCTAGCCGAGAGAGCTGTGGAGAGTGTGTGCCTCCTTATTTTTGTATATAGTACATGGCTGTCATGTTGTCTGTGCGGACTAAGACTGCCTTGCCTGAGATTTGTGTTTGAAAAGATTTTAGTGCTAAAAATATGGCTAGTAACTCCAGATGGTTGATGTGGAGTAACTTTTGTTGAGGTGTCCACCTGCCCTGCATGGTGTGATGTAGTAGGTGAGCTCCCCAGCTGGAAAACGATGCGTCCGCTGTTGGTACTATCTGAGGAACCGGGTCCAGGAACGGTCGCCCTTTGGAAAGGTTTTTGGTGGTCCACCACTGCAGAGAGCGATGGGTACGACCGTCTACCAACACCAGATCTGTCAATTGACCCTGGGCCTGGTTCCATTGGCGCGCTAACCACTCTTGGAGAGGACGCATCTGGAGTCTTGCATGAGGTACTAGGAATATGCAAGAGGCCATCATTCCTATAAGTTGCATGAACACTCGAGCTGGAAGGGAGTGTTGTGGCTGAAATGTGGCGCGCAGAGCTTGTTATCCTGGCAGGACTGGGGTAAGCTAGCGCTCTTGAGGTGTCTATGGTGGCACCGAGGTGTTGTTTTACGGGGGATGGTTGCAGATGGGACTTTGCGTGGTTTACTGTGAAGCCCAGTTCGTGAAGTAGCTGGATAGTGGCGTGTGTGTGTGTTGTACACACTGGTTGTATGAGCTGGCTTTTATTAGCCAGTTGTCTAGGTATGGGAAGACATGGATGTGTTGTCTTCGCAGGTGTGCGGCCACTACTGCTAGGCACTTGGTGAATACTCGTGGTGCTGTGGTAACTCCGAATGGGAGCACTTTGAATTGATAGTGTTGGCCGTCCACCACAAATCTGAGGAACTTCCTGTGAGCGTTGTGAACAGGAATGTGGAAATAGGCGTCTTTGAGGTCTAAAGTGGCCAGGAAATCGTTTCGGGAGAGCAGGGGAAGTACCTGCTGGAGTGCGACCATGTGAAAATGGTCTGAGTGGATATATTGGTTCAGGGGCCTGAGGTCTAGGATGGGCCTTAGCGTGTTGTCCCTTTTTGGTATGAGAAAATATAGGGAGTAAACCCCTACATTTTGTTGGTTGATAGGAACTAGTTCTATTGCCCCCTTTTGTAGGAGGGAGATTACCTCCTGCTTTATTAGTGTTAAATGTTCCTGTGACATTGGGCATTGTCTGGGTGGAATGTTGGGGGGGGGGGGGGGGGTAGATGTTAGTTCGAGGCAATAGCCTGACCGAATTATTTGTGTTACTCATTTGTCTGAGGTAATGGTAGTCCAGACAGGAAGGAAATTGTGGAGTCTGCCCCCGACCGGAGTGGGATGGTCTAGGGGGAGTGGAGGGAAGTCATTGGGTAGGGGTGGAGGCAGAGCGGGAGGTGTTTGTCTTGCCTCTGCCTTTATTATTGTTGCCTATGTAGCCGCCTTTTTGGTAACCCCTTGTAAAGGTCGATTGGGTAGGGGCTTTATAGGAAGTGGAAGCGGTGTCAGAGGAGTAGCCTCTGGATGTGCTTCGAAAGGAAGAGTGGCGAAAAGTGCGCCTGGGAGGGTGCGATTGTAAGGCTCCCATAGATTTCGCCGTATCTGTATCTTTCTTAATTTTTTCCAGGGCCTTATCTACTTTTGGGCCGAACAGATGTTCCTGGTCAAAAGGGTGGTTCAGGATGGAAGCTTGCACCTCTGGTTTGAAACCTGAAACCCTTAGCCAGGCATGGCGACGGAGGAGGACGCTGGTGTTAATTGCCCTAGAGGCGGTGTCAGCTGCATCTAGGGCACAGCGGATGGAGGTATTGTTGATAGTTTTGCCCTCCTGAATTAACTCATTGGTTCTATTTTTATATTTGTCAGGGAGGTGTTGCATTATGGCTTGTAGTTAGTCATAATGTGCCCTGTCATATCTTGCCAGAAGTGCTTGTGTATTTGCGATGCGCCATATGTTGGCAGCCTGGGATGCAGTGCGCTTGCCCGATGCGTCCAAGAGTTTTGACTCTTTATCAGGTGGTGGTGCCTCGCCTGATGCTTGGGAGTTTGCTTGCTTTCGTGCTGTAGACACTACTAGGGAATCTAGTGGTGCTGGCCCTCTGATGTAGGCGGGATCTGTAGGGGCGGCTTTATATTTTTTGTCTATGCGAGGGTTGATGACCCTGGCTCCGACTGGGTCTTTAAAGACCTCCGGCGCATGCTTGATAACTCCTTTGAGCATGGGCAGGATGGAGGTGGCCCTGTGTGTCGTGTCGAAAGTATCAAGGAGGAAGTCCTGCTCCACGGGGTCGGTATGGAGATCCACAACATGGTAGTGTGCAGCCCTCTGGAGTAGGTGGTTGAACCCCAATGAGTCTTCTGGTGGGGATGGTCTCGAAGGGTAGAGATCATCCTGCGGGACGTTAGGAATGTTATAGTCGTCCCATGGGTCTGGGGAGCCTGTAGGAGTGGGGTCCCTTGTAGGTTGGTCATGGGGCTCGTCCCCTATGTCATCATAGACATCATTGTCATCATCCGGAGAGGGTGTGGGGGAATGATGAGGTGGGAGGGGGGGGGGGGGGCGGGGGTGGAGGAGGGGCCGAAGGTATTCTCAAAGGGGAGGTAGCAAAGTCTTTCCTCTTTGGAGGTGGAGCTGGGGCAGGCTTGTCCAGCTGGCTCTTTTTGATGCGGAGCATCAAATGTCCAGTCTTAGGATCCTTGACCAGTGTTTTTTTGCAATGGATCAGGCTTAAAAAGTTCTTCAGAGTGGCCTGTCCGTCGTCGCCGAAGGCATCGGGCCGTAGGTTTTTTTGTTTTAGAGTCTGCACTAGTCCGCTGTTTTGAACTATGTGGCTTTGAAAGGGCTAGTTGGTTACTCGGCTCCGAGGTGGTTTTCGGCTTCGAGATATGGGTGTCGGTGGCCTTGTATATTTTTGCTAGTTTCCGGGGACGGTGTCGGTACAGAGGAGCTGGTGCTGGTTTTCGGCGTCGAGTGCTTGGTATGGAGCTCGGTGCCGAGGAGGAGGCCATTATCTTTTTCGGCGTCGGTGCGGAGGAGTGTTTCTCGGCACCGAGGGTGGGCTGGCTCGAGCCCGAGCCGCCGGAAGGCTTAATAGGCTTCTTTACCGGTCCCGAAGGTGCGGTGTGGGAAGCAGTGTTCTTGGTCTGCCTAGGATCGGAGGCGAAGGCGTCACCGAAGCCTTTTTGGATGCCACCGAGGGTGTGGGGGTGGTGATGTCCTCCACATCTGAATCGTCGGCTTCGGAGGCGCTGACGAGCCCCTCGTCGGTGTGTTGTCCTTCTGGAGCGTCGACGCCTTCTCCGAAGCTGTCGTCTGGGATTGCCGTCGACGAGTGTGCCGTAGTTCTTCGTGGCCTTCGGTCTCGAATGGTTTTCTTGTACCGGAAGGATTTGCAAGCCGGACCGTCTCGAGCCTCGTGTTCAGGGGAGAGGCAGAGGTTACATACTTCGTGGAGATCGGTGTGGGGGAATTTGGACCCACATCAAGGGCACTTCTTGAATGGAGTCCTTTCCATTAGCCAGGATCGGAGCTTGGGTAGGCCCGAAGGCCGTCGTCGATGACTGGAATCGAAGGTCTTGATCGATGAGAGCCGCGTCGAGTGTGGAGATCGCGATCGAAAACAATACCGCAAAAAAGGGGGAGGATTGCGCGTCGATTGGAGAACTGGAAACTGTTCGGAACCAGAGCGCGAAGATCACATCCGAGCCCGATGGCGGAAAAAAACAATCTGAGGATGGAGCCGAAGCCCATGCGCAATACGATCCAAAGGAGGAGTCACATACCTCGTGACTATCAAAGACTTTCCAAGAGGAAAAACAACTGCAAACATCTGGGCCCAACACCAGATGCCGATCTATGCACAGTGTGTAATCTGCAGCTCATATGCCTCAAACATACTCTTTCCGAAGACATCCAGCTTCTCGGATTCCCTGACCTGGAGGGTGGCAGGGAACACGCTAGGACTGATTTTGGCAGCCAAGGCCTGCACCACCAGGGTCTCAGGTGCTCGGTAACGAAAGTTGGATCTACAAGAACAGTGCGTTGGCGACAGGCAATAATCCTGTGGACTGGAACACCTGCGCAAGGCTTGACCCAAGTCCCCAGGAGGATCTCCGGGAGGGCTTCTTTGAAGGGAAGCAGGGGCTCTGCAAAGGATAACCCCAGTTAAAGCACCTCTGTCAACTCATTGGCCTTGAACTATATGGAAGGGAGTTGTAACTCTAGGACACGGCTGCCCTCCTCGCCAACATGGCAAAAGATGAACCTTCCTCCGTAGCAGGTCCCGGAGGTGAAACCAGGCCAGAATCTGAAGACGTGTACAGTACATTGGCATCTCATGGCTCCTCCTACTAGTAGTCCTCATTGTAAGACTGGGACAGTTCATCAGATGGGTCATGGAACTGATAGCCATCGTCATCTCCACCCCCAAGATCCAATTCCGGTCTATTAAGGGATGAAGGTAGCCTGCTCAAAACAGATGGTTGATGAGGTCTGGCCTGAGTTGACGTGAGAAGCACCATCTCAAAGTTGGACAGGAGAATGGGCTCTATGTGGTCAGGTTGTGAGGTGACGTTGGTTGTGGCGTATCGAGGACATGCTCTGCCATAAGTCTACACCTCAGAGCCAGTCAGTCTGGATCCAGGGGCGCCCTGGTTGTACCCTAGCTGGGGCACCTCTCGGCTCTATAGGGCCCCAAGTTGTGCCAAAGGGAGTCGGTGGACAAAAATGTACTGCATGACCTGATGGAACTTCTTAAGTTGAGCATGGGTCGCTCCGGCCCCAAGGAATTCAGGGAGGCGGGGAGCAGACCCAGCCTCTGGCTCTGCTGGAGAAGTGCAGGAGGTGGGCCTGGAAGCAAGAGGTCAAAGAGGGGGAAGTTTAAGAATGCATTGGCGGTTTGGTAGTCGACCAAGCGCCAGACTTACTCTGCAACTGGATCCCAGATCTCCTTTGTGATCAGGAATGGTACTGTGCCTTCTTGTGCCGTGCTGCTAGAAGCTTCATGGCTCGCTTGCGGACTGGCTTTGGTACACTGGCCAATAATTGCCAAGGGCCTTAAAGTCATGGTCCGACCCCAGACACCAAAGAGAAACCCAGTAGAGATCAGAAATAGGCGTTTGTCTGTGATATTTCCCAGAAGATTTAAAATGCATAGGTTTGTTCAGGGACATGCCCTAGCACAGTGGGTGATATAGCTCAAAAATAGTCAACAAAAATCAAAAAGGTGTTAAAAAAAAAACGATCAAAGTAGCTCTTTGGGTCCACACTTTTGGAGAGGAAAGGAAATGTCAATGAGCATGGATGCCGCATAAAAAGGTACCGCACACATCCATTCCAACGCAGGTGGCGTACTGGCACGCAGAGATAGTGCTCAAGATTTTCCGGATCCAGTCTGCCACCGGAGGAATGTTCTTAGGTGAGAAATCTACAGTTAGAATTCTCTATCAGACATAAAACTACCTTAAACTTGAGTATGAAAATTCAGATTACAGCTGCATTAAGACGTTTACATATAATCCAGGTTTGCAGCTGAACACTCATTATCAATATACATGACTTTCTAACACTTTGAGGTACAATAGGGATCTCTTTTGAGGAGATGTTGTAAAGGTGTCTAAGTGTGGACATAACAGTCAATGGCCATGAGGTGTTTTTTATTTATTTATTTTTTTACAGATTTACAATTATTCCAGATCTAATTACTGGATGGCAAGATTTTGCAAGCACATGAATCTACAATAGATTCATCGAGGAAAAGGACAACCACCATCCTCATCATGGCTGCAGTTCTCTGCAAAACCCAGGCACCAGTACTCTCAACCTTTTCTTCGTAGTTCCATATTCAGCCATCTATAATCCAGAACTCCCATTACCTTCTATGGGTGTCACAACAGTCTAACCCCATCTCACTCTCTTCCCGGAAGCAATGACCCTAGAAAACTGAAGCATCCAAAACATGCCCATATGGATGGTGACATAAGTATTTTTTTTACCATGAGACTCTATAATCCTCAATGTGCCACCAGTGACCATGCCACATTCTATGCCATACACAACTTACGTCAGTTTGCTGTCGTCGATCAAGTCTTCTGCATCCGAAAAGTTCAGAACCTGATCCCCTTTTGGCAGCGGTTGAACTGAGACAGATGGGAAGAAATGTAAGCAGGTGAGGCGCCAGAGATGAGGAATCAGAAAATAGTTAAAAAAAAAAAAAAAAAAGTGTACAGGAGGGAAAGATGTGGAGGGACAGAGAAACTAACTGAACAAAGACTGATACGAATAAATTATTTACCTTTGGTAACAATATTTCTGTTGGATACCACATCCTGCCACAAAATGCTCACTTTATGAATACCCTTGCAATGCCAGATGGGACCGAGAAACCTTTTCCCCAGCAATAGCGCTCCCGCACTGCAAGTGGTGCCATGTGGCCACAGCCATGACTCAGCCTGCCCCGGACGTGAGGGGATGGGAGCATTTAAGGCACCAAATGGCAACTGTGCCCCATCAAACCACATGGAGAAGAAACAAGACAGCACTGATGATAGCACCAATACAGCATACAATGTGATTGCATACCGTACGATATTATCAATCCAAACAGTAACTCAGGGGAAGAGGGAGTGCAGTGAGAACAGCTACAAGATGATATTGTATCCAACAGAATTATATTTACGGAAGAAAAGTCACTTTTTCTTCTGGTAGATACTAGCTCCCAGATTCCTCATATGAATGAGTCCAAGAGAAATACCCTGTGAGAGGTGGGATTGAGTAATACTGGTCATGCAACACACCCCTGGCAGAGTAATACATCAAGGTGTGCTTGAGCTGTGAGGTAGGAAAATGCTACTTACCAGTATGCATGTTTTTGTGGCATGTAGAGCTGCAGATCCGTACACTGTGCATCAATCACCATCTGGTGTTGGGCTCGGATGCTTGCACCTTGTTGTTGTCTTGTAAGAAGTCTTTTATAGTCACGAGATAAGTGACTCCTCCCTTGGACAATAGTGCGCATGGGCATCAACTCCATCCTCAGATTGTTTTTCGCCTTGATGGGAAATTATGGAGTCAGTAAGAAATAGAAGAGATATCCATGTGAATGTATCCAATTAAGATAATACTGGAACAGATGCATGTTCCAGGGAGGTGGGTGGGCGTGTACGGATCTGCAGCTCTACATGCCAAGAACAGATGCATACTGGTAAGTAGCATTTTCCGTTCGAGGCATATGAGCTGCAGATCGTACACTGTGCATAGACTGTACAGCAGTGTCTTCCTCAGCGGTGGTCACTTGTATCTGTTGCAGTAGTTTGAAAAAAAGTGTTTTAAGAACAGCTTGGCCTACAGAAGCCTGTTGCTTAGCCTGCACGTCAACACAATAGTGTTTGGTGAAGGTGTGTGGTGTAGACCATGTTGTTGCTTTACATATGTCATCTAAGGGGATGTTCCCTAAGAATGCCATGGAAGCCCCTAGTTTGCGTGTTGAATGCGCTCTAGGGGGAATTGTTAATGTGCGTTTAGCCTTTTGGTAGCATATTTGAATGCATTTTACTATCCACCTTGCGATCCCAGCTTTGGAGATGGGGTTACCTTTATGAGGTGGGGAGAAGGCTACAAACAGTTGTTCTGTTTTTCGAAAGGGTTTAGTTCTGTCAATGTAATTAAGTAGTGCTCTTTTGAAGTCTAGTGTGTGAAGAGCTCTCTCTGCTATGGAGTGTGGGTTTTGAAAAAACACCCGTAACTCAACTGATTGGTTAAGATGAAAAGCAGAGATGACTTTGGGAAGGAATTTTGGATTTGTTCTGAGAACCACTTTGTTACGATGTAATTGTAAGAATGGTTCTTGTATGGTTAAAGCCTGGATCTCACTTACTCTTCTGAGAGAGGTGACTGCGACAAGGAAAGCTACTTTCCATGTGAGGAACTGAAGTTCACATTTATGTAGAGGTTCAAATGGGGGACCCATGAGCCTGGTAAGAACAATATTTAAATTCCACACCGGAGAGGGTGGCAATCTGGGAGAAATTATTCTTTTAAGGCCCTTCATGAAAGGCTTTAATTGCAGGTACTCTAAATAGTGACAAGTGTTGTCTATTTTGTAAATAAGCAGCAAGTGCTGCTAGATGAAATCGTATGGATGAATATGCCAAATTACATCTTTGCAAGTGTAGCAAGTAACAAATGATGTCCTGGATGGAAGCATCCAGTGGATCAATATGATTGTTACTGCAGAAGATGACAAATCTTTTCCATTTTGCAGCATAGCAAGCTCTAGTAGTAGGGCGTCTGGCTTCTTTAATGATGTTCATACAGTCTGGCGGAAGGGTAAGATAACCGAACTCTAGGACTTCAGGAGCCAGATTGCTAGATTCAGTTGACCTGGATCGGGGTGCCTTATCTCTGCTGCCAGGGGTGAAAGGTAGGTTCTGAGTAGAGCCTCTACCCATGGGAGTCCCAGGGAATCAGAGTTCAAAGGTAGCCAGGTCCTCCGGGGTTTCTGAGGTTGCTGGCCACAAGAGATGCCACGCTGGAGAAGGAGCAGGTTCGAGGGTCGACAGGCCGGTAGGGCTGGGGCCAAAGCAGTTGGTGTCTTCCTCTTTTTAGCAGCTGCAGGGCAGGTCTTTGTTCTTCTTGCTCTTCTTGTAGTTTCGGATCTGGGGAAGGAAGGTTCAGGGTGCCCCTAAATACTAGATTTAGGGGCGTTACAGGTAGGTGAAGGCTAGGGACCAATGGGTCCTTGTCCTGGGGTGGGTACACCCCCTATCCTGCCTCTCTCCTGTGGGAGGGGGGCAGTAGCCTACTCCTGATAGGGTAGGGCCTCCCATCTTCAAGATGGCGAGAGCCCGGAGATGTGCTTCACCTCGCCTCCCCCACCTGAGGGGTGGGGTGGGCAGGCTGGCACATCCCCTGTCCTTGTATGGGGTTTACAGCCAAGCTTCCCGCCAGAGTGGGGGGTTGCAGTGGCCTGGGGAAACTCCTAGAGGCGGCAGGCCTTTGAAGCTTCCCTTTGCTCATCCTGGGGGAGGAGATATATCATCTCACCCAGGAAGTGCATTGTTGCAGGCCCGGGAGAGCAGGGGCTCTCCCACCCAGGGGTCCAGCAACGTGTCTGCTGGGTGGCAGCCTGGGCAGGCTCAGAGCAGACGTGGATTGTAGGTCAGGTTTTAGGGGGCATCTCTAAGATGCCCTCTGGGGTGCTTGGCACATTAAATTCCATACTGGCAGCAGTGTGGGTTTAATGTGCTGAGAAGTTTGATACCAAACTTCTCAGTCTTCAGTGCTGCCTTTATGGTGCTGTGGAGTTCGTGTTTGACGAGCTCCCAGCACCATGTACTCTTAAAGGGCAGCACTGCACTTACAGAGCCCAGGAATGGACCTGGGTACTGTAGGGGCGCAGGGCTCCTGCTCCTGTGCCCACACCATTGGCATAGGGCACCCAGCTAGAGGGGTGGCGGCTGTATGCCATGGCAGTGTAGGTGCGGGCATGGCACACAGGGATGTGTGCCATGTCGACTCTGTTTTGTCTTGTACCCAGACACTCAGCCTGCAAGAGCAGTGTGTGTGTGTGTGTGTTAGGGTACAGGGCCTGTAAGGGTGGCACAATAAGTGATGCAGCCCTTAGAGGCCTTCCCTGGTCACAAGGCCCTGGGTACCTAGGGTACCATTTACCAGGGGCTGACATGTGGCCAGGGTTTGCCAATTTAGGTTTTGTCTGTTAGGCAGTTTTTTTTAGGGAAGGAACACAGGCCCTGGGCACCCGATTGGCAGGAACCCAGGGTACAACAAGGAAAAGTGCATCAGCTATTAGGCAAAAAAAGGGGGGGGGGGGGGGGGGTTACTGCAACAAAGACCCACTTTCCTACAGGGTAGAGCTTTTCAGAAGTGGCCATCTTTGTATTGGGTGCAAATCCCTGGTGTACTGGACCCCTTGCAGCAGCCAAGGCTTGTTGTGCCCAGACTGGACACCAATGCCAAAGACGACGGACATACACGTCAAAGGAATTGAGAGACAGTGAGACCCACTTCGTGAGTGGCCCAGCTGTCCTGTTTGCCCCTCCTGCAGAAAACTAAGACACCACCAGACGCCTCAAAGAATCCTTCGTTCCAGAGCCAGAGCCTGAGTTCAAGGGAGGCGACTGCGTCAAAACATTCCCTAGACCCACAAGAGCCAAGCCCATGGTTGGGTTTGCCCAGACTTGACTTCCAGTTGCCGCCTGCAGCCTCTTTCTGCAGGCCCCTCCAACCGCGAGAGATGCCTGCACCGGAATCCGCCCCCTTTATTCACCATTGCACCCGAGCCCTACAGCCCGAGAAGAAGTGGACCAAAGGTGTGGCTGTGTGTCCCAGAATTTCAAGGGTTGAGCCCCCCTGTGAGTTCTCCCAGACTGGTGCCCCAGTCCCTGCTTGTAGCCTCTTTGCAACTGGACAGTTCCCCATTAAAGTGAATGGGACAAGCGTCGACGTAACATACCGCTGCACCCGGAGCCCCCAGAGCCTCCTGAGGTGACCTGTTGGTGGGCCTTAGACCTTGCCCCATATTCACCCAAGTTCAGGAGATTGGTCCCGCAACTCGCTGTGAAGTGCCTGAATGCAGTACATATTTTTTCCCTATAGGATAACATTGGGCACCCGCAGCTGAAAAGCACCTCTGCACCCGGCCGCCCAAGGGTGACCTGTTGGTGCTGCCTTGGACCTTGCCTCATACTCACCTTAAGTGCAGAAGATTGGTCCCGTAAGTCGTTACGTGCCCGAATGCAGTACATGTTTCCCCCATACAATAACATTAGCGCTCCCAAAAACTGCACTGTCAACTTTTGAAAACTGCAAAAATTCATTACTCGAAAAGGCATCTCAACTGATTCCGATGATCTCTGTATGTAAATTTATATAAAAGTATGTGTTAATTAAAAAATATGTGGATTTCTTAGTGTCTCACTTACTGCCTTTGTATGTGCTATAAATGTGTAGCACTACCCTCTGATATGCCTAACTGCTCTCCCACACTACCACAACCGAGAGCATTTGGGGTGTCATTTGTGCCTTTGTAATTCTGTTGGGCTCTGCCTGTACTCTTTACACAGCGTTCCTCTTTTTGGCCCACTGTAGAAAGAGCCATCTTCCTACACTCCCATAGACGGAAGCTTGTGGGGAGGGAATTTAAATTGGCAGTTCCAGGGGAAAATCGGGGAGATTGAAGCTACGGCTGTTGCCATTTCTTAGGTCAACCTCTCCCATGAAAGGACCAATATAACCACTTTAGATTCTGGATTGGCTGGAGAGGCTTTCATTGCCATAAGCAATAGCCTCTGGAGAAGCCCAGAAAACAAAAACCTTGTTGTTAAAACTGTTGATCAGGTTTGGTCAGTTCCATGAAACCTGCCACGGCATTGCTACTACTGAAGCATTATACAGAGGAGTCAGCTTTGTCACCAAAGAGCCTCTTGCCATCAGGAGGCATGTCCATTAGCCTGGACATCACTCATAAATCTGTGAATTACATCAAGGCATGTCTCTGGAAAGGGAACACCATAGCAAAGGAGCTAGCCATTGTATCGCATAAGGATGCATCCAAATTATCACTTCCTAAATCAGAGAAGGGCTTCTTCATGTGGTAAGAAGGTTATAGATGGTATGGTTGCCAATTCCCATAATGTATGGAAATACCATCCGAGGAGGCATGTGGTGCGAGCACATCCAGAATATAAAACTATATGGCCCAAGGAGTCAAGTTGTCTGGACTTACCATATGGAGCAGCAGTTAAGAACAAGCATTGGCAATGCCAATAGGTCACAAGATATACCGTACTGCCGAAAACAAACACACTAAAAACGATTGAAAGCTTAATCAACACAGCAGAGAACAAAAAGGGACCAACACGAACAGAAACCACAAACAAATGCAAAATAGTGCGCACAAACGCAGAAAGGGGAAAGACTCCAAGTAATATGGCCATTCTCCGTGGGCAGTAGCAACACACGAAAAGAAGGGAAATATAACAACAGATAACCATTTAGAAGCAAGGCTTTACAAAGGACACTAAGTTACCAATCAAAAGCGATGGGCGGGCTGCAAGCCCACATACTGGATATAACATGTCTCGAAGAGACAGCGCTTGCGCTGCCTAGGCGAGACCTAAACATTTGGGGTTAAGCGATGTTAGTAATGCCTGAACAGACAAACTTTCTGGAAAGGGGTGCACTGATAAGAATTTGGGATCGGAAGATGCAGGCTAATACTGCCTTGCTATTTGCCTGTGAATGCCATGGCTAAAAAGTGTTTTGGCCCAGGCAGCCAATGTGGGTTCCTGCAAAGTTTTGTTGTGTGGTTAAAGAGGTTGTGGGTCCACATAACAGCTGCAGATCTCAGAAGGATGACTGATTTAGACACTGCTGTCTCAGGGCAACTCAAGCACCACACCACAGCCTCGCACACCACAGAAATAAAGAAACCGGCTTACTCAAAAGGACAGTCAGAAGAGCATGAAATTTCACCTTTTGAATATGTATCACACTTAGTAGCAATTAGAGGTCTACACAGAGTCCAGTTTTCATTGGACTTGGAGGGAGTAAGTGGTCAGCCTCCAACTCCTCTTCCTTTGAGCTCACGTGGTCTCCATTAAGCATGTCCAAGGCATCAGAATCTGGGCTACTCCATTAGAGTAAATCTCTAATGGGAGGCTTCACTACAAACTGATTACAGAGGAAGTCTCAAACCATTTCTCTTACCACTTGAATATTCTCTGCCAATTTTGAGGGCTGACGTGATGCTGAGAAAAGCTTCAAGGGTAGCACCATAGACTGCATCATGAGCTGCCCTGAGGGCAAATGGGCAGGCACCTGGACGAGCAAATTCTTCCTCAGGTGTGGTAGCCAGACAAGAGCCTGAGGATGCACAGTCAGTGGCCTCTGGGTAAGAGACATCTGAATCGCAGAAGCCCTAGAATTAGGCTTACCACTATAAACTGTCCCAGAGAGATGTGGTGCTAGATTTGTACATATCAAACAGTCTTCTGAGAAGACCGTGAAGGGTCCACACATGGAGAAAAACTCTGGTTTATGTTTTTGGAAGACCAGGATTGGCTCAGAAGTAGATAAGGAACAGAATAGCATCAGGGAATGGCATGGCGAGTCTCCGAACAGTACTGGGAACAGGACTCTTTCCATGAGGATGAAAGGGACTTCTCTTTTCCTGTGGCTTTTTAGTTTTTTTGCAAGAGGACCCCTTGGCCAATCGCTCCTTCTCAGATTTGCCTGAAGGAGAGAAGGGGCAGGTTGTTTAACGGTGTCCATTCGGCCCACAACAAAAATAATTTGTCCTTTCACTCAGCGTTAGCCCGCTAATGCATGCAAGTGGATGAGTCACAGGCCAAGGGGTTTTGGTTAGGCCCAGAAATCACATTTGGATGACGTGGGGATCCAATAAAGACATCTTCTTTCTACAACGGTGATTGGAGCTTAAACCTTAGGACTGGAGAAAGCAACATTTGCCCCAACTCCTGTTTGAAATTTGCTGAATAATTGTTTTCAGTGACACTGAAAAAAGATCGAAATTCGCATATGTAAGGTGCAGAAAAATAGAAAGCAGCGCATCAGATAGTGCCATATATAGTCCAATGTTGTTACATACTGGGTGGACAGAACAGCAACTGGACTAGCTTGGAGCCACCTGATTGGCCAGGAGAGCTACTGATTGGCAAATAGGTTTACAGGTCCAAACTGGCACCTGGAGTATATTCTGAATATGAAGAATCTGTCGCAAGAACTTTTTATTAAACATAAAGGCTCACATGCTCAAAAGAATTACAGATCATGCTATCTGTTTTTTATCTGAAGCATGTGCCTCCAACCGTCAGTTATAAACGTTTAATTGCAATCTGTATGGAAGACCTTGACTTACAGAAATCTCAATTCTAAATGTTTAACAGAACGACCAGTGATGTAGTGCATGTTACAATCTAAGTTATGAGTTTGTGCTTAACAGGCGTTATTCCTCACCTTGACGGAACTCTTTTTTTATGAAACATTTAGGGATGAAAGGCTGCAGAGACACTGTTGAAAGGAGAACATGATACTTGCAAGGTGTAGACAGTTCTCGATGAAAGGTGCATCCAGTGAGCTAGCCCAATACTATGGTGAATTATGCCCAAGCCACAAAAATCTGTGCCCCAGGTACATTTACCACTATGCTATCTCATAGGTATTGCGATCTTCTGGTTGAAAAAACATCTATGCAGCTGGAAAATTAGGCCATTCAGCTATGTTTAGCACATCTTTCGTTGACCACAAAGGGGCATACCCTCAGTTTTTCAAATGCAAGAATGTGTACATTTAAAAAGGTCATATAAAAGCACCCTCTCCGTACTTACCTTCATGAGAAATCCTACACCTAAGGAAACACACAGGACAAAGAACGAGACTGCATGAGCGCGGGGTGCAAGACAGAGGAGCAACTGAGCACACCAGTAGGATATATGGCACTTGCTTCCAAACCTTGCCCAGAATCTCCTCAGAAAGTGCCCACAAATATGTTAAACACTGCACCTCACAGAACAATGGTACCCAGACTTTGCGCCCATTGGTCGATCATTAACTGCTTCAATCTCTAGACACCACTGGAGGTAAAAGCCATGATAACATGGCTCGTCCATAAACGCATGCAATAAGACACGCCAACTGCTAAAAGCACACACCTCCCCCTTCTGTTCTCCTAATCCTGCACTTGCTCCTTGGTATTCTGGTAAGCAGCAAGAGGGACAAAAGCAGAGAGATGTGTGTGATGCAGTGCTATTCAAAAAATAGCCCAAACAAATAAAAACAGAATCAGCAGTGCATGCCAGGTGATACCTGTCTGATCTTCAAGCAGGTAGTATTGTTTCAGTAGCTGCCAGTGCACCTGCAAGGACTTGGCCGTGCGGGATGGATAGAAAACATCAGGATGTTTGTTCAGAAGCTCCTGAAAGGTGTCCAATGTGGGCTGGCTTGTCTAATAGAAATAAATACATTTAAAAAAGCTATTGTAACCTCTACGCACAAACTGCAATCATGAAGACTGTGAGAAACACGCATGCAACATAACAAGATCCTCAAAACAGGATTTCCTTTGTAAACCCCCCAAAAACAATAGGAATAAACCTAAAAACTGCCCCACGAGCATTCTAGAGCTCACATCCACTGTTCATTACCTCCTTCTTCCCAAGTTAGGTTTGTGCTATACAAGTACTATGGAAAAGAAATTGGACAGCAAGCAATGCCTTTATGTACTTGTGCTGGGAAACGGAATGGTGGGACCTCCAGGGTATTCAGAAAGAAAAAGTGCTCTGTCCCAAATGTCCTGTTGGTCTAGGCACAGCAACAATCTTCTTCCACTTAAGGTAGAAAAGGAGACCTGCCATTTCTTCCTGTTGCGCTCCTTGACTAATGTGTGTGCTTCTCCTTTACTAATTTGTGTACTCCCTCATCCAGTCCAATAGTTACCAGGGG